>NC_069380.1:64670000-65299583 GCF_027475565.1 Acinonyx jubatus | reverse complement strand
CTGCCCCTCCCCCGTTCATGCTCTGTCTCTCTCTGTCCCAAAAATAAATAAACGTTGAAAAAAAAATTTTTAAATAAATAAATAAGCATTAAAAAATAAAATAAAATAAAATAAAATAAAATAAAATAAAATAAATATTGTTACCTGATAAAAGTTTCTGTGGTTTTATTATTTTTTCCCCGAAACCATTAGATGTTTTTCCTTTCCATGAAATTGGATTCAATTTATTTTCAAATACAATTTGTTACATTCTGATTTTGTAGGTGGAATTATCTTAAAATTCCTTAATTCTCTGTAGAAATCACTTTTCTCGTTAGAAACCAAAATAGCAATAATGTGAGCTAAATTATAATATTGCTAACAGTTAAACATAGTAGTGTTGATAACTTTATTTATATGGTTTCCTTTATTTAAAAGAGCATTCTTGAAAGAAGTGAGGTATTCGTAGTAATCGTATTTAACTGTAGTAAAGAATGAATACTTTCCAACTGGTGTTTTTGACAACCGTGATCAGTACCTAGAGCAGGTTTAGCACAGAGTAGGAGTTTAATAAATATTTGTTAAGTGAATCTTTAGCATGTTACACAATATTTAGCATTCCTGATAGCACGGAAACTTGTAGAAATGTAAAAATCAATGCAACTTGCTGAATTTGGAAATGGTTAGTCTTTTCACATATCATCTTACTTTTCTCACCTCAGTGATCAAGTATTGACATCAGTTCTCAAGCCACTGAATTTTATCTTAGAGAAGAAACCAATACAAAAGAAGAGAGATATAGCATCTTCCATACACATTTGGAAAGCTCTTCAAAGTTCTCAAGTTCTAAAAGTTCATGATTTCAAATGCCAAGCATACTGAGGTGAGTGGTGCTGATTTCGTCGATGGTTCCTTTTCTTTCTTTTAGTATTGCAGTTTCTAAAAAGGTCTCAAGCAAAAAGAAATTCAAAAACTCTGAAATTTAGACTGTGACAATAATTAAGAAAATGCAGAAAGGGCACCGGTAGATTTTTAAAAACTATTTTAATACAAGATTAATAGCAATTTTCTATCCAAATCAGAAATGAAAAATCTTAACCCAAGTAATATTCATTTGACAGTCACATAAAATTTTAGGTTTGATTGGTGCACACATTTGTCCTGCATATATATTATGCATATGCACACAGAGACCTCACTGTTACGCACCTTCAGGTGTCTTCTCATGAAAGTACCTCATTACAAGACGATGTCAAAGATTCCAGAAACTATTCAACTCTGAATGAGGTTCAAATGGCCCCAGGCTAGGCTGAGTCCCGTGCCGTAGCAAACCGTGATGTAGCAAGGCTCCAGAATGCATACAAATCAATACTCTACTTGTATAACTTGGCCTGAAACTAAACACTGGCTAATGTCTCCGCCAAGGAGAAACACGTTGCAAATGTATAGGTTATGGTCTCCTTTACTCTTCTCTTGGCAAAGCTAAACTGCACCCCACCCCCACCCACTTTTAAGTTGAAAGTCAGGTCTATTCGTGACTGTAGGTAATTAAAAATGAGTTTGTATTTCTGCAAGTTTTGGGTGAGTCAAAACTTACATTTGCTAACACTTCCACCTTTAATCAAACCACCTGAAAATTAGCCTTGCAAAGAGAAGCAATAAAAGAATCACAACTCAGGAATTTGCTAAGTTTTTATTCCTCCTTGGGGACTTTAGTTGGTGTTCAGTGTGTAGCCAAAACATGTATGTAATGGCTAAAGAATAAAGTAGGCTAATGTCTGCAGCAGGGAATATAAATTAAATATCAGGGCTCTGTGTCCAACAATATTTTCAATGTGTTTGATTTATAGAAGGTTGCTTTTATAATGACTACTTAATAGTGTTTTTCAGTGTAGACGAAAATACTACTTTGTTAATATTGCCCCTTACAAGTAAAGCGGGTAATACCAGCTACTTATCCGGGTAAACCACCGTAAGGGAATCCGATTGCCAGCGCTGACGTCGTTCTATGATGGCTCTAATCAAAGTACTGACATGATCTCCACGAAAGTGACAGAAGGCTGTCACGGCTGTCCTTCAATACAGAACCCTAGGCAGAGCTCTACTTGGTGAATTTGCAATTCATTCTTCTCTGCTAAAGACTTTAGCCTCTGTTTAGCTTTTGTTATAACATATACAAAGTATAATATACACCAATTACAGACGTGTATTTCTGTTAGAAAAATACATATTATAACTAAAGAACATGTAAATAGAGGCACTTCAATAAGCTAAGTGTTCGCGGTTATGAGCCTCACCCAACAATTTCTAGTGTCTGATTTCAGTGAGCCCATCCCTCCCTACTCATAACAGAGGTTGTGATGTGATTACAGAATTTAGGAGACATCAAAGTAAATGAGGGCAGATCGGGAGAAATCACGGAGCATTATTTCATCCCCTATCACTATAGTGAGATGAGAGAAATTAATTTGGCGGAGGAGGTGGGGAGGGCGAGGAGGAATGTCAAAATACTTACTGAAATGGGATAACCGGATTAAACCAGTTCCCTTAGGACAGAAAAAGCCTCAGGTTAAATTAGTCTGAAAAAATCATACAACATAGTTGGATGATGATAAAAACTAGGAAGTACAATTTGAAGAATATCTCGACCACATCCATGCAAGTGACTGATGTTGTGGCATCATTAACTGATAGTCATTTCAGCTCTCTGCCTGGCTCTTATGGATCACTATATCTCACCAATATGGATACTATCGATATGAAGGTGTTGAAACAATTGGAGCAGGCGTTTATATATTATCTGTGTGTTTCATGTGTACGGAACATGGGTTCACATTCATTACTATAATGTGCATTCATACACATGCACAAAACCTTTCGGGGGTGAAAGCGCAAAGCAAACAAGGCATTCTGATCTATTTCGTAGAAGACGATGCAGAAATATTTTAAAAAGGAAAGACCTGGAGTTTAAAGCCATAAAAACAAGTTATTACTCATATATTCTGGAAAATCAAGATTGATTTAATTTGTATTGCACCTTAATTATTGGAGAAAGACAATACTGATTTCTGAACATACGATGGAATGAGCAACTTGAATGATCGGTCCTTCATAGAGATGTTTTCTGTGTAATTGGTGATAGGAAGCTGAAGTTTGGCAGTGAAATGGATGGTTTTCTAGACGTGCGCAATGCTGAATTAGATTAGGTGTTAATTTCATAAGATTTAAATGAAAAGATGCCACAAAGTCTCTCAGAATCCTACTTTTCATATTTCATTAGGCATAAAATAGCAATAGATGCTTCTAAGTACTTTTCAGTTTTGCAAAAGTGCTCAAATATACTTAATACTATTGTGCCGCATGTGTTCTACTTAAATGTGATGACTAAATCAATAACTAATTATAATTTTGATGAGAGCGAAGATCGAAAGATACCATTTACGTGCCGTTTCTGTCAATGGGTTAAATAAAATGTGACTGGCAGACGATGGTGTCTTGAAGCATTACTTTTCCCAACCCCAGATCATCATAAAAACCAAGAAACACGTGGATAGCCGACCGTATTAACAAAGCCCCAGTTTGGTTTATTTCGCTTCTCTCTAACATGGGGAGCATAGGGCCTGGCTTTGGTACACTTGGTGGGTCAGTTAGGCTTGTGGCTCTACAGTGGCCTCTTGAGTTAGGTCGTATGTCCAAGTGCCAAGCAGAATCCTAGGCTGAAGGCGTACATGAAAGCGATGGTTTTGTGTGTATACCACATTCCTTATGGATACGGTTCCCATCACCAGTACAGTCCTGCACACCCATGGCTCTCCCCATGAGCTCGGTACCGTCTGCAGCACCCAGGACAAAGCACGCTCATGCAAAAAGGATGTGCCCTGGCAAACTTTTAATAAACGGACAGTTAGAGACGTAAAAAGTTCTCTTGCTTGATTCTTGGTGCTCACAGACCGCTGAGGAATCCCTTCTCTGAGCAGCACAGAACAAGAAGAGCTGGTTGACAAAACATTTTCGTTACAAAGGTGTGTCAACCCTGAGCTTGGAATTAAGAAGTTAAAATCTGTGATTTATATATAGAGAGATATAAAAATAGATGATCATACTAAGACTAAAAAAGTGAAAGAAATCTCCATGTCAATACTATATATATATTTTTTTGTCTTGACTTTTTTTGTTGTTGTGAGTTATTTTGTAAGAGAATGCCCTTGTGATGAAGAAACCAATTGCCACAAAGCAAATAGTTAAAAAACGAAAACTCACTCACAATTGGATCTAATTGCTTGTAAGTTCATGAAAAGAACTCTTACTTTGGGAGCGTAATGAGCCCAGGGGCAGAAACATTGAATTAATGTCAAACCTGTGGCTAAAGCAAAGCTCTTGTTTCATTGAAGATTATTTTCAATTGAGACCCTTGGGGAGGATGAATTGGTGGGAGCCTCCACTAGTCACTGGAGATGAAGAGAAAAATCTGTGCCAATTGGATACAGCGGGCAGACATCAAGAGAATTAAGGAAAATGGTGCCATCACTGAAATTGAAATCGGGCAAGGTGGGAGAGAGGTGCTGAGTCGTGGCAATTTTGCTCTCGTATTAAAGATGGAATTCTAAATTTAGTATCAGTACCCCCAAATCAGTTTGGTATTCTGTGGACAGAGTGCAAGACGGTACCTCCAAGACAACACTGTATTTTCACCACATTAAAAAAAATTCAAACTTTCTCTCCCAAAGCATTTTGCAAACCTGATTTATCACAGAAAAGCTTACACTGGGAGTCGGCTGGCAATGCCGACCTCACAATGGTAACGCTCTTTTATTTTTCTCTCTTGTTTGCTCCTTTGTTGAAAATGCAGTTGTCTTGGGGTTTGGCCTGATTTTACGAGGAAAATTATTTTCTTCCTGACTTTTTTTTTTTTTAAACGGGAAAAAAAAAACCTCACAACGTGAGATTCCTTTACTTCTGCAGCATAAAAGCAAATGAAGGTAAGAAAATCTCCTGGTACGAAAGATTTGAGTAAGAATTCTCTAGAATAAACAAGGTCCCCACAGATAGCTGAAGGAAAGAGGAAGCAGTCCAGTCTGGCACCCGGTACTCTTTGGGCAAACAGAAAGGGAGGCAGAGTGCAGTCCTGCTCTCTTCTCATCGAAAACGGTTAAGTTGTGTGGCATGGTCCATTGTCCAAGAGTGTAAGAAAAGAAGGGAGTTGGCCGTTCAAATAGCTAAAATGCAGTTTCATTTGACCAAAAACCCAGGATTATCTGCACAGTCTTTGCAGTGCCAGGACCATGCAGACGAGAGACCCTGAGAGCAGGGAGTGGCCGAGCTGGGCTGCGGAAGAGTCTACTTCTCTCCGGTCGGGGTCCACGGCGGGGGCCTCGGTGGTGACAAACTCAAATTCCGTGGGACACACGTCGTCCATGCACCCGCTGCCACTCCCAGAGCCACTGGATTCATCGCCTGGCGTGGGCAGATTGAAAAAGACAGTTAGACCACAGCTTGGAAGGCGTAGGGGCACACACTAGATGTGGGCCAGGTTGTGGAAGGGCCTCCCTGCCCCCAGCTGCCGCAAGGGGTTTGTTTGTAGTGGGCAGGTTTGTGGTGGGCGGGGAGACCGTATGGAAATAGATGTCTGAGACACAGGGTTGACTGATATCCAGTTACCCAACTTAAGAAACGTGTGAAACCTGAACCGGACAAGAGGCCATGCCTACCCATGTTGGCTTTCGAAAGGTACTTCTTCTGGCTGATGCTGGTATGTCAACCCAACTTCTCTGGGTCAGGCTTGAGGTCATGGCTAGCTGCTTGTATGTGCGGGGCCCATAACCCAAGGATGGTTTTTATATTTCCCAGTGTTTGAAAATGAAGGATGATACTTTGGGACACATAAATAGGGTGTGTGTGAACGCTAAATCTCAGTGTCCACGTATGAGGTTATGTTGGAACATAGCCGCCCCCATTCGCTTATGCGTTCATTGTCTAATTCTACATTCATGTATGGCCCTCAAAGCTGAACGTATTTCACAACTGGCTCTTTCCAGAAAAGGTTTGCCATTCCCTGCTGGGAACTAACACCCAAGTGCCTACTGAGTATGTCATCTTAGCGTGACATCTTCCCCACTTGCCCAACATGCCTTCTGGGCCTGCTGTATTCCCGCTTCTCACGGGTTGGTTTCTTCTTGTTTCACAACCCTGTGTCTCCAAACTGGGTCCCAGTTCAGTCTCCATTAATCACTAGCTGTGTGAAAGTACTTATCACCATGTGCAATTGTATCACTAACTTGCTTGTTTTCTTGTGCCTTCCATGAGAATGTACACTCGTTGAAGGTAGAGACTGTGTGTGGTGTATACGGTTCACTTCTGGATCCCCGTTGCCTTTAATGGTCCCTAGAAGGCAGCAGATGCACAAGAAATACTTGTCGAATAATTAAAGGTGCCTTGGGAAGTATCTTCAGCTTCTGTGTTTCTTCAGCTCAACAGAGACAGACAGTAACATTTGCCTCTCAGAGTTTGTGTGAAGGCACCCTGATAAAATGTGGGATGGCACCAAACCCAGTGCTTGCAAAGATGCCTGATAGAAAAAAAGTATGGTTCCTACAGCAAGAAGGACCTAGGTGTTAACCTGCCATTTTTTTTATTGAAGTGAACTAGGGCAAGCCAATTAGCTTCACTGAGACTCTCCTTTCTCACCTGTAAAAAGGAGAATATTCATTCATTATCTATTTCACAGAATCATTAGGGGGTATACGTGAGATAATGTTCCTGGAAGGACTCAGGAAACCGTAAACCTGGTCATGACATTTACTCTTTCCCCAACTTGCTCAAAGATTCAGTCAATAGAGCTAAATTCCTCTCCGTTGGCCTGAAACAAGGGTGGGCGGGTTGAGCTGCTCCTGAAATGCTGGCACCATCATGACTGTTAGATGCTACATTAAGTAAAATCAGAGTAATGCAGGGACCCTTCTAATGTCCCCCTGAATAAACATGCTACAACTCACCACAAGGTTTTTTTTTTTTTTTTAATGGGACATCTAAATACCAGGTAAGATCACTTGATTACACTATACCAGGTTCTCAATATTTTCTAGGATTTATCTTTTGGCCTTTATGAGGGGGAAAATGCCCATTAATTAAATTCAGAGATATCAGAACTGCTAAGGGAATTGATCTTAACACTGGTATTATGAACAAGAAGTAGTATAACCTTTACAAAGATATTATTAAAGTGATTTAGAATATTAAAAACGTGGTAAGCAAATAATGACAGGAGATTCCAGCTGAGAGAAATAATGGCCCCATCTCTTTCTGAAAAGGAATCAGAAACGCAGGAATTTAAGAGGCGATTTTTTAAAATGTCAAAAGCAGGAAGGGTGATGGCTATAAGATGTGATAATGGCTTATATGACAGACGCTATCCTAAAATAGGGGGCCAAGTATGGGGCTTGGGTTAGAGCTAACTGATGCTCTGAACTGTTGCTAATTTTTAGTTTCTTTCAAGGGAAAGTGGGGCATGATCTCTTCTCAGGCACACTCCCTAAGCTTTGCAGATTGACATGGGCATAACCTCTTTAGGTCAGAGAGGAGAGAGAAGCAAGGGCAGCCTCAAATAATTCTTACGTTCTCTTGAATTATTTATTCCTATAGTCATTCTCCAGACAATAAAGCATTTCATGAGATAGAGAAGACGACGGATGCATTCAGAGGAGCGAAGCTAAGGAAGGAGCAAGGGAGAAGCAGCAAAGGCTCAAAACCTTGTGGAAGGTTCTCTTCTGAAGAAGAAGAGGTTTAGAGAAATAATAGGAGGACTCTCAGGGGGTTTACAGCAAGAAAGTCTCATGGGTTGGCCATTAGCCTGCATTTAGAAAATTAATTTTTGGGTTATTTAAAGTGGAATAAAGCACTACAAATTTTCTGCAGGGGACAACTCAGTAGGATGATGGCTAACACTTAGATGACTTCGTATCTTCCATCCGTAACTTGTTTCTTTCTATCTCATTAATTCAAGCACACAAGCATCATCTTTTGCTTCAGTGACCAAATTACAGAGTCACTGGTGACTCCACAGCTTATGTCCCAGAAATCTTTTCCTAAGAACTCTCTGTAAGGACACATATCTTTAAAAAAAAAGCCCAAAACAATAAAACGCCCCCCCCCATTTTTATAGTTATGCTTCTTAAAATCACTTACACAAACTCCAAATTTCACTTCATGTTCACTTATTAGTCTTTCCAATCACCTCTGACATTTTGTGATAGCTAATAAACTAGTCATGTGTAATACTGCACTAATGTTTCATTATTTCTCTCAATAGTCCAGATACAAATGTCCATGGTTCATGTATGGGAGTGACCGGACAGAGAGAGAGCTAATGCAGTTGAATCCACGGCACATGAGATATTATCTCAGTTCCTTTACAGATGGCTGCAAATGAACTTCCTGATGACCCGACCTGACACTCAAGATATAATTTTAAGACCCCAGTCAGTGGTGAAACAGGGATCCCAGCCTAGCCTTGTCTGAGCAATCTTCAGGACATTCTTCTTTTGGTGGTTGGGGGAGTGGACAGGAGTTTGGGGTAGAGATGTAAATGATGATGGGGGAAGGAGAAGATGAAAACATTACTTTGTTGCTTTATCGTTAATAGATCAACTGGCAGATGAGACTTACTTTTAGTTTAGGTAGCACTGAATGTAATCCGGCGCAACTAATCCTTAAGACCGGTTGTGATTTGGGGCGCCTAGTGGCTCAGTCAGTTTAGCGTCCGACTTCAGCTCAGGTCATGATCTCATGGTTTGTGGGTTTGATCCCCGCGTCAGGCTCTTGTGCTGACCGCTCAGAAACTGGAGCCTGCTTCAGATTCTGTGTCTTCCTCTCTCTGTACCCCTCCCAACTCATGCTCTGTCTCCCTCTTTCAAAACTAAAATAAACATTTAAAAAATTTTAAAAAAAGACCAGTTATGATTTTAGGATTTTAGTAACTGTCTCCTAAGCCCTGCGGATCAGAGCTCTCTGTCCAAAGGACCATAAACAGCTCTGCAGATCGGGCAAGAATGACATAAGATTACAGGTGTACATTGCTTTCGAAGGAAAACTGTGGCATAATCTACCACCTATCTTCACTATGGAAGTTACTGGCACCGGTAAAGACTTCCTTACTCGTGTCCTGGAAGTTGACATCGTTGCCATTGTATGCGTTCTTTAGTTTGTTGGTCATCACGCGTAGGGCCATGATCTGCTGCCTGATGAACGTGTCGGGCCGTGTGATGTCCACGTCTACCTCAGGGTTGTTAATCTGGTTGGTCAGCCCATCATTCATGATCTCAGGCAAGTATCTGCAGGGTCAACAGAAAGAGAACAGATCAGCGTGAGGCAAGAAGGGCTTCGGTACCAGGTTGTGCTGTGCTGTCTCTGACAGTGGGCCAGAGCTTTGGCAACAACTGGCTCTGCTCCTGCAAAAAAACAAAACAAACAAACAAAAAAAACACCAAAAAACCCAAAAAACCCAAAAAGTGAAAACAAGGAGTAACTTTTCTCAGAGGGAGATAGGGCTATAAAAAAATGGTTTCAGAGTGGCTTTTAAAATGATACTGAATATGCAGGGAGGCTTGCCTACAAAGGAATTGTTCAGTTGCAGACTTAGACAAGTTGTTTCTTAAAATTAACTACTTTCTTCCCTCTATCCCAAATGGTAGATACTGAAGTCAAGGGCTTGTTAGCTTCCTCAGCTCTCTGGTTAATTTTGCTAAGAACCGAACTTGTAAATGATACGGGCTCTTTAGTTCTCTTGTACGAGGATGCTCTTTCTCAACTGAAGAGGCCTAACCTCAGACTCTAATCAGAAGAGACTTCTGGATATAAAAACCCATCTTTGGAAAGTTCGAGGAGTAACCAGTGAGCACTGGAACGTTTGAAGCGTCCATCAGGGTTTTTATTTTGTAATAAAATCTTGGATCTAATGTTCGATATTGGGCAAAAGAGAAGGGTAAAATCTAATGGTTCTTTAATTCTCTCACTGGTAATAAAAGGGCATATTCCTTTTACTTGTACTAAAAATTTTAAACTGTCAATTCCTTGATGTCGACTGCCCACGCTGCCTTTGTGCATTTAGACCAGTGGAGACTAAAGATCTCAGAAAAGTGCTTGGAGCCCTCTCTGACTCCTCCCTCTCGTGACCTGCCTGTTCGCAGCCCCCCTTCTCCTCTTCTCCTAGTATTCCCTGCACCTGCTACTTCTGTCTCATTTCCCGTGTCCTTCCTCGAGTGCAGACGGTACCAGAGCCTCAGATTGACTTCCCCGCCCACCTCTTCCTTTGTGGTGCATCTTGCAAACACGGTCTAATTTTCACAAGCTACTGCTTTCATGTCACTGTTCTGCTTGAAAGCTTTTGGTGACAGTAGCTGATGCCTACCGAGCACTTACTGTCAGGCACTGTGTTAAGCCCTTCGCGTGTATTTTTTTTTTTAGTGTTTTATATTTATTTTTGAGACAGAGAGAGAGAGACAGAGCATGCATGGGGGAGGGGCAGAGAGACAGGGAGACACAGAATCCGAAGCAGGCTCCATGCTCCAAGCTGCCGGCACAGAGCCTGATGTGGGGCTCGAACTTGTCAACTGCGAGATCGTGACCTGAGCAGAAGTCGGATGCTCAACCGACTGAGTCAACCAGGTGCCCCCCTTCATGTGTATTTTTTTTTTAATTTTTTTTTCAACGTTTATTTATTTTTGGGACAGAGACAGAGCATGAACGGGGGAGGGGCAGAGAGAGAGGGAGACACAGAATCGGAAACAGGCTCCAGGCTCTGAGCCATCAGCCCAGAGCCTGACGTGGGGCTCAAACTCACGGACCGTGAGATCGTGACCTGGCTGAAGTTGGACGCTTAACTGACTGCGCCACCCAGGCGCCCCATGTGTATTTTTAAATTCAGCCCCCGAGCAAATCTAAGAGGTAGGTGCTATTTTATCCCCATGTTGCAAAAGAGAAAACAGGCCTAGTGAGGATGAGTAGTTGTGCAAAGTCACAGAGTTAATGGATGGCAAAACGGCGAGTTAAGCCCACTAGGTCTAGTTTCAGAGTCCACGTGTCCAAACAGCGCACCATGCTGCCTGGGTGATCACAAATGACAATTCACATTTTATAGCTCAGCAAAGCCCGTTTCCATCCCGTCTCTACTTATGCTGCAACAATCCCTTCAACAATCCTTGCCTTACAGAATCTATACCCGTATACATCTTATATCTGCGCGTCCCACAGGGTTTCCTTGCCTGCGAGGCACTTTCCAATTTAAGTCCCAAATATCCTTAAAGACCCAGGTCAATCTTCACTTCCTCTTTAAGATAATTTTCAGCTTTTAGAGACCTGCTCATCCTTCCGGAGGGCTGCCAGGTTCGTCTGGGCATTTGGTGCACTGCACAAAGTCACCTGCTCAGGGAGGGAGTTGAGCTGAAATCCAGCCTGAATTCCATCTCCACAAAGCTATGCACCTGCAGGGCACCATTCACCAAAGGGACACGCTTTTCTTTTGGGGAATTGTTTTATTTTCAAACATTTCAATGCATACCAAAGCACAGACAACAGTGTAATGAACCCTCAGGTACCCATATGGGTGCCTTTTTCTAATTCTTACAAAGGTGCTATATTTGTCTTTGTCCTGGTAAGAAACAGATGGCACACTCAAAGAGGTAATAAAGAGAGTTTGAAGAAGAGACGACTTATAAAGGTGGGAACAGGGAAACCAGCGCTGGCTGACAAAGGACCCCAAGGCTGCTAGCAGCAGGAGAGCCCCTGGGAAGGAACTGCCACCAGAATGAGCAAGAACTGAAGTCACAGACGGCCACCAAATGATGCAGCAACTGCCAAACCAAGGCCACTCAGGGGAGGGAGCCGGGGAATGACGCCCTGACCTCTCTAGTCCCTCCTTCTGACCACGTGCTGCCTCCCATCAGAAGAAGCCCACTGGAAGCCAGGGGGCAAGGGCACCCAGGTGATGTGGTTTGTAGAGATTCTCATTCAGGGCACCGACCAAGATGGAGAGAGGAGGAGTAGATCTCAGGGGAATCAGGACATCTAGGACAGGGGCGCGTTGGCTGGGGCCGCCCTGCCTCGCTGCGGTCATCATCATTCCTGCACTGCCTCTACTGTGGTGCCCTGTAAGCTGGGAAGATGTCCATTCCTCTGTTTTGTCCTTCCTACTTACTTATCCCTGTACAGTATACACCCTCTTAAAATTCTTCCCCTTCCTGCAGGTGATTTTCCAAGTTCTGGAAACCAAAGGCTCTCTATCCATCAGCCTCCAAAAGAAGAAATAGAAACACACAGAGAGATTTTCATATTTAAGCCATTTTTCAGCTATTGAAATCTCATGCATGATGTATTTGTGTATGAATTGGTTTATCCATTTTAAATCAGAAGTCCTCTGAATGAGCTCCACATCTTCATCCATATTTTGAACAAAATCGACTTCACAATGTTCACCACGTAATGAATAATAAAACACACAGAGCACATTGCAAATTCTTTTCCACAAAGCTTCACAGTATTTACTGCCCTAAAAAATGCCCTAATTGAAAATTTTAAAATTTGGGGACCATTTCTCTTTATTTTTGCAGCAGAGCATAACTTCTGTGTTGTCTCTCACTATATCTGGCGTATTAATAAATTCTTGTTAGATTCCGCACTTGACTCCTAAAATATAACATTGGATTGACTGTTGCTGACATCAATTATATATCCGGAGCTCCATGAGCTCTACTTAATTCCAAAGCCCACTGGAATGAACGCTAGAAAGTGCAGGCTAGCCTTTGCTGACGCAGGAGTTGAGAGTGGCCGAAACGTGACCGCCCGTTCTGGGGCTGCCCCTCGACATTTTGGACGACGGTTCCTGCAGCAGTACCTGTGCTGAGTCAGGGGAAGGCTTTGTTGCTTTCAGATGCTGTGCGCGCGCGCGCGGCTAGCCGAGACTCATTTATCAGCAGCCGCCTGCGATAGCTTACATGGGAATGCGACCCCCTGGGAGTCTGAGCGTCCAGGAACAATGAGACGCTGCCAAATAAACCCAGCCTCTAACTGTGCCTACCGATGCTCAGCCACTTACAATAAAAACAAGTAACAATGCCCCTGTGTCCTCAAGAACCTTTTCTCCTTTCGGTGTATTCAAAGGGTAACTTCAGATACGATGTGGAAACTTACACAGAAGGCACAGTTGAAAAAGAAAACGGCCATTTTGTCACTCCAGAGGTACCTCCTAAGGCCAAACGTATGGATGTCCAGAGTGTAACTTGAGGGATCCAGAGAAGCCCGGAACTCAGGCTTGATCACTTTGTGAAACACTCATAGCCCGAAGAAATGGATGCATCTTTGAATCCATACTATTCTTCCCTTTATTAGATTTGGCACCAGCTTCTTCGTGTATGACAGCATTCTATTTTCGCACCAGGACAGTTGGGGAGACATGGAAAGGAAGCAGGATCTTGGTACAGATAACCCGGGCTCCAAGGCCGGATGCACATTTACCCGGCGCGAGGAGAACCCGGAAATGAGGACAGATTGGAAGGTGTAACAGGGCGTCATTGTTTGTCATGTCACGCTTCTTGCTGGGTGTGACAAGCAGGTGGCATCCATGAACAATCAAGCATGGAGTCCCCACTCTGGGTTACCTTCTATTTTGCAAGAGCATGTAGAGGAACTCAATCTTCAGTAGTTTTGCAGAATTCGTTTTTTTTTTTTTTTTTCACATCTGTTAGGGCCCGAATGTTTGTGTTCCCCTCAAATTCACATGTTGAAAACCTAATGCCCAAAGTAATGGTTTCAGGAGGCGAGGTCTTCGGCAGGGGATTAGGTCACGAGGGCAGAGCTCATGAAGGAGGCCCCAGGGAGCTAGCTCAACCCTTCCTCTAAGTGAGGACACAACTGAAAATCTGCAACCCACAGGAGGACTCTCACCTGACCATGCTAGTGCCCCAATGATCTTGGACCTCAGCCTCCAGAAGTGTGGGAAATAAACCTCTGTTGTTTATAAGCTACCCAGATGTGTCATTTTGTTACAGCAGTTCGAATGGGCTAAGACCACATCTCATTTCATATTGTGGATACAGGCCCCCTTGATTACATCCACACGTTAGAGCCGATTAGGGTGAAAGAGTCCCGTAGGAATTTAGCCGGGTGGGGGGCACTTATACATTCAACCTTGTGGGTGGCTTCAGGCTCTGTGCTGGGACTCTCCTGGCAGAGGTGACACTCTCTGTCACGCTCTGTTGCCTGACACTACAGAAGGTTCCCACTGGCCAGCCACAGTGCCTGTCATTGTCACCATTCAAAATCACTCCTTTCAGTTGATATATGAATGGGCTTGCCAGGAGGACAGACATGTTAACCTACCTGTATTTGTATTTCTTATCACCTCATTAATGCCGATGGTTGTTCTGGCATAAGGAGCTGCACAGAGGGGGAAAGGGACACACAGTTCTCACGACTTAATGGGATTTGAAAGCCAGTAAAAGTCTGAGAAGGGAGATACCTGTAAGGAAGGTTAGCCTGGTGGTACCCTGTGGGGTCAGCAGGAGCCAAGTGGAAGCCAGGGCAGGAAGGGGGGAGGCTGGGGTCCCCAGGTGCTGGCCTGGGTTTGTTTTTAAGACAGATGCTTCTTTCTCCTGCTCCTGACACAAGGCACACTCGACAGAGAAAGGTAAAAGCGGGGGCACCTGGGTGGCTCAGTCGGTTAAGCGTCTGACTTCAGCTCAGGTCATGATCTCGTGGTTCATGAGTTTGACCTGCATGTCGGGCTCTGTGATGACAGCTGGGAGCTCGGAGCATGGAGCCTGCTTCGGATTCTGTGTCTCCCTGTCTCTCTGCCCCTCCCCCATGCATACTCTGTCTCTCTCTCAAAAAAAAAAATAAAATAAAATAAAATAAAATAAATAAAGCATTAAAAAAATTAAAAAAGAAGAAAGGTAAAAGCGGATTCAGTCCTGCTCGTTGTCACAAATGAGCTGCATTCAATCCATGTCTCACCAGCAAGTTCTAATTCTAAGCTACGTATTCATTTATTCCTGTGGGTTTAAGAGTCTTATGAAATAGTAGAATGTTAATACAGGTCCTTGTCTGGAAAACATTTCTGACATTTTTTTTTCCTTCTTTCCTGCCATCTCCTTATTAGTAAAACTTGATCTGATCTGAAATGAGGCTAATCATACATTTCACTTATCCCACTGTAGTGGGAATAGTAATACATCTTGCAGAAATTTAATGTGTTTGATTGCGAGTTGCAGCCTATGGTATATGCACTCTGATGATTTTTTTCCAAAAATCTAAAAAAAATTTTCGAGTTCAGAAACACATATGGTCACAGGGATCTCAGAGAAGGGATTGTGAACCTGTGGTACCCATAACTTCTTTCAGAGGCTTTCTTCAAATCTAGGTTTTAAACTTCACATCTGTTTGGAATGGCTATTATTTTAAAACAAAACAAAACAAAACAAAACAAAACAAAACAGAAAATAACAAGTGCTGGTGAGGATGCAGAGTGGAGTGTAAGCTTTTGATTTTGTCCAGGCCTCCATTTCAAAGACACGCATCTTGAGTCAACATATCGGCCACTAGCCACTAGCAAAACAACCAGGTAAGGGGCTAGACTGCTCTCACCCATGAAGGTTCCCTTTCAGGAAGCCCTCGGAAACCTGGAGAACTCACTGCTTGAGTGACCCACATCTCCCTTCCCATGCCCTAATTCCCACACATAGGTTTTACATTAGTAAATTAGCCAATCAACAGTGAACCTGAGAAACTCCAGGCACCCCACACTTAGACCCAAATGAAGGTAAAGCCCAAGGTCATCCCCGCTCCCCTTGACCTTGCTGTGTGGCCCTTGAGCGTGCCATGCCCTCTCCAGGTTGTAAGTAATACATCTTGTTCCTCAAAGTACCCTGATGGTGTCTTGCTGAAGTGCATCCTGTGATCATAATAAGAACCACAAGAGCTGACCCAGCCATAAATAGGGGCGCTGGTTGCGGAAATGTCTACGGAGCCTGCTGTGAGCGATGTGTGACGAGGCCAGCAGAGCTGGCATTCCTGACTGAAGTTGCTACCATCCATAGGCTTGGGAACATGGAGAAATTGGAATTCTTGTGTTTGGTATAGGGTGTGCAAAATGGTTCAGCGCTTTGGAAAACAGTATGGCGGTTCTTTGAAAAATCAGACTTCCCATATGATCTAGAAATTCCACCTCTGGAATTTTCAATCTGAAAGAATTGAAAGCAAGTACTGGAACAGAGATTGCTACGCCTCTGTTCATAGCAGCATTATTTACAACAGCCAAAAGATGGGTGCAACCCATGAGTGCATCAACGAATGCATGGGTACCCAGGTGTGGTCTATATGTACAGTCCACTCCGCCTGAACAAGGAAGGAAATCCCGACATGCACTACAGCGTGCGTGTACCTTAAAGACACACTAAGTGAAATGATCCAGACACAAAAAGACAAATCTTGTGCAATTCCACTTATATGTGGTAATTAGAGTAGTCAAATTCAGAGAGGCAGAAAACAGAATGGTGGCTGCCAGGAGGTGGGAGAGGGAAGAGTGGGGAACGAGTCTTTAATGGATTCAGGGTTTCAGTGTAGGAAGAGGAAAAAGTCCTGTGGATGGTGGGTGGTGATGGGGTACAACAATGTGAATGTACTTAATGCCACTGAACTGTTACATTTAAAGGTGGTAAAAATGCTGCATTTTACGTTATGTATATTTTACCACAATTTTTAAAAAAAAATCTCAGTTTTAAGTGTAACTTTTCTGAAGTTCTTGATATAGTTTCCTTTCCCCCTTTCCTTTTTTGTTTTTGTTTTTGTTTTTGTTTTGACTGGAAAGTGAAATTACTCAAAGCATACTGTGACTTTATGACTAAAGTGGGTTCAGACATTCTTGAAGGCTGCTAAGCTAGAGCTGTCTATGACATTAGGTATTTCAATGGGACGTGACCCTGAAATACGGTCAAAGGTGCAGAGACTGACCTAGGACCTGAGATCCTTTGGGACCCAGCAGTGTGATCGTGGGCAAGTGACTTAGCTACTTCATATGATTATATATTTTATATTTACATGAATAATACTTACCTTATTTGTTCCATAAACTGACATATTGAGTGAAAGTATATGAAAATGCTTAAAAATCTAACATACTACACAATTCTAATGCATTCTTATGAAAATTAAATTGTTAACATGGCTTTTCCCATGCCAGGCTTGTTTCATAGGAATGTCTGATGGCAGGAGAATTTGGACTTTTAGGTTTATTTATTTATTTTGGTAATCTCTACATCCAATGTGGAGCTGGAACCCATGACTCCAAGAGCAAGAGTCACATGCTTTTCTGACTGAATCAACCAGGGACCGTCAGAATTGGGACTTTTAAAGCCTAGACCCCTGCACAGAAGAATGATTCATTGTGGCTTTCCTCTAGCTGGAGAACGCATGACACGAAACTGGGGACCCTTGAAGGACACACAGCTCACTGATTGCAGCAGTGAGTAGAAGCTACGTTCTTGGACTTGGCCTCTTTGCTCATTGGCAAGATTCCCTCTTATCCATTCTTCCTTCGTAGAACCAGAGGCAGCGGACTCCAGCGTGCACAGGACAAAAGGCCCTTGTGTCAGGTGTCAGGGCTGCTGAGCGGCTGACAGCAACATGCTCCTTTCCTGGTATTTGTAGCTGCATTTTGTACCACTTGCGGGAGGTGCATGCAGCGTCCCCCTCCCCCAGGAGAGTCAGACTTCAAGGGGTCTTCCCTCCTAGGTGTGCACAGAAGGGAGGTGCACGCCCGGGAACGCTGGGTGTGACAGTCTCCAGTTCTCTCCCCAGACAGACTTCCCACCTTCCTGACGTGGTTGCCTGGCTGGGTATACATCAGATACTCACAGTTCTTTAAAATGCAGCTAGAGTGCTTTGGGACATATTCTGCAATCAGACTAAAACAATATTGTCCTGCCAGATCTGCCAGGTCACTGTCTTTGACACATTTCTCGTCACCATGCATCATTTCATCCCGCTTGCATCTGCTCAAATGTACCCAGTCATGACTTGCTATTTTCTTGGCTTAGTCAATCCCCTCGGTGGCTGGTGAGAGTGACTGATCTGTTTTCTAGATTTCTCTAGGTTTCCTATTTCTTACAATTTACTGTATTTACCTCCCGGCCCGAGGAAAGATTTCCTTGGGGACCCAGTTGTTTTTGCGAGGACCGGGGGCCTTAAAAACCAGCACAGGCTCCCCGCGAATGCTCTGTTTTCAACCGATCCAATCAATCCTCGTCCTCAGCCAGGATTTTGTTTGCCTCCTTCCGGAAGGCACTTTCAGGAACTCTAGACACTGAGGGCTAGATCCCGGCTTACAAGGAGGGGCAGCAGGAAGCTGCGGGGTAGTTTTAAGAGGGGGCGGGGGGCGGGAGGAATCCGGAAATGACTGCAGAAACCCTGGCGATTCTGAAACAACACGTGTCCCATCATGAACTCCATGTACCGTTGAGACTGGCGTCTCTCACATTTTGTTGCCTTCTTCTGGCTCCTCCCACCACCTCCCGTGCTAATCTTTCCTTCTTAACTCCTATGGCTTTAGAAAAACGATCCCCATGAAGCGGAAACAATCCTTAAGGAAGATACAGATGATGTAATTTGACATAGCTATGGTCTCAAAAAAGTAAGAATTTGCCTCTATAGGAGCCCAAAGTAAGAGCCTATAGGAACACCACGAGGGTTTTATTTTTTCTGTGGCTGCTCCGTGGAAAGTTCCAGCCTGCATATGCTAACCATATACAAGTTTTATCGCCTGCTGAGCCCATTCTTTCCTGTCTCCATCTTGTCGTTCTCCTCCAGCTCGCCCCCGCCACCCGGTTGCCCACAGTGTCCTTCTCAGGGGTGACAGATGGCCGCACATGTCCTCCCAGGGTCTCTGGGAACTTTAGGAGGCCTAGATTTGTAACCTGCACAACGACGCTTTACTGTTTTCCCCTGTGGACCTCTAGATTATTATCGATTTTCCTCCCTTACTTACTAACTTCCTTTCAATTCCTATTTGTCCGAGTTGAGTCAGTGTGGCTGCATCGTCTCTCATTTCTCTCGAGGAATTTGCTTAGGTAAGTGAGAAATGGAAGAAGTTACATTTGCACACTTGCTTTCCCATCGGTCACTGAAGATGCCTCCTAGGCTGCTTTTCTTGAGTGGCAGACACTGCTGAGAATTCTGAGGAAAATTCTTTGCTAGCCGTTCTAGCAAAGGAGGATGCGAATCTGAGTACTAACTGCTGTAGACGGAATGCTTGTGTCCCCTCAACTCCCAAAGTGATGGTATTAGGAGGTGGGGCCTTTGGGAGGTGATTAGGTTTAGGTGAGGGGGAAGGTAGTAGAACCTCCATGATGGGATTAGTGCCCTTAGAGGAAGAAGAAAAGATCAGAACCCTCTTTCTGCCATGGGAGGGCAGAGAGAGAAAGCAGCTCTCTACAAGCCGTGAAGAGGGCTCTCACTATAACCCAACTCTGCTGGCACCCTGGTCTGGACCTATTAGCTCCCAGACTACGAGAAATAAGTTTCTGCGTCAGCCACCCAGACCATGAGGTGTCTGTTTTAGCAGCATGAATGAAGGCATTAATCGAGTCAAGTACTGGCCAGGGAATCAAAGTACCCATCCTTAGCCCACAGGGCATTTCATCGGAGACCAGGGCTTTGTGTGGACAATACCCTGCATTGTGAAGGCTGTGTAGCATTTCCAACTTAACATTCTCTCTGATGCGCAGGTTAAGCCTAAGCTATTCATTGTCGAGATGACTTCAACCTGGCCTGTGCTCCTGTTACCTTCAGCGACTGATGTTACAACTGAGCCACGTGACCTCCTTGGCCCGGTTGCTGTTGTTGTTTTTAATATAAGGAAAGCCCCATTAAAGGAAACATCAGGGCTATGCGTGGAGGCAAAGAGAAAACAACAAATCGTAACATGCTCCCGGAGGTGTGTGCGTGAACTGAAAAGGGGAGTATCTTACATGTTGATAGGGGCTTAAAGTAGGGCTGCCAGATAAAACTACAGGATTGCCAGTTAAATCTGAATTTCAGATAAGCAGTGAATCCTTTTTTTAGCATAAGTGTATTCCATTTGGTGTCTGGTGTTCTGTGCCAAATTTGGCAACTCTGTCTTAAAGCCTCACTGCTCAAAGTGCAGTCCCTGAATCAGCAACACGGCATCCCCGGGAAGCTTGTTAGAAATGCAGAATCTCAGGTCCCAGCCCAGACTCACTGAGTCAGAATCTGCGTTTTTCCCACGTGCCCCAAGAATTTTACCGGCACAGTAACATTTGAGAAGAACTGCTTTAGAATTTACAACCTGGTCTTTAAATTGTGCCGAAACATTGGCAAGGGAAAGGGAAGCAGGGAACCAGTCTTTCTGACAGAATGGAGATTTAAGTGCTGACAGGACGTTGGCACACCGGCATTTTCCTCCCCTTGAAGGGCACAGTCTCTTCCCTCTAGCTCACCTCCTGTTTCCAGACCTGCTTAGCTACTGAAGCAGAGTGAGATCTGCCAGCAATGACTCAGGGTGGGAGCAGGAAGATGAAGGGGGGCGTTCTTATTCTAGAGGAGCCACTGCGCCCAGACCCTTGGCCATTATCTGAATACAGCAGATTCACCCAGCGGCTGCCATAGCAGCCACATCTATGTGTATCTTGCTTTTTCTATTTAAAGTCAGCATCAATGTCGGGGCGCCTGGGTGGCTCATTTGGTTCAGCCTCTGACTCTTGGTTTCTGCTCAGGTCATGATCTTACAGCTTGGTGGGTTTGAGCCTCATGTTGGGCTCTGTGATGGTGGCGTGGAGACTGCTTGGGATTCTCTCTCTTTCTTTCTCTCTCTCTCTCCCTCTCCCTCTCTCTGTCCCTCCCCCAATTGCACTATCTCTGTCTCTCTCAAAATAAATAAAACTTAATAAAAAATAAAGTCATCATCAATGTCAACAGGTGCCATTCATTTAGTAACGGCTATTCGGGAAACTATGACACACTGGAGGAAATGGACATATCCATGGTAGTTGTCATTTTGATTTCAGAAATGTTAACATGGGAAATAGTTATGCTCCTGAGTCAAGGAAGTATGGGAGAGAGCTGTGGAGTGGTGTTCAAAAACAGCCAGGAGAAATATGGGTGTTGGAAGACAAGTTGGGTCAAATACTTAGGATGAGAGGGCCAAGGAAATGGTATGCAAGGAAGCATGTGGCTATAGGAGTCACATGGACAAAACATAAAGGTTGGCTCAGTTAGTTAAGCATCCAACTTTGGCTCAGGTCATGATCTCATGGTTCATGAGTTCGAGCCCCACATCGTGCTCTCTGCTGTCAGCACAGAGCCCACTTTGGATCCTCTGTCCCCTCTCTCTGCCTCTCCCCCACTTGCACTCTGTCTCTCAAAAATAAACAAAAACCATTAAAAATTTTCAGAAAAACATAAAGAGAGGAAGAAATGTCTGGGTTGCCAATGGCCTCATCAAGCAGGCTTGAGTTAGGAGCTCAAGACCATTACCAGCTCTATCGAGGCTAATAGGCACCTCTGTTCCACAATCCATTAACACTTGTTCATAGGTTTTTTTTTTAACCAAGTTCTTTGATAGGAATAACTCTTTCTTTCTTTCTTTCTTTCTTTCTTTCTTTCTTTTTTTTCTTTCTTTCTTTCTTTCTTTCTTTCTTTCTTTCTTTCTTTCTTTCTTTCTTTCTTTCTTTCTTTCTTTCTTTCTTTCCTACAAAACTGTTAAGAAGCCCTATCACCTGAAAATCCATACTTCAAATGTAGGGAAAAATAGTTATTATCTGCATTACAAGTGGATTTTTCAACTTACAAAATAGTTCAGTGGAATTAAAAAAAAATCTCTCATATGTTCTACATCAATTAATATTTGGGTGAGAATGAGAGCAAAGCTTCAATTAAATGTAATTCAATAAGTCTTTATGGGTTATCTACTTACTATGGTATTAAATATAAAGTTATTAAGATTTCATTGCAGTGGAAGAATTTTTAAAAAGGAACTAAAAGAAACTATGAAATTTTAATTTTTCAATGAGAAGATAATTTGAGTCACAAATATCTGACAGCCTCATTTTTTAAAAATAGTATACTGGGTTAGGTTCTGGAATATCCTTGCAAATGATTTTATTGCATTAATTTTCACAATTTCCCTTACCTGCATACAGTCCTCTAGTGGGATCCCATTGACCTAAGGATAAAATTCAAATCTGGTCCCTAAGTACTGCTTGGGGTGGTTCTCCACCTGTGTGGTCCTTTCCCAAACCTACAGTGCAACAGTATGGTCCTTGACATTCCAAAATCCACGGTCCTGTCTCCAGCCACTGTGCTTTTCATTGGTTGACAGACATCACTGATGTCATATAACACTTAATTCACGGAGCCTTGCACAGCGCCTGGGCAGAGGGAGTGCTCAATAACATTGCTGATGGACTGAGGAAATGAATGAATGAATGAATGTAGATCCACTAAATCTTTTATAGAGCTAAGGATCTGTTTCATTTGTTCTCTTAACCTGGGAGGGGGGAGAACAATATTTAGCAGCCATTTGTTTTAGAGTCAGGATATTGACGTGAAAAGAATACTGGGCTTGGATTTGGGAGATTTCCAGCTTTTACCCTTGCTAGTTGGGCAACCTTAGCCTAATCATTTACCCTTCTGCATTCTTGATCTGCACGAGAAATTCAGCTGAACCCGCTCTCCCCTGGCTCTAACTTTAATGGTCATCATTGTCCCCATTCATTTTCTTGATGGAGTGTGTATAGTCCCCTCCCCAATTCCCACCTGTAACAGTTCTTTATATTTCTTTTTGTGGATGCACTAATAGCCAGCAACCTGTGTAACCATGGGAATGTAGTTCAAAACACAGCCTTCATTTCGGCCAAGGCTGAAAGGTAAACACAGATGGGTAACAGAGCAGTTCAGAAAATCAACCACTTTATTCATTAGGCCATCTGGTCATCCTTTACAGTGTCTTTCTGTACAATCATTAGGAAAAGACACATTAGAAACTGTTCAATTTCACAGCTGAATTTTTCGGGCCAAAGGTTTCCTTCCTACAAGGCTGGACACTGGTAAATTACTAAAGCATTTTCGAGGGGCATGTTGTTGATACTGTAGACAAATACCTGTCTATGCTCATGATCTAAATTTTGGATATTGATATTCTGGAGCAACTTGAAATGATTACGGCTCTTTCCATAGCTGTCTTGTTTTTGCCTCGCGAAGCTCTCCCTAGTATGGCTAATAATATCATTACCAATAGATGCTTTAAAAATTCCACTCAGCAGTGTGAGAAATAGCACCTAATGAGCATCTCACTTGCACCCCTGCTTACCTTCTGCAGCTGCTTCTGAACTTAATATCCCTGTACCTTCCTGTTTCCTTTTGATCACAGCTGCTTCCTATGCTTGAAAACACCCACGAAGGCGCAGAACAGACCCCCCTCTTAACTTCTCCACCTGCTGGTCAATCCCCAAAGATTCCTTGAGTCCAATTTACCAGCTGCTCTGCCCACCTGCAGCCCCGCTGAGGCGTGCTCCGGCAGCCTCCTCTCCTGGTGTCCTGCCCTATTTGCCAACTCCCAGCCGGTTCCCCTGTCCAACTCCTCCACCCTATGAAAACTCGGGCCAACCCTATTTCTGGCCTGAATTAAGAAATTCAGAAATTCCGTATCAAGTGGCAGCAGCATTGGGCAGCCGAGTGGAAGGATGGGAACAGAGCCATCTCTCATCAGGAGGTCCCAGTGGGACTTTTCGAGGCAGGGAACCTCTGAGGACACTTTCCTGGTTGTCCCTTGGTCATTTTCTTTTTCCCTTTCCCTTCCAAAGAGCACATCAAAAACTGTTTTTCTCCAAGGGTGAGAGACATTACAGTCGGACTTCCTGTTTAGCTTGTGATGGAGAAAACAGAAAGCCGTGCAAATTTAGCTGCAGATAAAAATAGCTCTGCTGTCTTAAAGTCATTAAGCGAACATAAAAGGCTCTTTGTGGTTTCGGGATATCTGGAACCTGGCATCTGTCACCATTCCTCTGTCCTCGTCCAGAGGCGAGGCATTCAGAACGAGGATTCCATGCTTAATGGCACCTTGAGAGTAAGGGCTCCCAGGTGCCCGTCAAACCTGTCACTCTGAACAGCTGTGGCTAAGTGACGCCTTGTCCCTCCGCCCTCCGTCGAGTTCTGCATAAACGGGTCTGCAGAGTTGTGCCGGGGGAAGGCGTCCAGGGCTGGATGCGCACTGCCCCAGCCGTAGCACCATGAGTCACCCTCACCTGGCTTTGCTGTGTCCATTCCAGCACTCCTCTTCGTTGGACGTGCCCGCCGTCATGCTCTCATCTTTGCAGATGGTGTAGGGCAACGCCGACCAGACCTTTTTAGAGAGCTTCAGTTTCTCTTTTATGTCTGTGACCTGATCAAGAAAGCAAGGAAAGAGAGTGAATATTCTCCCCAGGCGTTGCCCGTTTCTACACAAGGACACAACACAGGTGGAGGTTAGAGAATCTGTGCTAGGACTAGAATGAAACTCTATCGGTTTTAAGGGAGAGACACTGAGTTGCAGGATTTATTGCGAAGGCAAGCCTCCCTACCTCCTCCTTCAATCTTCCTCTAGCTTCTGGCAGAGAGTTCTCAGGTAATTGGCTTTTTGTTTTCCATCTTTTCTGTCCTCCCATGCTTTGAATTAAAAACTTGCGAAGCGTCTCAACTGGCTCCGGGTCCCTCTCTGGCTGGGAGAAATAGGTATTCCCCCCTGCAAATTCCCTAAACATATTCTTTAGAATTCATTTGCTCGGATGTCACATAAATGCACTGAAACAATGCACCAAGAGATAAAATGCTTTTCCCAACGGTCTATTTGTTTCTGTAAGAAATAAATATTGTCACTAATTTGACTGCTGGTAACCTCCGCTCTTAACCAATTGACAGGTCCATATAGCACACTCTTGGATGGTGAGTGGCAACCCAAACCCACTTAAAAATCTCTACAGCCAGAAGAGAAGAGTCATTCCAAATACAGGTAAGTGTAAAATCCACAGCCCTATGGATGGATGGCAGGAAAAAGCTTAGTAACCCCATCTTTCCTGTTTTCAGGCTCAGCACTGACTTTTCACCTGCAGAAAGGGTAAAGACAGGGATTCAGTACCATTTTGGTTCCATAATTAACATCTAGTTTCATGCAGTCACACCCCTGACTTTCTATTCTGCCCATGTAAACATTAGGAAAGTCTATGGATGGTTGAAATGCATCTGTTAAGGGTTGAATTACGTGCCCCCCCATTTATATGCCGAAGTTCTAACCCTCAGTTCCTCAGAATGTGACCTTGTTGGGACGTAGGTTTTTTTTTCTCGTTTTTCAGAGGCAAGGGAGTTACAAAGAGGTTATTAGGATGGCCCTAATCCATTATGACTGATGCTCTTGTAAAAAGGGAAACGTTGGACACAGAGATATGTCTAAAGATAAGACAATGCAGAGAGAAGTAGGAAGAAGAAACCTACCTATAACCAACGAGAGGGACCTGGAAAAGAACCTTCCCTCACAGCCTCAGGAAAATCCAATCCTTCTGCCATCTTGGTTTTGGACACCTAACCTCCAGAGCCATGACACAATAAATTACTGTTCTTTAAGCCACCTTGTCTGTGTCATGTTGATACAGCAGCTTCAGCATACACCCACACAGCATCGTAGAAGGGACAACCACTGAGATTTATATATTTGAGGTCGATAGCCTTTGGAAATAAATTATACTATGTTTACTATGGATGGAGTGTAGCGTTTTACAAAAAATTCCAAAGCTCTTTTGTCAGGTTTAAGAGTGAACACAAAGGAACATCAGATCTCTGTCCCAGTCATGTTTCTCAGTAGTTCCAGATTTATATGGTCTTTGGCCCTTGCTTATCTGTGATTCTGATGATGACTGAGGCTTCAGTACTGAGAAATGTCTGCCCATCCAGAAAGCGCTAAAGATGGCCAGAGTACTGAATCGGAGAACCCGGTACATACCCCGATGTTACTTTTGTTTTGGAGCACGAGAAGAACCCATAAGCAATGACATTCCAAGAAGCAGCTTACACACAGCCATGGTTTAGGATGGCCTAAGACCTGCACCCTCTGATTTCTGCCATTCATGCTGACTTTGGTCCATGGGTTCCCCTAACCCCTGGCTCTCCTGCCAGCCAATCTGACTGGGTAAGGACATTTGCCATGAGAGCCCGTCCTTTTCTGCTGCCATTTGGGGCACAAGTGTGGGTGCACGTTGATATTTGTTTTTTATTTTTTGTTTGAAAGACATGTGGCCATTTCTATACAGCCATAGGTGGATGTACATTCTGTTTATCGATTATATGAAAACACAACCCCCAAAAGCCAACTAATAAATGTTGAAAGACTGACAGAAAAATCACCATTCTGCAACTATCAGAGTTATCATTAATCTCAGCAAGTATTATCTATAGACGCTGTTGTGGGTTGAATTTTGTCCTTCCCATAAGATGTCAAAGTCCTAACCACAGTACCTGTGAGTGTGACTTTATTTGGAAATGGGGCTGTTGCCGAATCAGGTAAAAGTGGAGTCATTAGTGTGGGCTCTAATCCAATACGACTTTGTCCTTATAAAAAGGGGGGATTTAGGCAGAGACACAGATATACACAGGAAGAACACCATGTGAAGATAAAGGCATAGATCAGGGTGATGCATCTACAATCCAAGGGATATCAACAATTGCAAGAAAAACAGTGGATGCTAGGAGAGAGTCAAGGATTCCATCACCATCCCAGAAGGAACCAACCCTTCTAACACCTTGATCTTAGGCTTCTAGACCCCCAACTGTGAGACAATAAATGTCTGTTTGAAGCCACCCACTTGGTGGTACTTTGTTACAGCAGCCCTAACAAACTGGTACAAATGCAAAAAACACTGGGCGAAAGTTTGATGGAGAATAGGATGTTTACACAATCTCCAAGTATTCCCCACAGAATACTCATTATTACAAAAGGAAAACTGGTCACTCTACAGTGCAAAAACTCTGCAGGCCCCCACCTTAACCAAGTGATCAAAGTAGTGGGACACAGTGATATTAGGTGCCTCTGGATGTGAGGTGACAAGAAGGACACATCACTTACGTAGCTAAAATTCCTAACCCGGATCCAATCATGAGGACATGTCAGACAAACACAATGTCCAAGCTGATGGACGCTATGAGACAACCAGCTTGGATACTCCAAATATGTGAGTCATAAAAGACAAGGGAGGGCTGAAGACGTCTTCTAGATTAAGAAGAATAACAGACATGGTATTCAAATGCAGTGTCTGATTCTGGATAGGGCACTCTATTGGAAAAATAATTGCCAGAAAGGATATTACGGAGATAGTTGGCAGAATTTGAATATTGACTTTGTATGAGAAAATATTGTATTGGTGTTTAGTTTTCCAAATATGAGCTTATATTGTGGTCATGTAGGCGAATGTCATGTTCTTAGGAGATACACGCTGGACTATTTAGAAAAAAAGGGTTATGGTTCCCACAACTTACTCTAGAATGATTCAGGAATCATCTTCATCTTCATCATCATCATCACATAGATGTATAGAGATACAGCAAGATAGAAAATGTGGCAAATTTTTAACGGTGAATGAATCCAGATGGAAATATATAATTTTTTAAAACAGCGTTTTTTCAGTACCTTTGAATGATTTTCAAAATAAAACATGTCCAAAATAAATCCCTCACTTGATTTGTCCCACAAGGTGCCACATCGGTGTCCCTAACCTTTGCAACCTGGGACACTCCTTAGCCACTCGTTCTGACTGTTCTCAAACACAAATCCCAGAAAAAGCACCAGGTATTACATATTCACCACTAATTCAGAAAACTATCACTAGCTTCAGTACTAAAGTACTGTCAGGTGTATCTGTCCCAGAATAAAGTACACCAGAAATGACCATTCTCTCCTCTGCTTACTTAATGCTAAAAATCCCTCCTTTACACTGTGGGAATCTGAACCAAACATATGTATTTTGAGACAGAGAAAGTCTAAGACGGCATGACATCCCACAGGTATCTCCTCTTTTGAGGTTTTCAAAATGTAGCCGTGTATGTTGTGCTGCTCATTCTGTAAACCCCACTCAAGCATTGTCTCTTTCAAGGAGCAATGTCTGGCCTCCCAGTTAGCTGGATTCAACTCTCTGTGTCCACAGTGCCCTGTTCATGATTCTAAGTACTGATTACTCCAAGCTTTTGTAATTGGCTTGCTTTTCTGACCCTAAGACCACGTGCTTCTTGATGCAAGGACGGGGCTCCAACTTGTCATCCTCAGGGCTTAGATGAACCAGGTGACCAATCACTCCAGTTTGCCTGGGACACGGGGGAATTCTAGGACGCACCATATTTGCAGCGCTAAAACCAGGAGGTCCTGGCAAACCGGGACGAGTTGATCACACACATCTTAGCACAAGGTAGGTGCTCAGTGAATGCTGATCGGGAAAATAGATTTAATTGCCCCAATCTGCTACAAGGCCACAGACAGTCTAGCTAACACAAAATCGTGTGGTCCCACGATGTGCACTCGTGTCGGAAAGGCGGAAGCAGAGATGGGCTGTATCTGGCTAAGTGAGGAGCATGTGGGCCCTCTCTGAGTTGTGACAGGACATTTTGTAATCAGGTCGTGTTCACTCTGGCATTTCAGGAGCCAGGCGTTTCCACCGTGCGATCGGTGGACATAACAGCAAAACAGCAACGAGAGATGTAAATGCTATTTTAACATTCTGCATGGAAACATCAGCCAATTCACTTCCAGCCCAAGGATGCCGATGCAGACAAGTTGGAAAAAAGGGACCCTATTAGCCACCAGGGACGCACATGCCTTTGATTCCAAAGAATATCCGAATGATGGCAGTTGGGTTTTTTTTCAGTACCAAGCAA
This sequence comes from Acinonyx jubatus, assembly GCF_027475565.1. NCBI lineage: Eukaryota > Metazoa > Chordata > Mammalia > Carnivora > Felidae > Acinonyx > Acinonyx jubatus. Next base: position 65,270,657 of record NC_069380.1, on the reverse strand, counting down.
GTGTTTCAATCCTTAGGCTGTTGAGAAATATTTTCTTGTCGTCTCTTATTTTTATTTCTGAATAATGTATGTGACCACTTTGCTGTAGCTCCAGATCTGAGTTGTTTTTTAAATTTCTTTCCTGGAAATTTAAGTGCACACAACAGTGAGCAACGCTTTATGTTAGCATGAACTGTTAGTAAAAAATGCGTTACTGAAGTAACAGTGAATCCTAATTCGTTATACAAATCTGATGGGAACAAAGGGCTGGGGTCAAATAGGGAATTTACAGCAGTGCCTTTTCTCTGCCTCCCACATGAACCATTCCAGGACAAATTAATTTTTTGCACATACTTGCCACCTATATTTACCATTTGTCCAGTGTTACATTCGTAGTGCTGTAATGTTAGTAAATACTGGTAATACCTGAGTATTAAATGTTTTGCATCTGTGCCACCAAGAGGTTTTGAAAGTTAACTTCTGTCACATTGCAGGGCTCTCATCCAAATACTCTGTTGGGGACCACAGGGAAAACATGACCCTCTTCTAGAACTTATCTGTCTGGAGTTTATTCTGATTTCTGACAATTTCAACTCCTGGCACCAGTAAAAGCATAGACTCTTCATTGAAGGCTCAGCAGAAGGTCCATGAATAGGAAGACAGAGGTACTGTTTTCATACCCATCTGTACAGAATTGCCAAATTAGACAAAAGATGGAAGAAACTGACAAGATGGGATGATCGCTAAAAACAAAGGGATTAGCAAAATCAAAGAGCAGAAAGGATAATCTAAGGACTGGTGTCTGATAATTTCATTTAAAAAATGGTTTTGTCCCAAATATCTAACTTGAATCCAGTTTACAGGAAATACTGGGGATACAGGGACAAAGTAAGTAACACTATAAATAAATGGTCAGGCATATTCAGTGTGTGGGATATAATATAAGACAACCAGCCTCGACTCTTCAAAAGAGGTAAAATTGTAAAAAGCCAAGAAGACTGTTCTACATGAAAAGAAACTAAAAATGTAACAACCTAATGCTATGTGTGGACCTTTACTGAATCCATGATTTATTTGGAAGAGGTAAGTACTCAGTTTGAGAAAGAGTTTTGAGACAATTGGTGACTTCTGAATACAAAATAGACAGTAGATGATACTATTGAATTACCAATAATATTCTTAAGTGTAATCATGGTATTGTGTTTATGTAGGAGACTATTTTTGCTTTTAAATTTCTTTTTAATGTTTATTTATTTTTGAGACAGAGAGAGAGCATGAACGGGGGAGGGTCAGAGAGAGGGAGACACAGAATCTGAAACCGGCTCCAGGCTTTGAGCTGTCAGCAGAGCCTGACGCGGGTCTTGAACTCACGGACCGCCAGATCATGACCTGAGCCGAAGTCATCTGCTTAACCGACTGAGCCACCCAGGCGCCTCTATCTTTGCTTTTTTTTTTTTTTTTTAATTTTTTTTTTCAACGTTTATTTATTTTTGGGAAAGAGAGAGACAGAGCATGAACGGGGGAGGGGCAGAGAGAGAGGGAGACACAGAATCGGAAACAAGCTCCAGGCTCTGAGCCATCAGCCCAGAGCCTGACGCGGGGCTCGAACTCACGGACCGCGAGATCGTGACCTGGCTGAAGTCGGATGCCCAACCGACTGCGCCACCCAGGCGCCCCTCTATCTTTGCTTTTAAAAAAGATTTATGTCGAAGCTTTTTATCATGATGAGGTCCCAATAGTTCATTTTTGCTTTTATTTTCTTTGCCTTCGGAGACGTGTTGTGTAAGAAGTTGCTGTGGCTGAGGTCAAAGAGATTGTTGCCCATTGTCTCCTCTAGGGTTTTGATAATTTCCTGTCTTACATTGAGGTCTTTCATCCATTTTGAGCTTATTTTTGTGTATGGTGTAAGAAAGTGGTCCAGGTTCATTCTTCTGCAGGTTGCTGTCCAGTTCTCCCAACACCAATTGCTAAAGAGACTGTCTGTTTTCCATTGGATATTCTTTCCTGCTTTGTCGAAGATTAGTTGGCCATACATTTGTCGGTCCACTTCTGGGTTCGCTATTCTATTCCATTGTTCTTTGTGTCTGTTTTTGTGTCAATACCATACTGTTTTGATGATTATAGCTTTGTAGTAGAGGCTAAACTCTGGGATGGTGACATCTCCCGCCTTGGTTTTCTTTTTCAACATTATTTTGGCTATTTGGGATCTTTTGTGGCTCCATACAAATTTCAGGATTGTTTGCTCTAGCTTTGAGAAGAATGCCGGTGCAATTTTGATTGGGATTTCATTGAATGTGTAGATCGCTTTGGGTAGTATTGACATTTTAACAATATTTGTTCTTCCAATACCTGATCATGGAATGTTTTTCTATTTCTTTGTGTCTTCTTCAATTTCTTTCATAAGTTTTCTACAGCTTTCAGTATTCAGATCTTTTACATGTTTGGTTAGGTTTATTCCTACGTATTCTATGGTTCTCGGTACAATTGTAAATGGGATTTATTTCTTGATTTCTCTTTCTGTTGCTTCATCATTGGTGTATAGAAATGCAACCGATGTCTGTACGCTGATTTTGTATCCTGTGACTTTGTTTTTTACTTACTTGAAAATAGCAAAAAGAGAAAAATCAATTATCATTGAGTCCACATGAGAAACATATGGATGTTCATTTTATTTTCTTCAACCATTTCAGTATTGTTTGAAAAAGTTAAAAATAATGGAAAGTTGGGAAAAGAAGTGAGACGTTGTTGTCAGGGCACATGGTATTTAAGAGACTTGCTGAATTCAGCACAGGGCAGTGACTGACTCAAAGCAGCTGGGAGATGACTGTGAGCTTTCACTGGGCTAAGGCACTCACACGCAATCCTCAATTCTGTCGGTGCTGACATATTATCTGTCGGTGCTGACATATTATCGTTACGCCCTTTTGCAAATGGGAAACGGGGTCTTTGAGAGGTGAGGAAACTTGCCCTACATGTAGTAAATGGTGGACATGAGACTCAAATTCAAGCGTAGGCTTCAGAATTGTTACTCTTCACCACCACACTCGAGAGGAACATGTCCTATAGCCATGGTCTCTGGAGCATGGATGTTGGGTTGGTAGTGGAGATATATGTACATCCCTGGGGTGTGCAAGATGATTCAATGTAATTCAGGATGAAAACATGAGAACTTCTATCTCTGTTTTTTAAATATAAAAATGTAAGAGGAATTAAGCTTTTCTAATATTCAATCTATCTACAGATTGCTAGGTCTCTTAATCAGTCCATCTGGCAATGGCCATTTCTCAAGTATCCTGTGGAAACAGTAAGAGTTTCAGAGTGGAAGGGGGCTCACAGTGGTAGCTCTCTCTTCCATTATCTTATTCCTGGGGTGTTGAAATCTATCACGGTTCACATGTCCTGGTTAAATGCACTTATGGATTAGATTATGTAGTTTTAACTAATTAAATGGACGAGTGACTTAAAATGACTTTTGCGAGAAACTTTGTATCTCTTTCATTTCAAACAGTGCGAGCACAAGTGAACAATATTAAAATGGTAGGCTTACTCTTGATACATCTGCAACATTACAAGTAAAACTAATAAAGATTCTTTGTTTTACTTCTTCCTTTAAAATTTGCTACTTTTTGGGGCACATGGGTGGCTCAGTCGGTTAAGCGTCTGACTTCGGCTCAGGTCATGATCTCACGGTCCGTGAGTTCAAGCCCGTGTCGGGCTCTGTGCTGACAGCTCAGAGCCTGGAGCCCGTTTCAGATTCTGTCTCCCTCTCTCTGACCCTCCCTTGTTCATGCTCTGTCTCTGTCTCAAAAATAAATAAACGTTAAATTTGTTTTTTAAATGTGCTACTTTTTGCATACCTTTTACAAGTTATAGAAAATATATTAGTTCAGTAGTACTTATATATAATTTATGAATAAATAGTTATTAAAGGGTGTCTATGATTCTGACTTTTGCTGATAGAGATGTGAGATCAAAAGAATTTGGAGCTTGCCAATCTATAGCCTGGGGAATGACAGGATATATTTTGAGTCATTCGATGAAATCAGTTTGACGAGGTAGGAAAGTGTATCATGATTCAGAAAAAGTTCCATTGCATTGATTAAATAAGAAAAAGGCTTTTGTTGCTAGCAGTCATTCATTAAACAGTTCTAATGTGCCCTCTCTAAGTCAGGTTTTATGCTATACTCTGGGGATACAAATATGGCCAGTACCTAGTCACTACCCTTGCAAGGCTCCTAGCATCCCTGTGTAGGAAGGGGTAGAAAGACATGAAGCAAATATGATGAGGTTAAGCAAAGTGCTATGGTAGCACTCATATCAATTTGCCCGAAAATTTCTGGGGAAAACTATGTTTCCTCCCAAGCAAATAAGTCTTTGCTGATATTTGCTCTTTTGTGGCCACTGAATCTTGCCATGGTGATGATGAGGAAGCTGGATAATTAGTCATTTCCGTGCAGAGGGGTTAAAAACAGAAAATGCATCATGGTCCCCCAAGTTTTCCATTCTGACAATGGGATGGTTTCATCCATGCAGAAGCCATTGCTTTTAGCCACTGCCCTGGTCTTCAGCTCCTCCTTTTGCTATGGAGCATCTGTGATTTCCTAACTCCCAGGGAATATCTGCTCTGCAGCAGAGTCAGTAAACAGTGCTGTGTGTGTCTTGGATACTTAAGAAATATTTGTTGAGTGAATAAATACATGAACAGTGCTGCCGATTATCTGCTAAGGGAAGTAAGATTTCAAAAATGATCGATTATCTGCCAGCTACTCCCTTCTGGACTTTCCTTTGGAGAATAAGGAAGACATGGACAAATTCTGCTGGCCTTCCAAAAAGAAGTGCTTTCCCTTGACCTGATTATCCCCTGAGCAAGAGTGGGATCTCAGATGGCCCCTCCAATCCTCTAATTAGGATTCTAGTCTCTTGTCATCTCAAATGTCATTCTAGGTGTAATTTACACAGGTATGACAGAAGAGCCTTGGAGATCTCAAAGGCAATGTTGGCTTGGGGAAAAAACTATGAGAGTTTAAGTAAAAATGGAATGAATCCTATCTTAAGCAGTCTTTACAATCCTTATAAAGACACACTATTTCCAGTAACTTCCCTTTGGTTTTCGAAGCAAGTGACCTATTAAATGCTGATTTGGGGTGTTTGAACTATTATTACCTTTGTCTCCCGTGTGGATCCTTTGATGGGGCACATTTGATCTCCCCCAAGAGACTTTTCCCATGGCCGTCCGTCTGCCTACCTGAGGCCCAAAGTCCATCTATACTGGACCTTTTCTTTCTCCTAGATCTTCCCTGTGAAGTGTGAGAAGTGAACCGTGAGAAGGCCACCTACTGTCCTCCGTCAATCACGCCCACACCAAAATTCACTCCCCTGGGTACCTGTTGTGTGCACCTGGCCCGATGCCTATTTGTTCACGATTTCAGAAAGATTCCAATGTACCTATTTCATCAGTATGAAAACATAATGTAACTGGATGTAAATAATATATACCATATCTTTAGAAAAAAGATGGTTAATATTTAAAGGGCTATACACTAAATAATACATATTGAGGGGGAAAAAACAATGTGAATATTTTATAGGCTGAAGGTCATTTGTTAGCTTGGGAAAACAATCTGTTTAAAGAAACGAAGTCAGCCTCCCTTTTACCTCATGCGCAAGGCCACTTTACTTGGTCAAGTTAAGGGAAATTCACAGTGCATAATACTATTCTTGCAACCCGAGAGTTTAATAATCCAATTTCAGAGATCGTGACCTCGCCCAGCTTTACTCCAGAAAAGAATGATCATTTATTACAGCACCAAGTTCAATTCACGGTGTGAGCCTGCATTAGAATTCAAGTCGTGTATGTTCCTTCAGTGATCAAACAGAGGTCTGTGAATGAACCTGTTCACAACTTCTCACACTCACTTGAAAACACATACAGACTGTCTGGAGTAGAATATTTAAACTTCTGAAGTCACGGAGGGAATACTAACTCTTCTGATGTGGCCAAACATCTGTAAACGCAACCCCCCCCCCCAATATTCTTGAGGAAGTAGGGGTTACTAATGCCACTTGACTCAACGAGGAAGCTGAAGACGTAAGATCTGCTCAATCCAGCCACTTGATTTATGTTCAAGTCTAGATTCAAGTCCCTTCTGCTGATATCGTTTTCAGCATCCTATTCCCTAGAACTTCAACTTCCCATTTCTTTTGAGTGTGTGAAAGTCTTTATAGTGTTATTTTTCATGTCTCAAATTGTTTACAGGGTAATGTTTAGGGAGGTCCTGGAATGCATGGAGAAGTCACTCACAACATGTTTCCTTTCAGGAAACTGTTAGCTAAGTTTCGGGGATGACATTAGGGTCCTGTGGAACACAGTTTGTCAGTGAACCCAAAGCAGACTTTGGCCACATGACACACGAAGCATTGTCCTGAATGCCTGAGTCACTATACCACCTAAAACCAGCCTTACGTTCTGCGTTTTCACAGACATTCCCAAGGAATCCAATAATAAGTTCTGGTCTATTACCATGTTTTTCAAAATATTACCATATTTTTTGAAAAATATTACATACCTCTCCATGTGGTGTGGTACTTTTTACATTACTCCCTAAGGAGACAAACACACATGTATTTTGTAGGAAAAACTAAGAAAGATGAGAAAACCATTAGGAAGTGAGAGAATCCTTGAAGTTCAGAAAGACAATGCTTAGTTTTGTTGAGTTTCTCAGGGGATTGGGAATTGGACGAGAAATTTAGAGGCTGTGTCATCCCCTCTGGCTTCAGGATTGGAGTTTCTTGAGTACGTGATGACATGGTAGTAAGAGCATGACCCTGAGAAGACAGATGAGGTATTTTTTCTGGCAAAGCACTGGTCTTCATGGTGGAATAAATATGGAAAACCAGAAATAGCTTCCTATGTTGTTCAGGTCAGATTTTTGCAGCCCATTTTAAGAAAACAATACATTTTCAAATACTCATGTTTATACCTCATGTTCTGATTGTGCCTCATTTCCTGCGGTATTACATTTTAGGCAAGTAGGACAGTAAGCATTCTACATACCTTGGAGATGAAAGTCTGACACTGAACTAACACTGGATTCAATAGTGAAAAGGAAAAGACAGGGAGACATTAGGTCTGCAGAAATGCATATGAATCAAAGTATTATTTTGCACAGTGCATAGTGAAATTGTGGTACTGCTTACTTCTCAAGTGTGAAAACAGAAATAATTTCAAGGAGTGGTTTTATCATTGAATCATGAAATTCGGAGGCTCAGCGGAGCTCCCATTGTCCAAAGCTTCTAGGGCATTCTTGACAGGTGCTCACCTAGACTCATATTTAAACATTTCCAAAGATAGATATCAGTGCCTAAAGAGGACTTGAGATTTGCTGCCTGACCCAGAGTAAGTCACTTTCCCTCTTGAGCAGTTCTGTGTATCTTTATAGACAAGGCTTGACCACAAAGCGTAAGCATATTCTTGTTCTTCCTCTTGTGACTGACATTGAGACTGAGCCCCCAATCTTTTTGTTTGCTTTGCTTTGTTCTTTGTGATTTATAGCTAGTTTCAGCACCGAGAGTGGATTCTGTTTTTCTCTGACCATCACCTGGTAAATTCTCCTTTTCCTTCATTTCTGACCTTGGGGCTATCCAGTCATCGCTCTCTCACTCTTTGCCCTTAGCTTTTGAAGTCAGCTTTTCCTTCCTTGATTGTTAACTTTGTTCTCTCTCATTTCTCAGGCATTATCTGGGTAGGGTGGGCGCAGACATCCCCAAGGAGCTTTCCCTGATCCAGAGCATGTATTGTGACAAGTACTGATTCTAAACTAGGTTAATAGATATGTGGTCTTCATAAAGCAGGAAAGGAAGATCTCAGATGCAGTCTCAAAAGAAGAGAATGAATTCAGTATTTCTAGCAGTTATGTAAGGCATGTTAAAGCCATCAGGATATTTAGTAACACTGATCTGTTTCCACCACCATCTTTTCTATCGCTATGGAATGAAAACTTTTAGCAATTCTTTGTGGTTTGAAGAAGAGATTTCCTCCACTTTCCCTTCATTTCCTAATGTCAGTAAGATCATGACAATGGCCTGGGACTGATCCCTTTGTATAGAATTGACCTGGACAAAAGCACTGATTCAGAAACCTGTCAGATAAAGCTTATGTTTAATAGCCCAATTTTGCCTATGTGAAACAAAGATTGATGTTCTGAACATCCAGTCTTGGTGAAAAAATTCTGATTCTTTGCCAACTATTACTTCCTCATAGGGTCTTTGACGATACTCAGAAAATCCATATAGAATTTCTACTTCTACTTCTGATTGACATAATGCCATGATTCAGTTAAGCACATAACCACCTGAAGTTACTCCTAAAATATGGAAATTTCATCTTCAGGGAATGAAATCCAGGACATTAAAAGAATTTCTGCTACTTTAAAAAAAAGGGAGGAGGTGTAGCAAAATATTACATTTTGAGTTTGGGCACTCCTGAATATTTTAGAATTCATTATTTAATTCCAAATGATTGAGGCTGTATTCTTTCATGCCGCAGCTAAGAAACAGATGTGTATTCTTTCTCTGAAGCCACTGTAGATATTTGGAACTTCCCAGGGAATGAGAAGCTTACCCTTGCTCACCTGAGACTGCAGTAATTGTGCAGGACCTTCTTAAGAAAGTCACTGCAAATGTGATTCCACCCACCAGTGAGTGTGCTTGCAAAGATGTTCACATATTTGAAAGGTAACTCAGATACAGCACAGACAAATATTCAGAAAGTGGTAGGTGGAAATCAGATGTATTGAAATTCTAAAGTCCTTTAGGGTGGAGATGGGTCACCCTAAATGTCTTATGGAGTATGTAACAAAAGGTATATAAATCTCCTTAAGGCATGTGTGATTTCATTTATACTTAATTATGTAGACTTGTACTATGCGGTAGAACATAAATGATATTTTTGCACCCATTGTGTTACATTTTTGATCTAACACAATGCTCTGCCTTTTCCTTCATGAATCGAATTGGGAATTGCTTCAAGTTTAATTGCCAGTGATTTTGGCTTAAGGGATTTTGAGGAACAACAAAGTGAGATACTAATAAATGCACCCAAGAACATAGATCTGAATCATTAAGACCTAAGGATGTCTATGAACTCTACTTCAAACAGAGAGTCTATACATTGGGAAGAGAAGAGCATGATTTAGTGGATAATTCTTTCTGTGAGTCTCAGCTCTAATGTCCCCCAAAGGATTCCTCCTCTGACATCCATAGTCACTCCCCAGTATGTGCTCCAAGAGATCCCTCTGGTTTTTCCTGTCATAAAGATTTCCCCATTTATTGTAATGGGTCTTCCCGCCTGGACTGCAGGTGACATAGGGGTAGGACCTTTGTGTTCACCACATCTTAGGAGATGGGTGTCCCATCTGGCACAAAGCCTAGTTTATAATAGTACTCAACAGATAGCAAATGAATGAATGAATGGGTAGATAAATGAAGTAGAGTAGGCAGAGGGTAAATTTAAATTCTGAGACTTCAAATTAAATTGTAAGTGAAATTTAAATTCTAGATGCTCTTACTTGCAAAATAACTTATTGCCATAGGGAGGAAGGTCTTTTTTATAAACTTCCCTATTTCATGGAGAAATGGTTGCTCAGGGTCTATTTATGGGTAGTCAATTCAATCACACACACACACACACACACACACACACACACGTTTAGTGTCCACAATATACTGGGCACACAGTGATAGATACAAGATGGTCCTGCCTTCAAGGAACATACTACCCAGTAGGGACAGGAGATTTACATATAAATAAGCACAGTAAATCACTCATTCGTTTATGGGCTGTAGGGCAGAGTATGATCAACATTTTATTATTGAGTAGACGGAGGGATCAAGGGAAGCTCCAAGGAAGAGGTGACAGTTGAAATGCGACTTAATGGATGAATAGCATTTTGCAGGTAGAAGACTGGGAAAGAGCTGTTTTTGGCAGAGGGACCCTGAGTGGCAAAAGCTCATAGATGTGAAGCCTCTTCAGTCAGGGAGAGAAGTGCCCAGTGCTTGGAGATGTGTTTGCTTTAACTGTAACTTTGGCAAAGTCATAGAATTTCCCTACAGATTGGTTTCAAAATGGAGAAAGTACCACCTTCCCAACTATCTTCTTAAAGATTTAATAAAGTTTAGTAAGTTTACATATTGCTAGGGCACTTGGAGCTGGGAGTTCTTAATGCACAGAAATATCGCCATGGGGACAGATGGCATAGGGTGACTAAAGTGCACTCTTTCTTGGAAATCAAGTTCTTATCCCTGTGAGGTAAATTACCTTTTCCTGGGAACCATCTGGTTACCTTAAAGATCCAATTTACCCCATGGAGCATCAATGAGGGGTGCCATTTACTCCTGTTATGATTAGACTCCATGATATAATTGCACTTGACTTTCACCTTTATATCTTAAGTATCCAATAACCTAAATAGGTTCTCTTAGTCTCCTACAAGCAGCAAGGATGTCAGAGATCCCCCTTTGTAGCTCTAGTGGGAGAGAAACAACCTTGTGAAATGGCAGAATGGCCTTTCTGGGCCAGAAAGCAATGAAAGTTTAAAGCAGCAATATCCAATAGAAATCGCATGCAAGTTGCATGGGTGAACTACGTATGTAATTTAAAATTTTCTAGCAGCCACATTTAACAAAAGTAGACCGAAGCTAATTTTAGTAACATACTCTGTTTAACCTATATATTCAAAATATCATTTCAACATTAAGAAATACGTAAAAATTTTAATGAGATATTTTACCATTTTTTGGTACTTGTCTTTCAACGTTCAGTGTGTATTGGGACACTTAGAGCACACCTCGATTCAATCTACAGATATCTGCAGTGCTCAGTAGCCACATGTGACTAGTGGCTGCCATATTGGATGGCACAGGTCTCAAAATCGAGTATGGTTTTTACATTCACAGCACATGTCAGTTCTGTCTATAGCACATTTCAAGTGCTCAATAGCCATATGTGGTTGGTGGCTAGGATGCAGGTTTAAAGTCCTTCCTTAGCATATCTGAAGTGAGGACCAGTGATGTAAGAGGGCTGGATTGTTTGAATGAGTTGAAGACACGCTATTAGCTTAACATTAGAGTATTCTGCACATCCTGAAATTTTGGGGGTAGGTTGCACATCAGATCAGCAGAGTTCATTTGCACCTCTCTCTCTCTCTCTCTCTCTCTTTTTTTATGCCATTCTCCCATTGTCCACTGTCTCCCCTTAACCAATTGCCCAAAATGCATAGGGAAAGAACTGAAGTTAGGTTATATTTGCAATTTGGCTGAGATCCAGCATATCCCCAGAATTATTTCCATTTATATAAATGGGAACATGTTGCGTTCAGGTTTGTGACATCTGCCAATGTCACAAAGATTTCTTGGCTTATGTTTGTTTATTTTACTGAAGTATAACAATCATCCAGAAAAATATACAAATCATATATGAAAAGTTTGAAGAATTTCTTCCAAGATACCAATAAAAAAAATCTTAAAGGTTTTTTCCCTCCTTCTTTTCACAAGATTTACTCTCTTGAATATTAATTGCATCAAGCCATTGATAATGCAGAAGCTATAGGTTACCAAAGAGCAGAGAGTACCTTATTGATTTACTGTAATTTTGAGTTATAAATTGCATATTGGCTCTGGGAATGTACATGCATTTTAAAGACAGAAGCCTGTCAAAAAGTTGAAAGAGAAGAAATTAAGTTCAAGGCAGCCCAGTATCATTCCACCTTTTCCTTCAGAGAAGTCCAGCCATACCTGTAGGTGGTTAGAGACAGTCTTCTACCATGGCCACCAGATGGCAGTGTCGTCCAATCTTTCCGCCCCTTCCGGCACTTCCCACAGGCTTCCCCGAAAATAAAATTGTAGATTGTTCCACTGCATATAAAACTGACAACCCTGTTATTTTAAACTTGAAACTGACAGGCTGTTATTTTAATGAGGTCTGCCAGAGCCAAGGTTAACCAAAGCTTTATTTCCCTACAAAATGTTAAGGCCATGGTTCTAAAAGGGGGATGTGAAATTTTATGTTATTGATACTTTCTGTGACTGTATAAGTTTTAAGATATTTTTCGACAAGTAAAGCTACATGACAAATATGGACATATGTTTATATATATAGACAAATTATGCATGAAAACTGGTTCAAATTTCTCCCAATGTGTCCTTTTGCTCTGGTATAGTTCACAAAAATTAAAAAAAAAAAAAAAAAACAACTTTTCTACAGTTATCCATTTCTGCCTATTTTGAAGCCAAAGTATATGTTTTTAGTACCTTGACTTTCTAGCTTAATGAGTCAGAGGAAAATTCAAAGCTATTTTAATCCTATTAATATTCCAAAATGAAATCAAGTATTTAGCATTTGATTCTTTATTTCTATGAAAAAAAAGCTTAGATCCAGAACAGTGAAATTCAGTTAGAAAGGATTTTCTTTTATAATAGGTACTTCTATAATGTGTGGTGGTTAATGGCATTATAATTTATTTCCTTTCCCTTGCAATGCCTTTTTATGTTGATCAAGAAAGTATCTAAAGTCAGTTGCTAACTGTGCCAATATTAAAAACATTAGTAACTATGTTTTCTCAAGTGATTTTCCTAACACTTCTTCCACCTTTTTACTTGCTCCACGAATTAATTTCTAACATTTAATGAATCGTCCTGTCTCAAGTAATGAACGTAGATCCTGCAAATAATCTAGTTCCACATTTACAGAACTTCCTTTAAATGAATATCATAAGCAGGACTCTCGTGATCGACCCAAGGCCTGTCCACGAAGAGACTTAAACTCAGGAAAAGCCATGATTTCTGAAAGCAGGCCTCAAATAAATAACTTCATGTTCAGTTAGTCGTTGGTGGCAATGTCAATTCAATTCACAGCTACTTAACGCAAACCTACCAGGTATAAAGACCTGTGCCTCGTAGACCAGGCTTACCAAACTCAGTAGGATGCTGTCTGGGTCCTCTAAACAAGCTACATAATTTGCAGAGCATGATGCAAAGTAAAAATGTGGGGCTTCGTGTTAAAAAAAACTGAGAAGAATTTCAACCCGGCAGTAGCAGAGCATTAAGTCAAGCGAGGGCCCTTCTAAACGTGGGACCCTGTGCAACACCCGGGACCTGCCTTGCTGCTCCTGGGGGAGCTGTAGTCTAGTGGGGTTTCCCTGATCTATACAACCAGGAGGTGCGACAGATGCTGATAACAACCACTGGTAACGGCTATTACATACCCAGCAATAATGTCCCTCTTACCTCCAATTTGCACAAAAATGTAGAAGGGTTGTCATTGGTGCCTTCACTTCACAGCAGGATGACTGAGAATTGCAGTTCCGTTGTGACTGAGACGTGATCTCCATGGCAGGCACCCCATCAAACCCATCACTCACACCTCATTGTGTAGTCCTCGTGACCCCACCCAGCAATGTGAAGACTGAGGCTGTGAGAGGTTAAATCACTTGGCTTCAATCACATAGCAAGGAGAAGGGCTGGGTTTGAACCTGGACAGCTGGGCTCCAGAGCCTGTGTGCTAATGCTTCAGGCCATGACAACAGAACTGACCAGCTGGAGTGTTTTAATGCTTCCTAAAAGCTGTGTGGACTGTTGGTAGGTCTCACTCACTTAAAAAATGTTGGAACATATATTAGAGGGGGGCACAGCGCTCTGGAAATCCTTGTACTCCCCTCAAATGATTAGCCCATGAAAATTTTCTACACCTTTCCCCACACCACTATGATTTGAGCTGCCCTCCAACGAATTTCCTAATTATCAACCTTTTCTAACACTGCCATGGTTAGAGCAAGCCTGGAAGTAACTTCCTAATATTCTAGGTGTTTTAAAATAATAACCATGATTACAGTAGCCCTCCAAACAAATGCAAGACTACCCATTTTTCAGTCTAATATTTTAGACTCCCCTAGGAGGTCCAAAGACAGAGAAAGAACCAAAATGTTGTTTGCTGGTTACTCTTCCGGTTTTGCACAACAGTGGGTTATATCTTTCTTGAATATATCTATCTACCTCTCTGTCACCTATCTTAACTATCAGCAGAAAAAAATCATTTTCAGCTGGTGCTAAGATCATCTTAGATGCACACCCAAGATCTAGGCCATTCCTCCAATACGCAAGTGTGAAAAAAATAAAAGCCTCAAAAACTCCTCTTGGCTTTACAATGGGAAAAGTGCTCTTGTTCTGGATTTTTTATTCATAGGGCTGCATGGACCAGCTCGTCCCGTGGGTTTCCATGACAAAGGGAGAATTTCCCCATAGGGCTACATATATAGGTTGGAAATCCAGCCCTACATATTTAATGGTCTGTATCTAACAACATTGCATTTGAAATCCTCTCCTTGAGATGATTTCTCTCATGAAATGGAAAGTAGTAAAGAAAACAAAATTTTCACCACCCTGCCACAGGAATCCATGGAGACTTGCAAGAGCTTTGCCTTTTCCTATTACACTGTGCTTGGGAATAAGGTTGGAAAGCCAGACGGTAAATCTGATTCAGCCAAATCCCAAGCACTCAGAGGAATTGCCTTTTTATTGCAGATAAGTATAAAAACAGTATGGGAGGCACACTGGAATCTTAAAGATAAAATGCCAGGGGCTATCTGTTAATGGATTTGGTAGCTAAGCTGTGGTACTTAGAGAATAACCCTTCATCTCCCCCCCCCCCCAAAAAAAAGATCTTAGCCAAAAGGACCTCTGAATGTAAATAATTATGATGGTGATTGTGTTGAGTTAGCCTCAATCTTAGGTTACTTTTCTGTCCTTTATTTGCAGAGTTCTGCTTTATTCCCAGAGCCCGGGGAGCCACACAGCACTATCACTCCAGCACCCCGAGTCTTTGCTAAGAGGGACGGAACCTTAACCTCTCCGGTTTTTCAGCCGAATTAATAAGATTCGCCAATTTGATCTCGGTATTTTTCTCATTAGGGGCTATTTCTGAATTTTGGTAATATGCCATCGTGATCCATCAATCACGAATTCCAACATGTTCCGTTCTCTTCATTCTTTTTACTACAATAAAGGGAAAATTAAATAGCCTTTTGAAAACAGTTTTCATTTCCCTTCAAATTATTTTCTGTGTGGAAAACCAACTTTCTTCTTCACGTCAAAGCGAATGTCTTTGACAGACATGCTAACGTCTTTTTTACAGACATTCAAAAAGGCTCAACCCAATTTCAACTTACTTCCTGTTCCAGTAGGTAGGGCTTTTCAAGTGTTTCCCCCAAGACGGCTGAAAGCGGGGTGTTATTGATGAGAGCGCCTGAATGAGGTGCGCCACTAAGTTCCCCTTCTTCATTATTTATATAGTGGAGAGCAAAGCCCAGACTTCGAAGGAGCTTGATGTGGGTCGGAAGAAGTGACCTTTTCCACAAGATGCTGAGAAGCCTCTTCACTTTTGTTTGATAGTTTTTTTTTTTTTAACAGTCTTTCCTGAAGATAGAGTCATAAGACACAGGCTTACTAAAATATGACTTCAAAAAGGATGTTAGGAAAACATAATGCGTATTCTGGGGAATTAGGGAAATACCCTGTGGTCTTTGAAAGGAGACGAGTAGGGTAATCAAAAGTAGGTAAGGCTGATGTGGTGCTGGGGTCACCTGTACCCAGGTGCTTGCTCAAAGTGCTGTATGTACGGCCTCAATCACTAGAGCCACAGCCTGGCGATCTGCATTTCTAAGGAGTTATCTCCCCACTCACCCCCAACACATGCCACCCACTCATTCAGAAACCAGAAAACTGAGACCTACAGCGCTAAGGAGTAGACTAGGTGATGTCACCAGGGCACATTTAGCCCTGTGACTTTAACTTTGTTTTCTTTCTCTGAAAGACCTTTTAATTTGCAGATTTAATCTAGCTTTTTACGTCTCCTAAGATGTAAGTCAGGGTCCAAAGAGTTTTCACTTCTCAGATGGTAAGTCAGGGTCCAATGAGTTTTACTGCAGTAATTAAAAATATATGTATTTCTTTACCTTTGTGTTAGCTTAACTGTTTGAATATGCAATACTACTGCCACTACTTAATTCATGGTCCTTCCTCTTACAGGGCAAAAGGCATGGCTGTATTGTTGTGCGTGTCCATGCAGTTAGTCAACCAGCGTGTATGAAGGACCTTCTCTGAGAAGCACTGGGGTTACAAAGAGGAAAAGGACACTGTCCCTACATTCGAGGAACTTTTCTCTTTTGGAGAGGTATAGACATCAAAACAAATAGTAACACCATGTGATGTAAACATTGATAGAAATTGGGTGAACAGGGATAGAAGCTTGAGTGTAGAGGGGCTGGTGGTGGGTTTTTTCAAGAGCAAAAACCAGTGACCCAAAGTTGACTGAACTGAGAGCAACTGGAAAAAGGTCGAAGTACTTAAACCCCAGCCAAAGGGGATGAGGGGTGTTGAATCACGATCCATGCAAGTAGACACATGGTAGGATCCACTTAACCAGAAAACCAAGGAATTTCCAGGGAGGGTCCAAGAAGCGAGGGTGGCACACTAAAGACCTCGGTATATACACTTGTCTGAGAGGACTACACGTGCCTTTAACTAAAGGGCTCTTCACATGGTGTATTCACACCATGCCATACGGGTGATACATGCTGCTTTGATGGGGAGCATTGCCAAAGAAGAAGTAGCAGAAGGTGGAGAGGCATGGAAAGAAGGTCCTGGGTCTGCCAGCACCAATGGGGCCGTGGAGAGAACCCAAGAGAGGGGTTCATATGTGGCCACTTGAGCTGGCTCTTGAAGAATAGCAGAATGAGGAAGGCCAGTCCTCCTAATCAGAACAGCTCCACATTTGAAGGCTCATGTGGATTAAGCCCACTTAGCCTTTGAAAAGTAGTTTGGTGTGACTGGAAGATAAATATGTATGTTGAAGAAGCAGGATTTTTGGTCAGATAATGGGGCAGATACCAGCAGATGCTACATAGCCTACAGCGAGCAGTTTAGTCTCTATTCCGGAGCATCTGTTGAAGGGTGGTAGGGTGGTGGTACAGTCCAAGTGGGATCCAGAAGGATGTATATGTTATGTGCTGGGAAAGCCAGTCTGGAGCGGGCAATGATCTGGATTGATGACAAGTGGCCATTGGGCAGTGCCTTATTGTTCATACCTGTCATGGATTTTTAGGTGGCAACTCTATGACACATTTTTTATTTTAATTAGACTATGCTTCTTACAGAGCCCTTTTCCCTCGCTAAGTGCTTGCTCCCTTCCAGCTTAAGCCTTTGCCCATGTTATTTCCAAGAAGTCATTTTCCTCCACTGGAAGAGACCTCTCTCTCTGCCTATCCACAGCTTCTTAATCCTTTAAAGCAGAGATCATGCAGAGAAAGAAATTAGAGAAGTGGGTTGAGTTTGTTCATTTATGATTCATTCATTCATTCATTCATTCTGCATCTGCCATGTTCCTGGTACTGTCCTAGGTACAAGATTTGAAGTTGTGAACAACAACAAAAACAATACAAAAATTCCTCCCTTCTCATAGCCTACATTTTCACTAGAGAGTTCTACCAATCAACAGCTAAATCAGTAACATATATAATATGTCAGGCAGGGGTAAGCACTAAGAAGAAAAATAAAGTGGGGGAAGGGGCTTAGGAGTCTGCGTGGAGGCGGGTGAGGAGACAGGTTGTGGTTTTAGATAGGATGCTTATGGAAGGTCACACTGAGGAGGTAGTTGATATTGTAAGGAGGTAATTTCTGTTCTTTCAATAGGCACATTCAGATTAATATTGATGGCATAGAAAATCCTTCATTTTTCCAAGAAATACCCTCTCACATTTTCCTTGAAACACAAGTCTCTCTTGGACTATCGTTTTTCCACTTTGGATAGTATGTGTATAGGGAAGTATTTCTCTTACATAAGAAAGCAATAGTACATGCATGGAAATAAAAGGTGGCTGACACCTGGCCTGGGTTTGGGAGACAGATGGGAGAGAGGATGGGTCATGGGGCAAAGTGGGAAGACAATACTCCAAGAAAAAGGGTATCACACCATAGGGACACAGGGACCTCGAGAGGCAGACCTTGTTTTACAACAGAAATATATGGATTTGAATGTGGATTCTCTTGACTTTTAAACTCTCTCTCCACCTCTTTCCTTTTCATCATCACCATCACCTCCATCATCACAATCATCATCATCATCATCATCACCACCATCACTACCCCCACCACCACTGTGCTGGCTAAATGGAACACATCCGTACAGCTGAATTTATTTTGAGGGACGACAGTTGGCAACCTCTGCTTTATGGTTTCGTTTGAGAGCAGTCCCTGCCCTAAAGCCTTCCTGGAGAACGCCAAATCCTATCACTTTCTACAGTCTTTACATTTTGTGCTCATGTACTTATTTATTGTTTCAGCACTTGCCCTGAGCTTACTGAGTACCAGGCACTATGCTAGGGGACGTGCTCATGGTTAAAATACACCTTCCAGAACCTTTAATTAAATTCTTTTGCTATTATTTGTGCTGCCCATTGAATTGGAGAGTTTGGGAGCTGGAAGACAGCCTCAGAGTGAAATTTCTTTTGATCATCCTGTCACACAAATGAGCATTTTATTTTATCAGTATCTCGTGCATTTGGCTTGTTTATTGTTTCCTTTGGAGAGGCGCTGCCTCTATAAAACATCTTTATGCCCCTGGTAAGAAACAATATCTTGAACATTTTGGTATCTTTTGGCAGTTAGCTGAGTGTTGAACACATGGTAGACACTCACTAAATATTTTTTTCGGTTGACTATTGGATAATGGAGAAAGCCTCATAATTTTTTAGAAAAGATCTTATATAATGACTGATATGAAGTCCATCAGGACTTGCTCATTCCATGCAGGGCAAAAATTTGAACAAATGATTATGTGGGGGAAGAAACAGGTTCTTGACTATGTTATTCTGTACAGGATGCCTCAGAAGCAAGCATCTGGGGGACACAATCCATTGTCATGATATTGTGGAAAACCATTATATTGCCTTTAGAAAGCACACATGGCCGCGGGGGCAAATTCGTTTGCTTTTTATGTCCATTCTTATATGACCAGCATGTTTGGGTAATTAAGGAGGAAAGAAAGCATATTTTCTTCTCTTAGAGGTGGCATTCTTTCTTTGGGATCACTGGATCAATTACAGGAGCTGCATAAAGGTCTGAATCCCACTTGCTGGAAGAGTAACCAAGCTGACATCTTGGTTACCTTTCTCTGTCCACAGTATTTTAATTCTGGAAGCAAACATAGCCAAGTTAAAGCTTTAGTTCCATAATTTAGTAAATGCTAATTAACAGCCCAGTACGTTTAATTAGTTGCGTCAGGTGACTGGCTGAATTTTCAGCCTTTGCAGCTTCCCAGAATTTTAATTTTTAGCATTTGCGATTACTATTCCATTTCAAAGGGGTAAGTGCTAGTTTCCTGAATCTGAAATGGTGCCATGTAAAGAGGGATATATATGTTCCTCGCACACGCCTTTCACTCTTTTTTTCCTTCTTCTTCAGGGAAGTGTTAATTAGAGGAGAGCCCTACTTACACTGAACAAACAGACTTTCTGCTGACCTAGATCTAGATTGTTTTATTTTCTCTCCCAAATCCCCAAATGAGGTGCAGCATCTCATTTTCATGAGGGTCTGGGGATGAGGGAGGATAAAGTAACCTCACATCACAGCAAACACTCATGATTTGTTCAACATTAAATTCCAAAAAAATTAGGTTTTGGATTAAGTGATGAAAAGCGTTTCCAGGACATGAACGCAAAGAAAGCCACACGCGTCTTTGCTTATTGGTGGCTTCTGAGCTTTAATACCAGACGCGGCACATTCCCATTGCCGCGTGGCTCAGAAGGAAGAGGGTCACATTTCGTGACAGAAGATGGCTCACAGGGGTACATTCACTTCTCCCTCATTTTCTTTCCAGATAACTTACATCCACTTCCTTCTTTCCCCTTGTCAGGAAGGAAGGGGATCCGTCTGTGACCCACACTACTACAGAGTCCACTTATGGCGTGCTGCAGAGACTATGAGTCCTCATGAGCTGTATACCAAGTGTAGACCAAGAGAAAGGAATTTTCATTTCCCTCAGCTAAGGGTCACATGGTCTTCTGGCTACCAAGCAGATTCTTCCAGTGCCTAAGACTCTCTGGTAGCCATTTTTGGCAGCTTTGGCATTTCCAGACATTTCCACGTTAATGGAATTGATGCCTCAGTAGCTTAGCCAGCTGGAGGATGGCCCTACATTGAAACACTGAAGATACCACTCATAATTGGTCTCTCCGAGCTTGAGGGCTGTTATCAGTTGGGTCTTGAAAAGATGCAGACAATGCAACTCAACCGGGGTGATTTGAAGATGATTCAGTGAGAGACTTAATAAAAAGGTGAGAGCAGGGGGTTGGGCAACCATAAGAAATAGTGCAGATCCCAAGGTTAGGACCAGGAGGCACAGTCTCCACCCCTAGGCCTAAAGGACTGAAGTGTGGAGGGAGGGAGAGAGCTGTGGGGAAGGCAGGCTGAGGGGAAGTGTCACTTTGAGCTGAGGTGCTCAGCCAGTCTGAGCAGCTCCACAGGGAGGAAGCCCTGAGCGTGAATATTGGGGTGTCACTCCCCCCCCCCCCCCCGAGCTCCTTTGCCTGCCTCTCACTGGCCAAGCCTTGCTGGAGCCTGAAGACGAAGGAGCCCAGGAACCATGTCTGTGTCATCTGGCTCTTTCAGAGCCAGACAGCCTGGAGAAGAGGGAAGAGCAGATCTGCAGGGGCACAGAGAGAACACGCAGCCAACAGTGTTGTAGCATTTGAGGTGGAGGTGGGCCTGGGAACCTGGAGGAGAGCCCGGCCCCATTCTCGCTACTTCCATGCCCACACTGCCCTCCTCCTCCTCTGCTATCCAAATCCAGGTCCGCAAGGGTCAGGCACTCCTGGGACCTGGCTGACCTTGGCTCACACCATTTTCTCCGTGCCTCATTGCTTTATGCACGAAGCAAAGGCATGCCTCACTTCGGGAGCTTCTGTAAGGCAGCTGGGGGGCGGATAAGATGTGTAGAAAAGCATGTCCAGGGCCTCAAACTGCTAAGGCAGGACCCTGGTTTCCTGCCTCTTTGTTTTGTTTTCTTTCCTTGCCCTTTGTTCTCTGTCTCTAAGCTTTGCTGATGCATGTGGTTTAATTACCAGTCTGCCCTTGCCTCCTTGAAATCATCTGGAATGTTTCTGAGACATCCACTGCTGACTGAAACCCATAAGGGAAATTCATGAGGATATGCTACCAGGATCCAATTCCCTTAAGTAATAGCCTCTTTCTGTTTCATGTCTGGTTAATTTGTTTAAATCCCAAACAAAAGAGTGAGGGTGGTGGGTTAGGGTCGCAGAAGGGAGAGCAGATCCAGGACACAGTCACAGATTGGCATTCCTGCTGAGGTGTTGGCAATTTCGCAGATATCCCCACTCGAAGCAAAGGATGATTACTATTCGACTTCGTTTATGGGGAAAGGGAAGTAGGTTCCTCGGGGAAGGCTGTGGTTGAGGGAATCTGAGGTGCAATCACAGACCCAGATGTGTCGTCTTATCTCTCTGGAGCCCTCCATTATTCAAGTCCTTTCCTACAGCTTTGTTTTTTCCACAAAAGGCTCGGGTGCACCAGGAAACCAGTCTATTTCAGTATCAGCATGGAGTAGGGGCGGCTTTATAAATTACCACCTCATGGGGACTCACTCTGGGCATATTTTGCTTTCAGAAATTCTCATTAGGCAGGAGAGTATAGAGGGATTGCTATGGTTCTCTGTCCCCAGGTGGTATCTTTTTGAAAGCTTGGGAAAAAGTTGCCACATATATACACTCTTTCCCATAACTTTTTATTTTTACTGGGTTCCCTTTACCTTCGTTTCTTTTGGCTTTGACTGGATGCCGCTAACCTTTCATTTAGGAATCTTTCAGGATTGCTTTCAAGGCTCAGGAAGTACTGGAGAGTTGAGGCTTAGGAGACTTACCCCCTCCTGTCATGGGCATCCCACTGATTTACAATTTTTCATCCCCCCCCCCCCCACCTGCTAATTAATGTTTAAAAATCAAACTTCAGACCAATTTTTATCAACTTCACGGACTCTTAGGTCTTGGCCAACCTGAGAAGGTGGAGGTCCATCCCCACTGTCAGCTTCCTTCTCTGTGCCTCTTTCTCCTTTCCCAAGTACCTAGTAGTGACAGATCAGATAGTCCCACTGTGCCTTCTGACTTCCCAGAACTGCCTGTGACGATGCCCTGCTCGGTCTGTGTGCCTCTGACCTTCCTTCCCAGGCCCTCATCTTCCACAAAAAGGATTTGCTTTTAATCTCTACATAGCTGGAGGATTAGTGGATTATTCCTTCCAGGGAACACACATTATATATGGATTTTACCAATGCCTACTAGAGACAATGCTATAATCCAAAGGAAAATTCTGCTGGCTCACAGTGGAAACCATGACAGGCTACCAAGAAAGACATTTGGGGCCAGATAAATCCCCTTCCAAATGTCCCATGTGCCTGGGCTACTCTTTTCCCTACCCTGACACTGGGCCTGGAACTGAGCTCCTCCCTAGAACAGTGGTTCTCATATCAGAATCATCTGGGGAGTTTAAAAATTTTTGATGTCTGGGTCTGGACCACAGAGACTGTGATGAAATTAGTTTACCTGGGGTGCAGCCTGAGCATGGAGATTTTCCTAAACTGACCAAGTGATTCTAGTATGTGGCCAAGATGGACAAATACTCCTCCAGCAACAGGCTCTGAAGGAGAAGACTTCTACTGGCAGGTACACCAACGAGACTCAATCATCAGGTGATGAGAAGGTGCAAAGTTTACTGCATATTTCAAAGACGCTGATAATTTAACCTTTTCTCCCCCCTTATGTACCTTCCAAGGGTAGGGCTTAGTGTTTGACACCAGGGACACAAAAGAGTCCCAATTCCAACACTCCAGTCGACAAACTCGAATTGTTGAGAGACTTCTTGTCTTGGGTTATCAGGGAATTTTACTAGGCACTAAGTAAGCTAGATAAAGATAGTCTTAAATCTACTGGAGGTGAAGACAGACAGATATCCAAGACTGTGTGACAAACAGTGTGTGACACAAGTACAAACTAAGTGCCATAGAAAGGATTACTTGTGAGGGAGGAAGTTTTCTTGGAAGGTGGCCTTGGAGCAAAAATTTGAAGAAGCGTTGTATTTTGACAGTAGGAGAATTAAGCAAGCAGCCTCTAGGCTGAGCAAAGGCTAGTGGAGGCTGGATTATAGGCATTGTCAACGTAATGCTTTAATTTCATAGGCATTGTGGATTCACCTATCTTTATGAGTTCAGAAGTGCCGCGATAGGATGGATAGTTCAGGACAATGACAAATCCAGGGTTGGTGTGAAGTGGGGACGAAGATGCTAGAACCAAGGAAGGTCGGTGAGGGGTAGCAGACAAGTGCCATCGTCAGGGCTAGAAAGGATAATGTTTCTAGGGCAGTGGCAAGAATCACAGAAGGGTGAGGGGTACTCACATGTGAGATACATTTCAGTGGTAGAGCAGAGAGAAACTTATAATAAATTGGATGAACGTGGGTGGTGAGTCAGGAGAAAACAAGGATGATTCTGTAGTTTCTACCCTGGGTGACTGAGTCTCCAGGAAGGCAGCCTTTTAAAATGTTTATTTATTTTTGAGAGACAGAGAGAGTGTGAGTCGGGGAGGGGACACAGAGAGAGGGGAACAGAGGATCTGAAATGGGCTTTATGCTCACAGCAGAGAGCCCGATGTGGGGGATGTGGGGCTCAAGCTCATGGACCGCGAGATCATGACCTGAGCCGAAGTGGGACGCTCAACTGGCTGAGCCACCCAGGTGCCCAATGCAGCCTTTTTAAATTGTGGGTAACTGAGGCTCTCCAAGGTTCTGTGGAGCTTCAGACAAGCATCAGGAGGACCCGTGACTGCTCCATTTACCACCATATTTCTAGCGCCTGGCTCACAGTAGGCACAAATCCTTGTTGAATATATAAGTATCTGATAAATAAATAAGCGCAACTCTCTGGAACGAAGAGATTGGTTTTGATCTCTTGGTTGAGATCAGGTTTTGAGAGACAGTTGGTTGATCAGGTTTTCAGAGTGGGGGAGGTAGGGAGTTTGGTTTTTGCCATGTTGAATATGGAGTTCCGATAATACAGCAGGTAGATGGAATTATAGAACTGTAGTGTAAAAGCCAGTAGTAGACGTGTGGAGACTGTTTTTAAGGGGTTAAGCATCTAATCGGGGATTTTGGATATGCATAGGAGAAAGCAGCTACAGATGAAATTAGCACAGGCTGTGCGCCAAACAGGTGGTCCAGACCCTGTGTGCTAGGGTTCTGAGGCAGAAGTGTTAGTGATGTTTAAGTCCCATCCTAGATCATGTCAAGAAATAGGTACTAAAACAAAGTTTTGAAGGATGGATGTATAGATTGTAGGAAGAAAGAAGGGGAGGAAATTTCAGGTGGAGAGAAGAATATGAATAAAGCTGGGGGGCAGGGATACATGGGACATTTCCTAGATCCTTGCTACTAAAGGGAACTGGCAGCATAGGGATCACCTGGCAGCCCATTAGAAATGCAAAATCTTGGCCCCACCCCAGCTTCCTGGACTGCTTTTTAACACCCTCCCTAGATCGCTAGATGATTTGGAAAAACTGTGAAGTTGGAGGAGCACTGGTTTAGATCACGTTATTCATAATGGAGGATTTGTGTCATGGAGTGTGTTATGCAGGGGAGGTTAATAGGAACAGCTTACTGGGAGAAGGGCCAATGCCACCGTGTGCGCTCCTTTGGCAAGATCATACTGGTAGAAGTGTAGAAAGGTCCTGAGGGCCTTCTAGGCCACAGAAGACCCATCAACCAACTAGTGAGGCAGAGGATGTTATAAATTAGGAAAACTAACACGACGCTGTGGTTCATGATTGGGTAATGGCCTCCACGGTACTAGCCAATGGCTAACATTGGATAATGGCTGCCCTACACCATCTGAGGCAGGGAAGGGGCGATGGGTGATGTGTGCATGCTTTTCATAACACCGTCTGCCTCTCAGGAGCCAGGTCCCCTCCCTCCTTGGTGAACAACTGAACCGATTTAATGGGCCTCTTTAGATCTTCCCCAAACCATCTCAATTATAGCTATTACCCAAGAAGGTAGCTTGATCAGACTACAATATAAAAGTAGTAGAGTATATGTATATTTCCAATGAAGTTTTACGTTTTACTTTATTTTATTTAGTTTGATATGCAGCCCCCATCCAAGTATCTTCATGGAAGTTTGATACCAAAGTGCTTTTTCATAACTTCTGAATAAATCATGGAGTAAAGACAATGGCAATGTGGCCACAATCTTACTTTCCAATCACCTAATTCATATTCCTAAACTACTCTTAAAATTTTTATTAAATTATGTCAAGTCAATTTGTGTCTATAGGTGATTTAAAAAAATATTAGTGGATTGGTTGTTACCTCAAAGGAAAATTTAATTTCCTACTTTAGTATGGAATTATTAGCCATGATGTTTAGCTGGATAACTTCTGAAAGCAAATTATGCTGACCACAAATCTCTCTGTCAAGAATGTCATACTCCATCAAAGCACATACTACTGAGAAGTTATATTTGAAACCCAGGGGAGCTTTCAGGACCGTTGTTTCATTTTGATCTCTCCTGCATACAGTTTAAGAGGCTTTGGTCTTTATCACTTAATTTATTTCCAATCAAAAAACAGTAGGACTCCCACAAGGCCATTATGTGTATGGGACGAGAAGGAGAGGCTGAGATCCACACAGAGGCTCAGAGGCAGGGTGTAGGAACTCTTCTAATGGCCCTTCGGAAGTGCTCAGATACAACAGCAGCCCCTAGTTCTCTCAGCTCACCTACAATGAATAAAATGAAATGTAAACAAACCAGGTATTCAAGAGGAAAAAAGGAAGATCGCACTGATCATGCTTCTTTCTCTTCACCTCTGTGGGTAAAGAGGCTGACGTGAGAAAAAATACACTGGATCCAAGTGTAGGGCACTTAAAATTTACAGGGCTTTCCCTTACAGTGGATGCTCCCTGTTTCCTTCTTACTAGGCAGGGTCACCTTATGTGTGTTTCCATCCTTAGCCTCCTCCTCCCTCCTTGACACCTTCAAATCTATACCTCCTTCTCCACCTGTGTCCCACCTCTCACACCAAAAGTTGATGTCTGTATTGCATTATCCTTGTTAGAAGCGACGCTTCAGAACATCTATCCGTGTTGAGTAGTACAGCACGAAGCCAGTGCAACACGGAATGTGTGATAAGAGTAAAGCCTAGCACTCTTTCACATGAATGGGCACAACAGGGTCCACTGTGGCCAGACTTGTGTTCAAGAAAAACATAGGTTGAGCAAAAATAAACAACTGGGACTACACCAAAATACAAAGCTTTTGCATAGTGAAGGAAATCATTAACGAAATGAAAGGGCAACCTGTGGAATGGGAGAAGATATTTGCAAATGATATATCTGATAAGGGTTAATATCCAAAATATATAAGGAACTCATACAACTCAACACCAGAAAACAAATAATCTGATTCAGCAATGGGCAGAGGACCTAAATAGACATTTTTCCAAAGAAGACATATACAGGGCTAATAGACACATGAAACCATTACCAATCTTCATGGAAATGCAAATCAAAACCACAGTGAGGTATTACCTTACACGTGTCAGAATGGTTAGTCAAAAAGACATGAAATAACAAGTATTAGCAAGAATGTGGAGAAAAAGAAAGCCTCGTGCACTGTGGGTGGGAATGTGAATTGGTGTAGCCACTGTGGAAAACGGTAGGGATATTCTCAAAAAGTTAAGAAGAGAACTACCATATGATCCAATAATTCCATTACTGAGTATTTACCCAAAGAAAATGAAAATACTAATTCAAAAAGATATATGCGTGGCTATGTTTATTGCAGCATTATCTACAATAGCCAAGATACAGAAGCAACCCAAGTGTCTATTGATAGATGAATGGATAAATACATATAATGGAATATTACTCAGCCACGGAAAAGGACAAGATCCTGCCATTTGCAGCAACATGAATGGACACAGAAGGTATTATGCTACCTGGAATAAGCCAGATAGAGAAAGACAAACACCATATGATTTCACTTACATGCGGAACCTAAAAACTAAAACAGATGAGCAATGACACAAACAAAAAACAAAGCAGAAAAAGAGTCATAAATATAGAGAACAACCTGATGGTTGGCAGAGGACAAAGGGATGGGGGAATGGGAAAATTGGATAAAGGGGGATGGGGGGTACAGGCTTCCAGTTACGGAATGAATAAGTCATGGGGATGAAAGGTACAGCATAGGGAATGTACTCAATGGTATTGTGATAGTGTAGTGTGGTGACAGATGATGGCCACACTTGTGGTGAGCACAGCATAACATATAGATTTGTGGAATCACTATGTTGTACATCTGAAACTAATGTAACACTGTGTGTGAACTGTACTTCAATAAAAAAATTTTAAAAAAGCATAATGTACCATCCCACAAAAACAAAACAAAACAGCAACAACAAAAACCATAGGCTTGATGTCCTAATCCCCGGATCAGGACATGCTGAGGCATGTGGCCTTGTTTGGAAATAGGGTCTTTGCAGATGTAATTAGGTAAGATTGAGTTACACTGTGGTAGGGAGGGCTCTTAATCCAGTATGACTGGCGTCCTCAGAAGAGGGGAAGAGAGACAAACAGGGAGGAGAAAGCGAGCATCATTCAGACACGCAGGAAGATGGTGGAGGCAGAGATTGAAGTGATGCACCTATAAGCCAAGGAATGCCAAGGCTTGCAGGCAGCCCTAGAAGCTAAGAGAAAGACACGGAACAGATTCTCCCCTGGAGCGTTCATAGGTAGCATGGGTCTGCCAATGCCTCCATTTCAGACTTCTAGCCTCCAGAACTGTAAGACCACAGACTTATGTTGTTTGAAGCCACCCAGTTTGTCTAGTTTGTTCTGGCAGCCCTTGGACACTGACGCAGGGCCCGCCAGCAAAATAATAATAATATCAACCACTTGTCGTGTGCAGTTTTGACAGGTTGAGGGTCTCAAGACCTTTCTTAGAGGACCCTCTTGAACCCCAGGGCTGGATCGGTCTAAACACATAGCAAACATAATGAGAGACAGGTGTGTCTCATTAAACATGTAGATGGCATCATCTGCCTTTTAGATAAGGACAGTAAATTTGCAGTGGGCATGTTCTCTCAAAGGGCAGAAACCGAGGAGCCCTAAATAAAAGTAGGTGAACAGGACGTTCTTTTCTATGCACCAGTCATGTTTTGGTACACTGAATCCTATTTTAGGTACTCAGAGGGAGCTTGCTATTTAAATAAAATTCTTTTGCGAAGCAAGTATGACTTTTTTCCCCTCAGAAAAATCAGATTTCTTGATATCAGCTTTCTTAAAGTAGGGAGCACAGCCCTGTAGTAGATACTATTAGAAAAAAGAATCTTATTACTTGGTGTCAGCCTAAGAAGGATGAAAACGATTGACCTGAGGGTGTTTTCTTAGACATGAAAGGATGACAGATTGAATAATTTTACTAAGTGCTTTTCAGTAACAGATTCTAAATTGAGAAATACGGTGACTTCTATCATCTACTTCAAACATTTAAGATTCTGTAAGTATAGGCCAGTTAATATGTTGTTGAGATTCTATAAATATAGACCAGTTAACATATTTTCTTTATAAATGTAATAATACCAGTGCTAATTTAAGAATACTTTAACTTCACATCCAGCCCGGCTTGACTGCTAGGAGCCTACATTTTTCCAAAAAAGGAAATTCCTTGGAATGTTCTGAGAGTTTAGGACAAAATGAGAACAAATTTAGTTCAACAAAAGAGAAAACTAAAGCAGAGGAATGTACAGTGAACTCATTTATAAATTCAGAATATACTGAATATGTACCATGTGCTTCCACTATATGGAATGCTTTTCTTTCTTTCTTTTTTTATTTTTGAAAGAGAGAGAGAGAGAACATGAGCTGGGGTGGGACAGAGAGAGAGGGGAACAAAGGATCCCACGGGGCTTGAACCCACAAACCGTGAGATCATGACCTGAGCCAAAGTTGGCAGCTCAACCAACTGAGCCACCCAGGCGCCCCTGGAATGCTTTTCGTAAGCAGAATTCCTACCCTTATGAAGGAATGTTTGCATCCTAGAATCAGGACATATATATATATAGACAAAGGGTTGAGTCAGGTTCAGGACATATAGACAAAGAGAGGGTTGAGTAAGGTTCTAGGGAACGTAAGTGACCAAACACGAAATAATGGCTCTGTATAAGTGGGGCCCCAATATTCCTGGGAAGACATCTAGCTTGGCGCTCTGACACTCCCTGCAGACACAGCCTGACTGATTTTTAGGGCCGTGATCAATAGTCACGGAGAGTGTAACTATGAGAACCATGAAGTTTTTGGATGATTTTGTGTGGACCAATTGGCAAACCAGCATTAAGAACCGCACTCAACCTCTTTAAAGTCAAAGATGCCGGGACAAGAGAAGTCTGTGGATTGAAAATCATTCCCCTTGCGACGCGAAGACGGCCTCCTAGAGATTCCTGCTTCACTGAGGCTCGTCCAAAAGACCGCTCCCCTTGCTCTGCGGGACTCTTCCTTTAACGCCAGTGTGAGTGAACACCTGAACCTGCACACGCTCCTCTTAACAAAACATTTTAAAAGCTTCTACAGGTTCTCACTGAGCTGGGGCCTAGGGTAAAGCGATAAGGCCCTTGCTGCAGGTGCAAACTTCAAGGGGAGGGGGTGCACTTAAAATTTGAGTAGCGCAAAGAAAAAATATTGTAATACAATATTTTAAAAATGAAAGCACAATATTCTGTGATGAATAAAATATCAAAATTCTAAATGAAGGCAGGATCGATAGCTGTGGATTTCTTTTCTTTGGCCTCAGGCTCGGTTTTGGTAGTGCGTTCACGTGGGCGTGTGAGAACACCATCAACGAACACTAGCCACGTATTTCAACCTTCCTCAATTCCATTCCAAGGATGAAACGTTCTCAGTCAAAATAACAACGGTGTCATGTTTCATGTAAAAACTAATCCTCTCCATTCATTTCATTCCTTCACTTACTTTTCCACAGATAAAGATCCACTGTTCTGTCCCGAGCGTCTTGTAACACATGTGAGAACACTTCACAAGTCACCAAATCCTATTCTTAATGTTCTATTTTCCCTATTTCATGGTCTTCAACTTCCATTTTCTTACTCTCAGTTTTGGTCGTGGGGGATGCTGACAGATCAAATGAATGGCAAGGGTCTCTTAATTCGGTTTTTCATACCTCCCTGTGTCTGGATTACTCTACTTAGGAAGCTGAACAAGCCTGTGAGGATCCGGAGCCCAAGCAGGGATCAGCTCTTTTGTGCCGAGGCAGAGGCCGCAGGCTTTCGTTAGAGAGAGTTGTGAAGGGGACCACATAGATGGTGTTACTTACAACGCGGCAGGCTCTCCGGGTAAACGGGAAGCCATTTATAGTTCACGGCTCCTCCTGGTGGGTTAAATACTGTAAATCCTTATGAGTATTGCCAGAGCCGTAGAATCAATAAAAACCAAAATGACCTTCACTAGGCCTGCCCTATAAGTGGATGGTCCCAGAGTGACAGATGTGTCAGTCGCTCCACGGAGGAAATGTAATCTGGCGAAAATGACAAGGATCACTTCTGTGTTACTTTATTCTCTGCCTTTCCCACTTTTAATCAGTTCTGGCAGAGCATGGGATTCTCAGACATGTTTTCAAGTTTCGTTTTTAAAAACTTCATACTTCAGGGTGACATTGGCCATCCAGTGAGTTATGAAATCCCTCAAGTCTCTGCTCAGAGAGTGTAGGCAAAACTGACTCCAAACCCAGGGACCATCCTCTTCCAGGTATTCAAGGTGGAGCTGACTGTTCCGGAATGAGAACAGCCTCAAAGGAAATTCGGGAGGAGGAAGCAGGAGGAAGTCAAGGGCAGCAGAAATGGCCCCTGACTGAGGTGCTGACCCAGGAGGGGAGGGTACAAGGGGCCTTGAAGGTGGAGGTGAAGAAGGGATTCCTCACCCCCCAGTTCCTAGCTTGGGGCCTGTACAGTTTCCTAGGGCTGCCGGCCAAGTACCGTGACTGGATGACTTACGACATGATACCTATTCTCTCACAGTCTGGAGGCCGGAAGTCTCAAAATCAAGGTATGGACAGGGTTGGCTCCTTCCAGGAGTTCAGAGCGAGGCACTGCTGCGTGCCTCTTTCCTAGCTTCTGGTACTTGCCAGGAATCATTTGCACCCCTTGGCTTACAGTGACACGGCACCAACCTCTGCCTGTCTTTGCATGGCCTCCCCCTCTGTGTACAGCTCTCCTACGTTTGTTGGTTCCAGTTCTTGTCATACAAGATCACCAGTTATACTGGATGTAGGGCCCACCCTACTCCATCCTCACTTGGTTTTATCTGTAAAGACCTTAGTTCCAAGTAAGACCTCATTCACAGGTAGTGGGGGTTAGGAACTCAGTCTATCTTTCTGGGGGACACGATTCAATCCACAACATGTCTTACATGAAATAACAAAAAAAGAGTGTATTTTCATCTACTGGGATGAAACAAATAAGTTTCTCAAGGTGCTAGCTCATATTTTAGGGAAGTATCTGTCAGATTTAAGTGAGAATGAGCACTGGGTGTTTATTGGAAAAGGCGTATTTTGATGCAGAAAGTCTGTGACGGGGCCATGATCTGCATTTTAACAGAACTGACGTGATTTGGATGCAGGTGATCTGGGAACCCTACTTTGAGAAACCCTGTTTTATATTACCACTTTAACTTCCCCCAAATGATCAGTGTCTTGTTACTAATTCCCAGATATTTTCTACATTAGATAATTGCTATTTACCTTCAACTCCGTTTTATAATGTGGTGCATAAAACCATTTCCAGGGTCAGTCCTGATGCATTATTAATACCATTCTTTACTGTAGGTCTATGAACTGAAACCTCATCAGGGGAATCCTATGTCATTGTAACCCTTCCTCATCTTTCAAATTGCTCTAAGGTCTACTCAAATTATAAAAGATATCTTCCCTTGAATTTTCAAAAGGCCTCCTGCCATTTTGTTTGACAGCAGACCGAATCCAATAAGAGCTTAAGATTCATCTTGATGAGATACCTTTTAGCATGGTAACAACCTTTAACACAGCGTTAAGAGCAACATTTGGGAGCAAGTGAAGAGGGGAAAGGAAACTACTGCTAGCCTGAGTTGAGAACAACACTTCCGATGAGTTTTCTCATGTGCACAGAGGGGATAATTACAGAACCTGTTAGTACAGGAGAGTCTGGGAGACAGTAAACATTCAATAAATATAAGCTATTAGCTATTATTTTATTTAGTCATTAAATAATGGTACCCTGTGCCTTTGGAAAGGATTTCCTCCCTTATTTTACAAAGGATACCTAAAAAGCAAGAGGTCATAATGGAAGATACATCAGTGTTGCACTTTTCCCCATTGTTTTCCAAAAATGTCCATGAATAATGAGGCCAGACACATCTCTTTAAATAGTATTTAGTTATGTTAGCAAGGGGCGTGCATTAAAATCCTTTATCGCAAATATTTGCACACCTGGTAATCCTTTTCACAGTTTTCATTGTGAACCAAAAGAAACCAGGGCTTTCTTCCTCTCCATTTATCAAACTGTTAATATTTATAATTGAACCTTAAGAGATAAATCTTACACAGTGGTACATTTTGAGTACAGTGGCACTGCAAAAAGTCTTCCATTTGCACAGAACTATTCTTTGGTTCTATCTACACAGTGATCTACGTGATTGCACATATATGTGATGCAGGCACATGTATAGATCACAATGTATACATGCCTTTGGAGGTGTTCAGGATGAATGTAATTTTATAGCTTTCTAAAGAAAGAAAAACTCTCAAAGGTCCAACAGTTGTGTGATACCTCTAGAATTTCGGTCTTTTACTTGCAGAAACATAACTGTAGGTGGGAAATGATCTTGACTTCAGCTCTATGACCTTCCTTTGGACTTTTATTTTCTTTTCTAATTCTTTGGAAATTGGGGGATGTGTTTTTTTCTCGGTTACTATGTTGTCTGTAGTGGCACAGCTAACAAGCATGCTGCATGCTTTGCAGTGAACGAGTAATCCTGACCTAGGTTGACATGCAGGATGTCAGGCCAACACTGGATGAGCAGTTCACTCCCAGAGATTCTGAGGCTTAGAATCAGACCCTCAGCCTATCAAGGGAGTAGGCAAAATCCTCGCTTGAGTTCATGAAAGAAGACCTGAGGCTGGTTAACTTGCCTGGAGGTCTCCGGGCCATCAAATCCTGTCCTTCCACTCAGTTCCCATCTTCTTCCCCCTCTTGATGGGAAAACCATTTCTTCTCTGCCCTCTCTCCTTCCCTCAGAACCTCACTGCTGATACTACCTGGCCCTCCTATCAATGCACTGTCCCTCTGCTGTCTCTCCCCTTGTTGTAAGTGTGTGACGTTCTTAGCAGCAAACTTCACTCATCTTTGACTCCTCTTGTATACTTACTTATCTCATTCTTTGCTCTGTCTGGATCCCTCTCCACCCTCCTGATTGTGTCTTAATCCCCAGCAGCCCTTCTGAGTCTCTTCTTTGAGCCACAAACAAACAACCTTTACAACGAATGAGCCTCCTCCCAGTCCACGTCCTTGTCCCTTCCAACATTCTGCCAGAGGAATTTTCTAGAGCATGACTCTACTGAAAAATCTTCAGTGAGTCCCCTTAAAGAGTAAAGTTAAAAAACATTGTGAATTAAAGAAGTTAGAAGATATATAGCAATGCTAAGTGCAACGTAGGAGTTTTATCTACACAGACACATCACTTATGTTAAAACTCTGCCTACTCGGATGACCAGCAAAGATTTTTCTATTATGGTTTGAAAATTGGTATAAAAAGTGAAACTTGGGTCGATTGTTTGTTATGTGACAATCACCTGCCAGATCATGGCACATACATGACTGGTGAAACTGTTGATACATGACTGTAAGAAACCCATGAATGAATGGTGCAGTCATTACATAAGAGTTGAAAAGAATTCATGATTTAGGAAGACAGATGTCTATATCTTGCACAATCATTGATCAGTTTGAATTAAAGCGGCAATACAGTCTAATTTTCCGAGCTTTCTTCTTGGTATTATAAAATATGTAAAATAATAATAAAATTCTCCTATGAGTTTCTAGCAGCACGTGTGAGAACACTTCACAATTAAAACGATTTCCTCCAGAGCCCAGATCCTCCTATTACCATGACTTCCAGCTTGATTCACACTCTTGCTCTGCTGCCCCTGCCCCTGGGTGCCATTTAGCCAGTTCTTTGCTCTTTCGACACCTTTAAGGTGAGTTGGTATCATCTTAAGGAAAAATGAGAAGTTTCTCACGATTTCTGTCATTTGGCTTTGCAACCTTAGAAGTTAGGCAGATCGTAATTTCCCTAGGTCTTTCTTAGAAAGTGTAGAGTACAAGCACTAGGATTTCACTCCATACCAGCACACTTTTATTTCACTACTTTGACCAGCTAAGAGCATCACTCTTCCACCCTTTGGATCTTTCTTCATGCATTCCTGTTCTCATGGTTCCAGTAAAACACTGACCCTAAGTTGCAAAATATTTACATTTAGCTTATTTTTCCCTGAGCAGTAAATTTCTTGAGGTTGTAGCCATGACTGACTATCACAGGCCCTGAGAGAGTAGTCACAGAGATAAGTTACACTGTGAGGATACGTGAATGACAGCAAGTGTTAGGAAGTGGGTGATTAGGAAAGAAAACTCCTAAAATAATACCCCTGCAGTCTATGAAGTCTATGCCCATGGTAACAGCATTTAATTATGATGCAGGGTTTGCCCAGCTGGGTCAATGGTTAGAGCACAATGCCTCATTTCAAAATGGAGATCATGGCCTTACGCTCTTCTAAGCTAAGGGCAATGGCAAGACAGAAGGTTAACCAGTTAAATATTAGGGTCAAAACATTTCTGAAACATCAGCTGTCTCCCACTGTGACTCAGTCCCTAAATCAACCTCAAGTGTGTAATATGGAAATCACTTCCTGGCTGGGCTCTCCTCAAGGCGTTTTACGTGAGTTTATTACAGACTTCTAAATCTGGTGGAATTTCTTCTGGCCACTCTGTGATTCCATTTCCTCATCCATAAAATTTTGGGTTGTTATATGGATTAAAGGAATGAAAACAGGCACGTGTTAGTTCTCAGTAGAGGCTGGCTACCGCCATATGACTTCCTTTGAGCACACCGTGGTGGGGTTCAGTGATGTCATTATGGGGCACCCGGAGGCTATGGAACATGGATGGCCAGGAAATCCC
Organism: Acinonyx jubatus; assembly: GCF_027475565.1. Lineage (NCBI taxonomy): Eukaryota > Metazoa > Chordata > Mammalia > Carnivora > Felidae > Acinonyx > Acinonyx jubatus. The sequence goes on along the minus strand of NC_069380.1, from coordinate 65,235,292 downwards.
AGGACCAAGAGTAGCTAAAAACAGCATCTTGTGGGCCCAATAAATCCAACCTCAGGTAAAGGGAAGCAGATGGGCAGAGTAGCTGTCAATTTATGCTCAGGAAAGAGAGTTCTAGCAAGCGGCATTGGCTCGCTCTGCTCCTGGCTCTCAGTCCTCCTTTGCATTTTGTTCTCTTCCCCCAAACTCCTTGGTGTCAGCTGTAGCCGGAGGCAGATTAGCAATCTGTACGTGAAATCTTGCCCTGAGGGTGCTGGGATTATTTTTCAAATTCCTGATCCGTAAGTGAAAATTGATCATCTATCTATGATTTTTATCTTTAAAATGATCATTGCTAATGAAGAACTTCAAGCACAACACTATATGGTGGCATGAAATGAAATCCATTGCAATGCAAGGATGCTAAGTAAACAAATAAAAGGACACAATAGCAGTAATTGGGCCAGAAAGCATTAAAGGCACATGAATCACCTATGTCCATACTTAGTGTGTGCCATCGAAGGTCACAGAATGGATCAAGTGCTTCAGGAGACAGGGGTAACATGGCAGAAGGCACAGGGAATAAGAGAAAAGAAAATGGGAACAGGTTTGTACAGAGCGCTCACTGTGTATAAGGCCCAGTTGTGAGGGTTTTCTGTGTCCCATCCCCTTTCCTCATCAGATATCAATACCATGGATCAAATGCGCTCTGTTACGGCCCAAGCCAGGTTGAAGTCCCCACTCTGCTTCTAACCAGGTGTGAATTGAGACGAAACACTTAACCTCTCCCCATCAGATATTATTAACTTCATCTTACAAATGGGAAAGCAAAGACTCTGAGACACTAAGATCACTTCCTTTACGGGTGAGAGCTCTCATAGGAACTGAGATCAAATTCTTTTTCCTTTCTCCCATGCAACTTGAGAGTTGTCGTATTTCTTCTCATAAGGTACTGGGAAGAAATATGTCAGCTCAAAGGCTAATGGGACGGTGAGGTAGGTGGCCACAAATGTGTCTCTGAACAGGGTGGAAGTAGAAAGGGTAAAAATTCTTTTCTCCTCATGGTGCTACCTGTCTGGTGATAGACTTTTATTTCATTCCATAAACAGGTGGAAGACTGCCCTTCATAACGGTTTTTATGAGCCTTTATTTAACCCAGCTATCAGATAAACAGACTCAAAAGAACCTCCCAGAGTTTTAGCATTTGTGATCTCAACTTTTTCACACTGTGGATTTCTTTTTTAATTCCCAAGTCAGTGAGATTTTAGAATGCAATAATAACGTCAGTTCTAAGCATGCTTTGCAAATATTTTTTTTCCTGTGTAAACTCAAATTCACTGCTTTTAGATATTTTTTTTTTATTTCCCTGAAACATGTTCATAACGATTCTCCTTGTTTCCTGATTTTTGTGGCAGAGAAAGGAGATATTTCATGACCTTTCTTTCACGGAAGGTCACTATATAAAACACCAGCCCTTCATTCAGATTTCTGAGAACTTTTCCATCCTGGGAAGAGCAACAAATCAAAAAACCAGCATCAGTGTGCAGATATTTTACAGCCCAATCCAGTGAGACTCTGCAATTTTCATACTGAGAAGTAATATATGACCTAGACAAGACCCAGACATAGGCTCATGAGAAGACTACGGGGCTTTAAAATTATTGCCTTGATCATGGAAAAGAAATATGAGTAATCACTGCCATCCACCAACTCAGGATGGTCTTTGGGGGCAATCAGGGTTTGAGAGAATCTAAGAACATCTGGAAATCAGCATATTTTGAGCCAGTTCACACCCTCCTTGGTTCATATTTCAACTGATCTATGTACTAGGCAGTTACGCTGCCCTGAGAAAAGCAGTCTGGATGTGTCCTCTGGGGTTAGGAAATCTTAGCAAGGCTAGAAGGGAAACATAGGAGGTAATCCCCCCTCATTGGACTCCAGGTGCTACACCTGCAGGTCTGGTGTATCATGGCTCATTTTCACCCACTTCAAATTTTCCCAGCATCTCCCAGCAAAATGCTTCTCAGGGCATTTTACTACTAAAAGTTAATATCTAATCTACATAAGAAAATGTCTAAACAACACTTCCCAAGCCTTTGTCCAAGTAAAGAAGAATAAACCTCTCGCTGACCTTGCCTTTCCTCATCTTTTATGCTGCAGATGAACCAAAATAAAAAAAGAAAGAAAGAAAGAAAGAAAGAAAGAAAGAAAGAAAGAAAGAAAATAAAATAACAACATCTGAGAAAGCTGGGTCTTGCACTTAGACAGGAAGGCAAGATGGGGGAGTTTTAATAGTGGTGTTGATTTTGGCATTGATATTTTCCCTGAAGTTCAGAGAGTAACTCTAGAGACTGTACAAGATGGTTGATTTCTGAAGAGTCTTTATGTTGGGACTATTCAGTTCAATCCACACATTCCTAAAACAGCAGATGTCCTGAGACATTTCTTGGTTTCGGTCTCACAAGAACTCAAGAATCACCACACTGTGTTAGATCCTGACTCTTTTAGGACATTATATTCTAAAAGAGGTTCTAAGGGATACTTTATGTCAAATATTTATCCTCTTAGATGTCAAACCTACAGGACTATAAATTTACCTCCAAAGCATCCCAGTTTGTCTTAGGAGCAAATTATGTATGTTCTTCATAAAGGTGTCTAGACGTTTTTGAATACGTTTGTGATTGTAGTCGGTGCTACTTTTTGACAGGTAACATATGTCAAGGTGTAGCAAGCGGTGTGGCTCTGAGCATGCTGGAAAAACATCTCTGGGAGGATTCATTGTTCACTTTGCTTACTTTATACAAGGGTATGTGTGCCTTGAGCACATCCTATCAGCCTTAATTCTAGCTATCTTCCTGGCTTTCCTGAGATAGTGCCTCCTTCATCCCCTTGACTACATAGGTGCATTACTCCTGTCCTGTTTTCCTCTCTTCGGGGCTTCATTGTAGTTCAGAAAGCAGAATCACCAAAAGGCTGGAAGGATAGACCACTTTCTAGATTATGCTTCATGGTAACCCTTTGGGCCACTGCAGCCTCCTCGACCAAGAACCATGGACCAAGCCCATGGAAATCAGCATATCCTTCAATCTCAGTTCAACTGTAGTTAATGGTTTCCTATGTGGGGTGCTCGATAGTTTTTTAGTTGTCCTTGAAAACATCTGATCACTTAACCACCATACACACCATAGAGGTATAGATGATACGTTACTCTTTTCCCAAGAGGGAGACTCTGAGGCTCAGGGGGGTATACTAACAGTCAGAAGGGGGGCTGGAAGCTGCATTTTTGATGCGAATTTGGTGCTGGCTCTAGAACTTAATACCTAATTTACCCATGAGGGAAGAGCCCTGGGGCTGAATGCTTACTCTCTAGTCCCTAGACCTGTGGTTCTCAAACTTGATTGTACTTCAGAACCACCTGAGGGGCTTCTAACATGAAGATTCCAGGCCCCATTCCCTGACTTTCAGATTTGGAAGGTCTGGAGTTGGGCTTGAGAATTTGATTCCCAACAAGTTCCCGGGGGATGCTGAAGTTGCTGTCCTTCCTGGGGACTGTACTTTGAGAACGACTGTCTTAGAATCTAGGTCAGTGGCCCTCTTGCTTTGACACCAGAATTTCCGGGGAGGCTTTAGAAATATATATCGATGCCTGGATCTCACTTCAGAACGATTCAGCTATTGTAGGGAAGGACGTGGGGGCATTGGTATTTTTTACTGTTTCTAAGGGGATTGTAACGTGCAGTCATGTTCCAACATGGGTTGGAAGCTATTGTTTTAAGGCAAGGGCCAGCAAGCTGGGTTTTCCAGTTGGCTACTGTTTCTGTAAATAAATTTCACTGGCACACAGCCATGCCCATTCATTTACATATTAGCTATGGCTGCTTTCATGCAAGAATGACAGACTCAAGTAGTTGTGACAGATTTGCCAGCAAAATAGAACATACTGACTCTCTAGCCCTTGATAAGTAATAAAAACAAAACAGAAGAAACCATAGAAGATACTCTATACTTTTTTAGTTTCAGCAAGTCTTTCCAAGTCTTGATCAAGGCAATGTGTGGAATGTTTGGAAAACAGGAGAGAGGCTGGGCTTTTCTATAAGGAACTTGACTCATAGTTGTGATTTCATCTTTTTTAAAAATGACTTTTCTCTCTGCTTCTTTGTTTCCTGCACACTCATTCTCCTTTCCCACCATCTGAACATCTTCTCTTCCTTTGGTTCTGCAGTTACATGAGCTTCTTAATCACTCATTAGATTTCTGCTTTACTAGCTGTCTTCATTTGCCTGTTAATACATAGGTGGTTTATTGCAATGGAAAAGGAATGGTATTTGGGGTCAGAGGATCTGAATCTGAATCCTATTGCTGCTACTTAGCTGTGAAATCGCAGGGAAGCTTACTTAGTTTCTGTGGACTTCAACTTCCTGAATTGGTAAAATAAAGAAGATAATACCTCACTTGTTGAGTTACTGCAAAGATTAAGGAAGATTAGTCCAAGTGCATTTGCAAACTGTACAACAACTCACAGATTTCATTTACTATTATTGGCCACAACTTCTCAGGGGAATACAAGAAGTGAATTGCAATCCACGTGACTGGTTTCCTTTTGGGATCCACCAGGAAGGGACAGAGCCTGCCCAGATTCTAAAATTGGGTTTATCCTAGTTTGACAAGGGGCGAACCCTCAAAACTTGTCAGGCTGCGGTTCTGGTGACTGACTCAGAATCTCAGGATAGGGTGTCAGAGCCAGCACGCTCAGATGCTGATGAGATCCTGTACAGTATTGGTCTTAAACGAGATTTATGGCCAGGACTGCAGGTATTGCAAAATCTGGGAAAGGGCAAAAAGCGAGCCAAGAAACTGATTACCTAAAATTTCAAACTTATAAATAAAGTAAAAGAAGGATATAGCAAAAAACATTAAGGGAGGTCGTAAGTACTTTACAGCTAACTTCAGTGGCTCAAAAGCCTTTCCAGCTCAGCACTATATGAAGAAGGTAGTGGATACAGATATTAATTCATAAAGCATATGAAGAGCCTGGGATCTTTTCCATTCCTGATGCACAGACCAATTTCATCCCTAAATCCCTCATCTATTGCCCCTGGGAATATCTTGTCTTGTACTCTTGTCATCTCCTCTCAATGATTTTCAGAACCTTGATGTAAACATACAGAGAAAAGAAAATATTAACCTCTCCCATAACTCACATGCAGTGGCCAAAAGAAAAGTGTCTTTCCTGTAAACAGAGAGCTTCACATCTGTTACTTCTCTAGCAAACTCCTGACATCAAATTTACTCATAGCAAAACTCATTACTGGTCAATTTAGTCAGAACCACCAAATGGATTCTCTCTCTCTCTCTCCCTAAATATATATATATAAATATATATATATATATATATATATATAATTCCAGAGTACTAAAAAATCCTTTGGGAAAATAATCTTCTTACAATGATTTGACAAAAGGGCATCATCATTACTCTCAAGCCATTATATAGCTTTAAACCACACATTTCCAGTTCTGCTCTGAAGGCGGCATCGGCCACATTTCGGTATCCCTATGCCAGAGACCAACAGCTGAGCCAGCCCCGTGCCAGAGAGAGTAAACTGGCAGCACAAAGTATGTACAGAGAGATTATGCAAAGACTTCAAATCTTTCATTTTGATCAAAACTTGCAAAATGAAACCGTGAGAATATAATTAGAACAATCTGTTAGACCCACGACTGTTAGTATCTTTCTCTTGCTCTTTTTTTCTTCCCCCCCCCACTTGGAACTTTCGCTACGTATCAACCGTTGCAGATCTAGAAACACCATTTGGATGGAATTAGGCAAAAGCTAATTGCTATACTTCAAGTCAATCCAGCTGCTATCCATGGGCCTCATTAGGTCCCCTGATGGCCAGCTTCTTGGCCTCAAAGCACCTGCTGGAAGACACAGAAGCCCAACTTGGATGAAAAAAGGGACCCAAAACTCAGAGGAATTATCAGAGAAAAAACACCCAATTCAGAAATATGAAATATAGCCAAAGGAACATCCAGTTTCAAGGACCGACGTTTGGGGGAGATTCTTTCTGCCTACCTCTATCCATCTTTCTTTTAATTCTTATCACACAAAGCATCACTGCTACATAGTCAGCAGTTACTGGTTCTCAGACTGGGAGCTGAAATCAAATCTGAAGTGACTTTTGATTTCTCCATAGCCTACTGAAGAGAAAAAAAAAAATAGAAAAGAGTATATACTTTTGTTTTAGGAACTCTTTGAAATAATCCAAATTTCGGTTAATGTCTATGTTCTAAGCACTTGAAACCTCTCCAGAGGAAGGAATTTCCTGCTTGAAATAGCCTGGAAATAAATTAGTTTACCTTTCACTTTTCCTAGGTAAAGATTCTTGCTTTCCGCCTTGACTAGAAATCTTGTATTTCTGTGTTGAACTCAGGGTTTTCTTGCTAGGCTCTTTTCCAACGTTATTTTGAAACACATTTACTTATAACGGGGACATGTCAGATAGAAGCTCAAGCAATACTGCTACCAACGTGACAGACATCATATGCAAAGAGGATGTTCTCTTTGCTCCCGTTTGTTCCCAGAATGCAGATGAATCTGTACTGGGTGCTCTGGCCACTCCCTCCCAACCCACCGGGATTGCTGTGACTACACAGGATCAGAGACTGGGCCACAGAGCCAAACAAGTGGGCCCAGATGGTCAGTGAGCACCCAACCTTGGCCTCACTTAGTAGTCACTCTAAGCCAGGAACAGGCAAATTTTTTCTGTGACAGGCTAGTGGAACATAGGCTTTGGGACACAGATCGTGTTATTTTGGGCTTTGTAGGCCATATGGTCTCTCTTGTGACTATTACCATTGTAGGAGTCATGTATTGTAGTGCTAATATGGTGGTGTGAAAGCAGCATGAATGATACCCAAATGGATGAGTGGGGCTGTGTTCCAGTAAAGCCTTATTTACAAGGAGTAGATGTTGTTGTGGTCTGTGGACCATAGTTTGCTGACCTCTTCAAACAAACTTGTCTGATCAGCTCGAACCCAACTCATTCAGCTTCTGGTTCACCAATTTAACTAATCCCCATCCTAAAACCGCTTTTCCTCAAATGAGCCTGCCAGCTAGAGTTGATTTATAATGCCTGAATTAAACTAAAATGTGATGGAAAAAGAAGGCAAATTTTATTAAATTTTTTTTGGGGAAATCCAATTTCTGAGATCAAATGGAAATACTAAACTTGTGGGACCATTTTGCACAGTCATTTAACAATCAGCCTTTTAAGAAAACCACATTAAGGGAATAATTGCCACTCCCCAGAAAACCTACATATTCACGTACCAGGGCTTTGGGAATCAGGCTAAGGTCTTAAGAGCCTACAGGCACAGTCTCTCCTCTTTAGATTTTTGGGATTACATGGGGAAAAACATGTGGCGCAGAGCTCAGTACCCCATGAACATTATTATCCTCTTTGACATGTTAAGGACTTGGAACCATGATTCTCTTACTATGATGTACCTATGAATCACCTGGGGGTCTTGTTGAAACGTAGATTCTGATACGGCAGGTCTGGGGGTGGGGCCTGAGGCTCTTCACTTCTAACAGGCATCCAGGTGAGACTGATACAGCTGGCCTAAGAACCTCACTTTGAAGATTAAGGACCTAGAGCAGTGGGCCACACACTGGAAACTCTTGGGCAGCCTGCCAAATACCAAGCCTTGTCCAGCCCCAAACCAAAGGGATCAGCATTCTGTGGGGATAGGGACCAGACGTGAGTACTTTTTTAAGTTCTCCAGGTAACTTTAATGTAGAGTCAAAATTGAGAGTTGCTGAATTAGAGGCTCTGAGAAATTAACTGGCTTGCCCAAGGGCACTTGACTTTAAATGAGGTAACATTTTTGCTTGCCCGATATTTGAGAATGGTCTTAAAAACTGTCAATAGGCAGGGCGCAGGCAAAGGTAGTTTCCAGGATGACAGCAGAGAGGAGGGGAGGAGAGGAGGAAAGAGGAGTTGAACTTATTCACACACAGTGATAGCCATATTGGTCAAGGGAACACAGATAAAACAGGCCGCACCGCACATTGCTTTGTCCCTGTGTGAAAATCCCTCTTATGACTCTTTCTTTCCTCATCAAAGCAACGGGGCAAAGAGCCTCTTGGAAGGGATATTTAAGTTCAGAAATGTGCACTACCTTCAGCTCCTTTGAGGAATCACACCATGATGAAAGCCTAGAGGCTGGGTAATCACATTTGTCTTCCTTTCTGCCTCTTAGGACCTTGGAAAAGTCATATTTATGGGACTAGGCAAAATTTCTGACCCAGGGATTTCTGTCTTGAATAAGACCAAGCTAAGTCAAGAAGGAGAAGAAAAAAAAACTTTGGGGAAACTATGGGACAATTCCGGATTCTGGGGGGTCTTCTTAATGCGTGGAACCCAACATTGTGAATATAAGGCCATTTTCACCTGGAAAAACACACGAATTTCAATGACATTTATGCAATTGTTTAACCACAGTCGTTCAAGATCAGATCCATTTTCTCACTCTGCAGATCCAATGGAGAATAACCCACCCTGGGCTGAAGACCTTGGCTGTGTAATTTGGGACAACCTATCTCAAAGAGGAAGTATGGGAGGAGTTGGACGGCTCCCAGACTAAGCAGATGGCAGCTGCAGAGGGTACATGAGGTGCAGATTCACTCCTGGGAGCCTCATCCTTCTAGGTAGAGGATGTGAGGGGCCAGGGTCTGGTGGGCTCTGGGAACAATGTGAGCTCATGTGAAAATTCACAACGTTGAACATGCAGGAAGAACTCTGCGTTTTGCCAAATGTTTTCAATGGCTTAAATTCAAGCATGACTTTTCCCCTACCTCTATTCTTTTGGGATATTCTTGAGGTCATTTCATTTAGTTTCTTTACTCTGTCCCTCTCGGTCTCCCTTTTGGACAACAAAAAAATATGAATCACGCCCTAAAAGACATTAGGCAGATGTTCTGAAAAATAAATAAAACTTTGAGGACTCTAGTTTCTGTGGGAAGCATCTTGCCAGCCTTCATTCATCTGGGCTTTTGGCCCCACAGAGTTCTTTCTCAGGAGCTCCCAAGTGTGATCCGGACCCTGCTGATCAGTGTTCAATGGGGTCACATGTTCTACACTTACGGAAGCTTGCGATTGTGTCCCAGGAGGGGATGGTGGAGCCACTGTAGTCCAGCCATCCCTCATCTTGTAGACGAGTAGAAGTCAGCCGTGTAAGGCCACATGGTGATGCCAAGGAAGCAGTGGGGCTAGAGCCCTGACTCCCAGATCAGCAAGCAGCCCCCTCCCATACCAGGCCACCCCACTTCTCAACTGAACACGGAGCAAGGGGCTGAAATGAGTTCACTTGCACTTCCCAGAATGAGAAGATACCATATGATGTGGATTAAGTGACAAAGAAATTCAGAAATATTCATGAAATATTAGGCTGTTTGATTTATATAGAAGCTCTTTCTAGAAAGATTTCCAGCAGCTGGCTGTGTGGTGTCTCTCTTTACATTTGCTTCTGGAAAAGGAGCAGTGATACAAGACTGTGGTTGAAGTTTGTGACATCAGTGAGACCGGCAGCAGGGACGGCCAGGAAGCAGAGCTTCAATCTAGAATTGCCAGGAAGTCTTAGTTAGGATTTTTCTCTCTCTGTTGGGGGCTCACTGTAGGGTAAGTTCTACCACATGCAAGCCAAGAATTCATTCGTACACATCTAATGGAGTACCCTTCTTCCGGGAAACATACATTGGACTCTTTGGTGGTAAATGCAGAGTAAAAAGGCAGGTCCTCCAGAGCTTTAGCATCAGAATCACTAGAGAGTGTGTTGAATGTACAGATCCGTTGTCCCTCAGTCCCGGCATGGCTGATTTGGTGTGGCTCTTGGTTGGCCCTCAGCAATTTGTTTTTTAAAAAAAAGCTTCTGATGTAGGTGATCCTGGTCCTACATATTCAGAAATGCTGGTCTAGTGGGCAGAGAGGTCCTTTGAAATAGCCGCAACACATCTTTCTCTAACTTCTGGCTTTGTAGTCTATCTCCAAGAAGGGCAAAAGGTACCCCTTTGCTATTTCTTTCCCCAAAATGTCGGGGGGTGGGGAGGGATGAGGAAGCATGTTGGGATGGAGAAGTTGGTTTTAAAGTCCCCTGGAGTTCAACGTGGCCCTACTTCTCACATTTAGGAAACCTCTCCGCTAACCTCCTTTGTTCCAAGAAAAGAAGGGACCAAAGCTAAAGGGAAGGGAGAAATGTGTGAAACAACTTGCACTTTGATTCAATTTTATAAGTAGTGATCACACACTGCTTACTAGGTAGTACATATCCTTTTAATAAGGTGAAACACACACACACACACACACACACACACACACACACACACATACACACCTCTCACAAAAGAAAATGACCCAAGCACTTTTGCATCTGTATTTCCAGAAGATATGGCCACCTAGTGTTACAGTAACAGTGAGAATCTTGGAAAGGGATCTGAGGTCACAGCGAAGCATCAGCCTAGCAAACAGACATTCCTCCCAGGTTCCTGGCATTTTTAGAATGTTTTGCTTTTGTGTTTGTCCTGACTGCAGTAAATTAGCCATGATATGAAAACACCTTTTCTCTTGTGTTGTGCCTAGAAAACTGTGAGCGAAGCCACAGCTGTGGGACGCATGGGGACAGTGTGTACAGAGGATGAAGCCCCAGGGTGGGGGCGCTGGACAGCGAGACGGAGGTTTCTCTGGAAGGAGAGGTGAAAGAGGCCCAGAAAACAGAAGAGTAGAACATCTGTGGTGAGATGCTCAGTAACAAATCATGTCTAGGAGATTCCAAAGACCCAGCCCCAGCACTTCTTTGGACACAGGGAAAGGCACCACAGCCCCATAAACAGCCAGCTCTGGCAGGCGCAGTGGGCCCTTATTTAAAAAGTTGTGCATGGGGGGGCCCTGGGGAGCTCAGTCTGTTAAGCGCCTGACTCTTGATTTCGGCTCAGGTCATGATCTCACGGATCATGGGATCGAGTCCCCCATTGGGCTCTGCACAGACAATGTGGCCTGCTTGGGATTCTCTCTCTTCCCCCCGCCCACCTCTCCCTGATTCGCACGAGCTCTCTCTGTTTCTCTCAAAATAAATAAATAAACTTTAAAAAAAATTGGGCATGGCATCATGCTTGTGGAGAAAGACATTACAATTCTCCTCTCTATGCCTTGGCATATGTGAGTCCTGGAGATATACTGAGAACATTCGCTGTCTCTTGTGGATGCTGGAAGATGCTAAGGTACAAACATGATTTCGATGTGAAAGTCCCCAAGAAAGTTATTGTTGATGAAATAACAGTGGGAGCTGGAGGTGGACCCTCCTTTCCCACACACTTCTAGATGGTTTCATAAGAGGAGGGGACGAGTTACTCTGTCTTCATCGATCATCATTCCTCAGAGAATGCTGGAGTTTGTGAGCTGGAAAGGCTCTTAGATCTTTTCTCGTTACTTGCATCCATCTGCTTTGCTCTCCTCGCCCTGCCATTTTAACTAAAGGAGGAAAATTGGAGGGACTCACCCAAGGTTCTAGTGCTTTCTCTGTGTTTTCACTAGAAAATGGGAGCATTTTGGATAGGATTTCTCCTTCCAGCTAATTTGAAATCAGCCTGGATGAAAAGGATGCTCAATGTAGTTTCATCAATTATGACAAATGTACCACTCTGATCACTTCACATCTGTTAGAATGGTTGTCATCAAGAAGGGGGAACGTTGGCAAGGATCTGGAGAAGAGAGAATCCTAGTGCATGGTTGGTGTGAATGTATATTGGCTTAGCCCCTACAGAAAACAGTCTGCAGAACTCCCAAAAATCAAAAATAGAACTATTATATGATCCAGCAACCCCACTACTGGGTGTTTATCCAAAGGAAATGAAAAGATGTCAAAAAGATATCTTTAGTCCCAAGTTTATTGCAGCACTATTCCCAACAGCCAAGATATGGACACAACCTAAGTGTCTATCACAGATGAGAGGATAAAGAAGATGTACTATGTGCACATACACACACACACACACATACACACATACATAGGCACACACACACAAGGGAATATTATTCAGCCATGGGAAAGAAGGAAATCTTGCCATTTACAGCAACATGGATGGACTCTGAGGGCATTATGTTCAGTGAGATATGTCAGACAAAGACAAATACTGTACGATCGCACTTTTGAGTAGAATTTCAAAAAGTTGAACTTAGAGCAACAGACAGTAGAATGGTGGTTAAGGGGTGTCGGAGGGTGGTGCATTTGGGGAGATACTGGTCCAAGGAGACAAATCTCCAGTAAGAAAACAAAACCAGGTGCACCACTCTGGAATGCTGACAGTGGAGGAGGCTGTATGTGTGTCAGGGCAGGGGGTATATTGGACCTCTCTGTACTTTACATTCAAATTTGCTACGAACCTAAAACTTCTCTGAAAAGTACATCTACAAAGAGAAGAGGAAAAAAAAAGATCCACCTTTTTTTTTGTGACAGTGAATTCAACACGTTCATTTTTACTTTATTTCTCTTTGTGATTGTAATTTTGTGGCTTTTCTTTATTCTAGAATACATATGGATCTGTATTCTCTATATGGGCTTACTACAACCAGAATGACGTTATTTTGAAGGACACATTACTGGATGTATCACTTGAATTAATGGAGTTTGAGAAGCAAAAAAATATCTCAGCCCTAAACCGATGTGGTTTTCAAATCAGCCACATCATCTCTCTGGATGCCAGGGTCCTCATTGGCAAAGTGAGAGTATTGGACTAGATGGACTTCAATGTACCTGCAACCCTAAGGATCCCTGAGAGCAAATGTTTTGAATTGTTTTTCCCTGGCAGTGATGGTGAATCTGCACTTTGGCTCAGTGCTGTCTCATTGGGTCCTCATGTGACCCTCTTGAGGAGGGTGGTCCAAGTTCATGGTGAGGAAAGAGGCCTTGGCCAGCACTTCTAAGGATCAGACCTCTGACTTCATTTGCATCTTGCTTTACTTACCTGAACACACAGTCTTGTTTTTAGAGTTGGCACGAGCCAGCCCACAGCCAGACATGACTTTGGTGTTTCCCTCTAAATCACAGTCCTGCCTGCATCACGGTGACTCAAAAGGGCTAAAAAATTGATGACCACAATTCAAGATAATGCAATGATTTGGGCACGGAAGACAAAAGTATCTAATAAGGCTTATAACAAAAAGTCTGTAATCCTGGAGGGACTTTGTACAATTCCCACAAGCATTTAAATAATGTGCTGAAAGTTTCTTATCATTTTAAATCAATAGAGCCACAGCTTTTACTCCTAATCATCAATTCAATCAAATATAATTTACTTGCTCAAACTACTATTGTATATAGGAAAAACTTACAACGTGAGGATCTTGAATCCCAAACCCCCATGGTCAGCAGCCTTTGAGAATATCCCAGCAACGTAACAGAAAGCAAATTTAGGAGGACAGTTGACTTAACATTCTGGAAACACTCACTGTGGTGATCATCCAGACCCACCCCTCCCCCCAAATCTTTTCTTCACCTCCCTTTGAGTGAGCAAAGCTCTCCTCCAGGCTTCATCATGGAATTCTGCAAAGTTGCTATTTGGGAATCCCAAATAGCCATATCAGAAAACAAAATCCCTTCCTTTCTTTCCTTTCCTACCTACCTACATTCCTTCCTTCCTTCCTTCTTTCCTTCCTTCCTTCTCTCCTCCCTTCCTTCCTTCTCTCCCTCCCTCTTTCTTTCTCTACCTTCTTCTTTTTTTTTTTTCAGAGGGAGGATGTTATGAAAGTACTGTGAGTAACAAAGAAGAGACAAAATAGCAGTAAACCCACTAAAATGCCTGTGTACCTCTTGTTTGACCTTTGACGGCAGTAGAGACATCACAGACACCAAGAGGATTATAGCATCAGGCCCCTGGGAAACAGAAAGCTGGCACTGGCAGTCTCTTCAAGGGAAACATCAAACAGCTGCTTCCAGTTGTTTCAAGTTCTAAAAACCAGGTACAATACATGGAAACCCTTTGTTTATTCCAAAGCACTCCACAGTGTGGACTGTTCTTACTCGCTGAACCAGGATAGGCTGTTAAGCAGATCCTGCTTCAGTCTGGAACGATGCTGTATATTCTAAGACAGGCGGGTGGGAAAATTTGGTGGACATAAATCCTGGATCAAAATAAGAAACCTGGGTTCTTGTTCTGGCTCCTTCGTCACTGGGCAGATCTTAAAACCTCTGTGTCTTTGTTTCTCTTTTTATTAAAAAAAATTTTTTTTAACGTTTATTTTTTGAGACAGAGAGAGACAGAGCATGAATGGGGGAGGCTCAGAGAGAGAGGGAGACGCAGAATCTGAAACAGGCTCCAGGCTGTGAGCTGTCAGCACAGAGCCCAACGCGGGGCTTGAACTCACGGACCTGACCTGAGCTGACGTCGGACGCTTAACCAACTGAGCCACCCAGGAGCCCCTCTCTTTTTATTTTTAAAAGGAGAGAGGTCAAGATGGAGGAAGACACAAATGGCTGCAAGATCCTTCTTCTCCTTGTCATTCCCCATAGTCAAATCTACTCTCCAAGCACTGATCGTTTTACAGTTACATTACTGTCCATGGCTCATCTCTGTGTTTGCCTTCCAGAGAATTTTTTAAGTCTATTTAAAAAAAATTTTTTTAACGTTTATTTATTATTGAGAGACAGAGAGACACAGAGCATGAGCAGGGGAGGGGTTGAGATGGAGAGACACAGAATCTGAAGCAGGCTCCAGGCTCCGAGCTGTCAGCACAGAGCCCGATGCAGGGCTCTAACTCAACAAACCGCGAGATCATGACCTGAGCCGAAGTCGGACGCTTAACCGACTGAGCCACCCAGGCGTCCCTTTTAAGTCTATTTTGGATGCTGTTCACTTTCACATCAGATTCAGCTGCTTAATTTGGGCTTTTCATGTCCTCCAGTACTTTTACCTTGTCTGGTTTCAATGTTTCGAGAAAAAAAAATAGCCTTTCTGTGTTGGTCCTCGGTGGTGACGCGAGGCCACAAGGTGTGCACGCTGCTCAGAAATATGTCCTGAGAGGTGGTGCGTCCCTCACCTCTCTGTGCTCCATCATTCCCCTTTGTTATTTGCATCCGTCATTTAGCTACATGCTTCCCAAACACTTTCATAGAACTTGAGTCTCTTATCAGCTTCCCCCACATTCACCCGGGGACTTTTTATTGTAATCTTTCTATGTGGCTGTAGCTCAGGAAGCTCCAGGGTTCACGCTCTTTGACAACAATGTGGAAACCAGCATTCACTTGCCCTTCTCTGCCCATCCTCTGAGACTAGTCCTAAAGGCTTCCAGAAAAGCTTTTGTAGCCTTAGCGCTCCTTGAATGCTGAAGCCTGCAGGTGAACCAGCCACGTTCTGTAAAGACCAAGAAGCCTACCTATAGGCTTTGTGTCAGAGCCAAAATCACAATGAATATTTGAAATCTTTGAAATTATATGTTGTTGTTTGTAATATTTTAAAACTTTTTAAAAAGTTTACTTATTTATTTTGAGAGAGAGAGAGTATGTGTGTGTGTGTGTGTGTGTGCACGCAGGGGAGGAGCAGAGAGAGAAGGAGAAGAGAGAGAATCCCAAGCAGGCTCTGTGCCATCCGCACAACCCACAAACTATGAGATCATGACCTGAGCTGAAGCCATGAGTTAGCCACCTAACTGACTGAGCCACCCAGACTCCCATGTTTGTGATTAATAACAACAACAGCCGTGCTTAATCTAGCAGAGAGCGGTGGAACTTCTCTGTGGAAGGGAAAAGTTTAGGGCAAGCCATGATGTGACGGATGAGGAAGACCTAGAAATTGGTGGCCAGATTTCACTCACAACTAGGTGTCTTTGAATTTTAAAAAGTAGTGATGAATCCCAGACATTTATGCAAAAGTATCATGCTTCAACTATAATTTGATAAGCGACTATAACAGTCTCTGGGTCGTTCAAGTTGCTGCTTGGCACACAAAGTGTATTGCAATTAAAAAATAACCACACACACACACACACACACACACACACACACACACTCAAGCCTTCTTTGTTATATCACCATCAAAGTTCTCCAAAGTCCCCTTCAAAAAATATTCCTAAAGGTCCATTTTCCTTCTTACTTCAAAACTGTTTTCTAATGGAAATATGTTAGGAGGCTTTTATTTGTTTTGTCAAGAAATCTTGACAAAAGAGAGGAGGCTTTCTTTGCTTCAGCCCTCGCTGTTAAAATCCTAATGAAATATTTCTTGTTCCTTGAAGACTGTTGTATAAAGAAGATTTGATTTTCCTGAGTAACTGGAAATATCTTCGGGAGGACATGTCTTGCACTCAAGATAGCCTCTGGGTTTTTGGACTTTATGTGAGGAGATCAATTAAAGCAGTTTGCCGCCTTTGTGTTTTCTTCCCAGACCTAGTCTAGCTGTTTCATGTTACCTCTTGTCTCTGGCACTCAAGGAGCTGTGAAGAGCGGGCCAAGGAAATGCTAGGCTTTTTCAAGTGCAGGATGAGTGTCCTTCACTGAAATGAATGCAAGCTGCTGTGGGGAGTTTCCTTACATCAAAATCCCTTAAAATCAAACTTACAAACTCATTGTTTTCCTGCCTCATTACACACAAATAATTTGTGAATTTATATTGTAATTTTTCTTCCAGCCGAATCAGAGCCCCACAATTTTGCAAATAATTCCACACAGAAGCCATTGGAACACACATTCTGGAGACTTCCACTGCGATCAATAAGTTCGCTGTTGCTGTCGGCCCGCGCAATTTCTCTGATTAACCTGTGAAAAGTGTTCTCCTTCATGAATGCTGTTCAGAAATAAACAGATATTGTAAAAGGAGACAAGGGCAGGTTCCAGAACTCAAATTCTTGGTGATCTTAAATGATGATGTATGAAAGTAAGAGAGAGGCAGAACAATTTGATTTGCTCCAACTAGGCTGACCTAGAAAGGAGAAGAGCAGAAAAATTGCTTTGCCTAAGCAAACATGACATCAAGTCAGACAAGAGCAGTATTCGCAAAATGTAATATCGAAGCCTCACTTAAAATATACATAGTCTGGATCTGAAAGACAATTAAATGCCGGTAATAAAAACGTCTTTGCTCATTCTGCTTTTCTATTACCATTTTCTACTACTTGCTGGCAAAAGCTTCTACCTCCTCCTTTCAGATACTGTCCTAAGATTTGGAGTGGGACTCCTTTGCCCTGATTAAATTAGGACTGAATTTGAAGTTCAGTTAGGCAAAACAGCCATCCGATGCTAAAAATCAAGCTGACTTCCGAAGCGATACTGGTTTTCTGGGACAATACAGACACTCTCTTTGTAACAAAAACTTAGAGTTCTCTTAGGACTCTAAAAACATTTAAGCACAATCTTCACCAGTATACGGTCTGAGTGGAATCATAGCTACTTTTGTCTGGCATTCCCCCAAAGTGCCGTGAGCTCCTTGATTAGCCACCCGTACTTGGTTCCTATTGGCGTTCCTATTGGTTCAACAGATATGTGTTGAACGAATGAAGGATTTTCCTCTTCTTTTTCATCTACGGTCTGTCTTAGAGTTGGAGACAGGAAGGAGATAGGTTTTTATCAATTTAAAACACTTGCCTTGGTCATACACGTTTGTGTACTCACATGTCCATTTTCACTGTGTGAAATGTCCATTACTCACATGTCCATTTTCACTGTGTGAGACACAGAGGGACACATGTCCCTGCCTTTTTGACAGCAGACTTGGTCATATGACCTCCTCTGGCCAATGAGCTGTGAACGGTGTGCTGTGCCAGGAGGGGACGTCAATGACTGTCTTTGCCCCAGTCTCTATTACCCCCACTACCTAACAGGGGAAGCTGTGGATGATGGCTGCTCTGGGACCCTGGGTCCCGGAGTGAAGGGGATGATCATGTGCAGCTGACCCACAGAAAACACACAAAGGATACTTGGCATGACTGAGAAATAACCTGTGTTCTTTGTGAGCCATTTTGGGATCTGTTTGGAGATGCCGCATTGCCTAGCTTGGCTTATCCAGATCGATAAAGTATTGGAAAAGCTCCTAAACATATTACACAAACCCAACTTCCAAAAAATTATCTGTTAACCAGCAATAGAATGGTGCTGCTGCAGCTGCAGGTTCATTCATTTACTGTCAACCAGACTTTTTTTTTTTTTTTTAATAGCTTGGCCAATCTTTTAGGTGTTAGAAAATACCCATGGAGTCGGAGCCTTTGACTATAATGACCATGAATGAGCTTCAGTAATAAAATTATTGTGTATTGCAGATATCTTTCTACCTTTAACATTTATGAAGCAAAGTCAATTTTCACTCAAACAGGTTTCTTTTCATCTGGTTTTCTCCACAATGTTTATGCCTGAGGTTTATCGCTAGCAGTAAAGAGTGTCCAAGTATGTTATGGGAATAGGGAAATTCCCAGTGCTTTAAAATGTATTCCATAGGCCCCAGAGTCAGTTAAAAGCTGATTGATTATACGGCAAATGCATCAAAACTGGTATTTATGAAATATCCCATTTCTTCAGCTCTATCTCTCATAAGCGTGAACATCACATTTGGGAGTTGCGGTGCAAATATCTCAGACAGCGATGAGAAAAAAAATCACTGCAGATTTTCCATGACAAAGAGAAGGTTCTTTAAGCTGCTCAGTAAGTTAATAAAAGATCTATGTCAACTGATGCCTCTCATCAACACATATTTTAAAAGGTATGGTTTAAGTAGTTTAGTATGGCTTATCTATGCAGGCTTTGATATTCAAGTCACCAAAACACTTATTACATAGCTGGATGAAGGACAAATACTCTGAATGAGTGTGTAGGTGGACTTTGTCATCTGACTGGGTCATAACCGACAACAAAGTTTCCATTTACCATGTGTTCAAGATATGGGCATAAAGCTCTGTCTGCAGAAGAGAGAATGGGCTAGGGGATCACCTATTCCAAAGATGCTACCGATGTTTCAATGTTTTCAGTTTGCATACTGGGTCAATGATAATTCATTTGTTAATACATCTTCCACATATTCTTTACTGGTGTAATCTATCTTAGATTACAAAATCAAACTCCTATTTCCTGTACGCTAACATTTTATGGACTCTGTGCTTGATGTTATTTCCTGGAGGAGACAGAATGGGTCTAACAGGTTTGATAAGCTGTGCTTTTTTGCACATACTAACTCTTGCCTTTTTGATGATGCTACCACTAACGACACACTGTGATATAGACTGTATATGGGAGTTAGTGTTACTAAGTGCCATGCAGTGGAGACCTCAGTACATACATTGTGGATTGACCGATGCATAAAGAATGAATCAATTTGGGGTTAGCTGAAATCTAGGAATGCTGAAAGAGATGTTCATGTCTCAGGGGAAAATAAGCATATCAACATACCATCAAATAGACAGAAAATCTGTACAGCCATACTCGTTGTCTGAAAGCATAACATTTCATTTTTAGGACACAGTCAGAGGTCAGCAAAGCTCTAGCTTAAATGTTTCTGAGGACGAAGGACAGTTTAACTTAGAGTTGAAAGTGGTTTTGTTGGTAGAATTCCCCCAACATGATTTCAGATCACTTATACCTGAACGGTGCAAAAAATACCCCCTTTAAAATGTGTAGCCTGACTTTATTTCATTGAGAGTCATGATTCTCGGAATGTGTCGTAAGGCAGTGGGGACGGAATGGGCTGCGGTTTCTCCCAGGGAATAATGTAGCCAGTGGGGTGATGCCTTTTCTTTCTCCCCAAGGCATACAACCCAACGCAGCTGACCATAGCCTCGCCTGAGCTTAAAGAGAGGTCCATCTACACTTTCCCAGTTCACTGTCCTTCCACATTCCTGAAAGAATAGCTTCTCAAGGTGTACTGTCCACTGGGTGTGAGCTGACGATGGCATTCCATCCAGGGTCCCAATGGTGCACACCACTGAATTCGATTTTGTGCATCCTCCAAGCCCCTGGAATAAGCAGAATCTCCTGCAGGCAACCCATCGTTTTACATGTTTGTCTTTCGCTGTTCCCTACTTGGGCCTCATCAACCACAAGCCTCCTAAGCGGAAAGAAGCCTGTGCCAGGCGGCTCTCCCAGCTACCACACGCTGCTGATGTTGCCCAGGGAAGGGCAGAAACCAAAAGACCGAATACGTTGGGTGGTTTGGTTTTACTGTTTTGTATTTTCTCCCTGCTTTGAAAGTTCACTGTATTTTGCTGCTATTATTACCAAGGGTTCACTGAAGATGTAACTGGGGTGTCTCAGTGGGGTTTTGCAGTAAACAAGACAAAGCAGGTTCAGGCAAGACTGGGCAGTTCACAATCTGAAGTGGATTGAGCGGCAGCCATTTGTTGGCTGGGGTGAACGGGGCATAATTTATTCAGCGGCCACAGAGGCTGAAAGCCAGTCTGGCCTTGACCCATTTATCTTTAGAAAACTAATTAAAGTGGAGAATCTGGTTTACTGTTGTTACTGAGGTTTTACTTTTTCCTGCCCAGGCCAAGCAAAGACGGAGGTAGGGATGTGTGTGTGTGTGTGTGTGTGCGTGTGTGTGTGTGTGTGTGTGTGTGTGTGTGTGTGTGTGTGTCTGGGTGGAAGGTGGGAAATATCAGTTTCACCTAAAGACAGTGGCTGAAGCTCTAGATAATAAAGTAGTTTCTTAAATACGGCCTGACATCCTTTTGAAATGCAAAATAGTGGATTTAGGCGGATGCAGAATCCTTTGAGGTGACAATGAAATGCCATGGCAATTTAAAATGAACAACAGACAGTTTCCCCGAATCCCTGCAACCCAGGCATCCTAAATCACACCAAAATGGCCCCGAAGAGGTGTAGAAGAGCATTTTTATGACCAGCATTTGACTCTGAAACTGGTATTAACCATCAGGCAGAATGATACCAGGAAGTGAGTCGCTTTGTCCATTTTGTTTCAGAATAACAAAATAAAGTGCATACATATCGTGATATTTTATAAGTTCTTAAATCTGTATGTAATAATGTCAATAAATCATATTTAGCACCAATAGCAAACAGGTGAATTTCAGAAGTAGCACTGTATTTTTGAAAGAATCATATACAATAATGGATATCTGATTTTTTTTTTTTTTTTTTTTGGCTCAGTTACAGGAGATTATGGGATGCCAGCAGGGAAGTCCTGCAGACTGGGTGGGGGTGGAGGATGATAGTATGATTTACCTTCCTTCCAATATGTTCGAGGAAATCATTCCCTTTGGGGGAAAGCCACAAGGCCCCTGCTAACCATCAGATAAGGAGATCAGATGGGTTGGAAAACCTGGAGCGATCAGGAGAATGTGCTGGGAAAAGCAGGCACATACCATCTGAGCTGCCGCTACCCTAATTTTATCAAATGAGCCAAACTAATAAAACCCTGACCTGTCCTACCCGTGATGTTTTCTTCCCTCACTCTCCATTTAGCATCAGGAGGCCTTAAGCCATCTGTCTTTGCTGTTCCTTCTTTAAGGTCTCCTCTTCCAGAGTGGTCCTGTTCCAGATTTACCTCCTAACTTTCTTTTTCTCATTCCAACTGCCCTGGGCTCAGTTTGTGATGACAAATGGGAATACTACTCAGGGGACAATTTCCTTTTAAAGAAATGAATTTTAACAGAGCAATTCAGGCCTGAATTGAAGGCCAGGCAGGCAGGGAGCACCACGATGTCATAGGCGTGCTGCATGGATAAACATGTGCCCATCAGGGGACAGTCCTTTTCACTCCTGGGTCCACAATGCTACACAGGGTTCAGCACTTTATTAAAAGGTATTATCAGTATGGGATGCTAGTATGAAAACCAGATTAGAGAACTTAACTATCTGATTATTATGGTTAATAAAGAAAGTCAGGTAAGATAACCTGGGTGTGCTGTCCTCAGTCCCAACAAAAACCACTTTGTAGTAAAAAATATCCAGCGTTCCGATGCTCTAAGAGACATCAGTAACTTCAAGAAGGAAGGAAAAAAAAGAGTAAACAACCTAAACCACAAACTATTTCTTAACCCCCTAAGTTCTCTGTGTTCGCCGATGGAAAAATTAGCTCCTTATGCATGAGAGCTGATGTTGGTTTGTTGTTATTATCAGCGAGGTAATTATTCGCTCAGCACAAGAAGAAAAAAGCCAATATATTCTATCAGGGAAGAGCTAGTTTTTCAGGCAGACTACACATAGTCTGAACATTGGGATAGAATTTAAATCAGCCACCAAACGAGTTAGTCGAACACAAAGCTAAGATTGAAAACCTTGCCATTGGGAGAGAATACCAAAATGGTTATTCACCATAAATACCAGGCAGAGAGGAAAGTGGCTAAACCCGCGGGTCATGCGCAGTGTTCAACACACTCCAGACAATTTAGAAAGGGGAAGAGGAGGAGGAATTTCTCAAGAGCTCTCTGGAATGACCATACAAAGACAAATGAGGATGAGTGTAAGAAAAAAGAAGACCAAAGCTTACACTATGTTGCATTGTCCTCCACACAATCCTCTGGGAAGCAAGAGGAAAACAAATTTAAAGGAAAAAGAAAGAGAGATTATTCTATACATAATAGCACAGCATAGGTACAACGTTTCACTTTGTAGGCTGGTATTCCACCACCCCGCGCCCGCCCCCCAAACTCCCACAGAATGACCAGAAGAATATCTGAGAGGCCTGTACGCACAGTGTGATGTTGAATACTTACTGGAGGTTCATTTTTCTAAACCATCGCCAATTTGATGAATTAACTTCCACGTCTGTTTTTTTTTCCTTTTAAATCTACTTTTATAAAATATATTCCTCTAAGACACACGATTTAAAGTATATTTTGCTCTGATGAATTAGCTGGAGTGCATGACAGACACTCCCTGACCTGCGTGTCCAGGAGCTACAGAGCACGTTGTGCTCGATTTTCTGCACTGTACAATTAATTGTCTTTCACAGACGATACTCTGAAGTATCTCTGTATTCTCAGATCTACAAAACTGACCGCTTTTGGTTGATGCATTTTTATAATCTGTACCCCCAGTGACATTCCAGTGGAAGTTTCTTTAAAAACATTCATAGTTTCACGTCAAATTATGTCAGAGAATTCTTGAAGTGTAAATTTAAGAAAAAAAAGGAAGATAACCAATCTTTTGCAAATAACCACCTCTGGCCTACTTAATTGAAAATCAGTAACAGGAGGTCGGGATAGAGAGACACTAGGGTGGGGATTGGTAACAGGAAACACATGTGACCATGCAACCAATCTCTTAACCAAATTAGCTGATGGCACTTGTATCTTCACCAAATCCTGGCTGTTGGCAGGAAGGACTGCGATTGTCTTTGATGAGTCAGTTTTCCATCAGCAGCTGAATTTATACAAATGCATTCATTCCTTATTGGATAATAAAAATAACTTGAGGGTGGTATGTCTGAAAGTCACTGACTACCTAGACTGACTTTTATGCCCATATAACTTTAGAGGAACAAAGGGAAATGTGTCCTAGTGATATAAAAGAGTTTACAAGTTCCCTACAAATCTAATGGAGGTTAAATGATGGAACTGATGGATTTTTGAGAGAGAGTTTTATTTTAATTATTTTATATAAATTCTAGCAACAGCTTGCCCAGGTTGGGGTTAGGAGCTTTATTTCTAAAATAAACCCCATAACTGCCAGTTCACATAAAAAAATTGCATTATCATAACTGATATAAGAACATTTACCAAAAGATCCCAAAGTTAATTAACAGAGGTACTCATTTTAAGTGCTAGTAAGAAGCAAATCTCCAAGAGCTTTACAGTTATTTTCACTCTGGCAAAAGCAGTGGGGTGACTGGAATATTCTTTTGATGCTGTCCTTGAAGCATTTTCTTTGCTGAAACACTTAGAGAAATTAAGGGAAGTCTTTTCCAATTATCCTTCTTTTCTGGGACACATGCTTCTTATAAATATTCAGAAAACATCTTTTCAGGAGAAAATTAAAACAGGAGTAGATGACATGAGACTTGTTTATAAACAGTCAAAATAGGCTATAATATATGGCAGACCCATCAAGAGAGTTCACCAGTGCTTGTATCTTGGAGAAGATTTTGTCTGACTGTTGACATATAAGTTGTCACACAACCAGTCCATCTAAGGTAACCGGTTTACCTATCCACTATTCAGAAATACACTGAACCCTCAAAGGGAAGAAAGCCTTGGGGGCGCCAAGGGCTGCAAAGGAAAGTTCTGATGTTAGCTTTGGGCCTCCTTTGTATTTCTCAAGAATAACCCTGTATAGTTCCTTTTGATGTGGAAACAGCCCCTTGCCCTCAGGGACTGGGATGTAGCTCCAGGTTGGTTAATGGCTGGCTGTGAATTACAAATTGTTAATTCTTAGAATTTGGGAATTTAACTCCATAAAACATTTATAAACCTGCCATTCTCCCTTACAGAGCCTAAAGTCACACCTATGAGGAGCTAAGCATGTACTGTCAGAGAACATTTTAGAATAAAACCGATTTATTGATTTGAATTCCTATGCACTGAATTTGGTCCTTATGCAGTCTGTCTGGTCCTTGGTTTTTACTCATGTTCATACGATTAACCATTATGAGTTCTTTTCAGAAAAAAATTGATTAAAATACATTTTTGGGGGGTGCATGAAATAGCTTGCTATTTGTCAATACTCTTTAAGACCTTTACATTTGGGGCATTTTGATGATCATCAATGAATTTCCTTTATAAAGGGTTCAAATTCCAGTTTTATTTTCTATCAGATGTGAAACATCATGTGAACGTCGCAAGGCACGGACGCTTTATTTAGGCTGTACTACATTGCACACATACTGCTGTCTCGAGAAAAATGTTTTTCTTGCTCTACTTCCCCTGTTTGAGTGTGTGTTTGTTTTGTGTGTGTTTATTTCTCCTGGAGAGGAGAGAAAACTGTGCTTCTGTTTCAACGGGAAAAACATTACTTAGTACTCATAGATATCATTGTATGGATCAAATTCCATGCAAATTTAACTAAGTGCATAATGTTCCCAAATTGTTTTTAAATTTTACCTTATTGTGCTAAGAACACTTAACGTGAGAGGTACCCTCTTAACAGATTTTTAAGTGCACAACACAGAATTGTTATCTGTGGGTGCGATGTTGTGCAGTAGATCGCTAGAACTTATTCATCTTGCCCTGTGCCCCAGTTCTTAAATGAGAGTTTATGAAAATTCCAAAAAGCTTGAATTACTCCAATAACTAAGTTAGAGCCAACTAAAATGGAAAAAAAAAAAAAGAAAGAGAATTCAAATCCGTACTCACCATTTGTGCTTTGGTTAAAAGGATCCTAACATACGGAAGTTTGTAACGTGAAAACTCGAAAATGGAATCTAACGGTAACCATCATGTCTTTAAAACAATTGGCTAGTTGTTCAGGGGAATCTAACTGGTTGTTTAAAAGAAGAAAAGTGAGTAATTTTAAGAGGGGTTTTATTTGCTAACAAACAGTAATAAATTTATAACGTAATTTAGTGGCTACTCACTTCACTTGCCCCTTCACTTTGGCGCTTTGTGACTAGGGCTTTATGTTGTAAGTACATATGATTTTTATAGACAGATGCTGAGATGCATTTACTTGGAGGCCAAACTCAACCAATTTAATCTTAGGAGTTCTACACTGTAGAAGGATATTAACTAAAATGATAAAGTAATTTCTAACAGTGACTAATAAAAGTATTTTCATAACCAGAAATCCCTTGAGATCTGAGTTTATATGACATAATCAGATGTGGTTCAAGTATTTTATGACCTTAGGGTTTTTATCTGTTAGTTTTACATCAAGATAATTGGCAAAATAACATTAACAACACTAAAAATTACAGGTATATAAATTGTTCATGGTGCTATAAATTACATTGAAAATAATTGGGTGGATTTCTTAGAAATTATGAGCTTTTAATTTTTTACAACAAAACTTGATTTTTAAAACACACTAAAAATTGTGTTTACTATGCTCATGGTTGTATTCTCCAAGTAAATTGCTTTGCTGGTAGATATCTTTCGGTCCCCTAACACACATTTAAGTGGATCAAAGAGTGACTGTTTCTAAGGATTCCAACTTTTTGAAGACACACAATAAAGAGAAAATGGTAGTAACATTGACTCGGGGTCTCTTGGCAAGGTCTTTCAAACAGAAAACTTTATACACGAGAATGCATAGTAAAATCACACTGTTTCATAACTGAATAAATAACAGAAGCAGAGGAATAAGAAATGCGCTATTGTAATTATATCTCTGTAAGATACAGTAACTTAGTCTTCAGATTAATATTGCAGAAGAAATATGAAGTTGAAAATTTGGCCACTGCGTGAGTGGATTAATAGTGATAAGATGCCTTAAATAATCTAATTCATGACCTAAAGGGAAGATCTCATTATTTTTCAATATTCTAGTTAAGACCAGGAGCAGATACAAGAATGAGATGATTTTTACAACCAACTTTTTCAGAGTCTCATCACGTCTTCTGAAGAATAACCCTGGTAACAGGAAGTGCCCACCATGGCCATCAATCCCAGAGAACTCACCAGCCGGTCCAAGCTTGTGCCTGCAGCAGTCGTTGGCCTCTCCTCGGGATTGTAAGGTCTGAACCTTGTATTAAAATTTTCAGGAGCCGAGCGAGCAGATCTGAGGGCTGGAGCAGGTTTGGGTTGGCCACATCCCTGAAAGACCTGGAAGAACCATTGGAAAGGTCAAGAAAGTTACACAATGAGATTCTTTCTAAGATCTTGGTGTAGAAGCATGCAATGCAATGTGTCTCTAAACTTAAACAACTACAACCACTAATATAACAGAAAGAATTGACTAGACAGATATGGGGTGGCCTGACTCTTATTTTCAATATATACAGTCAATCCTCATTATTTACCGATTTTCTATTTGTGAATTTGCCTACTCGCAAAATTACTGTGTAAGTCCAAATTCAATAGTCATGTGCTTCTGCAGACATGGGCAGAGTGGCCCTATATGCATGTACCCAGATGAGGCCGAAGAAGGTGACACTCTGCCTTCTCGGCTGAGCTCTCATGCTGAAAACAAGTGTCGTTTCTGTGGCCTATTTAGTGCCACGTTTTTCACATTTTTGTGCTTTTACTTGGCAACTTCCCTGTTTAAAATGCCCCCCAAGCTTAGGGTTTAGTGTTCCTGAGCACAAGGGGCTGTGACGTGCCAAATGGAGAAAGTATGTGTGTTAGATAAACTTTGTTCAGGCAGGAGTTATAGTATAAATAAATATAAACTTAAATAAGGTTATGTATTGGTTTGTTGACCAAAAGGTGACTAAAAGCCTGCAGGTGCCTAGCCCTGTGTCTCCATCAGTTCAGTATTTGCTAATTCAATATTTGTAGCAACTTTCTGAAACATAAATACCACAAATAACAAACACTGACCGTATTAAAAAAAAAAGGAATTATAATCGTTACATCACAGGATGGTTTCAGGATTGAATGAATTGCGTCCGAGACATTTTCACGTACTTGCATTTGGCATTCAGTAAATATCCGTTTGGGATTCCTGTTATGGTGACAAGTGTATTTCCTTTAGAGCATATAAGGCCAAATAACGTTGAGTGACTCCCCTCTGAATAATGAAAACCTCTACTGGAAGAGTTCTTTGAAAACTCTCTCTGGAGCAATGGTGTGGAAATAGGACAAGCCCATGTGGTGAAATCCCTGTAATGATAGTTCTCTCTAATTTTGTTGTTGACAGCTGTTCATGTCACAATTAGGTTTGCTGTGGGAAATCAAACATTTCATTGTAATGATCTTAGGGACCGAGCAGCCGGCTCTTTCCCACAGTGATTTCACTCACAGTGGGGTGAGGACGCTTCTTTTTGGCTGTTTTTAGAAGCTTGGTACTATCTGCTGGTTATCAGATGACCCCTTTACTAGAATTACAGAAACTATGGCAACATTTTCAGGAAGTTCTGATGAAGTTTACCTTCACTTTTCTTCCATTTTTACACAGGAGAATCTACTTCTAGATACTTATTTGGGCCAGCTTTCTGGGACTATATCTACGTCAACTAATTCTTAACCTGCCTGGGTATGTTTAGAACGTATTCCTTTCGGTTTTGTTACTTGATTCTGCGTTAACTCTAAAATAAGCATTTTTCATCAAGCATACTATGGGATTCTACTGAAGCACGCAGCTCTCCAGTGCCACTCCCAATGACAAATCCCATCTCCAGACACAATTCATTCAGTTCCACCACTACAGCTAATTTCTCTTCTGTTGTATTCAAAAGTTCTCCTTCGGCTCAGCATTTTGCAGAGTGGACGCACTTTGTCTGGCCATTCTTCGAGACTGGTCTTAACACACTATTGATTATTCTTCTCTCACACAATTTCTGAAGTTGATGGTGTAAACGCCTGTGATAAAGATAGTGGGCCCTTTTCTCCCTAGTGCCTCAATCACTTCCCAGTGGCAAGGTCATTGCTGATGGAGGGTATTAACATTTCCAAAGCTCCAGGGTTTTGTTGAGTGTGCTATTCTGGATCCCTTTGAATATGACAGCTGACTTTTAGAAAGTGTAAAGCCTAGGGCAAAACGACGCTAATGGCCTTGCTGGAATTTCTTTTGAAGCAGGGCACTGAAAGAGTTAACAGACCTTCTTAATTTGCCCTTTGGGAAAAATCTGGCTCACTGGTTTAAATTAAATCAAAGGAGCAAGAAATGCCCTGACAGAATATTAGGGCCCCAGGGGAGATATTTCATCATAACAGAAAACCTTACCACTTGTTTGATTTTTTTCTTTGAGAGTGTTAATTATAATCACAGAACATGAGTAAGTCAACATAGCCCAGTAGCTTTTTGCTATTTATATTTTTAAGGTGGCTTCAGTGCAGAAATTGCTGAGACTATGACCCAAACTGAAGAAAATACTGACTTGTAATTATGACAGAAGCCACATCTCACCCCGTCATCAGCTGGAGACCTACAGAAAAATCCATTGCAATATGTCACGATATGAATCTTGAAGGTCCTTCAACACAGATTCTATTTTACCCTTAGGAAAAAAGGAAATGCCCGAAAGAGACCCTTCCACGTAGAGGGGCCATGCCCAGGGGTCAAGGGCTGGTTTTCGGAATTTCAAGAAACCGGAAAGGAACAGTTGCAAAGGAGACCAGAGCACCCATTCACCCTGTCACTGCTCGGGAGTGATTAAAATCCCCTGCCTGATTCTCAATGCAGCGACTATATCTTAAACAACATATATCCGTCATGTTACTGAGATGAACAATAAGGTGAAAATCAGTGATTCTGTTTCTGATCCATGCAACCTGTTAGTGAGACAACATGTTTCTCAACATGGGGTTCATGGGATGGTTGACAAAAGGAGGTCTTGTGCAGGACATTTGTACCGTCTCAGACAATTTTCTGAGCTTGCGATAGCAGCGGTCTAGTTAGACAAAGTTGTGTGGCTCACGAGGCCCAAGGCTACGTCATTATAAAAGACCAATAAGCCTTTTACCTGGTGGTCTGAGTACCCCAGTATATTACATTTGGAATAAGGGAAGAAAGAGGAGAATAATGTGAGTCAGTTAAGTGAGAGGCTAAATGAGGTCAGGTTACATGAGAATTCGATTCAGAGGAGTGGTCAGGGCGGAGGTGTAGATTTGGATCATCAGCCTAAGGCGAAATTTAAAGCCTTGTTGCACTCACCAAGGGCAAGCATGTAGCCAGGTGGCAGGTAGGGCTGAGGACAGCCCAGTGCCATGCCAACATTCAGGGTCCTCCCTGAACTTGAGTCTCCTACTCTGTCAGACGGGAATAATACTATTATTCACCATACAGATAGGCCGCGATGATAAAATGCAATACATAAGGCAGGAAACTAGAAGACGGTGTTTGGAAAAGTTAGTGCTTGACAATTAATTAGCTAATTATGTTATTCTACAATCGGTTTCTTTCTAGAAGTTTTGTTTTTTGAGTCAGTAGATTTGAGGGGGAAAAAAATGTCTGGGCTGATGTTTCTTAAATGTTTTCCACAAAACATCACTTCCAAGGGTTGTTAACAGTTGTTACATATGCAGTAAATTCCATGCGTCAAAGTTAAATTAGGTACTTAGGTACATAGTAGAACTTTGCCATGTGATTGCGTGTTCTGACTCATCAAAAGAGAGGAGGTCACTTGCAGTGTTTCCCAAATTATTTGGCCTCTGGCTCCTCAGAGGGCACAGGAGATTCTCACAAGATGGGTGTTCCAGGGAACACACCCCAGGATACGCTGTGAAGGGTGTTCTAACCAACCCAGAGAAGTGATTCAGATGTAACACTTAGATTAGATGCATCTATTTAGAGGTGTTTGTGAATCCATTCCACCTCCACTGCGTTTTTTTCTTTTTTCTTTTTCCTTTTAGATAAAACAAGTTTTTAAAGTTGAATTTTATTTGCATACAATATTATATTCCTTTCAGGTATATAACATAGTGAATCGATATTTTTATACATTACAAAATGATCACCTCAATAGTTCTAGTTACCATCTGTCACTATAGAAAATTATTACAATAGTATTGACTATATTCCCTGTGCTGTCTTTTACAACCCTGTGACTTATTTATTTTATAACTGGTAGTCTGCACATCTCAAGCCTCTTCCCCTATTACACTCTCCTCCCTTCTAGCAACTGTATTTCTTCTTTCTATCAGCCTCTGTTTTGTCTTCTTTGGTTTTTTAGATTGCATGTATAAGTGAAATAATATGGTTGTATTTGTCTTTCTCTGTCTGACTTATTTCACTTAGCATAATCCCTCTGGGGCCATCCGTGTTGTGGCAAATGCAAGATCTCATTCTTTTTAATGGCTGAGTAATATTCCATTACTCAACTTCTTTATCCATTCATCTCTTGAGGAACAGTTGGGTTGCTTCCATATCTCAGCTATTGTGCTGCGATGAACATAGGGGTATGTATATTTTTTCAAATTGGTGTCTTTATTTTCTTTGTATAAATGTCCAGAAGGGAAATTCTTGGACTGCATGGTAGTTCTACTTTTAATTTTTTAAGAAACTTCTGTATTGTCTATAGAGGCTTCACCAATTTACATTCCTGCCAACAATGCCTGCACCCCTTGCTGCCTTTTTTTCTTTTCACAGTTTATTTATTTATTTTGAGAGAAAGAGAGGACATGGGGGAGGTGCAGAGAAGGAGGGAAGAGAATCCCAAGCAGGCTCTGAGCTAAGAGCGCAGAGTTTGATCTCACAATCCGTGAGATCGTGACCTGAGCCAAAATCAAGAGTTAGATGCTTAACTGACTGAGCTACCCGAGTGCCTCCCCCCCACTACCTTTAATTCAAGGGAAGAAATACTGTTTTAAGTCACTAACGGTTTTCTCTTTACAACAGAAGAGAAGTTTCTAGAGAGCACAGTTGTAGGTAAGCCACATTTGTGGAACAAATCATAAGCTTTAATCCTTGAAGAAACAGAATCAGTATCATCTGCCTGTCTTCTTCCAAGGGATGCTGTAATAGATAATTAGATACAGTCCATGGGGGATATGTTCCAAGACCTCTAGTGAATGCCCAAAACCATAAATAGAATCAAATCTTATATATACATTTTTTCCCTATATGTATGTACTTATGATAAAGTTTAATTTATAAATTAGGCACAGTAAGAGATAAACAACAATAAGAGACGATAAAATTGAACAATTGTAACAAAAGACCATCATAAAAGTTATGTGAACATGGAACCCCCCCCCTTAAAATATCTTACTGTTACTGTATCACTCTTCTTCCTGTGATGAGGTGAGAGGATAAAATGCCTACAAGAGATGAAGTGGGATGAGTGACGCAGACGCTGTGACATGGTGTTAGACTGGTGGTGGCCTTCTGACAGAGGAAGGTAGGTCAGAAGGAAGGTCATCTGCTTTGGGATCACATTTGAGTGCAGGTAACTGAAAAACTGAAACCATGGAAAGCAAAACCATGGATAAGGGGGGACCGCTGTAATTTGGAAAAGTAGCTGGCAGTCCCAGTGTAGACAGGTACCACAAATGTACAACAGAATTTTCCTTCGTGCTTAGCGGGCTTGCAAAACCTGTGGGTTTGGGGAACATATCTGCCTTATGAATTCTCTCTCTTAAGAAGATTACTAAAATAATGTCTCAGAAGTATGCTGGCATTCTGAGATTAAAGACGCTGACATTAAAGCTACAAAGTTCTGAAAGAAGAGACATTTTATTGTTTCCGAGAGGTGAGAAAGAGAGGAAGGTGTGGTGATAACAGGTTTGAGTGCCGTGTCTTAGGTTTTAAAATATAAGCTGTTTTCCCTTAAGGACATCTCAGCGTCTTAACATATTTCCCTTAAAATAAAACAACATGGTATGCACTTTTCCAGAAGCATCCGTAGCTTTATACCTATATCTTTGTCTTCTGCAGGTTGATTATACATCCACAAAAGTTATTACTGGTGACCTGATAAGCAGCGGCTGCCGATCAATCCTGTCTCGGCTCCTATGTTTTTAAAAAAATTCTATCTTCTCAGTTTCTGCTCAGTGGGTTCTTATTGTGGTGGGATGTTGCTATTCCCATATATCGTTCTGAAAATTTGCAGACAGAACTCTAATCTTTCATATTAATATGGGTGGCAGTTAATGCTACCTAGATTTATTTGGACTTGGTGTTTTGAGAGTAAGTAATGTTTTATTTACTTACGAGATTCTAATTTAAATTACAGTGTTGATGAGTGAACTGTTTGTTAGATGACCACTTGGGGAATTCAAATCTATGCCAGTCGTTCCCAAGGAAACAGAAGCTATCATATCTGCATGGGCTTTACATATGTTTTGTCCAAGTATGTCTCATTGTTTTCATGAGAGACAGCTGTGGCCTAAGAGAAAGGCCATGAACGAGAGTCTAGACTTTCTCCTTAAACCTGTATGACCCTGGAGTAACATATTCTCCCCCATTCTCATGGCTGCTGGGAAGACAGAATGATATGATGCTTTGAAAAGACACTAAAAATATGAGGCATAGAAAGGTATATTATTGAAGTAATATTTTAGCAATTAAATAACACAATAATGGATAACCAATCAAATCTATGGATTATGCAGAGTGATGCATGGGTAATCTTTCATGAAGAATTGGATCTTAAATATTTTGTTCATTGCTGAATCCCAGAATCTGCAAGAGTTCCTAGCACACAGTATGTGTTTTGTTTTGTTTTGTTTTTTTTTGGTTTTTTTTTAGTTTATTTATTTTGAGAAAGAGAGAGCATGAGCAGGGGAAGGGCAGAGAGACAGGGAGAGAGAGAATCCCAAACAGGCCTCAGACTGTCAGAGAAGAGCCCATTGTGGGGCTTGAATCCATGAACTGTGAGATCATGACCTAAGCTGAAACCAAGAGTCAGATGCTTAAATGAATGAGCCACCCGGGAGCCCCACAGTACATGCTTTTCTTAAAAAAACAAAAACAAAAACAAAACCAAACAACAACAACAAAAAACCCTGGGAATGAAAGCTTATGGATAAATAAAATTTTTAGTTGTAATTTCACCCTTTTGCAAACATTTATGGAAGGCAATTAGCAGACAGATTTCTGTAAGACAAGACTGGAAAGGAAAAGAGAGGTTTCACTTACTGAATGTCCATGATGGGCCAGACCCTGTGCTATGTATTTTATATACTTTATCACAAAGAATCATTATCTCTCCAGAATCAGCCTAACATTTCCTTCTTTGGACTTCAGGAAAAACAATGAATCATGGGTCTGTGTAAAAAACTCATTTGATATTTCCCTTATTCCGTTTACCATGCCAACTTAAAGCAAAACCAAATCAACAACTTTGTTTAAACTGATAAATAAAACCAAAAAAAACCCTGTTCCTTGATCGCTTGATAACAGCTACCCACTGTGCTTGGAAAGCCAATTAGAGAGCTTAAGACCCTGTGTATATAATAGTCAGGCTTGGCTCTCTGATTAATGGCGGGTGAGCTAAGAGACACAGGTTCTAGAGGAAACTGGGCTCACATCTCAAGCAATGGCTGTTGCTTGTAGCAAAGTGGAAGGCAAATCAGGCTGTTTGCAAAGCATCCCTTTCTGAGCATCGCCACTTGCCCGTGGCTGCAGTTGAAGGGTCTCCCTGTCCTTGACTGTCTAGGGTCAGCACAGAGCTGGGGTCCTTTTTCAAAGAAGTATAATCTGGAGATAGAAATGGGCGTGCAGGAGTTGTCCACCTATCATTAGTAAATAGATGTGAATAAGTTGAAATGTTTTTTTTATACCCCAGTTTATTAAGAGTCATAGCCAGAAAAGCCATATCATCACCATGACACAAGATTAAACTGACACCCTAGAGCCTCATTTCACAATGTTTTTTGCATTCTGCTAATATCCCACGAAGACTTTTCCTGAATATAAACCGAAAACTTTTAATAATGACTTCTTTCTTTTGATATACAAAATTACTGTGCTCATTACACAAACATTTTAAATATCAAGGCTTTTTCTTTTTCTTTTGTTTTATTAGTTTGCCAGCTCTCTTTATGGATTGATTTTTTAAGAAAACATGTTTTCATCCTAATGTCTCAGAACAATCTGCTCTTTTCTTGTGTTCTTTCACCCACCCCTCCTTCTCTCTCTTCCTTCCCCTCTCTCTTCCTCTCTTTTTCTTTGCTCCCTGACTCGTGCTTTTTTCCCCCTAAAGACTGATTACAATGATCCCTTGGCCAAGTTGTCTGGCAAACTCCACATGGGTCCTTGGGCAGGCTCAGGACTCCGTGAAGAGAATTTTGGGTTATATTGAATCAAGTCAACTCATCAGTTTCAGCTTTGGCTGCTTTTCACTGGCTTCAATTTTCAAAAGCCAGCTACCATGTCAGTTTTAAGGTTTTAAAAATTTACTCCCAATGCTTATGCAGCTTGGTTCCAGAATATCTGTCAGATGTTTTGCATACGTCTTAAAATTGTTTCTTCAATAAAAGCAAATTCGTTCCATTTGCTTGAGAAGATGATTTTTTTCCCTTGAAGCGTTTGCCTTCCTTAAAGAGCAGAACACCTTAACATTTTCTCCCAAATGGTTAGTAGGGAAGAATTACAAGGAACCGAACAAGGCGTATTTTGAGAGTGGAGACGAAGAGACCTTAACCTTCTTGGCCTGGCTAAATGATTATTTTATATGCCCTTTGTTTATGAGTTTTAAGATCATTTTGCTGAATTTACATACATGTGTAGATTTCATCAGCCTGGCTCTGTATCATCCATTCAACCCATCACACAAACAATATTCATTGAGGGTCACTATGGCCAGACATAGGTGCCACCTGGACATGCCCCTGCTCTCATGAAGGTTCCGACAAGAAACTGGACAATTACATCATGATAAATGCAATGGGGGCACCCACAAGGGGCAACTAACCAGAATGGAGGGTCAGAGAAGGATTTCTAGAATAGCAGTGCTATGTTCGAACTGGCTCTTATGGGCTCACAAGACCACTTGTTAAATTTTCAGGAATTCTGCAAGCCAGTCATTAAACAGTGATTATCAAAAGCTAAACTGTAGAAACTTAAAGAAATTTGTATACGTTATATTGAAAACAAAGGTAATATATACTCAAAACTCATTACTTCCTAATTACTTACTATTACTTATGCCTTTGAGGTTATTTATGCCAATTGTATCACTAAAGGGGGGAAATGTTACCTTGTGGTGAGCTACTCTGTGTTCAGTGACATCACGTTGGTGGCATGAAATCACCATGGTGGGAATATTTACACAACAGAAATTGGCAAACACTACATGCTTAGTAACTAACTGCATAGTTAATAACTTCATTTACATGGTTAACTGCATGGTTACTGCATTGAGAGCTGGTTGTGCAAGCATTTGCCAGCATATCACTGAATCTTACCCAGGAAATAAAGAAATAGTTGGAATGTGCCAGAAATACTGGAAGATGGTGCATATTTGGTGTTCGGGGTGGAGAGGACAGGATGTTCCAGGATGAGAGGACAGCTTGTGCAAAAGCATGGAGGTGACAGAGGATGGTTCTTCGGAACAACAAAGCCAGGGCCACCTTGTATGTGTGGCACATACAGAGGTTCTCTTACTTCCTATGTTAAAACGTCTAGTAGGACTCAGACTCGGTTGGTCTTATCCACTACCACCTCCATAGCATCTAGTATGGTGCTCGGAAGATAATCAATGCTCAATAAACATTTGCTTCAATAATTCCAGGTGGAGACAGTGGTGAGTGGTGACCTGGGGAGACAGGCTAAGGACAACATTGTGCCGGGCTACGTCTGGCCTTGAGTCTAATGGCACCTGAGAGCCATGGAAAGCTGGTGAGCAGGGGAGTAATGTGAACACATCTGCATTTTTAGCAATCCATCCGGTGACTGTGGAGCATAGATGAGAGCGTGGCCAAACCAAAGGCAGGGAATAAATTAGGAGGCTATAATCCACATGGGAGATGATAAAATGAAGGGAGCCAACGGTGGATGGATTCAAAAGAGATTTAGAATGACTGATCAGGGGCACCTGGGTGGCACAGTCGGTTAAGCGTCCGACTTCAGCCAGGTCACGATCTCGCGGTCCGGGAGTTCGAGCCCCGCGTCAGGCTCTGGGCTGATGGCTCAGAGCCTGGAGCCTGTTTGCGATTCTGTGTCTCCCTCTCTCTCTGCCCCTCCCCCGTTCATGCTCTGTCTCTCTCTGTCCCAAAAATAAATAAAAACGTTGAGAAAAAAAAATTAAAAAAAAAAAAGAATGACTGATCAGTGGGGTCCATCATAGACCGACTGTGATGGCGAGGGAGAAGGGGAAGTTGAGGAGTCAGCTGCGTTTCTGTCTAGGACGAGGTGCGGCAGAGGGCACCATCTCTGGGGAGGGGGGCTTTCTGGGAGGACACGAGTACAGTTTTGGATAGCGCTGTTGCGGGTGGCAGGTGGGGATGTGTGGCTGACCCTTGGATAAACAGGCATGATCCGGAGAGCAGTCTGGGCTGGGAGAGATTCGGGGGGAAATTACTCCCGTCCCTGTAGCAAAGTCAGAACACTGTGTCCGAAGAGGTCTCACTTTTCTGCAGAAGAGCTCTTTTTCTCACCCACCCCCATGCGCCCCAAGTTTTAAAGACATTTCGTCTAGCTAACAGGTCACGTGTATTAATAAAGAAATGATTGATTTTCACTTTGTAAGGCATCTAGGCTGGTGTTTTAAGATCTATTCTGGAATAATGAGGTGAAATGAAAGAGACTTGCAAAACATGTTAGAAGAAAGACTTATAGGAAGCCATATAATTCAAACATTTGTGGCAGAACAAGTTACTGTAAACACACAGCGGTAGCTCCTTCCTATGCATACATGTAGGATGGCTGGGGCACTGACTCTCTGAAGCCAGCAGGACGGTGTATCCCTGGGTAGGGGGCAACACTAAGAGCCGGGGATGACTGTATATGGGTCACACTGGGTCTACTGAATTCCTCAACACGACCGTCCATGGCCCTTGGAAAGCCTGATTCTCAGGAAGGAGTTCTCTTCGAAGTTCTAAGGAGTTCCCTTCTAAGGAGGATGTTGGAAGAAGACTTTCTTTTGAGTGAGAGGGTATCTTCCTCTGTTTCTAAGAACGCACTGAATGTTAAAAAACTGAATTGAGTTTCAGTCACCTATTCTTAAGTAAGCTTCATTAAAGGTCATCTTCTCATCTTTTGCCCTGAAGTTAAAGTGAAGGAAAATCTTAAGATAAATCTCCAAAGGTTAGAGATAATCAGGAGTTTCCCTTTATCATCAAAAGGAGGGAGGTTTTTTTTTTTTTTTAAATCCCTGTACATGGAAGGAAAGTTAAAACTAGTTTGCTTGGAATGCGTTTCTTTTAATGCATTGTAGGCATTTTTCTTGAACCCTCATTTTACTTTATAAGAAAGGTATCTTTTTTTTCCCCCCTTCCTTTCTTTTCTTTGTATGTAGCATCTGAAAAATCTGGCTTTCTTATCCAGTGATGTCACAAACAGGAATAGACAGGAATCTAGTTTTCTGTGTAGAAATAGAGAAATCAAAGAATAAAAGATGTTTCAAGGAGGTCACTGTTTCTTGGTGAAATATTATAAGTAAGAGCTGACGGGCAGAATATAAACTTTGAAATTTTGAAAAGCCAGAGAAACTCTTCTGAATATTCTGAATCGAGACATCATTGAGGACTCCCTCTTTTCTTTTAAAAACAAAACTGAACAGGGTGCCTGGGTGGCTCAGTTGGTTAAGCTTCTGACTTTGGCTCAGGTCATGATCTCGCAGTTTGTGAGTTCGAGCCCTCCACCAGGCTCTGTGCTGACAGCTCAGAGCCTGGAGCCTGCTTTGGATTCTGCATCTCCCTCTGTCTCTGTCCCTCTCCTGCTTGTGCGCGCGTGCTCTCTCTCTCTCTCTCAAAAATAAACATTTAAAAAAAACCCGAAGAAGAAATAGAAATAGAATTTTATAATAAATAGTATAGCCATTTGCTTTTTTCCTCAGAAATCAGGCAGAAGGAACTGAGCCACTTGTCAATGCAGCAGGCCAATTATTCCCTTAATGTAAGAATAATGTGATATTAGGCAAAGGCCAGTGACATTCTTCTAAAACCTTTTGCTGTATTGGCACTGGTGCGACCACCAGGTAGGGAGTAAGTTGCTGACAGCCTCTCTCCACCCCACTCTTCTCCCCGAGCCCCTTCCTCCTGAAGGCTTTGTTCATTAGACATTTCTTCAGTGCCATGACATGCCACGGGCCATGCCAAAATATGTGTCCCTTTCAAGGTGATTCACTGCCATTGAAAATAACACCGAGCACAGGTGACTTTCAGAGTAGGTGTACATACCACATCCTGCTCTTCGAATCTGAGATGTTAAAGAGAAGCTCACAGGCCATCATGGAGGAGGCAAAACCACAGAGCCAATCAATGCTCTTTAGGATTTACACATCATAGATGTTTTCAATAACAGCAATGAAAACACTGAACTTGTACAAGTGGTTTCAATTTGATATATCCCACGCTAAGCATTTTACATGGATGACATCATTTTACTCTCAAAAAAGTCTATGAGTAGGTACTACTAGCATCCTCATTTTTTAATTAAAAATTTTTTTAATGTTTACTTTTTAGAGAGAGAGAGAGAGAGACAGAGGGACAGAGTGCGAGCAGGGTAGGGGCAGGGAGAGAGGGAGACACAGGGTGTGAAGCAGGCTCCAGGCTCTGAGCTGTCAGCACAGAGCCTGATGTGGGGCTTGAACTCACCAAACCGTGCGATCATGACCTGAACCGAAGTTGGACACTTAACTGACGGAGTCATCCAGGTACCCCTTCACATTTATGCTATTTTAAAGAATACTAGACTGACTTCAAATACATTTTAAGGTGTTTTCTATTCTTTATTGTTGAAGTCTCTGTGGCATTATACTTTCACATTCCAAATTCAGCTCAGCAAAATACAATGTGGTTTCCATGCATACAATGATGCGATAGGATGACTCTCTAAAGAATGTAATAACAAATAAGATGTAACTCCTGTCTTCAAATAATTTTTAATCTTGGAAGGAGAAGGTAAGTACGCAAATAACCACAACACGAGAAATATCATGTTTACTGCCTTAAGAAGTGCACACAGAATCTAGAAGCTCAAAGTAAATATAAACACCACTGGAATAAAAATATACTTATTTGAGCTAAATTCTAAACAGAGTCTTCATATCTGAAAGAAGATAGTTTCCACATGTGATATCATTGGTGTCTGAATGTTTTGAAAAACAAAAGATCCCAAGAAGAATATCTGGATGCTCAGAAAGGAAACTCTAACCGGTAGTGAAGAGATAAAGAGATAATGTTCACAACACTGTAAACTGTGCAGAACTGGAAAAGCACATTTCAAAGAACCCTTCATTTCACAGATGAGGAAACTAAGACCCACTACCTAGAGGCAGATGTTATTATATTCTCTTTTCTGTCCTCTTAGGTTTTTTTTAAATCTTCATTTGTGCCGGAGATTCAGAAAGAGTTGTCGTGAGAAAATTAAGTACCTGAAGGCCACCCTGCTCTTCCGTAATGGGTTCTACCCTCGTCTGTAATAAGTATTAATTGAATGGATGGTTTCAATTGGAATTTAATGGCTCCCTTCTTAATTTAGATTATATCTGACAAACCAATCTTTTCCTGGATTAGGTTCGAAATTATTCCTAATGCAGTTAAATTATATCGAGTGAGATCAGTTCCACCTTCCCTGATAGGATTAGGAGGAGACTATCAACACATCTGAAATTCACAGACAGGGACTCAGCAAGGTTTGTTCTCCCTTCCCTTGGGGAATTTCCACAAACCTGCAAAGTTCTTTGATTTGTGTAGGTAACAGAAGCGGTAGAATAATAAGGGTGCTTTCCTGTCTGTGATGAAGATGGTTAAATTGGTGAATGTGAGAAGCTTGGTTGGTTGGGACTTGAAGAACTAACAGCATGTGTTTCTCATCAGAAGGTTCCCTGTGGTACGTGTTGGGCAATAGCCCTCTCGTGCGAAGGCTGTTCCTCCAGGGCTGAATTATGTCTAGACCAGGTGGGAAGACACTTACTGAGGAAATAGTGGCATACTGGGAAAGTCTTCTTTCTTTGGATCAGACCAGTTGCAGTAGTAATCCCAGCTCGCCACTTGGTAGTTGCATGACTTTAGGCAGGCTACTTAATTTCTGTAAATTTAACACTCTTTACCTATAAAATCAGGAAATAGATGTTCTACAAGATTGCAGCAAGGATGTGAAATAAATACGTAAAGCATCTAGAAAGAGACTGACATGAGGGCAGAGGATCTATTTTGTCCTCTACCACATTCTTCAGGCTTGGTACATGATAGGGTATTTGGTGAATGAATATAATAGGTGTTCAACTAATGGTGGCAATGATGATTATCATTGTTACTAGGTGATTATTCGCCCAAAAAGAACCAACCAAATTTTAACACGTGTTTGTCTCCAGTCTTTAAAATTGTGTATATACAGGGGCACCTGGGTGGCTCAGTCAGTTACGCATCTGACTCTTGATTTTGGCTCAGGTTGTGATCTCATGTTTCCTGAGTTTGAGCCCCACGTTGGGCTCTGTGCTGACATCGTGAAACCTGTTTGGGATTCTGTCTCCCTCTCTCTCTCTGCCCCTCCCCTGCTCACTCTCTACCTCTTTCTCTCTCTCTCTCTCTCTCTCAAAAAAAAAAAACACTTAAATGTGTATATCCACATATATACACATATAATGATATATGTAATATATTATATAACATATGATATTATACAAAGAATATACAAACCAAGAGTTTGAAATAAGTGCCATAATGCTATTCCTAAATTATTATAACTGGATCATACAACTTCATATAGCCAATGTATTTTTTTTAGTTTATTTATTTATTTATTTATTTAGGTGATCTCCACACCCAATGTAGGGCTCAATCTCATGACCCTGAGATCAGAGTTGCATGCCCTTCTGATTGAGCCAGCCAGGCGCCCCTAGCCAATGTAGTTTTTTGAAAGGAATGTCAGTATCCCTTACAGATAACAGTTTAGCTGTGGGCTAAATAGGAGAGGAAAAGGATCTGATAATATCTGTAAAAACAGATCTAAGATAAGATTGGAGCACAAGCACACATGGTGAGAACAGATCTTTTCATTGGTCAGTAAATCCCACTGCATGAGCTGTTCCCTCCTACAGATACGAGGAGAACCATTAGAGAGGGAAACTTCCTATCTGAAACTGCTGCGCGTTCCTCTCCGCCTTCAGATAGCAAAAGGGAGACAAGAGTAGTCTTTTATACTTTGTACTATCACAACCCGAGAAAAGGCTGGAAGCCATGAGTGATGAGGTTAGACAAGAGAACTCTTTCATGAGAATTCAGCATGGTGGGAAGTGCAAGGTACGTTTTGAAGGGAATCGGACAGAAAGACGGACAACTTGAGTCCTTCTGGCTTTGCCACCCTGTTTCCTCGGCTTCTCATGAAGGTATTACTGAAAGTCTCTGAACTTTCTCTTAATATTTGGTCTATGCAGCACAGATTTGCTGAACTCCGCCCTTATGTGAGACTGGCTTTGGAGGCACCCTCCTCGTTGTAACGCAGTGATCTGGCAAAGTGGCTTCTGCCACCAGACCACCCTCAATGCACCCCTCATGCACCATGAGGGGTTTGTAAGTTACTTAACCTTTCTATGCCTTGGTTTCCTTATCTGGAAAATAGGGGGGGAGTTCTATCTCATCATAAGCATTGTTATAAATACTGCATAACATAAACCATATAAAGCCCAGTGCAGTCCCTTGCAGTAAGCATTCAACACATATGATCTAGCAGTTATAAATACTGTTGCTTTTCCGAAAGAGGCTCCGGAATGACTTCTATCAGCCACTGGTGTAATAAGGTCAATGATTTTCT
Organism: Acinonyx jubatus; assembly: GCF_027475565.1. Lineage (NCBI taxonomy): Eukaryota > Metazoa > Chordata > Mammalia > Carnivora > Felidae > Acinonyx > Acinonyx jubatus. Next base: position 65,192,932 of record NC_069380.1, on the reverse strand, counting down.
AAGGAGAAGTTGCCAATCATATCCTGGAGTAAAAAGTCATTTTAATTTGTGAGCTTTACAACTCTCAGGATGTCTGTCCACCCCCCACCCCTACCCTCAATTAGGAAATAGCTTCTGGCTTCACTCAAAGCCTTATCAGAAGGCAAGGAAGTCTCGTTATGCAAATACTGTGGTGAAAGTGTGGAAATCTAGAACTTCCATTCCTTGTCACTGTCTATCAAGGGTGACTGAGGGGCCTTTGAAATAGGAAAAAGACAACCCTCCAGTTCTTAGCTAGAATGTAGATTTCAGACTTTAGTTCATTCATAATTTCATGGATATGGTTTATATGGAAAATGAAACTACCTATTTCCAAATTCCATTCCCTTGATGCAATAAAGCCTCTTTAGGAACATATCCGCCTCTTCAGCAAATCCTATTGGTGTTTCCTGCTAAATGTGTCCAAGTTCCAACCACCTGTTACCTCTCCCCTGTGTGTGAGGCTGGCTTTGGTCCTTCCTCAAACCCTCTTCCAGATGGTAGCCTGCCTCCCATCCTTTTTTCCTGCAGAACCTCTCCTCTCTCCCCTTCCTTAACTCCCTCCCCTTTGCCCTGTGTCAAGACTACCAGATACACCTTTTCTAGCCCCTTTGACATTTTTTGTACTGTTATTTTATGACCCGCTATGCTGTATCCTCTAAGGTGAGTGTCCTCTTACATGCCCTATATTATTTCTACTCTTGATTTTGACATTTCTTACCAAGAAATATGTCTTTTTAAAAGCACATCCCTTATTAACAGCCCTACTATTATAATGTAGTTGGACAAATTCAACAAAAATGTCTCATCCACATTCTGGGAAGAAAGAGAGTCCATCTGACCTCTTCGAGAATTTTTAATAGAGTAACTTGAACACAAATGCACACGCTCCAGTGCAAATCCTTCTAAGAAGTGTGATGGTCTCAAACTGCAGACACGTCTGTCAGTGTACAACTCACGCCATCTCCTGCAAGGCTGTTTTGAATATTAGCAACCTCAGTTTCTGGTACTTCAGCACTGCTGAGCTAGTGACCTCTCAAAACAACACGAGTCCCCGTCCGGGCAGTAGATTTGAGAGGAATAAATGATTGCGATTTGTTTCCCCAGGAAAGAAAGAAAATAGCTTTTTGCGGAACCCCCGAACGTGCCATTTCCCCAACAGGCGGTGGTGATTTGGAGCATCTTCCTTGACACAGGCTCCCCCAAAGCTCATTAAAAGCCAGATTTAGGCCTATACAACTTTTGGCTTGTTCCTCTCTCAAGGACAGAGAGAAAGGGACCCAGGCCAGAGGTTTTCTTACCCCGCTTCCTACCAGCTCACCCTGAAAAGCCCAAATCTGGCTTGATTCAGACTCATCCAAGGAGACCTAGTCTGATTCCATGGCTGGCTTTCTGCCCTGCAATTTCTCCCCATCACACATCCCTTCCTCCTTGATTATATTTGAAATCTCACAAAGGATTTTACAAATCGAAGAAAGCTAAGCATGCATCTCTTTGGCTGACCTATTTTTCCGTGAACGACTTTCAATTAAAACGCAATCACTCAGTCACCAACCAGGTTCAAAGGACTGATATAGATTTGGTTAGTGTTTAATGACAGGGAGACCAGTAAAGAGCACATAAGGGCTTTGTGCAGTCGCCATTGTGGGTGAAAAGGGGCGATGAAGGGACAGGCTGGAGACCCTTTGCAAACTTCTTCATTTGGCTTAATGCAGGTCCTGCTTATCTTCAACTGAGCAGAGACAAATAAAAATTGGGCACCCGGCATTTGGGGTCTCTGCAGCTGCAAACCCAGAAGCTCTGTCTCATATGATTTATGAAAATGAGCTTTTCTTCTTTTAACGTGTGCTTGACTTCATACAAAGGAGCACTTTCCCCTAAAGGGTCATTAATGAAGGTTACACCATAGTCTTAAAACAGGAAGTCAGATGAAATGTTTAATTATTTACGACGGAACATATAGAACATTTGCTGGGTTTGCACAGCTGAAGATATAATTAGAAGTTCCTAGAGAGAGAACAGGCTGACGGTGTGCAGAGATTTCAAACATATTAAAAAGAAAATTCTCCCCAAATTGCTCACAAATGTGAGGGATTAGTCAATATACCTGGGACTCTCTGAAACTTCATGATTGAGTAGCTGAGAATAAAAGATTGCTTCCCCTCTCAATGCCATTTTGGTAGACATTTTGAATGCAATAGCAAATTTGTAGCTCACCAGGACAAGCTCTCTGACGATGTATTAGAATTCATAATCCCAGTCGACACATCTAGTTACTTCGTTTTTAGATTCCTGCACTTTCCTTATTAGTACAAACATGACTAATGCAAATACCTTTGCAGACACCTGCATGCTGTTTTCTTGCATGTTCATAATGGCTTCAGAGATCTTGACATCTATTGGGTCCATGACAGACTCAATGTTGAATGGTCCTTCCAGTCGCTCTGCCACCAAGAGCATTGCATCTGTTAAAACACAGGAACATGATTTATAGGAGAACACAGAGCTCCAAGTCATTAGCCTGTGTTTAAACATTTCCAACAGAACTGGTTGAAAAATAATCATTCATTCAAAATTTATTTTTAAAGTTTATTTATTATTTTCAGAGAGAGAGAGAGAGGGTGCACAAGCGAACGGGGGAGGAGCAGAAAGAGAGAGAGAGAGAGTGAGAGAGAATCTCAAGCAGGCTCCCCACTGTTAGCACAGAGCCCCATGTGAGGCTCGAAGTCATGAACTGTGAGATCATGACCTGACCTGAGGTCAAGAGCCAGATGCTTAACCGACTAAGCCACCCAGGGGCTCCCCATTCATTCCAAATTTTTATTTGTTTTTATGCAGTCCAAAAATGGGGTGGATGACTAAACACCAAAGCAGTATTTTATTTAATTTCATTTGAATATTTAAAATTATTTTACATGTATAACACCAGGCTTAAAAATAAGAAAACTTGTTCACATTGAAAGAGTTGAAGGTATCTTAGTATTTCACATGAAGTTAAACCAAAGAACAAAAATAGAAACAAAGCAAAATTAGGTCAGGGACCAAGTAGATTTCAAAAAAAATGGAATCCAGCCTCTTTTCTCCTGGAGGATGGGGAAAATTGAGAATATTAAAGAAGAAGTGCTAATGCATGGATTTGGGTGCACAAAGGTCCAGACCCTACTCAAACCTTTCTAGATTTCCCAAGAACAGACCTGTCCCTGATTTGTACTATCACACCACTTTGGATGCCCTTCTGGGTTAGCACTTAGGCATGCTTTGGGGTAGAGACACATCTCTTACTTGGCTTTGTATATTCAAGGCTTATTATGGTGCCTATCACATTTTAAGCATCCAAAAATGTCTGTGAAACAAAATTGAGCTGAATTCAACTGAAGTATTGTTTGGGAAGCTTTAGTTTTCTGGAAAAGATGGTAATAGCGACCTGTTGACAGGAGCTATGTGTTAGGAGCTAGTAGCCCTGAGTTCTCATCCTTCATCTGTCACTGACTAGCTGAATGGCTATGGGAAAAAACCCTGAGCTTAGCTGGCCTCAGTCTAGTGAGGTGTATAAAAGGGACTGGTGATGAAGAGTCTCTCAGGGTCTATGGTGAAGGGCATATGTCCACTCCTACGGAGACATGAAAACTGGCTCGCTTTTGTTCAGGGCACAGCTTGGTAGCCTGCCTCCAACAGGACTGTCGAATAGAACTTTATGTGATGAGGACTATGTGGCTGTTGAAACTTAAAATGTGCCTAGTGCAACTGGAGAATTAAATTGTTAATAAATTAGTTGGCTTTTAATTAATTTACATGTAATTTTCATATTTTTTAAATGTTTCTTTTTGAGAGAGAGAGGGAGAGAGAGAGAGAGAGAGACAGATCACAAGCGGGGGAGGGGCAGAAAGAGAGGGAGACACAGAATCTGAGCAGGCTCCAGGCTCTGAGCTGTCAGCACAGAGCCCAGCGCGGGGCTTGAACTCATGAACTGTGAGATCATGACCTGAGCCGAAGTTGGAGGCTTAAGTGACTGAACCACCCAGGTTCTCCTAAATATACTTTTAAAATTTGCTTGAGACTGCTGGCTACCATATTAGGCAACACAGCCTAGGCTTTTAACATACAGATTCCCGTCTTGGATCTCAGGTTTTTCAATTGTGAAAGCTCTTGGGAGCCAATCTTAAAACAATTTCCTTCTTTCAAAATAATAGATGTTTATTATCAAACACTTACAAAATATTGAAAAAAAAAAAACCAACAAAAAGTGAAATACACTGATAATACCACTTCCCAGAAAAACACTCTGAACAGTTTGTGTAGGCCTTGTTTTTTTTCCTCTGTGCATAAATATTTTAAGCATGCAACTAGAAATATACCATACATATATCATATAATCTGCTTTCTAAATATAATATATTATTAATGGTAAATGCTGTTTATACAGTTATTTTATAGTATTAGTGTGAGGAGACCAAATTTTATCTTTATTCATATCCAACCATGCTCAACCAAAGCCCAACAATCAAAATTCTTTCAGGGTTATAAATAGTTATGAATTAGGCAGAGGAGAAACCTTTTAAGAGAGATGAATTCTTGTAAGAAGGATACAGTACTCTTTAGGAAGCACAGATTTACATTTCTAAAGAGGACTAGGTTTTGTGAACAACATAAGCTTGAACAGTATCAACTGCTTTTCTGCGCCAGCCCCCAGGATGGAGTCTGCTCTACAATTCGTGTAATGCCCCGGGAATAAATGCGCTCTCTTCCCGCCACATTCCTGGCACTCTGTCCCATAGTATCCTTGGGAAAATTTGGAGTATGAATAGATTCACAAAGATCCCCTAACAACAAATTTTCTGATTTTTTTCCCTTAGATAATGCAGACTTATCTGTGTACATCACGACAAGATCTTGTAACAAAAGTAGTGATTTCTCTGCATCTTGCTGACCTTAGTTATCTGGCAGTGTGGCCAGAGGATGTACATTGTAGGGTTGTAGTATTTTGATATTAAAGATGTTTTTCCCTTCAAGGATTTAAAAGGTGGCTGTTGTCTGAGAGCTGATCTATTTCTTTTCTGTCTTTGTATCTGTTTTGTATGTTTATTAAAAATAACCTCCCTTAGGGGCGGCTGGTGGCTCAGTCTGTTAAGTGTCTGACTCTGGATTTTGACTCATGTCATGATCCCAAGGTTGTGGGATTGAGCCCTGTTTGGGATTCTCTCTCTCTTTCCCTCTGCCCCTCCCCCATTCAAGTGCATTCTCTCTCTCTTAAAAAAAAAAAATCCCCTTTACCCTTAGCTTTCTAATAGGTTTTTTGATGATGATTTTTTATGACGAATGACCAAGTTTCTCTAGATGGGTATATCCTGCTAGAAGAAGCAAGAATCCTTGTACAGGAAAAAGAATTGGCCCTATGGAGTTACTCACAACGTGAAATGAAAGAAACTGATCCTTAAGGGATCAGTTAAGGGATCGTTAACTGTGTGTTTTACATAAGTATCTGCACAAATCATAATACAAAGAGTACTGGTCGGTCTATCTAGGTATATTCATCTGACATGAATGGGCTGACTTGAGACAGTGATACTGTAGGCTCTCCTGAAAATCTGAGAGCCATTGTGCTCTGGGTAATAAGGACCAGTGTTCAGACTGGATGCTAAGGACTTATTTTAGTGTGACAGTTTGAAATTATGGGGTTCTATCATAAAGTAGAGCTGTTTCTCTCTGGTGACTTCCATCTTTTTGTTCCCTGTTCCTTTCCCGCCATAGTGCATGCCTGTTAGGTTTCTGGTCTGCAAACTTACCTCCTCTTTTTAGACTCTAATCATGATAAAATTGCTCAGGGTGAACCACTCCTGATCATTTGCCTTTATGGCCTTGGAAAAAGGCAGCCCAGTTGATGATCCTGTATATTAAACATAACCAATGGTCACCTACACTCAAATTGGTTGCTCCTATATTTCCATTCTTTATTGCAACTCATTTAGTTTTTTATAAGAGCTAATTTCAGATGATACATTTTTGATGTAGGTGGGTTTCTAGTTTTCTTTTACTTTAGATCAGCAATTAAAATATGCTACTTTAAGTTATGTGGTTTAGGCTATTACTAATTATACATATATATATATATACACACACACGTATATATTATATATATGTACATATATATAATATATACATTATATACATATATATTTGCATATATGTATGCAAATATATATATAAATACACACGTATATACACACTAGTTTATATACCTTATATATATGTTAGTATATATTACATATATAAACTAATATATACTAATTATATACATATAATTACTAAGGAAATTAAATTCTCCTTTGAAGACTCAAAAGCCAATGTAGATTGGCTCAAAACCTCAGAATCATCATTAAGAGTAGTAACGTGCATACAGTTAACTATAGTATACTATATTTTACACCTAAAAATTTAAGAGAGTAGATATGTTATGTGTTTTTTACCAAAATAATAATAATAAAAAAGAATAGTAATTATTATTGTGCTGATCAACTACAGAGGTGGAGAAAAGGGAACACTTTTACACTGTTGGTGAGGACTTAAATTGGTGCAGCCACTGTGGAAAATGCTATGGAGTTTCCTTCAAAAAGTTTAAAATAGGACTACCATATGCTCCAGCAATCTCATTTCTAGGAAATAAAATCACAAACTTGAGAAGATATTTGCACCCCCATGTTCACTGAAGTATTACTTATAATGGCCAACATATGGAAACAATGGAACATCAACAGGTGAGTGGATAAAGATGATATATATATATATATATATATATATATATATATATATATATTATTCAGCCATGGGAAAGAAAGGAATTCTGTCATTTGTGACAACCTGGATGGACCTAGAGGGCATTATGTTAAGTGAAATAAGTCAGAGAGAGAAAGATAAATACTGTATGATCTCAGTTATATGTGGAATCTGCAAAAAATGAAGTCATAGATACAGAGAATGGACTGGTTGGTGGTTGCAAGAGGCAGGAATTAGGAGGTGGGACAAATAGGTGAAAGAGGTAAAAGGGTATAAACTTTCAGTTAATAAGTCCTGGGGATGTAATAATGTAAGGCATGATGACTATAGTGAACAATATTGTTTTGCACATTGGAAGATGCTGAGAGAGTAGATCTTAACATTTTTTTTAAAGTTTATGTTTGAGAGAGAGAGACACACAGAGAGAGACAGAGCACGAGTTGGGGAGGAGCAGAGAGAGGCACACACAGAATCCCAAGCAGGTTCCAGGCTCTGGGCTGTCAGCACAGAGCCTGATGTGGGGCTCAAACTCAATGAGTGGTGAAATCATGACCCGAGCTGAATGGAGTCAGACGCTCAACCAACTGAGCCACCCAGGTACTCAGCTAAGAGAGGAGATCTTAAAAGTTCTCATCACAAGAAAAAAATATGTGACTATGTATCATGACGGATGTTAAATAGACTTATTGTGTGATCATCTATCTATATATATATACACGCACATGTAATCATATATATATGTGTATATATATATGTATGTAATCATTATGTGGTACACCTTGGCCAATACAATGTTACATGTCAATTATATCTCAATGAAAACAAAAACAAAACAAAAACACATGTCTCCTTAAGATACAGTCATCCCTGTGCCCAGTTCCCCTTTTCATTCTAAATATACATGACAGGATTCCCCAGGGCCACAAAAGAAAAAGCTTTGTAGAAAACTCTTCTGAGTATTTTGCATTTCCACTACATAGCGTCATGCTTATACCTCCTGTATTTAGGAGTCTAGTTTAGCTACATTACAGAATGAGAAAGTGGCAGTGGAAAGCTAGAGCTATCCAGTCCTGGGACAATGCGTAGGCCTGGGAGTGAATGGCCACTCTCCCGGGGGCCCCAGACCTCAGGTGGTGAGAGGGTCTGCATGGCCCGCCGAGCAGCCAAGAGCATCCCTGCTTGACTGGTTTGCCTCCCACCGGCTGGGCAAGGTGGTCATTAGTTAAGCTCTCCAGGTGTCAGAAGAACCTTCCCTCTTCTTTGGGGTTGAAGGAAGACCTGCCTCTCTCCCCTCCCACTACTTTTGTGACACCAAGGCAGTCGTTCGTAAGTTCCTCTGCAATCAATTAAGCCACAACATGGCCATCACTTACTCCAGAGGCTGCCATCCTACGCTGTCTTAATTATCTCTGTGCCTTTTACGTTTTGGATTATTTGGAACATTATTTTTAACTGTGCTCTTGAGCTGTTATCTATTGCCAATTAAACTGGGGCAGGACTAGCATGTCAGCTAATGATCAGCCGATCCTTCTGCACATATCTTCTGTGTCATCCAAGTTTTGTTTCTCTTTTTTTTTTAATTTTTTTTGATATTTATTCCTTTTTTGAGAAACAGTGTGAGCAGGGGAGGGACAGAGAGAGAGGGAGACACAGAATCCGAAGCAGGCTCCAGGCTCTGAGCCATCAGCACAGAGCCTGACGCGAGGCTTGAACTCACGAACTGTGGGATCATGACCGAGCCCAAGTCGGATGCCTAACCGACTGAGCCACCCAGGTGCCCCTCTCTTTAAACAAAGGACTGTTGTCTTGCTCAAACAGTATATAAAACCTTCATTTCCAAATAGAGATTAAGTTTAGATGAGTTAAAAATAACTGGTATCAGTGCACCTGGGTGGCTCAGTCAGTTAAGTGTCTGACTCTTGATTTCAGCTCAGGTCATGATCTCATGGTTGTGAGATCGAGCCCCACATCGGGCTCTGCACTGAGTGTGGAGCCTGCTTAAGATTCTCCCTCTGCTCCCCACCCCCCCACAAATAAATAAGTAAGCATTAAAAAAAATAACTGGTATTGCAGCCTGAGGTTCCGAGGCACACAGACATAAGGCGACTCTGTGAGAGCACAGGGGGCTTGCATAGCAGCTCAACCCGGTGCTCATCCAAAGGTGAGGAGCCAGGCTGCAGGTAACACCACACCTCCAGGCCAAGGCGTTTTGCTCAAGTAAGCGCAGACATTTCTGTTACGAATGAGGACACCTGATTCTGATTAGATGGAGGCAGGTGCCTGTGTTTCCATCTAGGACCATCTATTAAGTGCCGGAGACATAACGCACGTCCCAGAGTCCCATCTTGCTCATCTATGAAGTAGAGGTGATGACAATGTCTACCTAATAGTAGTGGCAAGAGGAACCAAATGAAATCGTAAAGTTGTTAGTTCAATGCCTGGCACATACATACTCAGCTGTCCGCAAAGGTTAGCTCATACAAGGCACCACCTCTGGGTGGAAGTGGAAAAGAGAGGACCAACTTACAAGATACTTTGGTGGAAGCGTTGACGGCAATTGACGTGAGTTGTAAGAAAGTAAGAGGCACACGGATGACTTTAAGATGTATAGCTCTTTGGTATGCCAAATCAATGTTTTGATAACAGCTGCTTTGTGATGGATGAGTTCACTGCTGAGACGCAAGACTGTGTTATTTTCTCATGATGTCAAGCTCTACCAATTAATGATAACTACGAAGTCTTTGATGCCCTTCCTATTGAGAGGTGGGGTTTATGTCCCATCCCCTTGAATCTGGGTGGGCTCTGTCACTACTGTCACTAACAGCACATAGTAGAAAGGACATTGCCAATTTCTAGACCGATACCGAAGACACTGTAGCTTCCGGTTTCTGTGTCTTATGAGACTCTACTCTGAGATCACCATGCTGGACTGGTCCTGGTGACAGTCGCAGCTGGGCCCAGATTTCCAGCCACCCTTGCTGCTGCAGGCAGAATGTCTGTGTCCCTCCCAAATCCATATGTTGAAACCTAATCCCCAAGATGATGCTATTTGGAGGTGGGGCCTTTGGGAAGCGATTAGGTCATGAGAGCTCTGCCCTCATGAATGTATTAGTGCCCTTATAAAAGAGACCTCAGAGAACTCCCTGTCCCTTCCGTCATGTGAGGGCACATTGAGAAGACGGGTGCGTATGAAGGGAAGCAGTCTCGCACCAGACACCAAATCTCCTGGCGCTTTGACCTAGGATCTCTCAGCCTCCAGAAGTGTGAGAAATACATGTTTGCTGTTTAGACCATACAGTCTGTGGCATTTTTGTTATAGCAGCCCCTATGGGGCTAAGACACCTGCCGTGGTGCCAGACACATGAGGGAGGTAGTCTAGGACCTTCCAGACTCCTCTCCCAGTTGATTTACCATCTAGCGACCCCCGTCAGCACCATGTGGAGCAGAAGAATCAGCCAGCTGAGTTGTACTAAAATTCCCGATCCACGGTACTGTTATCTGTAATAATACAATTATTATAAGCTGTTAAATTGAGGGCCATTAATTTGTGACAACAGGAAACCAGGTTGCGTATGTGGTTGCAGCCACATGACAATATTTATAAAATATTCAGATATTTTCCCAGTATTTGTTTGACAGGACCTAAATATTCAGAATTCTAGCCAATTTATATTTGACAAACTTAACACCTATGATATAACCCCGGTTTACAAACACTGGAATGATCAAGAAAAAATAAATATTGTCCTCCAGGGAACATACAAAAAACAAAAACAAAAACAAAACCTTGCTCTAAGCCTACAGAGCACTAAGGGCCCCCAAATGCACATCAGCTAGCCTCACATCAGGATATACTTTTCTCCTGGGAGGTGAGCATGAGACAGAGAGGCAGCAGGCTTGGCAAAAGGTAAATACTCTGATTTTTTTCTAAGTATTTGACTTTACGAAGAGCAAGAACTCTGACACAGGAGCTGGATGTTATCTCTGATCTCTGGATGGCACTGGATTAAAACCTGTCTTGCTGCAGGGACTGTTGAATGTTTACACTCCTCTAGGATATAAATATTAAGTAGGATTTCATACGATCAGATAAATATTTTTAATTTATTTCTTGAGAAAAGGAGATGTAACATCCGAAATATCTTACTGAATGCTACGGATTTTAATGTAGAAGGGAGTGATTTTCAAAATGTTTTAGAGGAGACAGGAAGAGAAAGCTTTTATTTTCAAATGAGGTGTTACCAGGCTTTTCCTAAATAATGATAGAGTAGAAATGACCTTGAAAATTCAGTTAAGGGGCTCCAGGGTGGCTTAGTCCGTCAAGCGTCCGATTTCGGCTCAGGTTACCATCTCACGGTTCCTGGGTTCGAACCCTGCATCGGGCTCTTGTGCTGACAGCTCAGAGCCTCGAGCCTGCTTCCGATTCTGTGTCCCTCTCTCCATCTGCCCCTCCCCTGCTCGTGCTCAGTCTCTCTCTCTCTCTCTCTCTCTCTCAAGAATAAAAAACACATTAAAATTTTTTTTAAACAATTTTTTTCCCTTTGAGGGAAATCTGAATTAAGATAAAAACTTCATTTCAAAGTTCTCATTAAACCTTTTACATTTGTCTTAATAATCTACTTTTTGAAAAATGAAATCTATAAGCACAATTTACTTTATAGTTTCATAGGAATTCCATAGTGACCATTTTTTTTTACAAGTAATGCTCTCCCTCTTCCATCTGATGCACCAGTGTTTTAGCCTAACCAAGATATTTTCCCCACTGAGAAGCAGAAAAAAGAATTAAAAAAATAATAATAAAAGAAAATCAAGAAATATTAAAGGTACCCTGGTAAATTCATTCACTGGCATCCAGTTATTCATTAAAAAAATTTTTTTTAAGTTTATTTACTTATTTTGAGAGAGACAGAGAGCACAAGTGGGGGAGGGGCGGAGACAGAGGCAGAGAGAAACCCAAGCAGGCTCCCTGCTGTCAGCTTAGAGCCTGATGGGGGGCTCGAACTCATGAAATGTGAGATCGTGACCTGCGCTGAACCCGAGAGTCGGGCGCTCAACTGACTGAGTCACCCAGGTGGTCCCACATCTAGTTATTCATTAAAAGAAAACAAAAAAACCAGCTTCAACATACATGTATGTGCTCATTTATGCCCATGGGATAGATGTAATTAGAAAGCTTTGCTTTCTGTGGCTTCTGGAAACAGGCACATTGAGTATACACGTCCTTTGCTCTTGCCAAATCGATTAATTAAATTTTTTTTTTTCAGCGTTTATTTATTTTTGGGACAGAGAGAGACAGAGCATGAACGGGGCAGGGGCAGAGAGAGAGGGAGACACAGAATCAGAAACAGGCTCCAGGCTCTGAGCCATCAGCCCAGAGCCCGACGCGGGGCTCGAACTCACGGACGGCGAGGTCGTGACCTGGCTGAAGTCGGACGCTTAACCGACTGCGCCACCCAGGCGCCCCAGCCAAATCGATTAACTAAAATGCTCATGAGATCTTGGACAGGAATGTGTTTCTGGAGAGGCCTGGAAAGGGCAGAGCTAGAGGCGACAGGGATCCAGAGGCATGTAGACCTGAGCTGGGTACTCAGAAAAGGGTGGCCACGCCAGGGTAGAGAGCACGTGCTCTTTCTGGTCATAAGGGCCATGCCCTTCTCAGAGGGGCTTTTCTTTTTTCCTTGTAGTTTTTGTTTTTGGTTTTTAAGGCAATTCTATGGGAAAGACATTTTCACTTTTAGAATTCTGATTCATAAGAATCCCAAACAGAGACTATTTCCCCCTCTCTGGACTGCACTTCTGACTTTTTACATTGATCACGATCCCTACTTCTGCCTTTGCTGCTCTGTCATCTCTCCTCTGACGTGGCTAGCAGAACTGTCTTTAAAAGTGCAATCAGATGAGGTCACTGCCTTGTTCTAAAGGTTGCCATGGACTTTAGGAGAAAGTCAGGACCTCTTAGCCTGGCCTTAGCAGCCCTGTCCACTACCACCCATGGTGCCCCAGCCCCATGTACAGGACTCCCTTCTCAGCATTCCATCAGAACTCTGAAAATGACATCGACATTGTCACCAACGTCCCTCACACATGCAATCCCTCCTGAAATTGATGGCCGACTGTTATTCTATATGTTGCCTTGTTCTCATTTTATCTGCTGGAGAACTTCCAAAGGTTCAAGTCTGAAAAGAGATTGGTAACCAGACTTCATCCCTCATTGCAAATTCACTTCTCACCACTGAACATGTCCCGTGGCTTCCTGCTGTTACAAATAACGCCACAGTGAGTATCCTTGCACATGATTCATTCAACATATGTGCAAATAACTGTGTTGGATAAAATCTTAGGAGTTCAACTGCTAGGTCAAATATATTTTGGCATTTAAAATTTTGACAATGCCAAAGTTCTCTCTGTAAAGACTGTACCTGTTTACATTCCTGATAGCAATACACAACAGTGTCTGGTTTTCTAGGTCTCAAACTTTTAGATGTTGTTAAGATCAAACGGTTGGCTGTTTGCCAATCTGATAGGGTAAGAAACTGGCATCTCAGTGTGGCTTTGACTTGAATTTCCTTCATTATAAGATTGAACATCCTTTAATATGTTTAATACCGGATTTTTCTCTTCATATTCTTCGTTCACTTATTTTTCTGTTGATTAATTTTTCATTTTGATATAAGGAATTATTTTTTGTAAAAATAAATACGTTAAAGACATCAGCTCTTTGGTGACATGAATCACCATTTCCTCTCACTAGTTGCCATTGATCGTTGGACTTGGTTCATGGTAGTTTTTGCTACGCAGAAATTTGAAATTTTTTATAGTCAAATTTACCACTCATTTGTTCATTCTTGGTCTTGTGTCGTATTACACAGGCTTTCTCCTTTCCAAGTTCACCTCTATGACCTAATGTACTTCCACTCAGGTATTCCCTCACTATCTTCCTTGCTATTCCATGAATATTGGCCTGGTACTTCTTCCTTGAATACTCTCCCCCAAATTTCTATTTCTCTCTTATTTTCTACTGGTCTCTCCCCCGTGTCACATCTTAGAAAAACCTTCTCTACCCTACAAACTACCACTCTTATCTGATTGCTGTTTATTTATTTTTGAGAGAGAGAGAGAGAAAGAGACAGGGAGAGAGGGAGAGAGAGAACATGAGTGGGGAAGGGGTGGAGAGAGAAGGTGACAAAGAATCCCAGCAGGCCCCATGCTGCCAGCACAGAGCCTGATGCAGGGCTCGAACCCACAAACCATGAGATCGTGACCTGAACTGAAGGTGGACACTTAACTGACTGAGCCATCCAGGTGCCCTTGATTACTGAATTCTGGACAGCAAGAAGGCACAGACTTCATCTTTGTTGTCTGTAGTCCCAAACCCTAGAAAAACTGGGATCTGGAGTTGTGAAATCATCATTTGTTAAATAAATTATTGGAACAGTTTTTAAAAACTCTTTATTTTCTTCTAGAAACTTAAAAGCTAATTTGCTGCCCTCCTCTTTGCCTTAAGACTCTGTCTGTCTGTCTGTTCCCCTGCCATGTGCACCATCACAAATGCCTGCAAAACTTTATTAGCGCTGGCCTGGAGGATAAATAGCCCCTTGCTGGCTTTTGATGTGTTATAAGGTAGATGAAGAGTTTCTGTGGGAATTCAGAATCTTATTGTACTTTTTTATTAGGTAGAATAACTTTTTAGATCTTTTAGCTTGAAACTGAAAAGTATGGCTGGTTTCCTTTCTGTCAGAGGTCATTCCTAGGTTAATCTAAAAAAAAAAAGTTGACATATTTGGCTTTTACCAAACAAAGCAATTCCTGTTGTTTCTCAAGAGTCCAAGTTTGCCATTAACTTTGAAAACAATCTCTGTGATAAATGTTATATGTGTTTTTTCCTGGCAATTTGTCCACATTCACTAAATACCAAATTAATGATCTTTTTTTTTTTTCTTATTTTGCCAAGCCTGTGCGGTGTTTAGGTCCATTAAACGACAACAACAACAACAAAAGACAAAGAAGACAACAACAGGAGTCAGATCTAGCTACAGAAATCAATACCACAAAGTGAGGTAAATAATAGAAAATGGAAATGAACCAATTAAATGCAGTTTAAAATAGTGCACAGATATTTGATACCAAATAAGGCAGGGACAGTCACCCAGAATAATTACAGTAACTAAAGAACTTAAGCCAAATAAAAGAGAATTTAATGAAGATCACTGTTTACTTTGAAACCAAATCCAGGAAGAGGAGGAGAGAACAAATATACAAACTAATTTAATTCGGAAACCAATGCAAACAAAGAGGTTTATTTTGCTTCTACACTGTAAAAGAAAATGCAAATTGTGGGAGAAACATTCTCCAGTACTCCCAGCACAGTACAGACATTGGAATTTCCAGGACTCATTTTCAGATGTTGGTTTCTTGTTAGTAGAATGATGCATTGCATTTCATAAAATGTAATATATTCACGCAAGCATCATCTCAATTCTGTATTATATCTTTGAGATGTTTAGTTACATCATGAGCCAGAAAGAGTGGGCTTTGTAAATCATGAACTTGATGGACATCAAAGTGTATACTACCAACCATAATCCTTTATTCAAATTTTTATTGCTGGTTCTTCATATGAATAATTTTTTATGTCATTTGTAGCTAGGAACGTTCAAAAAATTCACATCAACCCAACAATCTTTGCCTTGATGATGAATCACAGGATTAAAGGGTAAAGAATTCTTAAAGATCTCTTTCACAGAAGAACTATACTTATCTTTACATTCTTGGTGCCTCCAGAGGGTTCTGGTATCTAGTGGATTGATTTGGACCAACCAGTTGGTTTTATTGTTTAGGAAACAAGAACCCAAAGAAGAAAAGCAAATCATTCAGTGCAAACAACATTCCTTTGACCAAAATCTTTGTTCTCTCTTTCTCTATCCATTATACCAAGTATTGAAATTGCTCAAATAGCATCAATGTGCTTACTTACTATTTTGTTACTTAAAATTACAAGTGTTTCACCACTTTTAAAAATATCGAAAGAGAAAGCATAAATGATAAAGATAGAACATTTTTGCCCTAAGATTTTTCTCCTTCCTTCTTTGCTGCAGTTAAGTTTTTCTTTAAGCCTCCTTTAGGGCCCCAGTTCTTTCAGTGTGGGCACCGTGATCCTCAATTGTCCCTGACAAACTTATAAAAGCATTCACTTCGAGTCATAGGCTCCGCGACCCTGGGCAAATTGCTTAACCATTGTGATCCTGGTGTCCTCTGTTATCATGGGGGCTCTTCCTATGTCACCGTGGGGGTTAGATGGAACTAGGCACGTAGCACACTAAATGCTTATTATTACAGTATGCTTATTGTATCTTTGTGGAGAGGAGAGTCCTTTCATTTACCAACAAAATGAATATTGAAGGTTTGATTCCATCATCATCCACGAGGTCATAAACCCTTACTGAAAGAGGACAATATCTGACACAACCCCCTTATCTTACAGAGAAGGTCACCCAGTCTCAGTGACACGAGGGGTCTAGTGATTTGACTGGACACCCTGGCAGACTTCTGACCATTGTCCAGTTCTGTCTTCAAACAGGCCTTCTCTACTACATCGTGCTGGTTCCTTCTGCACAGTCAGCCAACCTACCATTAAGAAACAGAACCAGTTACTCCTCATCAGGGAAATACAAATCAAAACCACACTCAGATATCACCTCACGCCAGTCAGAGTGGCCAAAATGAACAAATCAGGAGACTAGATGCTGGAGAGGATGTGGAGAAACGGGAAACCTCTTGCACTGTTGGTGGGAATGCAAACTGGTGCAGCTGCTCTGGAAAACAGTGTGGAGGTTCCTCAAAAAATTAAAAATAGATCTACCCTATGACCCAGCAATAGCACTGCTAGGAATTTACCCAAGGGATACAGAAGAGTACTGATGCATAGGGGCACTTGTACCCCAATGTTTATAGCAGCACTCTCAACAATAGCCAAATTATGGAAAGAGCCTAAATGTCCATCAACTGGTGAATGGATAAAGAAATTGTGGTTTATATACACAATGGAGTACTATGTGGCAATGAGAAAGAATGAAATACGGCCCTTTGTAGCAACATGGATGGAACTGGAGAGTGTGATGCTAAGTGAAATAAGCCATACAGAGAAAGACAGATACCATATATTTTCACTCTTATGTGGATCCTGAGAAACTTAACAGAAACCCATGGGGGAGGGGAAGGAAAAAAAAAAGAGGTTAGAGTGGGAGAGAGTCAAAGCATAAGAGACTGTTAAAAACTGAGAACAAACTGAGGGCTGATGGGGGGTGGGAGGGAGGGGAGGGTGGGTGATGGGTATGGAGGAGGGCACCTTTTGGGATGAGCACTGGGTGTTGTATGGAAAGCAATTCGACAATAAATTTCATATATTGGAAAAGAAAAAAAGAAAAAAGAAACAGAACCAGTTAAAGCATTTCGGGTGTCAATAAACCAAAAAAGCCTAAACCTTTTGCCAGTATATTGCAGTTAAAGCAATCCTCCTATTTCTTCCTCCTTTGCCCTAAAAGTTAATAAAGCAAATAACCCCAGAGACCATTTGTTCCTGTAGCACAAGGGCTTGCAACCTACATGGAATGAATCACGAACCTCTCCCAGAACCAATAAAAAATAAATAAATGAAAAGTCAGGTGTGTTGTCAGAATTCCCTGCTGGGTCTGAACTGAGTGATTAGTGAGCTATTCAGCAAGCAACGGAACCCTTCTCTCCTTCTCATGTGTGTACTGGTGTTATTAAAAAGTATAGATTTTTTATTATTTTGTTGCCATGCGAAACAAAAGGAAGATGAAAATACAGGGCAGTCTGCCCTATATCATGGGTCATCAGACCCAAAGTAAAATGCTGGATTGTTTAAGAGAAGAAAAACCCCCACCATTTTGGCAGGTGATAACTTCATCTCTTCTCACATCTGATTCACCCTGTGAAATGGCGAGATGACTTGTATTATTTCTTCTGTCTCTACATCTTTAAAAAAAATTTTTTTAAATGTTTTTATTTTTGAGACAGAGAGAGACAGAGCATGAGCAGGGGAGGGGCAGAGAGAGGGGGAACACAGAATCCGAAGCAGGCTCCAGGCTCTGAGCCGTCAGCACAGAGCCTGACATGGGGCTCGAACTCATGAACCACAAGATCATGACCTGAGCCGAAGTCCGTTGCTTAACCAACTGGGCCACCCAGGTGCCCCCACAAGATTTCTTTTTATGCTGAAGAACATATTAGCTGAATTGGAAGGGAAGTTTTTGGGCAATATTCACTCCTTTTTTATCTTAAGTCTCTCCTAGCCAGGGAGTGGATCTTCAACTGCACATTGGACATCTCCACCGAGTGTCTATTTATGTATGTTTGTTGTATAAAATTTGGAAAAAAGAAGAGAATAAAAATCCTCTGATATACCAAGACAGAGATCACTATGGGTAATATTTTGTGGTACTTCCTGGTGTGAATTCTAATATGAATAGTATTGGGGTCAGGCTAAATGCAGTTTTCCCCCTTTACTTTCAGTTCAATAGCACAGAGTGAGATATCCCCACTACATCCAAGAACATATCCCTTTTAGTGACTGCACGATATTTTATGTCTTCAATGCATTCTAAACTTCTGTCACCTTTCTACCATAGTTGGCTTTATAAGTTCTTACCAGATTTTGCACGGCTATGAAATAGAGCTCCTATCTTTGATCTGTACCTATTTCTGATTATCACCTTAATATAGATTTCTGGGGTGCTGGTGTGGCTCATTCTGTTAAGCACTGGACTTTGATTTCGGCTCAGGTCATGATCTCATGGTTCGTCGTCAGTCTGAGCCCCGCATTGGGCTCTCTACTGTCAGCTCAGAGCCGTTTTTGCATCCTCTGTCCCCGCCCCTCCTCTCTGCCCTTCCCCCACTCATGCTCTCTCTTTCTCTCTCAAAAATAAATAAACATTAAAGAAAGATAGATTTCTTTAAATTGACAGTTTTTTATTAATTTAAAAATAAGTATAACAAACTTTCGATAAATACAAAAAGTTCAGACTTTAATATGGAGAAATACCCTTAATATAGAAAGCTAAATGTAGGCAAGAGAAATAGTTCTGATTCCACCATTTCATAGACCTCTGCATTTAAAAGGCAGCCATTTAAGATGATACTGCATTTTTAAATATAAAAATTTAGAATTAAAAGAATTGCTTGTTTCAATGCATTAAAAGGAGACACGGGTTCTAGTACCTTCACCACAACCTACGCATGTGACACTGAAGTTATTACTTCACCTCTGTAAAGTTCAGTGTTTCAGTTTGTAGATATCTCATGGGCATTCTAGCTCCAAAGCCACGTGGATCTATAGCTCTAGACCATCTCGGAGGGAGCATGCTAGAGCATCTGGGATCAGCGAGGATGAGTGCATGGGTGTTGGCGGATAAACCAAAGACAAAGTGGGTGGGGCCACTGGCCTAGGATTCTGAACCAAGCAGGTTCTGACCCAAGCAGGGGCAACAGCAGCCAGAGGTGTTCACTAAGCATCCAAGTGAAGGACGTGTGCGGCACAGATGAAGAAAAGCTATAGGGATGCAGATAAGATGCCACCCATGGAAACAAACACAAGCCGCCCACGTTGGGAGGATGTAGAAAGAATGGATAGGTGTGTGTCCTGTCACAGAAACACTTGGCTTTTACTTTTGTCTCCATTCTTAAGACCATTTCCTCTCCAGATAACGTTAAAGGAAAGAAAACTGTGTATAAAAAGGTAGGCTTTAAAAACGGCCAATTGGAATCCACCAGTGATTTCTGAAAAGCCAGTCAGAGGAAAATGGGTCAGTGGCCCCAAATCCAACTTGAAACTGCAATGCAAGGGAAGCAGGACTTTGAAATGTGGGGGCAGTATTATCGAGCTGTGTGCATTATCGTGTTCGATGATCATGGACGTCTGGAGTAGATGATCATGAAAGACTTAGGTATGGAGGCAAGGGGATCAGCAGGTAGCCATTCACTTAGATTCGAAGGCAAACAAATAGCTTAGTTGTTGAAGAGCCACCAGTCAAATCACTTCCTACATCCTGCCAGCAGCGTCTCATTTAATCCACTGGCTCTCAGAGGTAGATGCGGGGCTTAAACGAATGAACTTCGTGAAGCCAGAGTTTTCATATTGAGAATGGAGCCGGATGTCAACCCAGATCCATGAGACTCCAACCTCTAAGCTTGTAACCGTTACTCTCTGTGCTTCTAAACACTTAACAAGATTTTAAAAATATCCATATTCAAAAGGCAATGTGAAAGTCCTAGAACTGCTTGCAGAATTAATCAAAGCATTACAATACATTGCAAAATTTGAGAGATGCTCTTCAGGGAGGAAGTCTTTGTTATCTCGGTCAAATAACACATCCAGTGTCAAAGACCTTGATGTTTTTCTAGAGAATTCCCTCTATTTTCTTTAAGTATGTATGTAAGGTTTTAAGAGCAAAAGACATAGAAAACATAGGCTTGCTTACAATAGAAGTAGAAAAAAAAATCAGGATGAGTATCTGCTATTTGGTGATAGAGTCAACTCCAAAAACTGGTGCCCGGTGCCTTCCCATTTGTATCCTTACCTAGGTAGACAAACATGTGCCAAGTTATTTCTGCTAACACACCTGAATTAACTGTAAGACACCTTTGGGTATTTGTAAATCAATAATACTACTGTTTTTTAAAGCAAACATGTATCTTGAAAACAGGCTCAGAGATCTTTGTAAGAAAGGGAACAGTAATCTGAGGTTACTAAAAGACAATGAATGGGACTGATTTTAAAGAAAAAGCAAGGTGGTATATTTTAGTGACAAATGGGTGACATATACATGTATGCATATTCAGTGTATTACTTGCTATACTTTTTAAAAACGTGGCTATCTTTTAAATGCTGCCTGTAATCATATTCAATAAGCTTGCACAAACTATTTTACTCCCATGGCTATGAAGCTCTGAATTCTGTAGTTAGGACACATTTGCCTCCCCGAAGAACCTCCCAGAACTATCATTTAGAATTTAGCTAGGCAGAAGATGTACTGAAAGATACCTGGTGTGATTATTTCCCATTCTTCCTGATCGTTCAGAATTTTAGATCTAGGTTTGAAGTCGCGATGCCACTGGCCTCTCTACTGTTAGCTGTTTAACTTCATCTGTATTTAATTTTTGTTTCTTTCATATTTCTTCTACACATACTCCCAGATGCCGTCAGGAAATGGGCCCATTTTGAATACATCACATAAATACACTGCAATGGGGGAAGGCCTCTTCATTTTGAAAATGCCACACAGCACAACGGCTGAAAGGAGGTTCATTGAGTAATATTAGCTGCATTTCTATGGGAGCACTAGAAGTGCTTTTTTCCCAAAGCACTTAACATAGCAAAATTGCCTCACTCATCATAGCCAAGCAGTCACCTTTAGAGTGGTACACGGAGCTGTTTTTCAGGATGGAGTAACACTTCAGACGGGATGGGAAATGAAGAAGAATTCGGTGTCGAGCGGTAATGGTAGGGGAATTTAAGCAGGAAAAGTAAAATTACTTCTTTGGAATTGGGTCAGAACTCTTAAGACTAACAGCTATCCAGATAGAGACTATTCTGAGAATGCCACTGGATATTTTAATGAATAAACCCCTTCCGGCAGAAAGACACGTCTATTGTATACATCTGTATCGTATACATCTATCCCTTTTCCCCCACATACATTTATTATGTAGAAGTCTTAAATATATTTTTAAAAATTGACCCAGAAAAATGTGTATTCGTTCTTCAAAACTTGCATTAGACTGTACATTTACGGTCAGATTTATTTTTAAAGGTTAACTAAACAATATCAACATAGTACAGAAAAGCTAGAGAATTGAAATAAATAATTAGAAAGTAGAATGCTTACAATAGCACTATTGGAATTAAAAATGGAGGGGGGTCAGAAACAATCCTTTATGGCAGCATAACTCCTGAATGGCTAAGCCATTAAAGAACCCTGGACCACTGGACAGAACTAAAGACTCTCAACCCTTGACTTTGTTGACTGTTGACGCATTGTTTTCTTCACTCATTTATTTAATTAGCCAACAAGTAGTGAGTACCTGTGATGTATGAGGTCCCTACTACCTATGAGACTCACAGAAAAACAAACAAGCATACTAGCAATTATTATTAGGTGTGATGGAGTCTAAGCAGGAAAGTACCCAGTGCAATGGAACCTCAAAGAGAAAGCATTTAGATCAGCCTGTGGGGGTGGGGTGGGGAGGAGCAGAGATAGCTTTCTGGAGCTGTGTTTTTGAAGCCTGATACTTTGCTACTGGGGGTTAGCAAAGTAGAGAAGAAAGAGTGGGAGGTGTGGGTGGAATAGAAGATGGAATATCAGATAAGAGGGAACAGCAAGAAGAAGGCAGAGACAAAGAGATGGTGAAAAGCATGATGAGAAAGGGAGACCACAGGAGAATGAGGGGTCGAGTTTCAAAGGGAAAAGATGACAGGTCAGAGGCTCAGTGGAAATGTCCAATGAGCAGCTGGATACCCATATCCTGGCTAGCAGAGAGAGTAGGGCTCTGGAGCAAATTTATGTTACAAAAGGAGTGATTACTGCCCCCAAACTTGCCTTCCAGCCCAGCCAATATGTTCTTCAGCATTCTTGGGAATAATATCAAAAAGAACAAATTGATAATATAAATCATTTATATTGATGGCATAGGCTTATGCAAATCTACTTGACAAAAGCATCCATGGCATGCATTTAGCAGCCTCTGGTTGTTCTGGCAGGCTTTTCCCTGTCATTTAACCCCAACGCTATTCTGCTCAGTCACTTACCACTCTGGTTTTCTGCTTTTCCTTCTCTTTTACTCATTTCCCTCACTCCTCACACTTGTGCTTTCTGTTTCTTCCTTCTCTCTCTCTCTTTTTTTTTTACTGTCCTCCCTTTTGCTTATAATGCACTATGTACCCAACTACTGGGTCCTCCTTTTCTTTTCTTTTCTTTTTTAAAATTTATTTAATAGTTCTTGAGAGAGAGAGAGCAAAAGCAGGGAAGGGGGAGAGAGAGGGAGACATAGAATCTGAAGCAGGCTCCAGGCCCCGAGCTGTCAGCACAGAGCTTGACGTGGGGCTTGAACTCACAAACTGTGAGATCAAGACCTGAGCCGAAGTCGGACGCTTAACCAACTGAGGCCCCTGGTGCCCCCTGTGTCCTCCTTTTGCACCCATGTCGCATTTGCACCCAAGCACTCCATTAATTTCAAACAAGTGTCTTTAAATTTTACCACAAATATCAGAGTCCTTTTCTCTAAGAATTTCCCCCTTAGAGCTCTCACAGCACCTTGATTATCCCTTTCCCTGTTTTGCACAGGATGGCATGATGATCTGGTTTTCAACCTATGTCTTCTGCTAGACTTTGAGCTCTTTGAGGCTGGGTACTAAGAATTATTTATCCTTCATTCCTTAGTGCCCAGAACAACACCTGATGCATAGGGATGCATATTCTCAACTATAAATATCTGCTGAAAGAAAGGATATGAGGATTCCGGATGCTTGTGTAAGGTGAATGCACAGACTAAGTTTCAGTAGAAAAGGTAAAGAAAGAGTTACTTCCAACTCCAGGACCTGGTTAGTGGTAAGGAATGAACTGATGAATCTGGCGTATCTTCATTCATTTATTCCTCGGCACAGGGCTATCCCAGATGGAAGAGATTCAATACACAAATATGTTAGTAGTGGAAATCTCACTCCTTCCACCTGCTTCCCTTTTAACCCACTATCAAATAAATCCGCCAACTACAAAATGCAATAAAAGCCTTGGTTTTGTCTGACATGTTCGGTCCTTTGTCACAAGTGATGGGGAGCACAGAGAGAGGAATCTATATCCCTTTTTTGCAGATGCTGGAACCAAGGTATGGAGAAGATCAGTGACTTATCTGTAGGCCTCTGCCCAGTCTTCTGCCCACCAGACGTCAGCGACTATTAATGTTGGTCCTGGGGACACTGGCACATTGCCATAGGAAACAATAGTGGTGGCAGCCACGGTCTCAATTTCCAGTGACAGTTACACATACACTCTCCACCAATGGCACAGTTCTCGGGTGGTGTCGAAATCAGTGGCCATGGCTCTTCATCTTCTACCTGTGTCTCCTATTAATATAAAAGCTTACTCCAGGGGCGCCTGGGTGGCTCAGTTGATTCAGTGACCGACTTCGGCAGTTTGTGAGTTTGAGCCCCACGTCGGGCTCTGTGCTGACAGCTCAGAGCCTGGAGCCTACTTCAGATTCTGTGTCTCCCCCTCTCTCTACCCCTCCTCTGCTCATGCTCTGTGTCTCTCTGTCTCTCAATAATAAATAAATATTAAAGAAAAAAAATTAAAAAAACAAAGCTTACTCCAGACTGCCTAATGCATTTTTAAAAGCTTGCTGCCAGCCTGTAGATTTCAGAGCTGTCTTGCAGCGTCTTCTGACACAAGGTTCAACACTTCTTAAACTACAGTGTCCACACAAATAAAGGAAAAACGAAAAAGTAAGGATTCTTCAATAGAAACCCTGGAATGGTGCCTCTGCACTCCCCAAAGGCAGTATGTGTCTAAGATGTCCCAAGTCAATGGGACTGATCTGATTAACCTATTTATTATTTTGACATTGTAGCAAAAACGAGAGGGAAGAGCCATTTCTCTGTTTTTTGTCTGGCTTGGCTAACCACGTTATTGGATAGAAGAGAAAAATTGATCGAAAGCAGAGGCACAGGGGTATAAAAAACCTTCTCTGTGATCTTCACAGAACTCTTTTTAGTTTCCATTTCTATTTTCTTTCCTTTTAATGGATTAGTGTTATGCTAAAGGGCAAAGGTCATTTTAGAATAATGATGTGTCAAAGTCAACAGAGGGTGAATTGTGTAGCAGGTGTCAAATAAATATATGGTATTTAAAATATTTACATCTGCAAATGGAAGCTGTATTTCCATCCTCTGATTACTTCCTCAGGCTTTTATCGACTGAAGGGGAGAGAAGAGGGCAACTCTAATCCTGGGCTTCCCAACTCTTCCCCAAGTCTCCTAAAACACTAGGACCCTGCCGCTCTCTCATTCACATATGAGGCTACTTTCTGAGTCTTGGTTTAGAAATCTGTAAATTGGTGATGGGCAATAACTACCTTTCAGGATATTGAGAAAGTTAAATGAGGCAACTCATGAAAGAGCCGAATCCAATGGTTGGCACGTAATTGGTAGTCAATGAAAGTTATTTCTGTTTCCTTTTTGTATGTTCTTCCAATGGCCATATGGGAGCTGGGCAATTTTAATTGCCAATGGCTTGTAGATTAGAAAATGTTTTGTTATTATTCTCAGTCTCTTCATAATTATTTATCTTTTGCTTTCTCTATCTTGTATACCCACAATTTAATATTTGGAGGGAAACAAAAAATGCTATTAAATCCTACTTTACATCATTATAGGCAAAAGTTCCTTTCCAAGAGCACCTCTGCTGTTTCATTAAAATGTTGCCTTTCCTTGCTCTGAGTATCTTTCAACTTTGTCTCTATGCTAGGGATTGTCAACCATGGCTACCATAAGAATTACCTGGGGACTTTGAAAACTTCCCATGCCCAGGCTGAACCAGTTAAGTCAGGATCTTGAGGTTGGAACTCAGGTATCATTGAGAAACACTGCCTTAGTCAATGATGCCTGGGAGTCAAATTCACTCCTGCCTCAGGCCTCTTAACATTCTTTGCTAGTCCAAGACCCATATACTTCCACCAATAATTAAATACAAAACAAATACCTTTTGAGCAAATACCATAAGCCCAACCCTGTGCTGGAACATCCCAGCTGATGAATTCACTCTCTTTCAGAGAAAACAGAAGCTACGAACATGCCTCTCAAGACTTCTTTATCTCCACTGATTATGGATCCCACTTCTTCCTCCTCTTCAGGAGACACTGCTCCTTTATTCTCTCCTTCAGCATTTAAACACGTCCGAATATTTGTCATTTAAAAGTAACTTGAAAATCTGTCTTTATTCTGTTCTATTAACTATCAAGCAAGATCCTAAAAAAGAATAGCCAAAATCCATGTCTAAAGCCCCTCTCAATAATTGCTCAATTCACATTAATCTGGCTTTGGTCAGAAACAGCTGTCACAAAGATATCAATGACCTCTTAATTGCCAGATCCTTCTCCTCTCTGCAACCCTGGACAATGTTGACTTGTCCTTCAAATTCTTGCATGCTTCATGCCTGGGTCTCTCCTTCTCTATTTCTTCTTGCCAGGCTTGCTAGTTGTCTCATTCCTATTGTTTGTTTGTTAGTTGTTAGTGTGCTCACCTCCTAAGTATTAGTTCCCACAACATATAAGCTGGAAGCCTCTGTATGTACCTTCTTATTAATTTCATCCACACCCATGACTCCATTTCTCTCTTGCCTGATGATTTTCTTATTTCTGTACCTCCTCACCTCCTTGTAAATTCCAAGTCCTTACTTATAACTAACCAGTGAATGGTTCCTCCCAGATCTCATATCCCTTAAACGTGACCTGTTCAAATGATCACCTGTTCATCCTGCTAAACCTGTTCTTCAAATGGCATCCTCATTTTCAGAGAATGGCACCATATTCTACTGTTCACAGTATTAACTATTCTTTCTTTTTTTTCCTTATTTTCACACCCAATTCATCACTCAGGTGTTGGGTTTCCAATACGATCCCTGTTCAGCCACAGTTTTAGTTCCAGTCTACACCCTGTGGTGTCTGAATAATAATCATATCCCTCCAACTAGTTTCTTTTTGTTTAGCTTTTCTTCCCTTCAACCCAACCTCCGCCGTGATGACTGAAGGATAGAAAAACTCAGATCTTTCAGATCTGATCTTATTCCACCTGTTTAATAAAACACAGGCACTGATAGCACTTCCTCCAGAGAGTCCTATGATGCCTCTTCCTAACTGATCTTCAAAGCATAGCTCAAATATTTCTGAATCCTCAAGCTGAGCCAGCCATCCCTCCTTTGCATTCTGCTTCTGTGTTCTAACAACAAATAAAACAGCAGTAAAGATGGCAGCAGTAGATGCTATTCCTAGACTGCCTACAGTTCTTTACAGATGCTATATAATTTCATACAACGGATGTAACAGGTCAGTAATGTCCACTTTGTCACTGGGATTCAGTGAGCTTCAAGAAAACAGGTACTCAACCAGATACTTGTACACCCATGTTTATAGCTGCATTATTCACAAAAGGTGAAACAACCCAAGTGTCCATCAACAGATGAATGGATAAACAGAAGGTGGTATATTCACACAGTGGAATATTATTCAGCTTCAAAAAGGAATGAAATTCTGATACATGCTACAGTGTGAATAAACCTTGAATACATTATGCTGTGTTGAATAAACCAGACAGAAAAGACAAATATTAAGTAAGTCCACTCACATGAGGCATTTAGAATAGGCAAATGCACAGAAAATAGATTAGAGGTTTCCAGGGGCTGGGAGGAGTTGGGAGTGGGGGTTACTTGATGGGTACAGAGTTTCTATATGGGCTGATGAAAAAGCTCTGGAAATAGATAGTGATGATGGTTATATAATATTATTAATGTACCTAATGGCACTGCATTTTGGACACTTAAAATGATTGAAATATTAATTAAAAAAATACGATGAAAGAGTTTTTTTAAGTGTGAAGGCAAATGGAGCCAGCATATAAGTGGCTAAACCCAGAATTTTCTGTATGCAGATCCTGAGTGTGCACATTACCTTGGAGACCACTAGCCAACCCAACAGCCATTTTTCCACAGCTTTCATCTTAACAGATGCTTATTTGTCCCAGAAACCAAATCCATCTCACCTCCTATAAATTCTGATTAGTCTGAGCCTACCATGGAAATCTATTCCTTTTGCTGGTTATTGGTGTAGGGATTGTCTTGTGGCCCCTTTCTGGCCAATGAGACAGGAGGGGAAGTCTGCTGGGGGTTTCTGGGAAAGGTTTCCATTCTGGCCCTTGTTATGTCTGGATGTGATGCTTGAGGTAGCAATGGCCATTTTTCGACCGTGAGAGAACACAAAGGCAGAAAGATGGAAAGGGCCCAAGTCTTTTATGACATCCTGGTGCCCCTGAAATAATCAACCTTGATATCGCCCTTTGCCATTCTTTTTGTTTACTCCACCGGAATTACTCCTGCAGCTAAAAGCATCCTCAATGACGCACTATGGTTCAACACTGTGTCCCCAATCCTTTCCATAGTCTTTGGCACAAGGCAGGCAGTCTGTAAATGTTCGCTGAGTGAAGAGACTTCCATATCAATGTAGTGGCAGTAGAGATGAAGAGGCAACATGAATACTCTCGAAACCTTTCGAGGAAAAAAGAAGATGACAGAGGAACAGGCAGATAGAGAGACAGATAGATAGGCAGACAGATAGCTACTGGGGAGAAGAGTTGACATCATATTTAAATCTGCAATTCTTGATGCACTTCTTAACTGACCAAAATCCTAATAAAGCCTCCTTTTGGTGTGGATTATATTACAAAAAGTAGCACATGACAACTCAGTTTTGAATTCTTATTTACCACTTCATTTTATTTCACCTGAAAGGTGAAACAATAGCTGTACCAAATAAGCACATTTTTAATACAACCCAAGAAATAAGTTCTAATCACTTCTGATTCCAGCCAAATGTTTGTCTACTCCAGTGGGCTGTTCAGTAATCAGAAAAATAAGTGTAGTCAGTCCTGTGGGTGGGGGGGCTCACCTGCATCAATTGTTTCATGCTGTGGGTAAAGATGTGTGCTAGAAAACAAACAGTTACCAAATATAATATACACTCAACTGTCAACAAAATCTTTCTTTCATGTTTCTTTATTTTGAGAGAGAGAGACAGAGACAGAGAGAGAGAGGGAGAGAGAGAGAGTATGTGAGCAGGGGAGGGGCAGAGAGAGAGAGAGAGAGAGAGAGAATCCCAAGCAGGCTCCACACTGTGCGTGCAGAGCCTGACTCAGGGTTCAATCCCATGAACCAGGAGATTATGATCGGAGCTGAAATCAAGAGTTGGATGCTCAACCAGATGAGCCACCCAGGCGCCCCTGGCAACAAATATTTCACAATAACTTGAGAGGATTCTCTGCCTTATGCAATGTTTATTTATTTACTTATTTTGCCTAATGTTTGTTTAGCACTAAGGAGTGTAGTGTTGTGGTCGTGTCTAGATGGGTTGAGGTCACACTCCTCCACTCTTCCTTATGTCTCCAGTTAGCCTATCTTATCCTGCGATTGCCTTAGTTTCTCAAATCGGAGAGTGAGGGTTAATAGCCTCTCTCATCAGAGTTGTTGCAGTGCTGAACATAATACTGTATTATGTAGCACGAAGCACTGTTTCTGCCATGTTGTAAGCACGCAACAGTGGACACTGATTTGACTGGGTTCTGGTGACTTCTTTTGTGATTTGGGACCTGAAGATGGAATGGAAGAGCTCTGTCAGAGGTGGACAGAAGCTGATGTTCACAGGGAGAAACCAGCTGGCTGCCCTCCCACTTGACCTTGCCTCGGTTGAGTTACTGTATTGACGGTCCGTCTGTATTGAGGGTCCTCAGCTTGCAGATCAGGAGACTATTTGGTGTACAACGCAGGGTTGTTTGCTGTTGAGGGAATCCGGGGGAGAGCTGGTTGTCTGATAGAACATTTGTGGGAGTCAGGCTCTAATTATTTCTAAAAGACAGCTGACATTGGGACCAGACAGGGAGTCTTTGACCAAGGTGCCTTTGTCCCTAAACAGAGCATGGACAATCACTGCTAAATTAACAGGTACCCCTGAGACTTCTGTTTTATCTCAGATGCGAGCTAGGCAAGCAGGGGCTGGATTGACAGATTTACTGCTCTTTGCAGATGTAAATAACATCGATCAGGGCCTACTCAGCGCCTTGTTCTGTGTGCTTTTGGCCCAGAAACATTTTGTTTCGTAAGTGCCCTTTGCATGAATCTGATCTCCTATATTATGTGTTGATTTTTTTTTCATCCAGGTTACCTACCCCTGATATCCTTGCTCCAAACTCTCTGTAGTCCAGGGTGATACTGGAGCTGTAAAATCATAAACTAATCTAACTACATCTGAACTAGAAAGAGAACACAGCCAGTTAAGGGTCTACCTGAGCTCTCGGAGTGTGTCAAAAGGAACTGTTGAAATGAGCTCTTCTCGCGAGGAGAATGCTTGAGTTCTTTCAGATCAGTAAAGAAAGCCTAAAACACTTTCAACTTGCAGACTCAACAGAATCTGTGAAAGAGACACAGATGAAAGGCAGATAGCTGTGCTATCCTAGTGCTTTTTAGTATGTGATTGGCACAAAGGAAAAAAGAAATTCAGCTCAATATAAAGAAGAACTTTTTAAGCAATTATAGCTTCCCTGACCTGTAATGGATGGCTTGGTGAGTCATCAAGATTTCTGTCACTGGAAGGATTTAAGGAGGAGATGGGAATTAGGTCTGCATGGCCCTCCTAGGCACTCCTCCCCTCCCCAACCCAATCCATGAGTGTCTATTTTAAGATGTTTGGCGTTAAATTGTATAGAATCCTCAGGCTGGAGAATTTGGTAAGCATGCTGACATGGGGTTATGTGGCTTGGAGGAATGTTCCACGGAAGGTGGCACCTGAGTGGGACCTTGAAGGATGGCAGTGATGGGTATGGGAGGAGAGGACAGACAGGCTTCTCTATGCATCGGCAAAAACACTGACAAAGGTAGGGACAACATCAGCAAAACAAATGCACACCTGCCCTGCTTCGTCCCCTTGCTTGGTCTCTTCCTGCTTCTGGCGCCAGGATGGTTATTCCCAAATCACCGATTTTACTAGATTCCTTCTTAATCAACAAGTCTATGTATCCAGGAACAACACTGAAACTCTTTAGTTGGCTTTCAAGGTCCTCCGTGGTCCACCCGCAGCCCCCTTTTCAAAATCAAGTGCTTACTGCACCAAGACAAGGCTCTTCTGCTCCCGCCGGACTCCCTTGGCCTATAGAAAGAACTAAATCTTGCCCGATGTGGCCAACCTCCACAACATTTGTTCCTTTTTGGCTATGTTTGCTTTGCTAACTCTCATGAGGATGGGAAGGAAACTTCAAGTTTTGTATGTGATCTAAAAAAATCAAATGTAATACTTGAGGTAGACGCTGATGGGTGCCAAGTCCTCTCGTCTCTGTCTTTACTGATTCTTTTCTTTTCCTTTCACTTTGTTTTTGGCCAGTGCTTCTCAAACTTTCATGTGTGTTTACTAATCACTTGCAGGTTCTGATCCAGAAGGTGTAGGGGAGGGCCTGAGATTCTGCATTTCTACCAAATTCCCAAGTGGTGTGAGTGTTGCTGGTCCACACTTCGAGAGGCATGGCTCTAGGGGCGAACACCTTCCTCCCCTGCCTGGACCAGCTGGCCTCCCCTCATGTCTTCTTTCCAGTATAGACTGATGCCCAAGTCTCACCTGATCGGCTTTCTGCCTGGCTCTGTTGAGTCTGCAGATCCCTCCCCGTTAATGAGACTTTTGTCCTGACGCCTCCTAACCTCTCTGCTCCGCTGCTGCCCGTGCTCAGACTGGCAGAGATGGTGGGAGCTATGAGGATTAATGAGTTCTCAGAGGAGGTGACTGTAGAAGGAAGAGAGCAGGGGCTTAAGCATGGAGTTGCTCAGATAAGAAAAGAAAGGAGAAAGGGGGAAATAATTTAGAGAGAAAAGAGGTGACCATGGAGGGCTGCTGAAACCGAGGAGGGCATTTCAAGAGCACCAGTTGCCAAAATATCCCTCAAATCCCTCCACATATGCTTCTCATCTCTGATCTCACCCTCTGTATTTCTCGTCTCTGATCTCACCCTGTGTATTTCCAGAGCAGCACACTTTGCACTTGATTGTATATGGGATGTTGTTCACTTTGGAATAGAACTCTGCTTCCAAGTGGGATTTGAGATGGCTTACAAATTTAAGGGTATGATAGAAGGGGTCAATATTTTTGACGACCCAAAAATTAAAACAACAACAACAACAAAAAAGCAGAGAAATCTGCATGTCCTGGTCTGAGCACAGAAACAAGCTTTGATTATTAAGTTCTTGGATTATAAGTCCTTTCCCTCTGCTACATTATAAGCTCCCAATGAGCCTTCGTTTTACACTAAAATGGACCAGTTGCTTCCCTATTTCCCAGCCTGGACATGGCTAGACTACCATCAACTGCTTAAGAAAATAATTCCTGGGGCGCCTGGGTGGCGCAGTTGGTTGAGCGTCCGACTTCAGCCAGGTCACGATCTCGTGGTCCGGGAGTTCGAGCCCCGCGTCAGGCTCTGGGCCGATGGCTCAGAGCCTGGAGCCTGTTTCCGATTCTGTGCCTCCCTCTCTCTCTGCCCCTGCCCCGTTCATGCTCTGTCTCTCTCTGTCCCAAAAATAAATAAACGTTGAAAAATAAAATTAAAAAAAAAAAAAAAGAAAATAATTCCTGACTTGAATTGGTGACATTTAGTATCCTGCTTTGCACACCACTGGATTTTCAAATGACTTGCGACTCTTTAGTTATGCTCCTCAAAGACTGATGAACATTGATGTTAAATCTTTTGACAACACTTCTTTGTTTCAGTTGCTTTTTGAATCTTCTGCATGACTTTCTAATAATGTTTTTACATATAACCATTTAGAGCACAAGGAACTTTCTGATGACTTAGTATAACTTCATGCTGTACATGAGAAGACTGAGGTCCGGAAAGGTTAAAATGACTTAATATCATCCTGAAGATGACCAAGGAGCTGTTTGGAATCTGTGATGACCGTATTACACATTTGACTACATTCTATTTCATTCTAAACCTTGAGCTAAGGCTTTTGTAGTTTCTTCACCAGAAAAGATTTTTTTTTTTAAAGATTTGAATTACACTTTTTCTCCAATAAAATAATCACTGGCTTATTGTAATATAGTTTTTCCTTAGTTTATGTTTCAGCTATTTCCAATCATTCTCACGTGGCCAAAGGCATCAATCAACTGTTTCTCATGATTAAACTTTTATTAGTTCACTATCGCCATTACATTAGGTATGTTTGTGGCACAAACACGGTGTGTGTGGTCTATTCTGTGGAAGGAGATGAAATAAAATGCTGGGTTATCTTTGGAACATCACATCTGTAAAAAGTTCACCATTACTTTGACCGACACTGAATAATTCAACATGGGGTGATATGTCAAAGGTGTGGGTAATAATTCTCAATTCAGATGGCCAGGGAAACTTACTTCTTTAATGAAATATTTTGAAATAACTTCAGGAAGCCCTTAACTTTGAAGCATTGACACAAATGGAAGGTCACGAGGCTGAAATTGTTAGATGCTATAGATATTACCTACAGCTCAGGGAGAAAGGTCATCCCATGCCAGAGACACTGTAAGTATATGACTGAATACATTTTGTAATTATTTTCATCCAGGGACATTAAAATGCTATATAAGGGACAGAAGCTAGGTTCCTTATTTCTCTGCAAATATCAATACATTTTCACTCACTGTGTCATGGCTGAGAAGGAAGCACCACTCATGACTCATGGTGCTAAAGATGATATAGAATCAATGAAGACTAAATCATCAATATATCAATCTGTATGCTTCCAACCAAAGAGACTAATGTGAAAATTAATGACCTTTAAAATTCAAGGAATGCACATACATCAATCTAATTGAAGAAAGAACTGAAAAAGCGTTCCATCAATTACTGCCACCAAGCAGGAAGGAGAGATTAATGACACATGTTGATCAAATGCAGTACATAAAGAGTAAGATAGCCTTTTGCTATCATTGCAAGTCCGGAGATAATCTTG
Source organism: Acinonyx jubatus (assembly GCF_027475565.1). Classification (NCBI taxonomy): domain Eukaryota; kingdom Metazoa; phylum Chordata; class Mammalia; order Carnivora; family Felidae; genus Acinonyx; species Acinonyx jubatus. The sequence goes on along the minus strand of NC_069380.1, from coordinate 65,159,342 downwards.
CGTTTCTGTTTGGAGTGAAGTTTGGATTACGAAAATGACTAACAGAATGTAAGAAGAGTCCCATGACTCTGGATGCATAAGAGAAGTTTTCTATGATCTAAAATACACCCACCCAGTCGGCAGTTCCCCCCAGGAGCACAGACTCATCTTGGGAACAAGGCAGCTCCCAAATACTTCTACGTGCTTAAAGAGCAAAGAGCCTTCTTTATTCTGTTATTTTCCCAATTACATGGGTGCACAGAGTACTATTTTGGCATCATGATAGTTTCGTTTCTATTCATGAAACTTCTTCCTTACTGAATTTTAAAAAATGGAGATAAATGCAGTATCATTACAGGGCGGTTGTATGTGCTGGTGTTGCCTTTCACTATCAAAGTTGCAAAGAATCAACTGGAGAACAGAGCACAATATACAATGTAGGAAGATAGTCACTTGCAATCATTTAAAATAACCTCCTTCTTTTCCCAATGGCTGCCTTGGGAACACAGACCACCCTCTTATCTCTTGTAACCCTTCCCATTTACGAGCATCAGAAAGCAATTTTCTGTAAGTGTTGAAGAGATTGTGTGTTGTATATACACTGTGTGCAGATATAACACATTATTTCATACATACAGCCATTCTGTAGGCCTCTGCAGATTCACAGAATAAAGTAGAGTTTCTCCAGCTTAGGCAGAAAGATTTGCTGAATTCCTTTGGGCTTGAGGACCTCTCATCATTCCTGACACCAGACTAAACATGATCAAAGTTTCCCCGGGGGAAAGCTCATTTTGTTAGGGTTGTTTTTTTCTTTTATTCTGGGTGCCCTTTTCTCAGCCACTGTCCCTGAAAAACCCTCGCGGTCTTTCACTGGAAATGGCAGTCTTGGGATCAGCAGAGAGCATGTCACATACTTGAGCCCTGTTTCTATCAAATTTAATTGCTTTTCTACTCTCGTCCCTGTCCATGTACACTTCCTTGCCTTACTCATTTATGGCTTTTAGACTCAGCTATGTGATGTGTTCTGGGGAAAAAGAAAACCCACACATTTTGATCTCTTTAAATTCAATCACTGATCTTATAAACACATTAAGTTATCCCCGATGGTTAATACCAAAGGCAATTTACAATATCGGGAGTTTTTCTGTTGTCTTTTGATTTGTTTGTTTTTTGGTGGTGAGGAGCAGGGAGAGGTGATTTCCCACCACTCACAGCATGTCTTGTTTTCTCTTCAATTTCAGCAACAAAATCTCAGTTACCTGATGTGCATAGTCTCCTACTAATTTAGCTGAGGTTTAACTAGCAAGAGTCACATGATAAAATCCCTTTTTATTTCTTACTCACAAGAAAATAAACATGTGGAGCATCCTAAGAACAGACAAATAGGAACCAGGTAGTTGGGCATTTATGCATGACCTAATTGCAGAACTATCTTCCTATGAAGCACCGTAATTTATAAGCCATTTCGCGGTGAGTATGGAGAGTTCTGCAAAGAACCTGTGAAGGATACAGTCACAAAAAATAACATGATGGACAGCCCTGTTTCAAGTCCAAGGTTTAGTATAACAAAGTCTCAAGAGAGCTTTGATTCCCAGACGCCCTGGTGACAAATCCTTCCCAAGTTGAGGAAAGTGAGTAGAAATAAGTACAGGACCCTGAGGCCCACCCAAGGAGCACTGCAACAGTCCTATCTCCAGAATGACAGGACTTCAAGTTGTTAGTGGTGCCAGGAGAGCATCAGGAGCAGAGCCGGGAGCCTGCTGGGGAACTAACTAGACAGCATGAATCCGCCAGGCCAGCAATGGAAGAATGTGTGCCTGAGATTAATGTTTCACAGCTGGGATGGAGACCTGGATACAGGCATAGCCGAGAGGTTCTGCAGCAGGAAACAGATGAGAAATTATAGCCTCTGAAGAGCCTGCTCCACCAAATTAATGATAAATGTACACCCATGAGACAATTGGTGGCCAAAAAAAAAAAGCAGCGACTCTTATCTCTGATTTTTTCCCTTTGTCCTAATTTGCCCAAGTAGTACGCTTTTGACCAGGCAATTCCCCTACCAGCATTTACTCATCATGGCTTTGAATATCTCCCTTTTCCTCCTCTGGCAGTATCAAATACGTACCTCTACTTCGGAAACTTTAGATGGTGACTGCATCTTTAAAAGGGAATTTAAAAAATTTTAATTCCAGTATAATGAATATACAGCTGTATGCGTTTTAGGTGTACAATATATCGATTCAACAATCTTGTACATTACCCAGTGATCACGACGTTAAGTGTATTCCTAATCCTCATCACCTATTTCACCCATCCTCCAAACAACTTCCCCTCTGGTAACCACCAGTTTGAATGTAAGAGTTTCTGTTTTTGTTTGTCTCTTTTTTCTTTGTTCATTTATCCTATCTCTTAAATTCCACATTTGAGCGAAATCATATGGTATTTGTTTTCTCTGACTTATTTCACTTAGCATAATACCCTCCAGCTCCATCCATGTCATTGTAAATGGCAAGGTTTCATTCTTTTTTATGGCTGAGTAACATTCCATTATATATACACCACATCTTTACCCATTCTTCTATCAATGGACACTTGGGCTGCTTACATAATTTGGCGATTGTGAATAATGCTGCAATAAATATAGGGGTGGATATATCTTTTCAAATGAGTGTTTTTGTATTCTTTGGGTAAATACCCAGAAGTGGAATTACTGGATCATATGGTAATTCTATTTTTAATTTTTTTCACAACCTCCATATTGTTTTCCACAGTGGTTTCATCAATTTACATTCCTACCAACAGTGCATGAGTATTCCTTTTTCTCTACATCCTTGACAATACTTGTTTCTTGTGTTTTCGATTTTAGCCATTCTGACAGGGGTGAGGTGGTATCTCATTGTAGTTTTGATTTGCATTTCTTTGATGATGAGTGATGTTGAACATCTTTTCACGTATTTATTGGCTATATGTTGTCTTTGGAGAAATGTCTGTTCATGTCTTCTGCCCATTTTTTAATTGGACTATTTGTGTTTAGATGTTGAGTTGCATAAATTCTTCATATATTTTGGATATAAACCCCTTATTGGATAAGTCATTTGCAAATATCTTCTCCCATTCAGTATGTCTTTTAGTTGTGTTGATTATTTCCTTTGCTGGGCAGAAGCTTTTAATTTTGACGTATTCCCAACAGTTTAGTTTTGTTGATTGTTTCCTTTGCTGTGCAGAAGCTTTTAATTTGATGTATTCCCAATAGTTCACTTTTGCTTTTGTTTCCCTTGCCTCAAGAGACATATCTAGAAAAATGTTGCTATGGCTGATGTCAGAGAAATGATTGCCTGTGCTCCTTTCTAGGATTTCTATGGTTTCAAATCTCACATTTAGGTCTTTAATCCATATGGAATTTATTTTTGCATATGGTGTAAGAATGTGGTCAGTTTTCACTTTTTTGTACGTAGCTTTTCAGTTTTCCCAACACTGTTAAAGAGACTACCTTTTTCCCAATGCATATTATTGCCTACTTTGTTGAAGACTAATTGACCATATGATGGTGGGTTTTATATAATCTATGAACAAAATAGACTTCAAAACAAGGACTAACAAGAGACAAAGAAGAATACTATAATACAGGGATAATCCAACAGGAATATATGACAATTGTAAATGTTTATGCACTTAACATGAAAGCACCCAAATACATTAAGCAGCTATTAACGAGCATAAAGGAAGTAACCAATAGTAATGCAATAATAGTGGGGGGACTTTAACACCCCACTTACATCAATGGATAGATAATCCAATCAGAAAATCAACAAGGAAACAATGGTTTTGAATGACACATTGGACAAGATGAATGTAACAGATATGTCCATAATATTCCGTTCTAAAACAGTGGACTACACATTTTTTTCAAGTGCACATGGAGCATTCTCCAGAATAGATCACATATTAGTACACAAAAAACATCTCAACACATTCAAAAGACTGAAGTCATACCATGCATCTTTTTTGACCACAGTGTAATGAAACTAGAAATCAACAACAAGAAAAAACCTAGAAAGAACACAAATATATGGAGGTTAAATAATGTGCTAATAAGCAATGAACGGTCAACCAAGAAATTAAAGAGGAAATAAAAAATACACAGATGCAAATAACAATGAAAATACAATGATCCCAAAACTTTGGGATCCATCAAAAGCTGTGCTAAAAGGGAAGTTTATAGAATGCAGGCCTAGCTCAAGAAGTAAGAAAAATCTCAAAAAAGCAACCTAACTTTACACCTAAAGGAGTCAGAAAAAGGACAAATAACAAAACCTCAAACCAGGAGAAAGAAGGAAATAAAGATTAGGGCTCAAATAAATGAAATGGATACTAAAAAGCAGTAGACAGATAAGTGAAACCAAGAGCTAGTTCCTTGAAAAGATCAACAAAATTGATGAACCTTTATCCAGACTCATTGAGAGAAAGAGAGAGAGAGAGAGAAAGAGAGAGAACTCAAGTGAACAAAATTCGAAATGAAAGAGGAGAAAGAACAAATAACATTACAGAAATACAAAAGATTATAAGAAAATATTATTAAAGGTTCTTTGCCAACAAACTGGACAACCTAGAAAAAATGTATAAAATCCTAGAAGCATATAACCTCCCAAAACCAAAGCAGGAAGAAGTAGAACATTTGAACAAACTGGTTACCAGCAATGAAATTGAATCAATAATGAAAAAACTCCCAAGAAACAAAAGTCCAGGACGAGACGACTTCACAGGTGAATTCTACCAAACATTTAAAGAAGAGTTAATACCTTTTTTTTCTCAAACTTTTCCAAAAAATAAAAGAGGAAGGAAAGCTTCCAAATTCATTCGATGAGGCCAGCTTTACCCTAATATCAAAACCAGATAAAGACACTACAAAAAAAGAGAATCACAAGTCAATAACTCTGATGAACATAGACGCAAAAATCCCCAACAAAATACTAGCAAATGAATCCAAAAATACATGAAAAAAATCTTTCACCACCATCAAGTGGGATTTATTCCAGGGATAAAAGAATAGTTCAATATTCCCAAATCAATCACCATGATCAACCCATCAACAAGTGAAAGGATAACAACCATATGAACATTTCAATAGATGCCGAGAAAGCATTTGGCAAAGTACAACATCCATTCCTGATAAAAACCCTCAACAAAAGTAGGTTTAGAGGGAACATACGTCAACATAATAAAGACCATATATGAAAACCCCACAGATAACATCATACTCAATGGTGAAAAACAGAGCTTTCCCCCTAAGATCAGGAAGAAGACAAGGATGTTCACTCTCAACACTTTTATCCAACACAATTCTGGAAATCCTAGTCCAGAAATCAGACAAGGTAAAGAAAAAAAAGAAATAAAAGGCATCTAAAATTGTAAGGAAGAAGTAAAACTTTCACTATTTGCAGAAGACATGATTCTATATACAGAAAACTCTAAAGACGCCACCAAAACACTATTAGATGGGATAAATTAATTCAGCAAGGTCACAGAATACAAAACGAACATACAAGAATCTACCAGATTTCTATACACTAATAATGAAGCAGCAGAAAGAGAAATTAAGAAAACAATCCTATTTACAATTGCACCAAAAATAATGAACCTAGGAATAAACTTAACCAAGAAGGTGAAAGGCCTCTACTCTGAAAACTATGAAACAATGATGAGAGAAGTTGAAAATGACACAAACAAATGGAAAGACATTCTATGTTCATGGGCCGGGAGAACAAATATAAATGCTCATACTACTCAGCAATCTACAGATTTAATGTAATCCCTATAAAAATACCAACAGCAATTTTCATAGAACTAGAACAAATAATCCTAAAATTTGTATGGAACAACAAAAGACCCCAAACAGAAAAAAGCAATCTTGAAAAAGAAGAACAAAACCAGAGATATGACAATCCCAGATTTCAAGATACACTACAAAGCTGTAGTAATCAAAACAGTATGGTACTGGCACAAAAACAGACACATAGATTAACAGAACAGAATAGAGAGCACAGAAATAAACCCATGATTGTATGGTCAATTATATGGTCAATTGTCTTCAACAAAGGAAGCATCATTAAGAGGGATTAAAAACCACTTTTTAATGAAAATTTCATACAAATAAAAGTAAAGAGAAAAAGTATAATGAACCCTCATGTACCTATCAGGCAACTTCATCAATTATTAATTCATGATCAACCCCTTTTCATTTACTATCTTCTCCTCCCCTCCCCACTCCATCCCCACACCCTTATTCCCAGATTATTTTGAAGGAAACTCCAAGCTTCCCATCATTTCTCGTACATAGAATTTGTTATCAAATCTCCAGGAAACTGCAAGTCTATAGCTTTATTTTTTTCTACTTCTATTAGGAACAAAGCATATTTTAGGGGCCTTTATTATTGACTTCTTGTCCATTTTTATCGTAGCTAAAGTCACAACAATTGTACCATTAAGATAACAACTAAAGACATTCATGTGAACAAAATTTTAGATTAGCAAATTCATCAGTAATTCAAAATATTTAACCCATTTGGACTCTGATTGACTACAGTAAAATATTTCCACATGGTAGAAATGAATGTAAGAAAATACAGTGCTCTGAATATATATAGGAATTCTGTTATAGCTCTTTCCACATCTATATATGGTTCCTTGATATTCCTTTCAAAGGATGCCACAAGTTTCACAAAAATGGATTCTTTTGATTGTATGATTTGCGCCTTTACGAATCTGTGCAGTGTTCAAAGTCAGTATCAGAAAATTAAAATCTACGGTGTTTTATTGATGCTTAACAAAAACTTGTCAATTTATGGGTCTGTGTTGGTTTTCATTATAAAACCAAAATGTATTTTACAAAGTGATTGAATCTTCAGCATAAGAACAGCCAGTACGTGTGCTGGAACCAACCATTTCCTGTGCCCACGGCAGACATTGCTAATCCATCACTGTACCCTTTTCTAAATTGGGATGCAAATTGCAACTTATTTGCTATCCTTGCTCTAAAATCATTTAGAGAAGAGATGTCAATCATGAATTCTGCTATTGAACTTATCAAATGTTGTCATGTTTGAAATGTTTGGCAGGTTACTGCCCCTGTATGTTTTAGGTGAGTTTAGTGCTCTTGTATACCTGTATTCTAACCAAAGCATGGTTTCTGTGACGGGCTTGGAGTGAGGAGATCTGGTTTCAAATTCTAATTCCATTACTCAATAGCTGGGCAATCTTGAACAAATCACCCAATCTCTATCAGCTTTTGTTTTTGTGTGTAAAACTTAAACAATAACTTCCTCCTTTCTTCAGAGGGCTGTTCTGAGCGTCAGATGAAATAATGAAACCGAATGGTTTTTTTAAATTGTTAAAGCTTTATAAAATGTCTGCTAATATAAGCAATACCAATACAAATAAGAATGGGTCTTTGTCCAGTATACGATAGTACAAACTTTAGGAAACACTGGTTTCTAAACTTATCTTCGCTCACCTATCCCTTTGATTCTCTTCTTTATATGACTGTCATAGTGGCTGGGGATTTATTGGGGATCTCTTCCAAGAGTAATCTGAGGTCTGGTGATGCTTCATCATAGTTTATCGCTAGGGGCCCATACTGGGAAGCAGGGTGGTGGGGGCGGAGGGGTGGTGGATCAAATTGATAGGATAGAAAACTAAAGAGTAAGCACAATGAAAAGTTCAATACTAAGGGAAATTTTATAGATCCAATGATTTGGGGCTGATAAGACTGATTAAAAAAAATAGTTTCAGGGGATTCCCCTAATGCTTTGGTCTCCTGTTCTCACCAGGTGACTAGCTGACCGTATGTTACATTGAGACAGCTTTCCGAGAAAGCTGCTCCCGACTCTCTCAGCTCGTTGGCATATATGACAATATGGAAAATATGCAGCAGTTAATTTTCCTAACCACCCTGAAACTAACATATTTGCAATGCATTTCATCAGCAACTTAGTAAATTGCCATTTAAGAGGTACATTACTTTTACAATAGTATCATAAAACTCCTGCTGCCAGCCATAATTCACAGGTGGTAGCTGAGGAAAGTGCATTCAATAGTACTTCAATATCCCTCTGTCCTGAGGTGCTAGTTTCTAAGGAACAGGCTGGCGATGTGCGTGAGCATGTTTCTACTTTGGGGGTTTTGAGTCAAAATAATTTATAAACCTATCTCTTTCTTTCTCTCTTTTCAAGCCTGATATGCTCATGGGCATATCAGCAGCGGTATGGAAATGGTTCCGGTGACGAGCGGGTCCTCTCTGAAGGTCACTTTGTGTAATATTTGAGAAGGTGCTTCACATTTATTTTTAGCATTCAGGTCCTTGGGTGATATTTAAAGTGAATTTTAAATGCATAATAAGAATGATAAGAAATGAGGGTTTTCACTGACCGTATTTTATAGGAAAAAAAAATCTAGTGAAATAGGGACATTAGGCTCCAGAATGCTGGTTACTTTAAATTTTTATATCACTTCATCTCCAATTCAAATGTCAAGTCAAAGTAAATTCCTTAAGTACTTTGAAAATCTCTCTCAGTCATTCAACCAAATTTGGAAGCATCCATCCAAATGTAGACTTGGCTGTCAGAGCAGGAGGTGGGGACAGAAAAATCAGTGTCACCGGCAAAATGAATCGGGAGCAAACTGAAATTTTTTGAGGGAAAGCAGAAATTTCATCTTTTACAAAAATACATCTTGTAAGGCTTCAACAAATATGACCCTAATGATTCTGCGGCCAACTGTGCTTCCCCCATTTCCCACCCGAAATTCTACCCTGTGTGTTTTTTTGGCAGAAGGATAAAACTTTATATTAAAAAAAATTTTTTTTACAGTGTGCCTCTGTCTTCACTTAAAACCCAGCAATTCCAACTCCCTTGAAGCTTTACCTCTTATTCCCTTTATTGTTGTCTCTCAGAAAAATTGATGTTCCCTGACTGAACATAACGCTTATTTTTTTAATGTCATACCGCTTACTGTTTTGCTCTTTTGAAAAAGGAAAGACAAGGGAAATGTTTAAGAAACTATTCAGGTAATTATAGGTAACTTGACATTTCATTATTTCATTATTTTCTTCTTTGTTCCATCTCCTTGTGGCCCTGGGCAACGGACATAGCCACCGCGCGGCAGATGTTTAGTTCAGGATAGAACCTTGAGATGGTGTCCAGATCGTTAATCTGATGGATCGGGAATCTGGAGTCTGAGACGTGGAAGAAGGCCTGCCTGAGGTCACACACTAGCTAACGAGCGACAGTATCTTCATATTGTTCCCAAAGCCATTTCTTTTCTAAATGGCGAGGACACAGTTGAGCACTTGGAACTATGTACTGGGGCCCCCAAATGATCAAATGCCGTTTTAGGGTGTTCTGTCTTGGGAAAGTACAGAGCAGTCATATGCATTATTTCTCTTTGCCCGGGCAGCAGGGCGGCCCTACTTCTTGCGAAGTGAGGAGGGAAACAGATAAGGGGGGAGATGTCTCACACAGCCTAAGTGGCCCAGCTTTTAGACGGAAGCCACAGGTCGCTACTTACTCCCATCTGGCTAAACAGTGTTCTTCTGAGGTGGACGAGCCCATCTCTGTCTGCACAGATAAACGACGAACCAAAAATAGTTTGTGTGGTCTACTGGTAGAGGTAAAAAGCAATGAGGTCAGCCCGGAGTCCATAAGCAATGAGCGCTAATGTATTCCTCCGCCCGCTTTGATTTGCTAACAAAATCATGCAGTTTTAAAAGAGGGAGGACAGGGTTTAACGAAAGGAAGAAAAAAATTAGAAATGTCAAATGTAATGCTTTGAAAGCGGTAGTGAAAGCACAGGAGTCTAACTGTTTTGATGTTCTGAGTCCTGCCGGTGAGTGACAGGGAAAATGAAGACCCTTTCAGACAAACCCATTGTGCTCCTGTCAAAGGTGGCTCAAGTTCTGTTCAAACACCTGTTTCTAGTCTTTATGAATATTAAAAGCCACTGTGATTTTTTTTTTTCAGGAAGCGATGATTTTGAAGTGTTACAGTACACAAAAGACATCATCTCAGTTTGTTCCAATTCACTGCAACTCCTCACTCTTCCCTGAGGACGTGGGTAATTTTTTAAGTTTGTGGCAGTTAGATGTGTAGACACAGAACACTGAAACTGAGAAACAGGGTTGCTTTTTAAAATAATCGCATCAGTCATTCTGATTTCATTTTACACGTGATTCGCCTTTAATTTAGCATCAAGGTGCTAACCACATAAATCGTTAAGGAAATATAAAATACAGGAGCCCCCGAAGGGAGAAAGGCACGCCTCCCAAAGCTGTCATTGCATCACTAATAGCCATGGGACTACCAATTGTAAAGGGAGGCCAATCCCCGTGGGTAGATAATTCTCTGTCAATTAAAAGCCATGTATTTGAAACATGCATGGGCATTCCAAAATGCAGTGTTTTTTTTCCCTAAATTTACTTTGCATGGGATTATGATTCCTTCTAAAGTTCAATAAAGGTAGGTGACATGAACCAACTGGATTTTATGTAGTTTCTTAGAAACATATATCACAGATGCAACAGACTGTCCAGAATACTGCCGTTAAATCTTCCAGCCACTCTTTCAGACCTGTTTCTCCTTGTTTCAGATGAAATTGTGTTGCGCAAATCACGGCCCCATAAAATGATCGCTTGTACCTAACTCCGTCCTGATTTCACTAATGCCGGGTCTCGACTAATCCCTACTTCGTGAAGGAATCCAACCCACTGTAATCCCTCATCACTGGAGCCGGTTTTGGGGCCAGTTTCAGTGTCTATCACGTTACAGCTGCTAAAAAATGAGGTTTTCCCCATTCTTTCTTGAAATTCAGGAGGCAAAGTCTGTGGGGGTCAGGAAATGACACTTGGGTTGTCCAGAATTTGCAATCTACATTCTAATCACTCATTTACATTTAAGGATGGAGGCAAAGTCAAATGGTACTTACATCGAAAGAGATCTGAGAAAGAGCTGCAGAGGATTGCTTCACCTTGCCCTGCTATGATGCTAGAATGCTTTGGAAGTTAATAGAGGTAGAGTAGAAATCAGGCAACCTGACCTCCTTTTTCTGCTTTGGCTCTTGGGTACATCCTGTCTCTTGGCCCTCTTTGATGGCTAATTCTAGACACAAAAAGCAAAACCTGCTGCCTACAAAGGAGTAGTCACCATCCTTGGCTGCGACAATGCCGTGATCACGACTTTTCTTGATACGTGTTACTGTCTAGACCACAAACGTTAAGACCTGTGTATGACGGACCCATAACATTCCTCAGTCTCATGGAGGCCTGACTCCTGTAAGACCATACAGGCAAGGCAGAAAGTCCCGTGCCCCCCTCATGAGAGTTCTCAGAACCCAGAAGAGACAACAATCAGCTTCCAAGGGCCATACCATTATTGGTCGTTCTGCTATTTCCTGTAACAGTCGACTCTGACTATGACGTCAATCAGATTGCACCTCTCCTCTGTACAGTGTATTCTCCAAAGACTCCTCAGCTTGCCCAGAGGAGAAAATAAACTTCTGCAGGTGCCTAAAAGACCCTATGTGATCTCACTCCTAATCTACCTGCTGCCTCTCCAACCCCATCTCCTACTGGTATTCTCCCTGTTTAAGCTGTGCTGGCAACACTGGCTTCCTTGCTTGGTTTGAAATAGTAACCCCGCTCCCAGCGCTAGCTACTGCCTTTTCACTGTTCTGTTTTCCCTCCCATGCACTGATCGCTATCTGACACACAGTATGTCATATTTCTTTGTTTCATTTACTATCTTCTTCCATTCTTCCTACATTGGAATATATGCTCCATGACATGAAGATAGGAATTTTCTTTTCTTATCTTTCCTTTTTTTTGGCCTGGATCTGCAACTTCTAGAGCAGTATATGTGGCCAAAACAGGTGCACAGTCATTATTTTTTTCAATGAATGAATAAATCCATGGCCTCTCCTTGTCTCCTTATTGTTTTATGGCTTGAAGCCATGTAGTTTCCCCTGAAGGAGACAAGGGGGGGGCCCTCAGGTATAAATCAGAATCTGGTCATGAATACATGTTCAGAGATGTCAGATTCCACAAAATGTATCATTTTAGATCAACAAGGTAGGCACCTACCATGCGCTTGATTCTGGGGAAATGGTCTGTGGAGGAGGAGGTGATCGGCAGGCCCGGGTTGTTGCCTATGACCACACAATTTGGTCACTGTGCAAAGGTGTCAGGCAAGGGGGAGAGTAGGGGAGAAATCCAGCCTATTCTCTGCTAGCCAATCCCTGGGCCCTATGGAGTAGTAGGAGAGAAGTCCTTTTTGTAGTTCCCATATCCACAGGGTCCACTTCATGGCACTTTACCAAAAATGCTCTCCTGGCTAACAACTGGCTCTAGTTGGTCTTTTTCTGTGGACACCCTCACCACCTACAGTCAACTCTAAGCCCCCAGCTCAACTCTCAGCCTTCACGATTGATTTTCCATTCAGGGCTGTTTTTAGTTTAAGCATGCGAGCATGGCTTCTTAAAGAAAACTGGATCCAGTGAGCCCAGGAGTCTCCTTCACACAGTCCATCTCTCCACACATAGCATCTGGAAGACGGATAGCTGCTGATCTGCCACGGGTAGAATCGAGTAGAACTGACAGCCAAAAGCTCTCACTTTAATACCCTAAAATGTTTAGCTTTTTGCTTTAAGAGATTATACAGAATTTCTAAACGACTGCATTTAAGTAGCAACACAGCATTTCACTTTAGCATTTCCTTAAATTTGGGGGTAAAATTCCCAGGAAACGATCCTTCCTCAAGAAGGAATTCATAACTCACACGTAATGACTTCATCAATAATGCCTCTAACACAGACAGTGCCTGAGGCACCTAATTCCTATACTTGGGATTTTTGACCTAAAACATACCTGAAATGAGAGTTTGTTTTAAAAAAACGTTTAGAATGCTTTCTATATCCCTCCGTTCTTCAAATCAGTTAAAATAATTCCAAGAATCATCTGTACACGATATTCCAAACTTTTCCTTGCCTTGACTTGGTTATTCTTACCCAGGCCAGTGTTTTATTCCAGTTGACCCAGAGGTAGTTGTGCTCAAGTACAAATTGCTTTATACATTTGTGTGGGGATGGAAAGTAACTGACTTGTCCTTTGCTAGTGACAGTGACACATTGTGGATTGTCTAGGTTCTTTCCCCCCACAGCTTAGATCTCCAACATATTTTTCGTAATGCCGCTTTCTTATTAAACTCAACTGAGATCAGTGTGCCTAACTGATCATCAGCTGGCGACAATTAAATCAAGAAGGGCTCCCAAAGGAGAAAAAGGGCAGAAGAAGAATCCAGGCATGGAGTTATTCTGAAATCTGTTCCCCAATCTTTTGCTTGCATCGTGCGCTAGTAAAATCTGGTGTGTGATAAATGTTTAGAGTTTGTATTCACATTATCAACTCAAGAGCAGCAAAACGTGTGAAAACAGTCTTTATTTTAACCAAACACAGACTCTAATACGGCATAATTAATGATCTATGGAAAAAGGCATTCTCCCCCCTTTTCTGTTGTTCTGCTTCCCAATCTTGCCCCACAATCCTCCTTCTCCTCCTCCTAGAAATTGAGCTCTATCTCTACTCTCCAGTTTTATGTATATTGACATTCTCTCTACTGCCTTACTTAGATCCACAAACATTAAAAAAAATATTTTTAATGTCTATTTATTTTGAGAGAGTGCAAGCGGGGCAGGGGCGTGCCGAGAGTGAGAGAGAGAGAGAGAGAGAGAGAGAAAGAGAGGAAGAGAGAGAAACCCAAGCTATCAGCGCAGAGCCCGAGGCGGGGTTTAATCCCACAAACCTCAAGATCATGACCCGAGCTGAAGTCAAGTGTCAGACACGTAACCGACTGAGCCACCCAGGCGCCCCTAGATCTACAAACATTTTTAAGTCTATTCTTTCCTCATCCCATCTCCCCTTAACAGGGATTGCCTTGACCTGGCATGTATTGTCCCCAAACTATGTGAACAAACACTGTGTCCAGATCATTTGACTCCGTTTTCTCACAATGTGTTTGTTATTACTAAAACTCCCTAAAATCTGGATTCATTCCAGATGCATTGCATTATTGATTTGGCTTTCTCCAAAGACTTCTCATAATTTGCCAAATTCAACAACTTATTCTGAGTCCAAATCCCCCACATTAACTCTGTAGCACCCAGACGTGCCCTCTCATGGGGAAACCACTCACTCAGCGAAGCTCCACTTGGTTCTTGGCTTTAGGCACACGATGCTGACAATCTCTCCACAGTTCCTCTACCTCACTGATCCCTTCTGCTGTCTACTTTGTTTGTTCTCACGCCCTAATCAGATTCAAAACGTGAGAGTACCCTAGGGTTCTGTCCTTGACCCCATTCTTTCTTTTGGCTGTGCACTTTTCCTATGTGATCTCACTCACTGCTTTGGCCAGCCCTCCACTGCTGACGGTCGAGCAGTTACTCACTCTGGGACTCAGGCAACAAAGCCAGCAACAGACTTTCCGGATCTGGTTTCCCGTCCTTTTAACCCCCTACTCATTTCTCCTGGAGCACAAAGACTTGACCCCTTGCCTTCAAAAGCTTTCCCAAGGTAACTCCAGCTTCTTTTTAAAGTTTCATTCTTTGCTAGTCATTGACATGCCTGAGGCTATTTACATACCGGAAATTTGAGGGGAAATAATGCTTTTTGCTTTCCCCTGCATATCCCAGGGAAAAGCTGGGATGTTGGAGTGGGGTCTTTGTCCTTGTCTGCCTCACTGTCTCCACCTCAGAGCTTAGACGATCCTGGTGGTTCCGCTCAGGAAATATTTGTACAATGAGTACAGGTACGGACAAACGCCTCAAAATCTGACCACTGGAATATTAAATAAGCTGCTCAAAGTCACCTTCATCTTAAAGCTTTCTTAATCTCTCCATCTTGATTTATATTCTCAATCCCTTTGACCTTCATAGAACTTCGTGTGTAACACATATTTTACCTTGTATTTTAGTACTTTATGCGATTGTCTTGGTGTCCCTACTGGCTATTTCATACACGCTCTCTAAGAACAGGTACATCACATACACCTTGAAGTCCCCAACTTGTCTTAACACAATTCATTGTACGAAGCAATAGCTTAATATGGACGTGTTCTGTTTCTTTTAATTCAAGGACTAACATACCTGCCGTGGAAATCACAAAGTTCCTGTTTCTTGCAGAATGTCCACCGTAACCGTTAGCTTGGGGTATGGCGCTTCCCTGTCACCTAATCTCTCAGAATTTCATTTCCTTTATAAATGGGGTTAATAATACTTATCTAATAGGGGGACTCAGAGGATTCTTTAATTAATGATGAAGCACACTCCAAGATCCTCGGAGGAAATAAAAGGATAAACATTATTATATCTCTTATTACTGCAGATAGCAGTTATTAAACTTTTCCATAAACAGGGACCAAGAACAATTTTAAGCCAAACTAATAGTTTAATAAGAGGAAGCTAGGGGTTTCCACAGTTGAGCTAACGTAAACACTTTGGCAAAAATTATTCCCTTCTTCCGCTGCTATTAATACCGGACAAGATGAGCTTTCCAAGTCTTAGTTTCCTCACCTGTTTAGTTGAAACATTGGACGAGTTTACCTCAAAGGGCCCTTGTAGCTCCCACATTCTGGCAAATCTTTTATTAACATCTCAAATCTCTGACAAATCGAATAGTCCTTTGTGTTTTTAAAATAACAGTCTACCAGCTCAATGGCTTTCTCCTAAGTGTTCCATTTCAGCCAAAGCGTTGAAGGACACGTGTAGACTTAAGAAAAAAATCATTTGACAGTAGAATGCTGGAAAAAAATCTTTCAGGGCACTCGGAACATGCAAATCTACATTTTTGAATCTTGGTGTCCTAGAAAATTTTTTAGCTTAGGGTAGAGAATAATCAGGACAGACTCATGTGTCCTCCACATCACAAGCTAATCAGAATTTCTCACAAATAGAAATTAATGTTTCTCGTTAGCATTTTCCCTGGGGCTGGAGGTAATGCTTACCAAATTTCTCCTGGGAGTATTTTAGAATCCTAGTGTGGCAAGGCAGCTCAGTGAGGGTGTCAGGCATTTGGTAACAAACCAAGCAGTTTACTCTGCTTTTTTGGAGGACGTTACGGAATGGATGATCTGAAATGTCCGACTGAACCGTGAGAAGGGCCCGCAGAGAAGATTGTTTTAGAAAACTCCCTCCTTGGCTCCTTCTACCTGACTTGAGTCTTCAAAATGGTCTTGGAAAATAACTAGACTGCAGCACTTTACAGCCCAGTCTTTGATGTAATACAAGGTGTGTCCAGCTGTCTTCAGGATTTGTCATGACGCTTTTTTTTAAAAAAAAATTATTGTGGTTAAAAAATATGTAATATAAATTCACCCTCCTAATATTTTGGGGCATAGAGTGCAGTATTGTCAACCATCTGTACATTGTGGTACGATGGATCCCTAGAACATTTCATCCTTCATAACTGAAACTTCATCCACTGAACAACTTCTCCCTCCCCCCCCCCCCAGTCCTTGGCAACACCATTCTACTTTCTGGGTCTAGAAGTCTGACTATTTCAGGTATCTCGGGTAAGTGGACTCGTGCCGTACTTGTCTTTCTGACTGGCTTATTTCACTTAGCGTGACGTCCTCAGGGTTTATCATGTTGTACCTTATGTCAGGACTTCCTCTTTTTTTCAAACAGATTTTGTTCACAATATTCTAGTCTTTCTAGTGCCTCTAGGGGATGATGTGTTTTTTTCCTAGGAAGGAGAGAAACTTCCCTGAAATATTTTAATAAAAGAGTTACTCTCCCAGGTTAATGCCAGAGTTTGGTTTCCCATGGTCCATGAGGCAAGCTTTAAGAGGTTTGTTTCAGTAATTGGGTCACATTCAGGTGATGTCACTGGTACCTCAGAGAAAGTAACAAATACACTTAAAAAAAAACAAAAACGCAAATGGTAAGCACAGCCCCTCTTCTCACTCAACAGCAACGTATTTTCAGTGACCAACTAATTTTTAGCTTTAGTATTACATAGAGAAAATCAGCATCTTCCGGGGATCATCGGGTGGTATGGTGGGTGTATGATTCGTGAGAACGTTGTACCTATGAACACGTTAGTATTAATACAATAGATACAATAAAAGCATAGAGTTGAGCAGCAAACATGGAATGCTTCTAAGCATCCCTTGTATCCTAACTCTTTTCCCACAGAGGCTTCAGCAGGAAAAATGACATGGTTTCTAGAACTAGATATGTTTACATTCTGGCTTTACCACTTACTAGTTGGCTTTGAACCACCTCTCTAAGCCTCAGTTTCCTTGCTGGTAAAATTAAAGTCGCATGTGTTTCCCAGGACTGTAGGGGAATGAAATGTGATTTAGGAAGCAGTGGGTCACAGGCTCCTGATCTAGCCCAGTTCCTGC
Source organism: Acinonyx jubatus (assembly GCF_027475565.1). NCBI lineage: Eukaryota > Metazoa > Chordata > Mammalia > Carnivora > Felidae > Acinonyx > Acinonyx jubatus. The sequence goes on along the minus strand of NC_069380.1, from coordinate 65,141,919 downwards.
CGCAAATAAGCTCCCCATAAATAAACCTCAGACCCCGACCCTTTCTCATACTTGGGAAGCCAATGCTTTCAACTCGCATCGAAATGTCTAGATATCCGAAAAGATGTGAACTCTGCTCAAAGAAATACCGGCAGATAAGAGGTTGAATGTACAAAAGAGATAAATCAGGAGCTGACTATTTGCTTTACAAAAGGAGTCTCTGATTAACGGTAAGATTAATGGCTCCCAGTTTTGCGGCACCTCCTGGTCTGTTTGTAAACCCTGGTCTGAGCTTTACAGAATTCTCCTCATCCTGAAAAGAGTCCTTTGTAGAGCTTTCTAGTGTTCCTCCAAGACTCAAACTCTTACATTTTTGTTTCCCTACAAGTTTTTAAGGCGGCAGCGACTGGGTAATTTGTAGTACATATTTACGTCTTACGGAGCTTTGAAAGGAAATCCAAATCAGGCCAGACTGACCTCCCTGCAAGTCATTTCTATATATCCTGGTCCCACCAAAAAAGAAAACAGAGTGTCGTAAAACCTGAGCGATTGTGAATTCCTGCAGGATAGGAGTTATTAACCTTGACCATAATTAAATCTCCTGGTTACAAGTGCTGGCGCTTGACCCAACTATTCCTTTGGCGAAAATTTGTAACAAACAGCTAGTCAAGGAAGTTCTTTCTATTTTCTCGAAAGCTTCCACCTTGGCCCAGAGTCAGGTATCTGAGACACATAAACACACACGGATGTTCTCCCAGCCTCCTGTTTCCGAGGTTTCTGGAGCAGGTGATCATTAATGCAAATTTATGGGCCATTACAGAATTTTGAAAAGATGTGTTGCGGTTGAATAAAGAGCATAAGCTTTTCGCACTTGCTTTTTAATTACTAAATATGAAAAAAAAAAAGGAAGTTACAGATTTTAGCCGTACTGGTTTCTAGGAAAGGTACTGAGCTAAACATTCCCTGACAGCAACAAAACAATTCTCCTGGACGAGGGTGATTTCTTTGGCAAAAAATACAGGTTTCTTGTATTTACAAAAGTGGTTTGAGGATCGAAAGCAAGCAGTCTCAAAGAAGGGTCTGTTGCTAGTTCTCCTGTGAGGGGCCGAGTGTGGGGCCGTAGGAGCCCGTGAAACACTCGGTTCACAGCTTGGGTGTGTGTACGTATGTGATGGTATTGCTCGAAACTTCTCCCCTGCCCCTTTCCTAAAAAAATTGCTTACGCTGAGTGAAAGCAAATAGCTCAGAGTACTATTAGTTCCTGTTTAAATTTAAAGTGAGGGCTAAGCAAAACACCGTTTTATGAAAGGAGTATTTTTAGGAATGAATGGGTTAGTCAGTCCTTGAGAAGTGGGTTTTAAGCACGCCATGGCTACAGCTTGGTAAAGAAACGCGTGTGCAACGGAGATGTTTGCTTTCTTAGAAAACACATTTTTTGGTGGCGTTCTAGATGATTCCGTAGTCACCACAGGCATTGCTCCTGTCTTGCTCTCCCGAGGTGGCCAGTTCTTTTAGCTTCCAGTAGACACACACGGTTGCCATCTGGCCCTTTGCGATTTTTCCTATATAGCTTTTCAAGATCAGCACAAAAGGTTCTGAAATATATATTTATTTTTATTTTATTAAAACGAAGGGATGTGGCCATAGCAAAAGCAGATCTATTTTTTCATGTTAATAGCCAGATCACTTTGTTTCTATTTTGCTCTAGTAAATAAAAAGTACTGTTTCCTCTGACATTTATTTTTCTGGCCCTAAGATTAGGAAAAACTGACCAGAGGGAAAGATCACTTACTGTCACTCTGCTTAGCTTGCACTTTAATGATAAGAAAATCATTTTCTGAGATCTCTTTCAAGCTGAAAATGTTTCACCCAATCTGTTTGCATTTTTAATAACAGTGAAATAAGCAAACCCTCGATAACAGCATTTCGCATTAATTTTTAATAATCTCATGGCTTTTAAGTTGCCCTTTGTATCTTGGTGGGGGAAAACATTCTATAGAAAATTAATCAGGAAGTAAATTTATTTCTGATGCTTTCCTTATTCTTGGAGAGTTAGAGAGTCAATGGCACAGGCTGCCAAATGTTTCTGAACGTGCTTGCTCAGACACAACGCCACCGAGGCAAACAGCCAAGATGATAGTTTTTAATTTTCTGCTTAGTAATATTTCCTCTCTCTTCATGGTTGGATTCTCCTTGGCTCCACGGTGCTAAGCTGCCTCTACAAACAGCCTTTATGATTGATTAGTGCTAGCCCAAGGGTCCCTGGAATTGTCTGTTGAGCCACTGTAAAGACCTGAGTGCAGCAATGTTTATCATTCACTACTTCACCAAAGTGATAAAAATTTGTTGAACATCTACTGCATAGCAAGTCTTGTATGGGGTATTAGGGGCATGGTACTGATCAGTTCAGCGGTGGTCAAAACAACATAGCAGTGGCGACACAGCTGGCCTTCTATACATTCTTTGCAAAGGTACCTCTACAGTGCCCTCGGGCCAGGCAATGTTTAGGAGTATCTTCACGCACTGCGTCCCTCCCACTCCCCGGCCTGATCTGTTCTGGCTTCAGATTCCTCAACTGAAGGAAGAAATAATAGCTCCCTCATTGCACTCGTGTGAGGGTTAGATGGAAGATTCTTATTACAATGCTTGGCACAAAGTGCAATCATAAAGGTTGACTATTCTTACTGTCATCTGCAATAATGGTAATAGTTCAAAAAGTAATAACTGTCATTTATTTTCTGCTATGCATTTATATGATGGGCTCTCCATTGGGTGCTATTAGGTATATTATCTGTAATTCTCTCAACAATCCTTTGAGATGAGTCTGACAATTTAAATCCAGAGAATTTAAGAGGCTTGGTCAGGACTGTCCAGCTATTGGGACCACCCAGGTCTTTTCTTTCTCGTAGTTGACTACATGGCAAGAAATGGCTCATGGCTTGATGATCCAGTCCCCACTGGGGGAATGCTGGGGTGTGAGGAGAGATTGGTCCACACATGATTTCAGGAATCATGTCCAGATCCACAGCCCTAACACTAGCAATGGGTAGGCAGATGCCTCAGATGGTCTTGGGTAGATCTGTTCCCCCATCTCTACCCCCCCTCCTTTGCATTATGGGATCCACTGCCGGCACAAGAGAGGGCAAGGGAAACCCTTCTTCTTGGCACAGGGAATCCAACCAATGCCCCCCAGGTCATGCGACCTGGAAGAGGACTTTGGCATTTCTGGGCACCAATTTCCTCACATAGAATGAGAAGAGCTGGTTCTAGGATTCTTCCTCTTTAGATAAGGAAGCAACGGTTAAATATTGAGTGCATTCAGGCTTTACATCTGGTAATTCATTTAATTCTCCCAGTGACCTTGGAGAAAAAAAAAATCTTATTTATGATTCCATCCAAAGTTGTCCAGTTATTTAATGACAGAATCAGCCCAGAAACCTAACTCTGCCCAATTCCAAAGCTCAAGATCATTCCTCATCGCCACACTGCCTGAGGGTTCGCGTTGGTTTCCCAGTAATGGTGACCTGGGCATCTTCTATCTTTCGGCAAAGGTCGTAGAATACATTGCCATATGGATCCTGAAACAAATGCCATCCAATCTTGATTGGCCCTGTAACGGCCAATTGTCAAGTGAGTTGCAACGAAGAGTCACATTGCAATATGAATTATGGTCTTCTTCTTTATTCATGTCTTCTAACCTGGATTCTCCTAGCATTCTTTTCATCTCTACTTGTCACATGGCAGCACAATCACAAGTTTGCTTTGGGCCTGGTTGTCTGGAAGTCAGGGAAGCTTTCCACCTAACTTTGTGTTACTGAGAAGGGGAAAGATTATCCTACCGCCAATGTGTTTCACGCACCACCCTGTCCTGACCTAAATGCTTGCACAGCCACGCTCCCACTGCTGGCAGTTTTGCTGAAGTGGAGTTCATAATTAAAATCCTCCTTGGCTTCTATAGCTTCTCTCCTACTCAAGCTACATATTTCAAGTGGTTATTATGCTTAATACAGCAACTTTCAAATCGAAATTAAAAAATTAAGGGTTGGATGCCTAAACGGAAACAATGCCAATAAATACTCTCATGATATTCCTATACGTAATAGCTTTTGATAACCAGGCCTTCCAGGTATTATATGTGTATTTGAAAATAAGCACTCACGGATCCAGTTTGCACCTGATATAATTATTCCCCATCCTGCCTTTCTGAGATCATAAAAGTAACAAGATTATTCCACCGAAGGCAAATAATACTTAGGAACAATTAGAACAACTTAATGAAAGGAATAATTAAATGTATGTTAAATAACAATATATCAAACACATTTGTGTTTGAAAGGAATATCTTTTCATGAGCAGAGTTCTGACTGATGTCAGCATGAATCTTCGTTCTCTTGGATTCTCATCCAAAATACCAAAATATTTTTCCCCTGTAGGATTGTAAAATAAAGTATATTCCAGTTCCCGCCAGATAAGACAGTGTTTCACATTACCATATTTACACTTTAGCATTCCAATACTACAGCAGGGAAACAATTCTTGAAATGCTCCTCATTTTCTGCACTTTATGAGTAAGAAATCCCCATGGCTAACATTTGTATCTGCCTGGTTCCTCTTCCCAAACTGGTTAACACCATTTTGAAAAATTCCATTTTAAACTTATCTGTCTAGTTTTTTTTTTTTAATTTTAACGTTTATTCATTTTTTGAAAGACAGAGACAGACAGAGCACAAGCAGGGGTGGGGCGGAGAGAGAGGGGGACACAGCCTCTGAAGCAGGCTCCAGGCTCTGAGCCGTCAGCATAGAGCCCCTCGCGGGGCTTGAACTCACAAACCGCAAGATCGTGACCTGAGCCGAAGTCGGATGCCCAACCTACCGAGCCAACCAGGTGCCCTAAGTTTTGTGTTTTTTTTTTTTAAAACAAAACAAAACATATGTGTGTTGGAGTGGGTATTTTACAAACTCCACTTGACAATGGGATGGCTTCAGGGCATCAATCTTTCCAGGATTCTCCTAAAATTCTCCTACGGGGAATATTCCATAGGACTACATGCCCAAGTGTGGTGAAAATGGAAGCTCTTCATTTTGCGGGATGTTTTGCAGGATATTTTCACCTACTGGAAGCAGTCTACACTCCTCCTGCCTTCCTCTATTTTTTGTCTATAATTTTAGCTACATACAAAAAAAAATCCTCCTGTAAAGGCAATCATTTCTAGAAATTAATAGTTTTTCAGATAAAGCCATTACTATGAAAAATACTTTTTTCTTTGTAAGGTTTCTGGACACAACTAATAAAAAAATATTAAGCACACATTAGTTTAGGGTAAAATATATTAATAACCAATCTCTAATGTCACAAAATTGCATGTGACCTCATAATTTTTTCATAGCAATTCACTTGAGTAACACAAAACAGATAATGCTGCTATCTCTAGAAGGAAGATCAGTTCCTAAAGGTTTACATGATCAATGTCAGTGTAGCAGCATTAGGGACACAACTGTGCCCTCCGTGGGGGCAGATTATATTTGTCTCCTTAATGCAGCTGAAGTTGGCATCGGACCTTTTGGCAACCTTGTCCCAAGGGATGGTCAATGGGCTTATGGTCAAAGAAAACTCTTAAGTCTGTTTCAGCCCTGCCACATGCCATCTGCCAGATATTTCTGGTTATTCCCACTTTCAGGCACATTGTTCTTGACTCCTCGTAACTGGGTTACTGCTGAATTGAGAGTGAAGTGATGTGTGTCAATTCCAGGCCAGAGGCTTTAATTACTGCTGTGAGACCCTCCAGACCTCTTTGTCTTCTACCTTGGCAACTGGCAATGTTCAAGATGGCGGCTACACTCTCACCCGGAGCTCTAGGGTAAGAGATATGGAAGTAAGCAAGAGACAATATAGGATGTAGCCTGAGTAAGAAATAAATCTTTTGCTATGATAAGCCACCAAGATTTGCGAGCTACTTGTTACTACTGTGTTACTCAGCCTATCCAGATTGATGCAAACACTAAGGAATTTTTAGGAGAAAATGCCACATTATAAAGTGAGGGACACAAATTTTATTATGTATCCATGACTATCACTGTGATTATTATCTTGACTCATTAACCTAGGACTGCACTAGCCCATCTGACAATTTTGTGTAATTTAGAATAGATCCCGGCCCCAGGGCATGTGTCCTAGAGATCAGAGTGTGACCTGAGTTTCAGGCTCACCAGCTCTCTTTCCTTGGCACCTTGTGCTACGATCCATTTAATTTAAACTAGGCAACGGCATGTTCGGTCTTAATTCCTTGTAAGGATTACACATGCTAACGATCCTCTTTCTGCTGTCTTCAAAACCACTGATTTCTTTTTACAGTACAATGATTTATGCAGTACTTTTGTGTTTGCAAAGACTTTTTCACAAAATGGTAATAATTGTAATTATACTTAATTGGCAATGTTGATGTGAGTATCAAATGAGATAATGTATGTGAACAATGCTTTGTTAACTACAAAATTCTTTACCTGGTGAGTCATTCATATCTCCTCTAATGACTACAGTCTTTGGAAGCAGACAGGCAGACAATTCCACCATCTTACAGATGAGGATGCTATGGTTCTACCAGGTCCAGTGACTTGTCCAGACCACTCGGTGTGTCATAAAGTCAGACGTGAGGCCATGTCTTTGGATTCCCAACCCATTTCATCTTCTATTTTCCCACATGAGCTAGAGGAAAGCTGGTGTGTCAGCAGCCCTCTAGCAAATAAACAGGACTAGGAGTCATGGGTGGTATAATCAAAAACCCTTTGCAGTGTTGAAGATATCAGCCTTGCTGATTTATTTCTTATTTTTCTCAGTGGAGAAATTTGCAGGAAATGATCTCCTTTCGAGAAAGGGCTAAATTCCAGAAGGTTCATGGTGTAGATAAGAAACCATTTCCTGGGAGAGGAGACCACTGCATTGTTTGTTTCTCTAGACCCAAGTGTGAACTCCAACGCTGAACAGGGATGCTCAGAAAAGAGCCCCCAGCACTACTCTGTGCCCCGCACTTTGCATATGCATTTCAGAATCTGACTCACAAAGTACAAATTATTTATGTATATAAACTTGCTCTAAGCTAAATCAATTTAAATAAATATTTTATGAGTTTGCTTTACTGTGTGCCGTGTTGGTTTTTCTTTGTAATGATGATGAGAATCTATTGGTCATTGAAGCAACAATTCAGGATGGTGGAATGGTGTCACATTTGAAAGAACAGTGGTGGTTGTGGCAGGGGAGTATGTCTCCCATGGGAAACTGGAGAAAATATTAAAAACAAAGGTGTATCGCACACAACAGAACACTTATTTCACAGAATGTGTAGAGCGTCGGGGGTGGGTAGTAGAAGAACATGGACACTGGAAACACAAATACAGTTGATTTTTGTTATTTGTGGTAGTTATGATCTGTAAGGTCGTTGAGAACACTGAAGTAATGAATATTGAACAATGCATTGGTCTCAGGGGAAGTACGGGTTAGTTTCCTGCGAGTCTCTGGTCAACCAATCAATATGTAGCCTTTTAAATGTACGTCTGTTCTATTTAAAGACATATCTCCCCCCGCCCCCCACCGCCCATATACATGTAATTCATTAACAATGGACTCAGGCCCAACAGCAGTATAAGTAATACTCAAGCAAAGCTTCTCTAACACATACATTTTTCTCAATGAGGCACATCACAGCCTTCTCACACTTAGGACAACTAGATAGCACTTCAGTCCTATGCTTGAGAGGGGGTCATTTTAAACAGTCACATTACCAACCCCCCCAACCCCCAAAACAACAAGAAAACACAAACATATGAAATACGTGGCACTAAATAGAGTGTGAAAAGGATGCTGTTTACAGTAGGAGAATTGAAACAAGGAGGCAGAGCATTGCCTCGTTTGACCTCAGTTGGCAGCATGCATATTGGGTGACTCAGATTTTTGCCACTTTGCACAGGCCTGCAAATCACTGCAAAGCTCTGTTGAGTATTGATTCTGGGGTTACAAATACACTTTACAGATATGGAATTCATGAATAATGATTATAATGGTTCTGCTACTTCTTAGCTTGGCCAAGCTACCCAAGTGTTCTGAGCTTTAGTTTTCTCATGCATAGAGTGCCGATGATACTGTTGTTTAGAGTAGCAGGGGATTATATGAACATAAATGTAAGGCACACAATATGCGGGAGAAGTTTAATAAATGGTAGCTGCATTGTTATCATCATGGAGCAGCATAGAGAGGAGAAAACATCCTGACAGAATAGCAAAAGTATAGGTGGTGCCAGAAAAATCTGGTTTCCAATCCAAGTTCCATCACAAAGTAACTGTGTGACTTTGGACAAGTTGTCTTTTGTCCAAAGTTAGAGACTCAATTTTCTGCTCCGTGAAACGAGTAGGATATCAAACTCACAGTAATATCTAAGTGCGTACGTGTGCATTAAATTGAAAAGTGCTCACACTGGCATAGAACGACCTCAAGAAAAGTCGGTTTCATTCTCTATATCCCCATATTATTTCATTATCAACTAGAATGTTAGCCAATTGATGCGGGTCTGTAGAATTTTTTTAAAAAGGGGACTATCCTTTCAATTTGTCTGATGGTTAGACAAAATTATGCCAAATAAAGCATCAAAGGCAACCAGGCATTCGTGGGCACGCACATATGTACACCACCATCTTCCTCCTCTGCCATATAAAAAAAAAGAGAGAAAGAAAGAAGCGTTGGGTAATTTTGTGATAATTTTTAAAAGTAGGATTTGGGAATTACAGTGCAAAAGAGAAAAAGAGAATTTGGCCATTATTCTGTACAATGTTCCAAAATTTACTTCGTTTTAAGGGTTTCCCAGTTTACTCAGGAAATGACACTTGACTAGTGATAGAGACTCTCGCAGAATTTGGCAGAAGAGGGAGCTTTCCTGTGGGTTAAACAAAGGGTCAGTGACGAGGAGTAAGATGGCGAGGGGCACTGCTGAGATGATGTGGATGTCAGAATACAGCTGAGCACAGGTGGGGGACAATGATTACTGATGAACTGAGTTTAAGATAAACGAGTACATTTGGCAGGAAAGTTACGAAGCTGATGAAATGAAAGACTGTTAGAAAATGTCCTATTTGAAGCTCTTCTCTTTTAGATATTTCTTGATTTTAATTCATAGTCTAATTACGTGATATCTGTTGAATACACAGACATAGGCACAGGCAAGACCTTCATCTGGAATATCCCTGCCTCTCAATTAGACATTCCTGGAAAAGTCTGACCAGGGGGCCGCACTCTCAATCCTGAGGATCGTCTTGACCTTGTGTCAATGACCCAGGTAAGGAAGAGTAAGGAACAGCAGCCCACTGGGCTGTCTGCAAAGTTAAGCTGACTTGAAGGGGTAGCCAGCCTCATCATTCTGTAATGGGTCTTCCAAAACATGTTCGCCAGCGATGGAGATGAGAAAGCCCTTTGTTAGTCCCACCTCCTGCACTTCTGCTCCTACAGGGGATAATTTAGAACATCCCCTGCATGTTTCCAGCTTGGAGATCTGGGCTCGTCTCAAGGACCGGACAAATTCCTAAAACATGGATGTACAGTCTTTCGTCACTCAACTTATTTTGAAAAGAGCATTGAGCTGAAATGTGAGTGAGGATCTGGTGTATCCTGCCAATGGCAAATGTGCAGGTACTTTGTTTGTTCATCAGTCATCGTGGGTATGATTGGGTATGATTGAGAATTAATATCCCCATTTTGTTTGTGACAAAAACCCTGATGGAGAGATTAAGCAGGATGAAACAGAAATGCAAGATTGAGAAGACAAAAAAAACCAAACTGTGTCACTAGAGAAAGAGAACATGCAGTCAAGAACCAGAAAGTTCTTGACTTCCAATTCAGATAGTTCCTGATTAATAGACTATACTGATAGTTCTCAGCCGAAATTAATAATATGCGGTGGCTGTTTAAATAATGCAAATGAACAGGTTTTTCATCATACCTTGACTGTTACCCAATTTAAACTTCCACCTTAAAGCTTCATTTTAGAAGCTTTGTTGTTGACTGTTACCCAATTTAAACTTCCACCTTAAAGCTTCATTTTAGAAGCTTTGTTGTTGTTAATCACAGTATCTTGTTAAGAATTGTTAGTCTCTGTCCAAAAAAAAAAAAACCAAAAAAAACACAAAAAAAAAACCAAAAAAAAAACCACACTTTTTTTTCCCCAGAAAAATAAACTGAGAATTTAACCTGCTTTGCAGAAATGTTCAGTAAATGTAAACGGTTCAGAGTAGAACAGATGGGGTTCTAACATGATCCTGTCATATAAAATCAGTTTAAAAGTAAAGTTGAAATGTGATCACTCTGCTGTACGGGCATGTGAGTGTGCTAACCATTTTAATCGCAGATAATGCCTTTTACAGTTCAGGTCTCACCGTTGTTAAGTGATTTCTAATTTAAATGTCAGTTTCCATACAAAATAACTGGGCTTGGAGATTGTTTTTTGTACCCTCACGGTTTCAAGAAGGTAAATTTTAGTGATTCTAGTTAGAGCAGCTGGGTAAGTTTTATTGGCTTATTATTTCCCTTAGAAGACCAACATATTGCTTATTTTATTTATTTATTTAATTTTAAAAAAGATTATTTATTTATTTATTTATTTATTTATTTATTTAGAGAGGAAACATGAGCAGGGGAGGGGCAGAGAGAGGGAGAGAGAGAGAATCCTAAGCAGTCTCTGTACCGTCAATGCAGAGCCCAACGTGGGGCTTGAACTCACGAACCTTGAGATCACGACATGAGCTGAAATCAGATGCTTAACCGACTGAGCCACCCAGGTGCCCCCACATATTGCTCAGTTTAAAATGACTGCTTTGCTTTTGGGAAAACATTCAAGAACCAAGCCTTGCATCAAGTCAAGAACATTTAAGTGGCGAACATCACATGACCCCATTCACCAGGTCAAGTCATTCGGCTGTTTGTGGAGAAGCCGTTTTAAGACAAGACGATTCCGTGGAGGTCACACCGACACACTCCTGTGGAAAGGTAGCCACCAGATAAGAAAAGTATTACGAAAAAATTTTAGGCTGAAGTCATCTTGTCCTTATATGACACAAAACGTTGATTCCTAACCAAACATTTATATACCTTGCTGTCTGGGGCTGAATTGTGTCCAGGTTGAAATCAACACCTCGGAACGTGATCTTATTTGGAAATAGGTTTATTGCAGATGTAATTGGTTAAGTTGAGGTTATACCAGAGTAGGGTGAGCCCCTAATCCAATACGGTGTGTGTCCTTATGAATAGGGGAAATGTGTACTCTGATGTGTGCACAGGGACGTCACCACACGAAGCAAAGAACTACCAGAAGCTAGCAGAGAAGCCTGGAACGGATCCTTCCCTAGAGCCTTCTGAGGGAACCTACACCTGATTTCAGACTTGCAGCCTCCAGAACTGTGTGAGAATACGTTTCTGCTGTTGAAGTTGTTTAAGCCTCTCTGTGGGTGGAACTTTCTTAGGGCAGATGTAGCAAACTAACACAGGGTGTTTTTAGAAAAGGAGATGGTCTCTGTTTTTCTCCTTTGCTGTCCATACTGATACGGATGCGGTTATGTCTTCAATGAACAGGAACATAATTTCACACCCTCAACTTCCTCAAGAGAGTGCTAATCCTGCCCCTTTGGATCTGGTCCATAAGGCCCTCACTTTTAGCGAGTGGTACAGAATAGCTAAACAAGACGGACTTTTACAGATGGAAGGTGATGGTCTTCGTGTAGTTTGGAGTGAGGAGAACCCTCCACTGCTTCTAAGGCCCTGTGTCCAGGGAAGAGCGTGTTCTGATGCTCAGTCTCTGGGCTTCATCTCCAGGATGCTACAGGGGATTCCTCCCTCAGGGCTATGCCTCCTTCTTATGGCTCTCATTCCGTGGAGGTACCTCTAGCTGCCCAGAACACTGGCTCAGCATGTCTTTTGTTTCTGTTAGAAAATTCCCTAGTGTTTTAGGTAAAAGGCAGTGTAAGTTCAGCTGATATGAAGAAGCTCACAGGGACCAAATGTTTGTGTCCCTTTGAAATTCACATGTTGAGGGAGGCCTCGGTGGCTCATTTGGTTAAGCATCTGACTCTTGATTTCCGCTCAGGTCATGATCGCGCAGTTCATGAGATTGACATGTCTCATGTCACTGACATCTTGCTGACAGCGGGGAGCCTGTTTGGTTGAGGTTCTCTCTCACCCTCTCTCTCTGCCTCCCCTCCACTTGCTCTCTCTCTCTCTCTCAAAATAAATAAATAACCTTAAAAAAAAGGAAAAGAAATTCCTACGTTGACATCCTAGCCCCTCAGGTGATGGTCGTAGGAAGTGAGGTCTTGGGGAGGTGATTAGGTCATGAGAACTGAGCCCTCATAAATGGGATGAGTGCCCTCAGAAAAGCCTTGTAAAAAGAGAGCTCCCTAGGCCCTGACATGCAAGGGACACAGCCAGAAGACATCCTTCTATGAAGCCAGAAGTGGGCCCTCACCAGCCACTGAATCTACCAGCACTTAATCGTCGACTTCCTAGCTTCCAGAACTGCAGGGAGTAAATGTCTGTTGTTTATAGGCCACCTAGTTTAGGGTATTCTGTGACAGCAGCCCCAACTGACTCACGCAGAGACCAATACTTTTTGCAACCCGCCAAGCACAGGATGCTGGGAAAACGTGGCAGGGAGGAGATGCCTGAGTGGCTGGTATAGAGGCCCCGGAACTGCTCCTGCTACCCTCGTGGGGTACGCACTAGCACTGAGTGCCACATATGTGCCTGGGCTTTGGGACAGGCCCTGGACAGTTGCTCAGTCCTTTATAGCCATCCTGCGAGGGAAATACGGTGTCCCTTTTATAAATGAGGAAATAGTGACTCAAGGTCAGATAAGTAGTAAACGTCAGCACCAGCTCTCACAAGCACAAGCTTTTCTAGGTCTATATCTTGGCTTCAAAAGCAGTAGACTCTTTTACAAGATAGGCTATTATTATTATTATTATTATTATTATTATTATTAATCACCCCTATTGTTGTTGTTACTCTATTGCCCCGCACATATCAGGGTAGGGGAGTCGGAGACACAAACACACGTTGTAGTGATACTTGGTAGCATATAAGAGCTGGTTTGAGGTAGGGGATACTTCTCTTCTGTTTATGATCACATACAATTTTGTAAATTTGGATTTTTAAAAGTGCGATAAAGTAGTGTTTCTCTCAGTGTCTTCCAGAATGACCACTTGTATCAGAATAAGCTGGGATGCATATAAAAACTACCAAGTCCAGAACTCCAAGGAAGACAGGACTGAATTTGAACAGGCAGGGGATGCTGTGGAATCTGCATTTTTAAAGAGTCACTCCCCCCCCCCCCCAGGTGATTCTTATGCAAATTAAAGTTGGAGAGCCACTGCCTTAAAGGTTGGGGCACCAAAGGTCTCTTAGGAAAATTCTTTGCCTCTGGCACACTGAGCTTCTAAATGTACAACTTATGCCAGGCTCTGGTTGTTACCAAGGGCTGTAGCAGGTGCAGAAGCCTGGGGGGATAGGAGGGTCACAAAAAGGACACAACTTCTACGAGGCTCACATCAGAAGGGAAGAGTTGCAAACTTTGTACCAAACAGTTTAACAAGTATATTTGAGCTCACCTCAGAGGCAGGCAAGAACCATGGCTGCAGAATAACAGGATGCATTGGGATTCTGAACATCTTTGTCAGAGAAAATGTTGTCCTGATCGCCCCAAACAAATTCTGTCATCTTTATCTCTTCCATCTCATGAAAGATTCGGCCTCAAGCAGTTGCTTCTCTATCATTTATCCGAGGTGGACATTGGGCACAATGTGAATGGGTAGTTTGATTGTGATTTATACGAAGTTAAGGAGCAAAACCAACGACCCATGTTTTAAATTATCTAACAGCTATGCTGTCTAGCTCACAATGTGAGACTTATTCCATTTTTATGGGAGGAAAGGGGCACTGGTCACCTGAAGGATTGCTTGATATGATTGGGCAAGTTCAGGTCACTGGAATCCTCCTTAGGAAAGAGTGGTTTCAGGATTCTCAGCAGTCTGCAATAAGAATTTTATGTGTTCTTCACGTTCTCAGACAGAGTCCAAACCCATGTCAAAATTCACACAGAGCCATTAGGAGATGCTTGTGTCTCCGTTTCAGAGTGAGAAAGAAATACCATCTCATATGTAAATAGCAACCACTGATAACTGCCGTACTTGTGAAGTGCTATGGTGCCTGGCATCGGCTAACATCCTCTGTACTCTTCATGGCACCTCCACTGAGGTTTTATTATGCCCATTGTACAGATGGGAACACGGAGGCCCTGGGAGATATGCAGTTTGCCCTGGGTTACAGAGACAGTTAACAGCAGAGCCCGGGTTAGAACCAGTGTCTGTGTGACGTCAATGCTGGTGTTTGTTAACCACTGTGCTTTCTGTTATGTTGATGCTTCTGTTTTTATTAAACCAGATACAGACATAGTTTTTTCTTTTTCTATATATTTTTTTAAATTTTTAATGTTTATTTATTTTTGAGAGACAGAGAGAGAGAGAGAGACAGAGAAAGAGACAGAGCGAGAGTGGGGAAGGGACAGAGAGAGAGGGAGACAGAGAATCCAAAGCAGGCTCCAGGCTCTGAGCTGCCAGCACAGAGCTCTATGCGGGGCTCAAACCCACGAGCTGCGAGATGATGACCTAAGCTGGAGCCGGAAGCTTAACCAATTGAGCTACCCAGGTGCCCCAGACAGACATTGTTTTTTCTGTTGAATGCAGTGTTCAGCATCCTTGACATCCTTGAATGATGACGAGACAGAATAACTAACAGGGCTGTAGAATATCCTGTAACCCAATCGTCGCTGTGGCTTTAACAAGTGATGGGCTATTGCCACACCCTGTCAACAACAGTCGTATCCCTGCATTCACAGGGATGAAATTGGTTCAGTTAGCATATATATTCTCACTCATCATTGTCATTTTGCTTCCTCTTTCCATATCCTACCATTTTTAAATGGGTATAAGGAGACTTTGTTCACAAAGGAAGGCACATCTGACATTTTTATTTCCATACGAGTATGTCTAAAGTCACTGATTTAAAGTTCAGAAACAGGTGCAAAGTTTTGGACACCATTGAAAATAAAAATATTTCCATGTTTATACATTGTTGGTGTAGATTAAGCTAAAAAGAAAAGATACAATTTTGCCTCATTTGCGATCTGTGCTTAGTGACACTGGGATCCCAAAGAGTACCGTTCTTAGTTATCCTGTCTCATTATCATTCAAGGATGCCAAATGCTGTATTCGATTAGAAAAATTCAAGCTCAAGTTAAGAATTCACAAAAGGTGGTAACGGTATCCCCTACTTTGTGATGGTAATGTTCATGATCTATAATGTGCACAGGGGCATTGCCAATCACACATTGATATCCCCATTTTGTAGATGAGAAAACTGAGAAGCAGAGAGTTTAAAAGTAGTTTGACCTAGCTACACTGATACTCAGGGCTTCTGACTTCAAATCCAGGCTCTTTGGCTTGCACATAGACCATGTTACCAGAAAAGAGACAGTTCTGGCTTGTTGGGAAGTGAGCCTCACCTATAACGAAAGACAAGAAAGACCTTAAACATTTTTGTTTTTCTCTTGGTTGAAGTTTGTCTCATATGTGGGCTACAGTGGAGAAAAGGCTTATTTTATCTTCGACTATAGACTGAGGCTTTTTAAAGTGGGTTTCAACGTTCTGATGGAGGTGTGTGAATAAGCTAGCCCTGGAGACCAGCCTGGGGAACAGAGGGCGTGGAGGTGAATAAGTCAACTTTTAAAGGCCTGATGGTTCTACCTCCTGAGAGCAGAGAGGCCTGAACACTTCTTGGAAGTCTTATATGGGTCATATTCAGCTTCAGAATGCTATTCTCTGATCATCCTGATTTCCTTGAAGTTAGGGCAAGTGACTAAGAATTGGTAAGAATGCTATCAACTTTCCAAAAATTCATAATAATCACTGCGTATATTTATAGAGTGCTTTCCAGTATATCAAAGTACTTTCTTGTATGTACCTAGTGATTCAAAAAAAATCCACAAGCCCAAACCCACCAAGATCTAAAGTTCATGACTTAGATTCAAGGCACATTCTTCCTCAGTTTCTTCCTGTGTATATGGGGATAAAAACATCATACCCTGGCTACCTTGGTGGTGACTGCGTACTTTCGCACGATAGCTTAGGGGAAATCTAGGCTTCAGAAGAGGTGAACAAAGCAAAAGATTCCTTAGTTTGCCTAGAGAGGAATGGGCACAGGGAGGAATAAAGTGCAGATTAGAAAAACAACCATTTAAAAAAGTATTAATATATATTTGGAAGAGATCAACTCTTTTATTCTTGCTACATATTCATATCTGTCTGTCTTTTTTGACAAAGAGTAGGAGCTAATATTAAGAGTTCATTTAAAAATATACTTGAGGGGTGCCTAGGTGGCTCAGTCGGTTAAGCATCCGACTCGGGCTCAGGTCATGATCTCAGAGCTTGTGGGTTCAAGCTGCGCGTCGGGCTATATACTGACAGCTCAGAGCCTGGAACTTGTTTCAGATTCTATGTCTCCCTCTCTCTCTCTGCCCCTCTCTTGCTTGCACTCTATCTCTCTGTCTCAAAAATAAATGAATATTAAAAAAACTGAAAATATACTTGAAATATACACTATCACAACAGTGAGATAATACCTTTTACATTATTATGGAAACATTGATGGTTACTTGAATGCTTATTATTAACGAGGTTAAATCTATCCCTTTGCTTTTGATATTTGCCTGGTTCTTTTGTCTAGGTTTAAAAAAATGAAAATAAAACTTGTGCATGGAAATATAATAAAAAATAAAACAGGTGTCTCTTTGTTTACTAGGAGAATCTTTTCCATTAGAAAAGAAACTAAAATTCTTGAGACTAGATTCCCCTTTCAGTATAATCAAATGTAAAATCTGAAGTCAGTTTTAAACCCCCAAAGTCCTGGTAGTTCTCACTGAACTTGGATCTATCCATGTAAATGTGTTAGGACAAGACATCTGGTTTGTAATGTCTCAGTGTAAGCCTATGTTATTATGCAAGTTACAGGGTCACTGAACATCGAGGTAATGCTGTTTTCCCATCTCATTTCCATCTGCCCCATTTGTGTATCACACATTTACAAAGCATGTAGGCAAAAATACACATAAGCAAGTGATTCATTTAGGCCAAGTCTGCCTGCCTACAGTTATGTGAATTGGGAAACCCAGACAGACAAAGCCCACGACAAAATCATATTCCAGAATTCACAGAAGCAGATGATTGTACAGCCAGTTGGTAATTAGAGAATTCTAAGCCCTTTCACATTCTAAGAAAAAAAAAACGCAGCTAGTTAGGAGCTGGGAGTAGATGTGAATTTTATCATCCGAAAGCACCACTCAAATTCACTGCACTAGCCTGCATGCTCTTGTAAACTCATTACTGAAGGAAACATTAGGAGTATAGACTTTGCTCTGTGTGTGTGTACAAGCACGTGTGTGCAAATGCGTGTGTGTGTGTGTGTGTGTGTGTGTGTGTAGGAGTGGGAGATGAAGGAACATTTGACATTATCCTCTACTATTTGAAATTTTACACATTTTTTATTATTTTTATTTAAAGTTTTTTTTAATGTTTATTCATTTTTGAGAGAGAGAGAGCGCAAGGGAGGGGCAGAGAGAGGGGGAGACACAAAATCCAAAGCAGGCTCCAGGCTCTGAGGTGTCAGCACAGAGTCTGACACAGGGCTCACACTCACGGA
This sequence comes from Acinonyx jubatus, assembly GCF_027475565.1. Lineage (NCBI taxonomy): Eukaryota > Metazoa > Chordata > Mammalia > Carnivora > Felidae > Acinonyx > Acinonyx jubatus. The sequence goes on along the minus strand of NC_069380.1, from coordinate 65,124,161 downwards.
CCGCGAGATCATGACCTGAGCCGAAGTTGGACGCTTAACCGACTGAGCCACCCAGGTGCCTCGAAATTTTACACATTCTTAAGACAAGAGACCAGATTAAAAAATAAATAGTTGTCCAGATTCTTTTCTTTCTAATGTCACACCTTACATTGTATCTTTGCCCAACTGCTGGAACAGTTTAATTAAATGCACCTATTTCAATAAATTCCTTGGGCAAACAGACTACCACAGGGGCACAGAAAGAATGTGAACATTAATTGCATTTGAGATTAGCCCTATTGAATTAAATTCTCACACACTGATGCCCTTTGTTCTTAAGCCATAAATAGTAGTTGTTTATATATCCAACTACGGATACATTTACTATACAATAGTCCTTTCATCAGTATGGGAAGGTTCAATCTGGAAAAGAATCTCCAATCTAAGTAAATAGTAAAAGAACCTCCTTGAAAATAACCCAGAAGGAACATTGATGGTCTATTTTATTATGTGTAGTGCTTTGGGGAGAATTAGCTGGACTCTTTGTCTTTCTAATAAACAAATCTTTAGGTAACTCCAGTTCAAAATCAGTTTTGTAATATACAATACCAAACAAAAAAGATAAAACCAAAGTACCTAATAAAAAATTCAATTTGCTGATAGATTAATTAAATTCCCTACCTACCCAACCCTGACTGAATCTGTCCCAAGGGGGTGAAGTTGAAAGATGAGTTTGCTAATTAATGTTAATACGGTGAATGGCACAATTAGAACAAATTCACGAAAGAGCGAACGTCCCTTGGTGAGACAGTGAGGACGACAGGTGTACGGGGGAATTCTCCAAGTATGCACAAGCTATTTAGAACAGAACAACTGAAATTCTCTTAAGTTTGATTTGACAATGATAATGCCTGAGGTAACTTTATAGAGAACTGTAAATCAAATATGAAATAACTATTATTTCAGGATTACTGTAATCACACTTTGATAACTTCAGTCCAAAACCCAAATCCTGAGAGGCTCGACAATATCTCTGGCTTTCCTGATCACAGATACTTGTGCAATAAAAGAATACTTAACGTACCATCCTAACCCCTTTGTAAATAGAACAAAATAGATTTTCCAAAAAAATGTATATTTCCACATTATTCTTTTAAAATGTGCAACAGGTATAAAGTTGATTGTGTGTATTTGTTCTGCCACAAAAGGCCACAATTCTTCCCTCTCTGTATCACATTCCTTGCAATGTGATTTTCAGTTTCTCCCAGCAAGAAGAAAAGTGTATTTCTTTACTCCTTCATGCGGAATGTCCTGTGTCTTACTTTAGCTAATAGAATGCATGGAGGTGATGACATCTAGTTCTAAATGTAAGCCCCAGGGGGCTCCCGGCTGCTTCTCCATTTGACCTTGCCACCACCCAGCGAACACAGCTGGGCTAGGCTGCTGGAAGATGTCAGAGCACAAGGAACTGGGACAAGTCACCTTGGCAGAGGCCATCCTCAACCATTTCATTTTCAGCTTACCCCAGAGCTAACCACAGAAGCATGAGTGAGCCCAACAGAGACCAGAAGAACCACCCAAATGTCCCTAGTCCCAATAGCAAGCTTTATAAATCTTGACTAAATAAGTGATTAATTTTATATTAAGCTGCTTAGTTTAGGGTATTTTGTTATGCAGCAAAAGCTAACTGATACACACTTGCATAGAACTATTAGTTTTCTTTAAACGTTTACAAGATACTGTTCATACTGCCCAATTCGGAATGGTCACAGATGATGATGATGATGATGATGATAGTTATTCTTAATGATCTTAGCTACTTTGTATCTTTCTAGATACAAGACTTTTCCAAGTTAGAGAGAGAAAGACAAGAGCACAGGCTTAAATCCTGGCTCCAGTATTTGGTAGTACTGATAACTTAACAGATTAATAGATTAGATAGATAACTTAATAGTTAACAGATTAATAGTTAATAGTTAATAGATTAGATAGATAACTTAATAGTTAACAGATTGATAGTTAATAGTTAATAGATTAGATAGATAACTTAATAGTTAACACGTCTGTGCCTTGGCTTCCATGCCTCTGCAATGGAGAAAATGACAGAGCGTACATAGTAAGGTGTGTGTTAGCATTCGCTGAAATGAAGAGGTCATGGATTTCAACCACGCGGTACGTGTTTCCTCAAAATATGTTTGCTGATTACAATTTCTTAACGAGCTTCTAAGAAATTTACCTTGAGGGTTAGGAGTGATATCATTGCACAGGGTAAGATATTACGGGTGACATGTGGCAGATACATTTTAAACAGTTAAATGCAAATAGAACTATATTATTTTTTTTCTTATGCCTTCCAACGATTTTAAACACCTAATAATTCTTTGTGCTACCTGGTCTCAAGAATTCTGCGTCCTTCAGCTAGTGCCTGAAACAGTTGGGAAATTCAATTACTTCACATAATTAACAACAATGATAATATTAGTATGTGGTCAAGTATTATAGATCTTACCCTGGAATCAAATGAGCTTCAAAGACATGAAGTGACTTTCCCAGGTTCACATATCAGTGAGCAGTTCAACAAAGAAGAGACTTAAGTACTGTTGACTTGGAGTTGATTGCTTTAGCTGTCAGAGACTACTTCTACCTAGCAGGCCAAGTTTCTCATACATATTGATGAAAGAAAAGAAATCACGACTTGCTTGAAATAAAGATTGAGATGTTAAAAAAAAAAAAGGTTGATTGCTGATCCATCCCAATGTGAGACTAACATGCCTGTGATATTGAATACAAATTCTTTTTTTAATAGGAAAACAGGTTTCCTACTATGACTAGTCGTCAGGCAGAGCCCATTTTCCCATGTTACTGAACTGGATGTAAAAAGGTGCTAATAAGGTCCTCATTGATTTTGTAGACAATGAGAGATGTGGTTAGGGCAGAATTTAACAGTCACTTCAAAGCATGGTTAATTAGCCCCTTTCACCGAGGATATGTGCACATCTGCTAAGTGTAAAACATAAAAACTATATTGATAAATCTCTCACCCATCCAATGCTGCACAGAATTATGTGTCATATTGTGCTAGACTCTTCTCCCCATTGTAAATTGCTGCCTGGAAATTGCATTGGCTTTTTCAGGAACTCTGTTTGTATATAATAGGGCCATGAAAATGACGGATGCTGAGCTTGTGGTCTATAGGCCAAAGCCTTAAGAAGAATACTGGCTCTACAAGTTACTAACTCTTTAACTTTGGACAAGCCATTTAAACTTACGTGCGTTTAGTTCCCCTATCTGTAAATTGGTGATAATATCAATTGCTTTGAAGGATTATTGATGCCCAAGGTAGTGGTAGTAGGTGCTATTAGCACACTGAGGCCTTTCTAACTGATTCCCCCTAATATCCTCCTCCCATGCCAAACATAAATAAACTTCACTTTTGCTTACTTACAATTGTCAGGAATCACTCTTGCTTTTAAGTGCATTTTTCTTTAAGTTCTTATATTGGCATAGTATTTTTGATAGACTGAAAGTTGCAAAGTTCTTGGTACATAATCTTTATTTGCCTAATCTTGGTTATTGTATCTAAAAAACATCCAGAGTCTATATCCTGCTGTATAAATAAAGTCTTAATAAAGATTCATTTGTTCCTTTAGGCACCTAAAGTTATCATTTCAGGCACAGAGGCAGCAAGGTCACTAACCTTTCCAGACTCTGCAAAAGAAAAACAAACAAAACAACTAAAGCCATGAGTCAAAGGACAGATTTTAGATTTTTTAAAAAAACAATATTCATTTGACAGAAAGAGAGAGAAAAAGCATGAGCACGGGAGAGGCGTGGAGGGAGACAGAATCTCAAGTGGCCTCCATGCTCAGTGTAGAGCCTGATACAGGGTTCGATCCCATGATCCCAGGATCATGACCCAAGCTGGAATCAAGAGTCAGACACTCAAGTGACTGAGTCACCCAGGTGCCCCCAAAGGACAGATTTTAATACATGGCACATATAAAAGGAAAGGTGGCCATCAGTGGCATTGTCACCACTGGTCATGTTTGCTTCAGATACGACACTCACACACAAACAAAAAGCAGTCCCTCTGTAGAACAGCCAACAACAACAAAATGACTGCAAAGGTTTCTGATTTACACATGTAAACTCACTTATTCACTGAGAAATTTCTGACTTCATGAATAAAACAGTACTATGCTATAAGGCATCTTGAAGCTGTAATGCAGGCTTTGTAGCCATTTGTAGCTGGAGTTTTTCCGCTTGTGTGAAGGTATTTAGGCTTTAAAGAGCAGATAAATAAAAGTTTATTCATAAGGTTTGTATTTTTGCTTAGGACCAAAGTAATTCTTCTGCATGATTTCACATGCAAACATATAGCTTTAAGTAACGATGAAAACTTAGCTTTGTACTACTTGTGATCATGAAAACCATCCCACTCACAGTGTCCGACTCTGTGTTTTAGACAAATTCTAGTTCTACCGTCTCTACCATTTATCTAGTTGTAATTTCATGAAGATAGGACATATGCTTTACCTTAAATGATCTAATTTTAGGTAATCTTTATCTAAATTGTAGGTAGTGTTGAAAAACAGCCATAAGCTATGGTAAACCTTTTATTATAAAACATTCTAACCATATAGAGAAACAGAAGAGTGCCAACGAACACCCTTTAACAGACCACCCAGCTCCGACAGTTACACGGTCTTTTGTCATTGGTTTTCCTAACACTGGATTTCATAAAATTTATGATATTCAGAAAGACTTCTGAGATTCCCTGCAATGATATTCTCAGAACCAGATCTTGGTGTCACTTTTTTTTAGTATTGTTTGAAGAAAGTCATAGCAATGGAAAACAGAGCACTATTTTTCTTTCTGCTTTAAATTGAGATAAGACTTGCAGTGGATTTTTCTCATCAAGTTTTCTTTTTTTCTTTCTTTCTTTTTTTTAATGGTGTGTTTCTGCAGGAGCATTAGAGTGTAGTCTGGTTGCAGATCAATATGGCACTGACTAAGTATAGATTTACTTACGAGGTAGACTGAGAGGAGCCATGTTGGACAAATGAGTAAATAATGTCTCTTTTAACAAGTTCATAATTATGTATTTATTACATGAGCTCTTCCACAAAAGCTCCAGGGAACTGTTATAGACCCTGCGTAAACAATGTTCATCCTAACAACCAAACCACGTACTGGGAGCAGCCATGACACGAGGGGCAGCCATGACACTTGAAGGGAACAGATTAACATGAGTCATATTATTGCTTTTTCTTCCTTCTTGGGAAGGAAGATGAGAACAAATGAGGTTCAGAAGGTCAGAACAAAAGACTACAGAGACCAGGGAAACCTAAAGAAATTTATTTATCTTGGGATATTTCGGATGTGTTGGCTCAACAAGAAAGGGGAAATAAAATGTTATACATATCTATTGTATAAAATTATGTTAATGTATAATTAAATATAAATGATACACGTAAATGATATATGTTGTGTAGCAATTCAAATATCATCTAAAATATTAAACTACCAAAAGTGGTGTTTTAACTGAGAAAAAGCAGAAGGCTAAGGAAACATCCCCTATACTTTGGTCTGCTTACAGTCACCACTTGACGCTTTGTGCATGCTTTCCTTCCTACACTGAATTCTCTCCCATCTTTTTCCCACCTTGAATTTCTAGTCATTTTGTAAGATGTAGGTCAAATATAATTTCCTTTTGAAAGCTTTCCCTAACTGATTTTGGCAGCCTGTCATTTCTCTTTCTGTTAGCTGTGTTAAGAGCTAACCTTTGTTGGGAACTCACTAATGTGTGAAGTTCCATATATGCTTTATCTGACTTATTTATCCAACACCCCTATGAAGTGGGCACTTATTAGGTCCCATTTCAGAGATGAGGAAACTGAGGTTTTAAGAGACAAAGTGACTTACCTAAGTCACACTTTGTAAAACTTTCTGTGAGAGCCCTTCTCAGAAATAATTTACCTCATAGGGCTAGTGGTGGTGGTGGGGGCGGGGTAGGATTTAAAAGAGGTGTATGTTAAATTCCCTTTCATTTTCATCTCCAAAGCTACCAATTGATTTAAAATGTGCCCAGGATTTGTTTTAACAGGTAGACACACACACACAGAAATGACTGTCATAAAGGAAGAAGTTTATACTCACAGACACCTAGAAATAGGAGGCATGGAGTGCCACCAGGGTCATTCAGGAGACAGAAGGAGTGGGAGGAAAGCATGGTCAAAAGCCCCTATTGTGGGGACGCCTGGGTGCCTCAGTCGATTAAGCGTCCGACTTCGGCTCAGGTCATGGTCTTGCAGTTCGTGGGTTCGAGCCCCATGTCAGGCTCTGCGCTGACAGCTCAGAGCCTGGAGCTGCTTTGGATTCTGTGTCTCCCTCTCTTTCTGCTCCTCCCCCACTCGTGCCCTGTCTCTGTCTCTCTCCCTCTCTCTCTCTCTGTCTCTCTCAAAAATAAATAAACATTAAAAAAAAGCCTATATTGTGTTTCTTTAATGGGTGACCCATCGTAGATATGCTAAGTTTAGGGATTAAATGGTTTGAGTAATTTCAGTGGGTTCTGATTTACAGAGCTGTCTCTAGCTGTTTGGTACACGGCCCTGGGATGGTTTAAGGCAAAGGGAATACTGGCTTGATGTGTGAGAGTTTGATACAGGAGGTGGTTGGAGGTGTGGGCCCTGGATTGGCTGATCTGCATTTAAAAGACATGTTCACAGGCAAGTTGCTTACTGTGTTTAGGAACTAGTAGTCCAGGGAAGGGCAGTTTTTCCAGAATTAGCAAGGCTTCAAGATGTCAAAGAATCATAAAATGTTAAAAATTAAAAAACAAACAAAATGGTTAATAGGTTAATCTCACTAGAAAACTAAAGAAATACTACTGAAAATGGCTGCTTAGACTTCCTTCTCCGTTCAGCCCTCTGGTCTGGGTGTGCAGCCACGCTTCCAGACTCTACCTACTAGACGCCAGTAGTGTGCCCCCTGCCCCCACAAATGTGAACATCAATAATGTCTCCAGGCATTGCAAATGCCCCAGGGGTAAAATCACCCTGGGTTGAGAACCAGTGTTCCAGATGACTCATAGTTTAGTCTGCTCATGTTTTCACATAGCTCCTCTCATTACGGATCCTGAAAGCATTTATTATTCATATTTAAAATGATTTTTAATGGCAGAGAAATGGCCTTATTCTCCCTGGTCTCAGAAAGGAAAATGAAGTCACAAAACACAGATTGCTAAACGGCACATTTAAGACAAGCCCTACTTAGCAGGTGCTGTCGATGAGAACAGTCACAAACCCCTCAAGGAACAGATTGGTCCAGGTGCATCTCTGTCTTCGACGGTAGAATAGAGAGACTTTCCCAAGCTGCCCTAGTTGTGCTTTGGTGAGAGAAGAAGGAAAGCAGGCCTGGAAACTTCTCTACGACTTGTTACCTGCCTAGCATCGTATAGGAAAGCTTGACAACAAATAGCTTCATCTTTTTGTTCTTTTTCTCTTTTACAAGACAGCAAATAAACAGACAAGCTCTAAGTTGACTGACATCAATACTGGATGTAAAAACAAGGCAAGCTTCACCATGACCATTTGAGATTTCCTATAATAGGATGGACCAGATGTTCACAAACAGAAAAACACATGCCAAGGGATCTGATGTACAACTCAGAGTCCCTTGATTTCTCAAGACACCTGTTTGCTGGGATCTGGTTAGCAGTCACCAAGAAACTATGCAGGTTAAGTTGGAGAACCAAGCAGAACCTTGGAAGAGAAAACCAAATGCAGGTAAGGCATACATTTCATGTAGAGAACTGGTACTTTCAGCACGCAATGGAATGTTTTCATATCATATTAACCTTGTTTCCCTATTATCTACGATCACTAAATACTTCATTCATTTCATGGAAAAGATTGCTATAAGTGATCTAGAGATGAGGAAACTGAATTTAAAATATGTCAACGGTATAGCACGCCTGGGTGGTTCAACCGGTTAAGCATCTGACTCTTGACTTCGGCTGAGCTCATGATCTTGCGTTTCGTGAGCGTGAGCCCCACAACAGGCTCCACGCTGTCAGTGAGGAGCCTGCTTGGGGTTCTATCTCTTTCTGTCTCTCTTTCAAAATAAATAAATAAATAAATAAATAAATAAATAAATAAATAAATAAACTTAAAAAAATACATCAAGATCTTACTGTGGAATTTTTGATTTACAAATATTTTGGATTCCCACTTTATTAAGTCATGTTTTGCCTCATAAATTGAGAAAAGTATTTGCTAAGAGATAAATGCTCATTAGAGAAGTACTTATTGAATGTGGGACTTGAGAATACAGTGCTGTACAATGCAGATTGGGCTCTACAAGAGTGAATAGAGTTTGTATTCTTAAAGGAAAGGACAGAAAACTGGAATATAACTTATTCTAGTGACAGAATTTATAAAGACCTTTCTCTCTTCACTTGCTCACGTGGTTCAGCCAGTGAAGGTAACTAACACCTTTGAATAAAATATCTGAATTTCATATTCATTAGGAAAATAAATTTCACACCCAAAGCTTTTATAAATTCAATTCTATGGGATGTAGTGTATCTGTGGCTATTATATGTGTTAGTGATATTGCACAGAGCCCTAAAAAGAGGTAAACCTGAACTAATTAGAACAGTGATTGAAAAAAAAATCCCTCACTTCTATGACCTGTGATATACTTCCACTTCAAAACAGATTATTTCAGTATGTGGTATAGTGAGAAATGGCTTATTGATTTATGCATTTTGTTGCTGCGCTTTTGTAGGCTTTATTTGGCATACTAAAGCAGTCACACCTTAAAGCTCTAAAATTTAGAGGATATATTTATTTCACATTGTGTGGAATCCACATAATTCTTAGTGGCTGTCCTGATTCTCTGGAGGATGAGGTACGTTTTTATCCACATTTGTTTTTGGTTTAAACTGAATAGCTACCCTTTTTGTTTATCAGCTTAAAGTGTTTATGTATTGCAGAAAGCTGGAATTTTGTATATAGAAGGATTTGCCTAAGTTTCGGTTTTTTGTTTCTTTGTCTTCTTTTACATTGGGGTTACTTAAACCCATCCTTTCCCAGAAAATGAAAAAAAAATGTAGTAAAAGTATGAACTTAGCAAGTACTCACATTTACACTTAGTAAGTACACTTACTTAGTACATGTAAACTTATTGGATATACCTTCAAAGTCATATGCTTCATTGCATGATGCAGGTAAGAGACACAGTAATTTTGCAGAGAATGTTGGTGAAAATGGAGCAGTGAATTCATACTTTAATGTACCCATCTCTGGTTTTAAACAGAGCAGCATCAGAAAAACTATATAAAAAAAGTCATAGAGATGAAGTGATATGAAATGTAAAAGAGTGACTGAGATATGGAGTAGGGTGGAGGGGATCCAGCATGCATTTGATGGGATTCCCAGAAGAAAAAAATGGAGAAGATAGCAGAGAAGAATATTTGAGAATTTTCCAGAAGTAAGGAAAAACATGAGTTCTGAGATGAAAGTAATTGTGGTGTTAACATCCCCAGCCCTGATCTAGCCTGTGTAAAAATAATTTAGAGTTGAAACAGTAATATTCGAATACTGTGTTGGAGGGAACGTCAACACAAGGTTTAAAATTAATGGGTATTGTCTTTCAAGTGAAAAGCACTGTAATAAATGCACTACCTTAATATTTATTATGGTGAATCTAAGGACAAAGGAGATTAAATATGACACATCATTTATTTTTTACAAACTCTGGAAAACAACAGGAAGTCATAATTTGAGATAATGTAATTGTATGAAGCTTCTCATTGCTTTCCAGAAACAATATAAATGCATTCTTTCAGTGATTCTGTTCACAATAATTGTGTGTACATGGTTCCTTTCTGAATTTTCATTGTTATTTTCTTTTATTTTCCAGACTAAATAGGATCTAGTGAAATCTGGATGTGCTAAAAAAAAAAAAAAAGAATTCTAGTACTATAAATGTAGGCCTTACTAATGAAACCTATATTTATAAATGTACAAGTCCATTTAATCTACTACTGCATTGGGGCCATTTGTAATTACAAGGGCTCACAAAGAATGACCTGAGGCCGTCTGATTAAGGAATCTGGTGATTTTTCTCTAACACTATCGGTGATGAGGTGCTGAATATAGGATTGTTTTCTACCTATCATGGAGTTCTAGTTTGATTTCCTGTCGCACTAGAGAAAGGACCCATGTTCTCAGAGGCCTTCATTTGGAGCTTTCCCCTTCCCCTTCATTGGCCTCCTCCTCTCACCTACTTACGGGCTTTGCTAATCTCACCTTCTAAACACCATCCATCCTTCTGAGTGAGGGGCCTTCCAGAATAGACACTTCCATCCCGTCAATCGGCCTCCCTTTTAATGAAATGTTTTTCCTGTCTTCAGCATTTCTTTGGCTAAACACCCTATGCTTTTTCTTGTATCTAAGAGAGCTTGTATCTTTTTATTTGAGAAATAAATACATCAATATTATTTCCTTTAGCTCTTTATATGCCAAAATACGTCAAGGATTGTGTGCTAGAAACACTTGCAAATTTACAAAAAAAAAAAAAAAAAAAAAGTAATGTAGGATGGCCCCTCTTCTGAAGGAATTTACAGTCTAATGGAGGACATTAATTCATGTGAAGGAAACTAGAGCTACATGGCAATCCATGCATTAGAAGAGTAGAGAAACAATGATCTGTTTCATTGTTTTATCAAGTTTTTGTTCTATTTACTGTCTGTCACATTGACATCTCCGTGATGATTTTATTGGTTGGTTGATGCAGTTAAGTAGGTGATCAGGAAATATATCTGGTACCTTTATCATAGTTTGTACATAAGAGGAGCAGAACACCGAGAAAGGAAAGGCAATGAATTGTCTTTGCCAAAGGTGCTAAGATGTGTTTTGTGGGGTTTCATTTTCTGGATAACTTCAGCGGCCTGGACTGTGAAGTTACTTCCAGCGTTAAGCAAGCCAGGCTCAGGCACAAACAGTTTCAGGCGGGGTTGACTCCTGGTTTTTCCTATATTGACATCGCTGAGCCAGACCTCGTCTCCTCCCACAGCGCCAGTGTCAGCATATTCAGGAGGTGATTCATTTCTGTCGCTGCATCATAATCAGCCTCAGCATCCTATCACATAATGCATCACTGTCAGACCCCCTGACTCTTTGATATCTTGGTCCCTGTGAGAAGCCTAGAGATCAAACCACACCTGATAGCTAAATTCAGAGCCAGAATACCCTGCCTGAGGAAGTGAGCCAGGAGGAGGGGCACCATTTTTGTATGCTAACTTTATGCAACCTCTCTGACAGTCCTTGATAATGTTGCAGTTTTGCAGGGAGCACCTTAATTTATTTGATGTTAATCACTTTGTTAGGTCCTGTAACAGAATCAGTCAATTGTCAAGTGCTGCTACTTCTCATGTCACCCACGGAAATTTCCAGCACCGCTTCTCTCCTGCCATCGCTGAGGCACAGGCTTTACTGGACCTGGTCCCCTCATGCTTTGTTCCACTTTCCTCCAATATCCTTGTGCCTTGCAGTTCAGACTGAGCGTGGCTGCAGAAATGATTCTGGCATTCGTCATTGGCACAAAGAATACCTCAGAAGCCCTTTTAACTCAGTTATTCTTCAACTCTAGTCAATACAAATCATCCCCCAAACCTACACAAACAAGAATTCTTTTAGATATTAACACATCTGTCAACTCAATCTACCCATTGAGTTTATTTCTTCCAGCCCTCACGTAAAGTCGCTTTGTGCTCCTGCCATGTCTCTTAACCTTTCAATTCTGTACCATCAGATTTTGACTTGAATGGAGACACCACTAAAAATAGACTGCCTCTAGTTCAGCTGAAGATAAAGAACATAGGCCATCATTCCAAGTATCTCCTCCCAGCACAGTCTGCTCTATAATATGCAGCTTTACTGTCCAGCATATATTGAGAATGAAGCCACAGGCTCGTTGGGGCATGGGCTCTGAGTCACTGACGAATTTGAAAATAATTAATTGTTACATATCCTCACCTGCTCCACGTGGGACTCACAATTTACAAATACAAGTCACTTGTCTGGGGTTAGAGCTTATATCATATCCCAACTTTGGTCCCAGTGCTATACTTTCACCAGCCGAGTTAATGGCCTTAGGCACACATTTGTAGTCAGTTGATGGACTCCTGTGTTATTGCACCTAGAAGGGATTCCAGAGACAATTCATTTCAATTCCCTCAACTTAAAAATTAGCATGTGAGGCCACCCAGCCTTGTGAGCTTGTGCAGTTAAAATATTCTTTTAGAAATTCTTTTCCAATTCTTGAGCTCTCCTTGACTTTGGAGTTCCTAAAGAGCATTTCCTGAAGTGTATTTGGAGGAAGACTCTGGAAACTTGTAGGACATTCTTAACACAGCAGAAACCCTGTCTTCCACTTTTATGTGTGCTCCAGGAGGGCAATTTAAAGAACAAAGAAAGAGGAAGGGCTAATTCATTGAACATCTACCAGGAGAGGTGCAACCGGTGAAAAGTAGCATTTACTAAGGGCTTGTCAGGTGCCAAGCGTGTCCAGAGTTGGTGTATATCATCTACCCACTTAACCCTCCAACAGCCCTTTGAAGGAAAGACTATTTGTACCCAATTTTATAGATAAGGAAACCATGGCCAAGTCACCCAGCTGGATTCACACCATCTTAACTACAGGAAATCTCAGAGTCCCTTTGTGGAGTGAGTTGTTATTGTTTCAAATTTACAGATGAGGAAACTGAAGCTCCTAGGAATTGTGTGGGAGGTGAAAGTGAAGGTGAAAGTGAAGTGGCAGGATATGAATTCCAATCCGCTTCTTTTCATTCCGCCATGTAATCCTACCATGCATCAATCGAAAAATGAAGCCTTACGACATTTTAACCCTGATCCAAAGGAGCTGAGTCCCAATCAATTTAGCATATTAACTTCTGGAGTAGATGCTTCAACAATATACTTGTTGCATGTTTGACTTTCCCTGCCTCTTTCCCTGTTGTGAAGGGGGGATAAGGCAGATTTTAGTCGAGATAGTAGGCCTGGTGAAGCCCCTCAGGGATAGTGCATGAATCTGACACCATGGCAGGCCTCCCCAGATGCCTAATGTGGCTTCCGGCACAGAGGCTGCTCAACAAGCATGTGGCAGATGAGATTATAATGCCAGCTGGGCATGTCACCGTCCCAAACTCTCCTCAGTGGGGTGGGATCCATGGCTTTGTCTGATTCATGGAAGAAACTTCCTTTGGGTTGTTATCTGGAGAAGTCCTTCATATGCTGGTGTTGGTGAGTTTTAAGACAGCTGTGCCACAGGATGGAAGGAAAACAAAGATTTATTCTGAATACACTCAAGAAATACAGCTTCAGTGTGTGAATCCCAGCTCCAGCAGGGGGTTGAACAAACAGTCAGAGTATCACCACGGTCTTACACTGAAGATGTGTAACTTGTCAGAGCAGTGAAATCTCTTATGAAATGCGTGTTAGGGTGATACTGTTCAGGCAGAAGGTTGGTCAACAGTACACTTCCCTGAAGACATCTTTCAATTACAGATGCATTGCAATTAGAGATGGGAAAAGACTGGCTGCGGCCACCAAGTGAATACAGCCTGAGATTTTATTTCCTACAAAACACTTTCCAAAATCTAGCCCGTAGTATTTCAGGCAGGAGGCTTGTCCATAATCATGTAATCCAAAGATCCCACTAATATCACTTGAATTTTAACTTATTTCAGTTACTTTTTTCCCAAGAAATATCTGTTCTCTAATTCTTTTAAGTTTGTTTGTTTGTTTATTTATTTATTTAGAGCACTCATGCACGTGAGTGGGGGAGGGGCAGAGAGGGAGGGAGAGAGAGAGAGAGTCCCAAGAGGGCTCTTCGCCCCCAGTGCAGAGCCTGATGTGGGGCTCGAACTCATGAACCGTGAGATCATAACCTGAGCCCAAACTAGGAGTCAGATGCTTAACCAACTGAGCCAACCAGGTGCCCCTGTTCTCTAATCTTATTAACTCATCTTCCTACTTTATTTTCCAGAATTGGAGAATGTTATTCTCAGAAGGACCCCCAGAAGATCATCTAGTCTATTACTTCTTTAGAGAAAGTGTATCTGAATCTCGGGGAGCCTGAGTTAGGCTTTTACTTGCTTCTCAACTCATTGCCTGAAATAGGACTTTCACATGAGCCCCAATCTACACCTTTGTATTTTATACAACCAGTGTTTGTCATTTTACAGATTGTGAATCTAAGTTTTTAGACTTTATAATTCTGGTAACAGAAAAATACTGAAAGAGCTACAAATGTTCACTATTATATTGTAAATAGAATTTGATCAGTGCCAGATCTCACAGCATAAAACAATGATTAGTGTTTTATAGGGTACAATTAAACTCAAAACAGTTTTTTTTCCCCTTCAAAGACATCTGCATAAAAAGTAACATTCTGAAAACAAGTCAACATTTACAATGTTCAACATCAGCTACAAATATTTGCTCTCGAGGGCATATTGCTAAAATTTTACATTTTTTTGGTAAATATTCCACTCACTGTTTTGATGCTAAATGTATATTTATCATGGGCGACCAAACAACATTTATAGACTAGAAACACAGAAGCAATTTGCCGAAGCACAGATACTATGTTTTATTCTTAGTCATGAGATGGATTATGTCCCCACCCGCCATTCACATGTTGAAGCCCCAACCCCCAATATGACTGTATTTGCAAATAAAACTTGCCAAGAGGTAATTTAAGTTAAATAAGGTTATAAGGGTGGGGCCCTTATCCACAGGGCTGGTGGCTCTATAAGAAGAGGAGTGCACAGAGGAAAGGCCAAGTGAGGAGACAGTGAACAGGTACCATCTGCAAGCCAGAGAGGGAGCTCTCATTAGAAACAGACTCTACTCTACCAGTACCTTGATCTTGGACTTCCAGCCTCGAGAGGTTCAAGAAAATAAATTTCCGTGGTTTAAGTCTGTGATATTCTGTGATACAGTTACCAAGTTCCCTTCATCGAATCTGAGAACCTGATAACACTCAGGGGGGATGGAGTGTAAGTCAAAATATGGGAAAGGTTTTGACCAAAGTCAGGATGAATGGAAGATCCCAGCAATGCTGAAGTTTTCCTTACATTGCAGAGGGTATCAGACATGACAGCATTTTGCTCCCAATCTCCCTATTCCTTCAATCCATTCCATCCTCCCTATAGCTTCAGTGACAGCATTTCCCATTTCCTTCCACCCTGTAAAATCAGACTTTTGAGATGCACAGGGAGTGGTATAAAAGCATTAAAACCCCCGAACTTCCATATCACGGGTTGTAAAATAGCATAAAGCAACAATTATTTTTACCCCATTAGAGATGTGGAAATTCTGTCATTTATCAGACATATCACCTTACATCTGACTAAATCCACAAACAAATCCGCATAGGACATGCAACGTAAGTGTTTCCTTTTTCAATAGTTGATATTTCCTACTTCTCCTGTAACTTAGGTCAAAGTTCCAAATATGAAATCGAAGTTCCTTTTCACTCAAATGCAATACTGCATAGCAGCTATGAGTAGAAATACGAAATGAACCACATAAAGGCATATCAAGGAAATGTCGGATAGGGTTATGTCAACTCTTACAATGTCAAGATTTTTTTTTAATTAAAAAAATTGCTCTTAACATTTATTTTTAAGAGACAGAGACAGAGAATGAGCAGGGGAGGGACAGAGAGAGAGGGAGGGAGACACAGAATCTGAAGCAGGCTCCAGGCTCTGAGCTGTCAGCACAGAGCCTGACGTGGGCCTCGAACCCACAAACTGTGAGATCATGACCTGACTGAGTCACCCAGGAGCCCCAAATGTCAAGTGGTTTTGATGAGCAGCCTAAAGACCACTAATCACTTGGGTAAAATTCTTCAGCTCGTCTCGTCAGTTAGTTCCAACTCCGACAGCAATCCGACTTGACAGGTTTACTGCGGTCCTTGGAGAAGTGGACCAGGCCGGACACAGCCTCAAAGGTAAAGGTCAGTGTTGAGCATCCAACACCACCTGGTATCTTAAAATGAAATTTCCTGTTGTTACATTTGGACACACTTCAGTAGAAGTGCCTAAAAATTTTTGGTTTCTTCTTCAGAAGTTACAGATTAATGACAGTTGACAAGAAGTAAAGGTACAATATAACATCTTTATATAGCATGCATTTGGCTTTGTGGTTTTCAAAATGCAGCTGGCTTTGAAAACATAATTGTATGGCCTGTTTTCTGCAGCCAAAAAAAAAAATTAAGTTTTTGCTTGGTTAAAAAAAAAAAAAAAAACTCTTACAAAAATATTCCTGTGCTTCAAGTCCTAATTACATTAAAAAAAAAAAAAGACAAAACAAAACCTCAAAAGGTTATTCAAGTTAATTGTGGTATGGAGTAGGGTCTAGTTCTTTATCTCTGATGATGACAAAATCTATTTCGCTGGGGACAGAGTGTGTCAAAGGCCATCTATCTTTTGACTGCAAAGAATGTTGAGGGTTATCTATTTTAATATGTCAGCATCAAAGAGAAATGTGTTTTCACAGCCTTGAGATGCTCCCACTGCAAGGGGCACACGCTCAGAGCATGAAGTGATTTGGGCTTTGCAGCCTACCCTAGGAAAGCCCACCCTTGCTTCTGCCGAGTGCTCATTTAATTCTGGCTGCTGTGGGCTCCCCTTGCATTCTCAGAGCAGAGCCTTAATCACCCCTGAAAATAGTTCTTCATGTGAAGGCAGTGAAATGGTTTCTTTGCCATGTTTCTCAGAACGTGTGAGAAACATCTGGAATGACTTCTGAGATGTTGGCTGATTCGGACCACGTTGGAGGGGGTGCAGTGGGAGCCAAGTTTTCCCTCCTGTGTCTCTCATAGGTCTTACCATCTCTCTCAGGCATTGCATTGAAGTTTTACTTTTTTATTGCATTATCTCACTTAATCCTCATAACAGACTATGGGTTACCTTATCACCCTTAGTTTTAATTAACTAGTTATTTATTTTTTAAATGTTTATTTAGTTTGAGACAGACAGAAATAGAGAGTGAGCAGGGGAGGGGCAGAGAGAAAGGGAGACAGAGAGTCCCAAGCAGGCTCTGCACTGTCAGCACAGAGCCCGAGGTGGGGCTCAAACCCAAGGAACTGTGAGATCATGATCTGAGCCAAAATCAAGAGTCGGACGCTTGACTGACTGAACCACCCAGATGCCCCTCAGCCCTGTCTTTTAGGTGCTGGGACAGAGGATTCGTGCCTTAAGGAACTATCCCAGTTAGCAAGAACAGTAATATGGATATACATGCATAGCCTGACTCCTGTGAAAGGGAAGTCATTTGTTTCGATATGACACGTGATTCAACAGAATTAATTTTATGGATCGAAATTACCAGTCATGCTTCTATGTGTCTCAGAACTGCCAGTACCTCCTATACTTGTCATATACTGGTTGAGCTGAATTATTACTATAATCAAAATTAGGACCTTGGACTCTCAAGGCAATTTCTGTGCCCAGAGCCGTCTCTTTCTGGGGTCAGTTGAGGGGGGAATGCTTATGTTAGGTCTATGCAGGAGAGGGTTATGGGGGGAGGAGAAAAAGAAGCTGATGAGAACTGGAGTTATAATCCCTTTGAGGACTGGAGATTAGGTGCCCGTAACAGGACATGTGGACACCAGCACTCAGCACTCCCTGTCCAAAATGGAGCAACAGTGGGAAAGAAGAACTTGGAAGTATAAGGCTTTAGGGGCCACAACTATAGGACTAGTTTCTAGATCTTTCCTACTTCTCATATCCCTTTCCCTAAGGTTTGCTCTTGGTTGGGTATATGTGTGTGGCAGAGTACAGACACACACACACACACACACACACACACACACACACACACGTTAGGGTTTCCAGGAAAAAAATAGAGGGCACTCTGTTAAATTTGAATTTCAGAGAAATACCAAATACTTATCTTTTAGTGTAATTATGTCACTGCTATTGTATGGTACATACCTACACTGAGAAGTTACTCGTCTATCTGAAATTCAAGTTTAACTGTGCACCCTATATTTTTTATTTGCTAAATCTGCCAACTCTAATATATATATCCATACCAATTATACGTGTACATATATATACATGTATATTTGAAACCTATGTATCTATATATGGAATTATATATAACACTCCCTGATCCTAAAACCAGGTTAGCACCCTGTTCTGTTATGCTCCTGTTTATTTTCCCATATTTGTACTTCCCATATTTGTACTTTTCCCATATTTGTACTTCCCATATATCAAAGTACTCACACTTGTTACATTATTTTCAATGTCTGCTTTTCCCACTAGATCATAAAGTCCACAATGGCTATGACTATTCCTGTTATTGACTCAGAACCCAGCAGAAAACATAATTGATGAAATAAGAATGCAGAATATCCGTGAAAGCCCACATCTAGAATTTAGTCAATAGATCACCCTAACTATAAAGAGCAGATAGACTCTGCCCAACTGTGGACAAGAGCTTGAGTCAGCAACTGAAACCACTGGACAGATAAAGGACCTGAATTTAAAGGCATGACAAAAATGATTACGTTGACTTCCACATTTTTATCTCACTGATTTTATTTTATTTTATTTATTTATTAAAAAATTTTTTTTAACGTTTTATTTATTTTTGAGACAGAGAGAGACAGAGCATGAACAGGGGAGGGTCAGAGAGAGGGAGACACAGAATCTGAAACAGGCTCCAGGCTCTGAGCAGTCAGCACAGAGCCCGACACGGGGCTCGAACTCACGGAGCGCGAGACCATGACCTGAGCCAAAGTCGGCCGCTTAACCGACGGAGCCACCCAGGTGCCCCTTATCTCACTGATTTTGAATGAGCATTTTAAATGATTTTTCCCCCCCGCAGTACTTGGCTAGCACACCAGGCAACAGGTGATTTTTGCACACAGGCAGTTTTTCTATATGCCGACCAATACCCTGACCCCTTCTCGGCATGCCACACGTTCGCCAGGTTTGGTTTTGACAAGGTGCAGTGCACTCAGGAAGTTTCACTTTGCCTTGGAGTTCTGTTATCAAGAATGCCAGTTAGAAATTTTTATTTTCGCCAAAAGCATTCAAACTGGGGGATAAAAGAGAGGCCAGAAATGGAAACCTCCTCATGCTCCACATTACATTAGTGGCATTTTAAAATTACAACCTCGCCAACTTCCTTAAGAAATACTACATTTTTCATCTTCGGTGCCTGTGATTAAGTAACACTCACTTTGCACAGCTCCTGTGGTGACATAGCTCCATTACAAAGGCCTCCTGTGTGGCATTCGGGTCATTAGAAACTACACAAACTATTAGGAAACAGTAGCAGAGCCGCTAACAAATCCTTCGAATTATGGTTTCCTTGCTGACTGCCGCAAAGAATAAAGAGTGAACACACGATGGTTTTGGAGTTGAATAAAACAGTTACGTAGAAATACATATATATGAAGGAATCGCACTGTTGGATAGAATTCTCAGAATGTTTTCCCATAGAGCTCTTAGCCTACCTTTCTTGATCCCCTAGATTAGGATTTTGTTTTTGGATTCCACTAGTTCCCTGGGTCACCTCACTCAATACCCCAAAGTTTCATGTGTTTGTAAATACAGGTTTCTTGGCACAACTTGCTGTCTGTAATGGTTAACTTTATGCGTCAACTCGACTGGGCTGAGGGATGCCCAGATAGCTGGTAAAATATTATTTCTGAGTGTGTCTGTGAGAGTGTCTCTGCAAGATTAGCATTTGGCTCAGTAGACTGAGTAAAGAGATTCACCTTCTACAAGATGGGTGGGCATCATCCAACCCACAGGGGCCCACACAGAACAAAAAAGCAGAGGAAGGGGCTAATTCTCTCTCTTCGGGAGCTGGGATGCCCATTTTCGCCTGCTCTTGAACACCAGAGCTCCTTGTTCCCAGGCCTTTGGAGTCTGGCCTCAGACTGGGAGTCACACCATCATTCCCTCAAGTTCTTAGGTCATTGGCCTTGGATTGAATTATACCACCATCTTTTCTGGGCTTCCAGCTGATAGAAGACAGATCATAAGACTTCTCAGCCTCCATAACGATGTGAGTCAATGCTTATAATAAATCTCCTATCATATGTACCTATGTATATCCTATTGGTTCTGTTTCTCTAGGAAACTGTGACTGATACAGGGTCCTATACTGAATCTTCACTTTCTTGAATGTCTCTACTATGGACCTGCACCCCCAAATAGGGCTTATACTTCAACTTCAACCACCGACATGAAGACTGGGTGCCCAGCAGTGGACCGCACTGGAATGCAAGGTTGTTCTCTGTGTACCAGGCATCACTCACTCTTGGTTGTCCAGACACATGAGGTCAGTTGGCCGCGGCCCAGTAATGGCGAAGACAGGCTCTTCATGTGCACGTGGACACTTAGGCACAACACCCTGACACATCTTGACAACACAAACATTTAGCCTGCTTTCTGTGAGCTCGTCGTAGGATGCGAAACACGGGCCGATATTTTACTGGCACTTTGACTAATCTTTGGGGGGAAATCTGGCTTATGTGGGAAGTGATTGACTATGTGGTACCCTTTCCCCAGAGCTAGTGCTAAACCCAGACCCCAGATGTGCTCTTGGCTTTCCATCTTTCCGATGACATATAAAAATGAGGAGGCACACACTCTGGGCTATTACAGATCCCGTGGCGCTGTTAGTAAGACTAGAGACTTTACTCTTGATATGTGGCAAAAAGCCAACATGGCGAGTAAAGTTCCAACTGCTCAAAATCCTTTGATACTTTATAGATTATTCTGTTATTTGCCCCCAGATTGACTAGTATGTGGTGGGGGGCATTGATCCGTTAGCATTCTTTTTCCCCAGAAGTGCCTACATTTCAGCAATGGATTTTAGCAACCTCTGTGTAAAATACTGTAGCATGCTGAAGTAAACAAACGCTACGTAAAACACATCATTTGATGATTAAGTGGGCATTTTCTTGTAAACAAATTTATTTCTTACAAAATACATAAAGTTGTGGATTGTGAGGGGGAAGGTAGGCGCAAAATATGAGAATGGATTTAATTTTGTGCTACATAGAGGTCTTCTAATTAAGTTACAAGAGGATATTCTTTTCATATTGATTCAGCACACAAACTTCTGTTCTATACATGAGGTAATTTAGTTCATGTGAGCATAATTCTTTTTTTTTTTTTTTTATTAGCTGGGTTTGGTCCCTACATGCCTTTCACAGGTATTCTACTTTGTCTCATCAGTTCCCCTTGGAGACGAAATTCAGCATATCCATCGCGGAAAAGGAACTTTCCGTGGGGAGCTCCTCAACAGAGGAGCCAGAGGGCCTGTGGGGACTGGATTTATATAAATGGAAAGATAAGTCTCAATTTCTTTGCTTCCTTCAACCTTGCCTCTCTTTTTTATTTTTTTATTTTCAGCTTCAGGTGTTTCTTGTTCCCTGCTTTAATCTAAGCTTCATCCAAACGATGACAAATTGGGAAAAGAGGCCATTCCAAGGCCATCACTCGCCCTCCTGATTCATGACAGTCTGGGTCTGCCATCCCAACTCTCTGAAGAGCCTCTTCAGTCCCTATTTAAGTTCATTCCACACATTGCCAACACCTCCCCTCTGCAGCTAGACACTGGTTCGAGTCATTTAAAGGCCAGCAATCCCTGAGTCACACTTAGCAAGCCCATGCTGCCCACACTCCCATAAAATACCAAGGAGCTTGTCACAGACTCTCATGAAATACCAAGGAGATTTATATTTTATACTTAACACAAGTAATCCTCATCTAGGTTTTCCAGGGATCAATTCATTTCTTATAAAATGCTCATGGCCCTGCTTATGGGCGCAGCTTTCTGCAGGTGTACAAATACCGAGACAGCCCTCGTGCGCCATGCCTAAAACCCAGGCCTACTGTTCGTAACTGCATCTTAAGGGACGTTTCTTTGTTCATTTCTTTGGGAAATAATTCCAAACTCACAGAAAAGTTCCAAAAACAGTACAAAGAACACTTATATACTTTTTACCCAGGATCATCTATTGTTAACGTTCTGCCTCTTTATCAGTTCTTCTCTGTCTCTCTCTGTTTTCTATATCAGGGAGACTATATATACATGAATACCTTCTATGAATATATACAACTTATGCTACTTGAGGATAGCGTTTGAGAACATATATGAGTGAGGACGCACACACATTAATAGTTCTGTGCTACTATATACAACTTATACCATTTGAGGGTAAGTTGCACACATTGTGAACCCTCATTCTGTAATACTTCACTGGTATTTCCTAAGAATATCTTCTCACACACCCTCAGTGCAGTTATCAGCCTTAGTAAATTTAACATTGATATATACTTATACCTAACCTACAGTCTGTATCCAATATCCAACTTTGTCAACTGACTCAGTAACCCCCTTTATAACATTTTCTCCAATGCAGGATGCAGTCTACCATCATGTGTCATATTTCTTGGCTTGTGCCCTTAGTCCCCTTTAATCTGAAGCAATTTCTTTGGCTCTCTTTGTCTTTTTTTTTGTGACGTTGGCATTCTTGCAGAAAATGGTCCCTCATCAGGATGTGTTCAAGGGAGGGGATAAGACTGGTGGGGAGAAGGGACATTAAATGTAACCATGTACTTTGAACAGTTTAATGTACATGATAAAACTGGGGCAAGAGACAATGGGGCCAGCCATCTTGCACATGGCTAGTTCTTCAAATCAAACCATCTTTAGACCGCTGCATCTTGGCTTTGCATTGTATGTAGAACTAAGAATTACTCAGCCCACTCGGTTATCCTGTTTATTATGGCAGACGTGAAAGTGAAAGCATCCGGCCACCTGATAACCAAGTATGGGAAGAGAGAGAGAGAAGGGCGAGGAGAATGGGAGGAAGGGAGGGAAGGTGGGTGGGAGGCAGAGGGTGAGGGAGAGAGAAGGAAGTACCCCCATTAATTAAAATGCACACTGGGACCACTTCGTGTGCCAGCCATTAAATAGCATGCTTCAGCAGCCCTTGAGCATACCACTGTGTTTTCAACAGAAAATACATAGGAGATCCTCCTAATGTTGATGTCTTCTCCCCAGGAAATGCACATTCTTCTTACCTCAGTTGACAGGGTAAGGATCCCTCTGCTCTTGTGTGAACCTCACATCTCTTTTTTCCTCTTCATTGTCCTCCCCCAGGCTCGTTTTGTACAGAGGAGAGAAAGAGACTCTGTTCAGCACAATTAAGCCACCCACACACAGATTTACCAAGCAGAAAACAAAGAATAATGAAGAAAACATCTGCCACCACCTGGGCAAGTGATGTAAGCAAAGTAACGGGGATGATGCCTATGTGAGCGTCTGTGTGACAAAAAGTGAAGCCTTAGCAACAAACATTAGGAACCCCTATAGCAGCATCAGTGAAAGTGAGTCATGGGGATGCTTATCATTCAGCGGCAAACCCTGGCTCTTTTCTCCTTAGCAGTAGAGGAGAGTAAAGCAACTATGTGATCCAAGGGAGAGAGGATGGTTTCGGAGTCACCTACTAGACTGTGACTTTGGGGGAGGCTCACCCACATGTCTGAGCTCCACTTCCTTTAGTATTAAGGGGAACGAAATGAGGTAGGCAGAAGTGCTTAGCAGAGGCTCTGACAACCCAGTAGGTGAGTGACTCACGTCAGCTCCTGTGTGAGGACTGGCTGCTGGGGAGCAAACCCTGAGACCGCTTGGCTCCCTGTGATTTATGGGGGAGCCAAAGAGGGACACAGAAATGGACAGAGACAGATGCTCAGCAGGG
Source organism: Acinonyx jubatus (assembly GCF_027475565.1). NCBI lineage: Eukaryota > Metazoa > Chordata > Mammalia > Carnivora > Felidae > Acinonyx > Acinonyx jubatus. The sequence goes on along the minus strand of NC_069380.1, from coordinate 65,100,368 downwards.
CTGTGGTCTCAGCTGGAGACCAGTTTGAGTCTCATCCCCAGGGGAGCTCCAGAGCTTGGACTTGGTCTCCAGTAAGACTAGATGGGCCAGACTTTTGACCCTAACTCAATCAGTCCCAAGCGGTGGGCTGGGGGAGGGACAAACACAATGGTTCCCATCTGCATTTCTCTGAAGGAGGGGACACCTGTGAGCAGCCCATCCCTGGAGGCTGGGGGTGGGCGAGGGGGTGCCCTGGCCCCACGAAGGGATCTGAGCAGGCACCACGGCATCTACCATAGTTCGCTTCTCCCTTCTCACCTAAAGAAGGAAACTTTGTTTGTAACTGAAATGGATTCATATTATTTTTCTTATTTTTGATAGAAAGAAGTGACCACTCTCATCACAGAGCTCTCTGAGGCATGCTGGGTTAATTGATTCCGTTGCGACAGTCTTTTGTTATTGATAAAACTCCTCTGGCCCCCAGTACAGATAGTACCAGCCACAAGGAATGGTGCCCATGCCCGTGGTCAAACTTCAGGTGGTCCCGCGGCCCTCAGCGGCACTGACCCACCCCAGTCCCCAGGAAGGGGTGCGGAACAAAAGGGCACGGATGTTCAAAGTTGCTTTCAATTACGCCACTCTCCTCTTAGTGTGACTGCCCTGCTTTCTGGCTCAGCATCATTAGCGCACCACCACACCTTACTGCACATTCCCATTTCTAGGTCACTGAGACATGACGTGAACATCACTTGCAATATTCATCCTTTTCTCAGAGAACTGGCAGAGGGATGGAGAAGGGCAAGAACATGGGAGCAGTGGCTGCTGGGAGGGTGGAGAATTCATTTCTATTCATTTCTCACCCTGTTAACAGGTATGTCACTTTTCTACTGCACAGTCTGAGGGCTTGTTTGCGGTGTGAATCTAGCAATTACTTAGCTCATCAGAGGTAATGCGTCCCATAACACAATATAGACACTGGTCAAGGCTGGGTCTAGGAACCCACGGATAATATTCTTATTCTATATTATAAGGTATGGCATACACAAATTAATTGTATTTTTCTTTGACAATGAAGTGTGTATCTTACGTGTATTATAGCACCACACACACACACACACACACATGCATATATATGTATATATATTTCGTATAGTTTTCTTCTCTTATTTTTGGTCTTTCTCTCTTCACTGGACTGTAAGCTTCATTATGGTGGAGGTTTTGCCCATTTGGTTCACTGTTGTGACCTCAGCACCTAGAATAATTGGTCTTCTGGGTTCCACAGTGGATGCTCAATAAAAATTTGTTGTATACACAAATTCATATTAAAATCAAATCTTACATTTGAATTGATTTTAGAAATTTGGGGATGATGGTAAGGTGCTTTATTTTTAAAACAAGCCCTTGTGTAAATTAGTAAAACTATTTTAAAGGAGTGCATTTCTAGCTGAGGTGCCCATAAAGTTCAGTTATGCTTTAGGCTGAAAAAAAAATGACTTATATGGCCTTCTACCTTCTGATTCATCATTCTTTTTCTTAGCCGTATCAGAAATTTGACTCTGTAATTTTTGTTTTGATCAATTCGATGTACAATGAGTGGAGCCAATCAAGCTTGAAAGTAGAAATTTAAATTATGCATACCAAGTATGCAGGTGATACGCTGCTTAAAACATGCCTGCCTCAGTTTCTTGTAGCTATTAACTCAAGACTTCCTTTTTAAAAAATATTATTGGGGTGCCTGGGTGGCTCAGTCGGTTAAGCGGCCGACTTTGGCTCAGGTCATGATCTCGCGGTCCGTGAGTTCGAGCCCCGCGTCGGGCTCTGTGCTGACAGCTCAGAGCCTGGAGCCTGTTTCGGATTCTGTGTCTCCCTCTCTCTCTGCCCCTCCCCCGTTCATGCTCTGTCTCTCTCTGTCTCAAAAATAAATAAACGTTAAAAAAAATTAAAAAATATGTATATATTATTTTTTTTAAGGTTTATTTATTTTGAGAGAGGGAGAGAGAGCAGGGAGGGGCAGAAAGGGAGAGAATTTCAACTAGGTTCTGCGCTGCTTGAACTGTGAGATCATGACCTGAGCTGAAATCAAGAGTTGGATGCTTAACCAACTGAGCCTCCCAGGTGCCCCAAGACTTCCTTTAGAAGGAAGGTGCATATGTTGCCTGAAGCAGAGAGACTAGAAACCTTCTTTTTATATAGTTCTCTCTTTCCAGTTTTTTTTTTTTTTTTTCAAAGAGAAAGAGCTCAAGTGAGGGAGGGGCAGAAAATAGGAGAGAGAATCCCAAGCAGGTTCCATGCTCAGTGTGGAGCCCAATTCAGGGCACAATCCCACGACCGTGGAATCATGACTTGAGCCAAAATCAAGAATTGGACACTCAACTGACTGAGCCACTCGGGTGCCCCTCCAGTTTTTTTATGAAGTCAAAGGAGATTGACTGTCGGATCTTCCAACGTTGTTGTTCTAAGATAGGTTCATAACAACATGGTGGACCTCTATTTCAACAAAATTACATTGACTAAACATTAAAAGATTGCTGAGTGAATATGCAATATATTTCTATATTCACATTTGTAAATTAAACTATACTTACACTCTTCTCAGTTTTCTTCTGGGAAAGTTTTGCACTTACATGTTTTTAAAAGAATTTTTTCACTTAAAAAACTTTTGATACACTCTTCACTTCCAGTCTCTTATATTTGAAACTATGGGGTAAAGATTTGTCCTAAATTAGTAATCACTAAAAGGGCGGCCTATAGTATACAATATGATGCTTCTTAGAATGTCGGAGATGGAAGCAACTCCAAGATGATCTAGTCTGAGCCAATAATTCCACAGAAGAGAATGGAAGCCTGGAGAGAGTCTATTGCCCAGTTGTGATTAGACTTCTAGTTGGTGAGACAGACCATACCATATACCAGGCTTCTGACTTAAAATGTAGTGCTTTCCCTAAAAAATATCTGGAAACATAACATTTTCCTAACAAGTGATTTTCTATAAAGATGGAAAACACGTTACATTGACTCCTCTCTCTCATTCATTCATACATTCATGCAAGCCTACATGTTTTTATTGCTACCTATTGCTGCCTGGAGCACTGAGCTCCACACTAGGGATGCAAAGACGATGAGGTTGTAGTTCCAAAACAACAGGTTCCCTGTGTGATGGAGGGCCTCCTCAGAAACTACATCTAACAACCACATTCCTTAACCTGTTCCACCCTTCCCCCCTGGTTTGAATAAAACTAATCTCCACAAATTTCTAGCTAAGAGATGACACATAGCATATGTCAGCCAACCACATGCTTTGGGGTCTTTAACTTAGCATGTGTGTGGAGCTTCCAGAATGATTATGATAATAACATAAAAAATACACTGGGAAATAACAAGTTTTGGTGAGGCTGTGAAAAAGTCAGAATATTTGTTATATTGTTGACGACAAGGTAAAATGGTGCAGTCACTGGAAAATAGTTGCTGGTTCTTCAAAAAGTTAAATATAGAATTACCATATTACCTAGAAATTCCACTCCTTGGTATAGGCCTAAGAATTAAAAACAGGGACTCAAATGGGAACTCACATGCCAATGTTCATAGCAGCATTATTCACAATAGCCAAAGACTCAACGGCAGAAACCAAAGTGACTCAAGTGCCCATCAGCAGATGAGTGGATAAACAAAGTGTGGTGTATACAGAATGGAATGTTACTTAGCCATTAAAGGGAATGAAGTTCTGACACATGCTACAACATGGATGCACCTTGAAACGATTACGCTTGGTGAAGGAAGCCCGACAAAAGAGGACAAATATGGTAATAATCCCAATTAGCCCAGGCAAGTTCATAGAGACAGAAAACAGAATAAAGATTACCAAGTGCTAGGGGGAGGTGAGAAGGAGGAGTTATTGCTTCATGGGCATGAAGTTTCTGTTTGGGATAATGAAGAATTTTGGAGCTAGACCGTGGTAACGGTTGCACAAAAACCGTGAATATACTTAATGCCACTGAACTGTATACTTAAAAATGGCAAATCTACGTCACAAATGCTTTGCCATAATAAAAAAAGTAAAAAAAAATGTGTACGTGGACCATGTGTGATCATTTTGGCTTTTAACTGTCTCGCTTGTTACTAGTCAGCTCGGAAGTTTGTCTTCTAAATGTCATATCCTAACTGTGTGTTGGTCAAATTGCTTGATTTCCATGTGCTTCAACATCTTTATGGATAAAATGGGGAGAATAATATTTGTTTTTCACAGGGTTGTGGTAAGGACTATGCGTGTTAATATATATGGAATGTCTATATATGATAAATAGCTTGAGCACAGTGAATATATGCTATTATGATTACTGTCATTATCATTTTATTCTAGCCCTTATCACTCTGTGTAATCACTGCTATTTACTTGTCTCCATCCGTCTTGCACTGGAAGAGTCTAGCCTAGGTCTGGCTTAAAGAAACGACAACTGAGTGCCTACATTCTTTATTAACTATATATTTAAACATAAAATATACATGATGTGCCTACTGTGACCAACGTACTTCTGAATGTTGGGGTCCTAGAGGAATGACAAAGACTTAGCAGATAACGTTTTTGTATTGTACAGAGCTGTCAGTGGTAGGGAAGACGCACATTTAAATGCAATTCTTTTGATAAACACATTTCAAAATGATCGATGAGAAATGGCAAGCTAAAAATCTAAAATAAGACAATAAAGATGAAAAGCATGTGATCTTATATTTCAGTGTTAGGCTTTTTACCCAATAAAATTCTGGCAAAAGTTATTGTCGATAGAAACATTCTAATGGGCAACCTAATAAACCTAAGCAAAGCCTAGTTCTTATCCAAGGATCTTGGAATGACCAATAAACCCATACTAATTTTCTCCTACCTTCCCCTCTCAGGAAACACATGAAGGTGTAATCTGCATAATTTTAAAACAGACACATAGAATGTTCTCTTCATAGAAGCACATGTGTTCAGCTCCACACATAGCAAAACTCAGGGATGAAGTGCATATACCTGCAACCATGGCAGGAGCCCCACACCTGGAGCCACCTGACCTCTGCCCGCCCACCCCCCCCCCCCACCCCCCCAGGCCAGCTGGGACCAACTAGCACCAAGTATCAGGCCAGCCTTTCTGTGAATCAGCTTCTGACTCTGTAACCCGATTCCAGTGTCACGAGTTTTTGCCTTCTTCCTGACACTAAGTTCCTTTGTCGTATCCCCGTTCCAGTGATGGAAGCCTGCCAGGTTTCTCTGGGTCTGACAATTGTCCTTGTCACCACACCACCAAGGCACTGTTCCCTCTGGAACACTGTTCCCTTTCCCAGAGGAGGATGCACTGACTACCGGGTCTCCAGGGCCTGGCTCGGTGATCTCTCAGCTTGCACTGGTCATCCTGATGCCACTTCCCAGCCGTGCGACTGGGAGTTAAGTCATGCAGGCTCTCAGCGCCTCAGTTGTCACATCAGAAAAATAAGGATAACCTTACTTATTCCTCCCATGCTGTACACATTAATTACACCAATGCATGTAAACCACGGTGCCAGGAACTCAGCAGATGCTCTGTAAGTGCTAGCTCATTTTCCTTCCCAACCATGTAAAAAATGTGGCAGTGGTGCTCCAACACTTGTCCCATTTTTATGACGTAGTGGACCTTGTAACAAGCTGATTTATAAATGCCTCTGCAACTGAAGCTACAAAAGCCAGGTGCCACATTGCAAAGATGGTGGAGGTTGGGAGTTCGGAGACAAATGTGTATTGTTCCTGGAGTCACCAGTAAGTGTCTGTGTGTCCTCCATCAAGTCAGTGAATCTCTCGGGGGCCTCACTGTCTTGATCTGTAGACACCAGGTTAAATTAGATAATGTTTCAAGCCCTTCCCAGCTCTAAATTTTTGATTCTTTAGGGAAAGTAAATAAAATCTTCATATGGTAGCAAAGATTACCTTCCACTAGACCCCTGCTGTATGATGAGTTGAACCATCAGGGTTTTAGAGCTCCTCTCTCGCGTGCTAGCAAGAGCTGGTGTGAGGGGCAACAGACCACACCACCTGGGAACCTATCGTAAATGCCAAATCTCAGGTTCTGCCCCAGATCACCTGAAGTAGAAGCCACCTGTGCTTGCGGGAGCCCTACGGGTGACTCTGATGCTCCATAGGCTGAGGACCACTGCTCTAATCTCTGAAAGCATGCACACGCACACATACCCTTCCCTTTGAACTCAGAAGACAGATATATTAGAACAAGGATGTATCTTCTCCTTACTGGTCTGTCCCTACTGATTGCTAGGTTTAAAAAAACACTTTAAAAAACCCCCTCGGGATCGCCTATTGATCAAGTTCATTTCCAGTAGATTATTCTATTTTGAAAGAGACATGGACGCCCAGCAGAAAATTAAGAAAATTGCTAAGGACAAATAAACACTGATTGCTAAGGGAGAAGAAGGCCACTTATCTTCTATTATCTCTTCTGTGAACAGTCACTCCTCCTGCACACTGCTCACTCCAAACACCTTACATTTCAATATGGCAAGAATGCCTTCAAACAGTGGTTTAATTCATTGATTTTTCTTGCTATTTTCATTATCTACTTAAGCACAAAATGCATCTATTGTGGCTCCAAAGACTGCATTCAGTTGATCAAATTGCCATATTTGAAGAAGGGTATCAAATACAAATGGACACCACTCAACAGCCTCTTTATCAATGTAGAAGAGTGGGAGTCCAACACGTGGTGAGGTCTCAACCAAAGAACATATGTCTCAGGGAGTTAGAGCTCATAATTTAGCATCACATAATTTAGCACCAGATGAACCTAGGAACTAACAACTGTTGATAGTGCTGGCCATGGGATTTGTTTGTGTAAAGCCCTCCATGGCTACCCTCTGCAATGATGTCTCTGAGCCTTATCACTCACCTCACACCTATCTGCCCCTTTCTAAGGCTTCACGTAGGAGTCCCATTCTCAAGGCAGACTGTCCCATCCACACCCTTCTCCCCATATGCTGCTACTAAATCCCACACACAAATAGGACTTGTAACACATCATGGCAACATTTAGTTTATATGCCTCCTTGCTCTATTGGGATGATAAGCACCTTGGCCCCAGGCAATATTTCTCTCTAAATCCCAATAGCAGTGTAATAGCTTCTTGTATCTGTTGAGTGAAATAATTTTATTTTCTGATCACATCTTCCTTTTCTGGGCAGATATTTTACCTCCAATGTAATGGCCTTATTCGGTAAAGAAAAGGCATAGAAAAAAGTGAATTTCCTAGTGATATTGCTCTCCAAGGAAAAAGTCATAGGCAAAAGCAAAATTTTCCTCCTGTTGTGCTTTTTCAGCTACCTACGGAAATAGTAACTTTTAGAGGAAGCCTGTCAAAAAGCTTGTGAACAGCAGTTAGATGAGTTTTTTTCCTTTATTTTTGACAAATGGGTTGCAATTAGAGTTCATATCACTTTTGTTGTTTTTTAAAAACTTTTAGAAGTCTACCAGAGATCAATACCTCCCAGGGAAAAACACGACCTCAGTAAAAAAGAAACAAAGTTCCACATACGTAAACAGTGATGGAGGATGACTGAAAAAGACACAGAGCAGGCCATCAGGAACCCCGGTGAGTCAGGAAACTGAGTGAATTTCTACTCCTCCTGCACAGGACCGGTGAGGCCATGGCTAAGCTCCCCTGTCCTTTTAGGTTTCAGTTTTCTGTTTAGCTTCAACTGTCTCAAAGTAAATGCCAACAAGATACTAGAGGAAACCATGATTATGGGAGGAGGGGAGAGAGAAGAGAGATTTTTGAGGAGTATTTCCAGAGTGTGGGAGATGGTCTGCAGAAAAATGCAGGGTCTTTATAGACACCTGAGGAAGGAGCAACTTCGAAAGATATAAATGACTGAATCTAGATTGGCTTGAGAATCGACTTCTCTGAGCTTAAGACCAAAGACAGGCAGGAGCATGAAGAACGTAGACGCGTTCAGGACCAGGTCAAGAAAAAGTTCCCGCGGAGGCAAGGTGCTCAGAGCTAGATCCAAAGCCTTAGAATTAGATTAAGTCAGGCATCAATTGTACCCTGCATCTGGTTTCAAGAACAAGAACGGGGGAACTCAGTTGCAACTAGACAGGGGACTGAGTTCAGGCCACGCCTCTCGCAGTTTGAATATTGCTTGCACACTGTACTGTGTACATGGACCTCCCAGCAAAGTAGAACTTGTTCCTTCCAGCCAGTTCGATTCATCATCCTATCTGCTCCCACCTCTGCCGGCTGCACACAGCAGATGTTTAGCCTGGCTGCAGTGGAACAAGAGAGTGAATATAAACAGCGAGATTCTGAAATCTGCTGCTCAGAGATGTTGGGGAGGAAACTAGAAACTCATTTTTATCTTAAAGGAGACTTGTGGATACAGCGGTCTTTTGCAGAAGAAAGCAATTACTTTAATGATTTGTATTTTCATTATGGGAAAACTACATCCTATTTAAGGAAATGTGAAAAGGTTTGAATATTTAAAGGAAGAAAAAAAAAAGCAAAGCCCACTTTCCCATGAGTCAAATACAATAATATGTATATTTTAGTGTGGTTTTTTTTTTAGACCCTTTTGGTACACAACAGACATTTAAACATATTGCTGGAATCGCTCTTTAACATTACGCATAATCACTTTTCATGGTTTGCACACAATTTGTATGGTTAAACTACTTCTCATTGAATGAAGTTACCACACTTTTTGTTGCCATACCTCTACAATTGAATGATAATGGGAGATATGAGAAGATAAAATATTTAAAGGTCACTGAAAGAGAATGATACATGCCTTTGAAAGAATTGCAAACTAGTTAAGTATACCAGGAGAGGGAGATCTGGAAAGAAGGAACATATGGAATTGGAAACATACAACATATGACAAGTGTCGCATGAACATATGACAGAAAAAAAAAGTATTTTGAAAGTTAAGAATAAATATTTATTCAGAGGAAGATGATGATGAAGATGTCTTTATACTTGATCATGTGGTTTTTGTTATTATATTACTGTTATTGCCACTGGAAATTATAGCCAATTTCTAATTCCTGTCAACTTATATGATTATTTTTGGAAAGTAGATGGAAAGGGCTAAAATGACTATTTTTTTAAATGCTTATTTATTTTTGAGAGAAAGAGAGAGAGACAGAGAGAGAGAGAGAGAGACAGAGCACAAGCAGGGAAGGGGCACAGAGAGAGAGACACAGAATCCAAAGGGGTTCTAGGCTCTGAGCTGTTAGCACAGAGCCCAGCATGGGGCTTGAACCCATGAACTGTGAGACTGTGACCTGAGCCAAAGTCAGATGCTTAACTGACTAAGCCCAGGTGCCCCTAAAAGGACTATGTTAAAACATATAAATATTGTCAATATTTCTTCTTGCTTCCCAAAAGCCTTAAATACATGTATCACCTAAAGAACATACATGATTTTGTGTATTTTATCATAACCAAGCTACTATGTTTATTTTTCATTTAAAAACTTTGCCAATTGATTGGTAACAATTAATATCACTTGGTTTTTTTTCTACAGTACTGTAGTAGGGTTTAACATTATTTTAATGTTTACTAACTAACTTTAGCTCTTTCTTTGTTAATTATTGGTTCAAAACCATTGAAAATTTGACTGTTAAAGTGTTCATTTAAAAAATCCATATATGGGAGCTCTTTATATAACTCATGTATCATATGCTTCTTAAAGTCATATTTGCTGCAAATATTCTCCCCAGTGCCTTTGTCTGGGTTGTTGATACATAGAAGTTCCACATTTTTTTTTTTTTGTAGTCATCGCTGCCTTATACTTTAGAGGGAAACAATTTGGCCATTTCATTCAGTCACTTTTCTCGAGATGTTTACCTCAACAGTTTACACTTTGTTTCCTCACACGTTGAACTTTGGAAGGAATTCATCATGACATTCATGATGTCACGTGAGGGTCATAAGTAGACATTAGCCATTTAGCTGATTGAGCTAAATAGGATGCAGAAGTTACAACGTCTTCCTAAAGGCAAATGTTCTGCATGGGTTTCCGATGCTGAAAATAGGACAAATATAACTTTGCATATAGAAATAACCTGGGCCATTCTCATTTTTCCTCTTTAAAAAAATAGTTTGGGAATATTTGTCACTGGTAGCTTGTGCTTCTTTGGGGGGCACTTAGGGATGCAGAACATCACATGAAGGAGTTCTGCAAAGTTTTCGATATTCCGCTTTCTTGGTTACTGACGTTCCTGGGATTCTGATTGCATTAAATATTCGTTCTTTCACCCCGGAGAAGCATACATCTGCTCCTGCTGACATGTGTTCTCCTTTGTGGCTTCTGAGGAAACATTTATTTCTTTTCTGCTTTTCTTCCTGTTTTAGCAATGTCTGCTTCTCATCTTAATAAATCACCTTTGCCTGGCAGTAACTTAATAGAGGGAGAATGCATAGCTAAAGAGGGAACGTGTAGCACAGAATACACAATTCTGGACAATATATTTAGCTTGTTGTGTGGTATCTGGCCAGGCAGTACAACGCTAGGTTCATGGTGTACCGACTTTCTTTTTAAGAGAAGGTTATAAATTACAATATCAAGGTCATTTGTTTCACACCAGGTTTGGCACAGGGAGATAGGAATGGTGAATAACTTAGGAAAGGCTCTGCTTTTGGGGTATAGTTCCAAATATTGGCCCTGCTACATTTCTGATTCCCCTGTGTCTTCCTCCTGGAAGGTTACCTTTCCTTCCAGGGCCTGGACCCTGCTTCACTCTCAGAGGCACAAAGGACCACCTCTCCACTAGGGGAGGAAATGAGCAGGAGGCTTTATACCACATCCTCAAGGCAGAACTGACTTTTCTTCTCTACACGCTCCTGGACTCTTCAGATGCTGTTCACATATCCTGATTAATTCTGTGACCCACTCAGGGCTGATTCACTGATGAAGTGAAAGGATCTTATTGAAAAAAAAAAGTCATGACATCAATTGCTTAGAATTGCTTTAAGAATGCAATCTTGATTGGGAGAAGACATCCAATCCACAATACATACAAAGAACTTATAGTCAGAATATATAAATAACTCCTGCAAATCAATAAGAAAAAGAACAGCCCATTAAAAAAAATAGGCAGGGGAATCGAATAAGCACTTCACAAAAGGCACTATCCCAATGGGCAACACACATTTAAAAAGAGGTGCTCAACATCATTGTTCACCAAAGAAATACAAATTAAAACCACAAAGAGAACCTACCAGACAGACACCACAATGATTAGAATGAAAAAATAGAAACAAACAAACAAACAAACTATACCAAGCACCAAGTACTGGCGTGGAAGTACAGCATCCTATATGTCGCCGGCAGGGGTATAAACCGGTACTAACTACTTTCGAGAACTGTGTGGCAGTATTTATTAAAGCCGATCATAACATCAAGCGTCCGATCCAGTAATTCCACTCTGAGATATACAGCCTAGAGAAATGAGGGCATATTTTTACCAAAAGACTGGAAACAAACCAAATGTTCATCAACAAGAAAATGAATAAGTAAATAGTGGTGGAGTTATGCAAAGGAACACCACAGAGTAGGATTGAGCAAATATAGCCAACGGCCAAATCCTAGTAAATAAACTTTATTGGAACACACTCCCACTCCTCATTCACATATTGTCTATCACTGCCTTTGTGCTACAAAAGCAGAGGTGAGTGGTTGAGACAGAGCCTATTATTGTCCATCAAACTTTTTTTCTGATCCTTTATAGAAAAAGTTCACCAACCCCTGTTATGAACCAGTAACTAAGAATAGACTCCTAGTACAGACAAGAACATAAGATGAATCTCACAGATATTATGTTGAATGAAAAAAGCCAGATGCAAACGCGTACATAGTATAGAATTCTATTTATATAAAGTTCCAAACAGGCAAAACTAACTGATGGTGTTTGAAATCTGAGTAATACTGACATCAGAGGGGATACACACTGAGAAGATACACGGGAAACTTGAGGGGTCCTGGAAATGTTCTGTATCTTGATTTTAGTGGTAGCTATAGGAATATGTTCCTACATAAAAGTTAATTGAGCTATACACACCAGATTAGTGCACTTTACCTTTTTATAGGTCAATTAAGAAAAAAAGAATGGAATCATGAATTTGCTGCCTTTTAAATGGGCAGATTGGCTAGAACTCTCCATATGTGTTTAAGAGAGAAAAACCTGTTCTTTTCTGTGACTGTGGGAGACGTTGAAACCTCAGAGTTTTTTGTTGTTGTTTGTTGGTTTTGTTTTGTTGTTATTGAGTAGCTGACATATAAAATTATCTGCTCCAGGTATACAACATAATGATTCGATATTTGTGTATATTGGCAAAATGATCCTAGTAACTCTTGCTCACATTCGTCACATAGTTAGTTACACAGTTACAATTTTTCCCCTTGAGATGTGAATTTTCAAGATTTACTCTTTTAGCAACGTTCAAATATACGATACAGTATTGTTAATTATAGTCACCGTGCTGTACATGAAAGCCCAGTTTCATAACTGAAAGGCTAGACAAATTTATTTCACATTAAATTCATAAGGATATAATACATGATGAGATGGCAAGAACTTTTGCTAAAAAGTATGCCATCTAGGGGCGCCTGGGTGGCTCAGTCGGTTAAGCGTCCGACTTCGACTCAGGTCATGATCTCGCGGTCCGTGAGTTTGAGCCCCGCATCGGGCTCTGTGCTGACAGCTCAGAGCCTGGAGCCTGTTTCAGATTCTGTGTCTCCCTCTCTCTCTCACCCTCCCCTGTTCATGCTCTGTCTCTCTCTGTCTCAAAAAATAAAAATAAAATGTTAAAAAAAAATTTAAAAAGTATGCCATCCAGAAAGGAATGTCTTTATGTTTTCTTAAATGCTTTTCTTTCTTCTTCACTGACCTTCTGTTTTGCCACACTATTTGTTTTATGCATTTCTTGTTTCCAACAACGGTTTACCAATTTTCTACTTCCTTATTCACCTACATCTGTCTCTTTTTTTCTAATATATTTATAGTAAATTGCTTGCATAACCCTGGGGCCTACATTAATTTATCTTTGAATGCTTTTCATTCCCCCTTTGTGTCCTTTACCTCCATTGATTTACCCTATTTGATATTTCTTCATTATTCTAAAATTCGCTTGGCTGCTGTTCAACACTCTTATTTTTTCCCCTTTTGGTCGCCCCTGTGTCCTAATTACCAACCTAACTAGGTTATGAGAACTTCTGCACAGAGCGTCCCTAACCCGTACATTAGAATCACTGTGTATGGATCACCCAAGCTTAGTGAAAGATTGATTTCTTTCTAGCTCCCTCTTTTACATAGTGCCTAATTTAGTAATCTTGTGCCCTGCCTGAAAACCTACAGTAGTACACGGTTTATTCATTTCATGTCATTTATTTCCAGAGGACTGAAATCACGTGAAACTGGTAGCTTTTCTCTTGGCATAAATGGAAAACAAGAAGAGGATATCGAGGAGTAGGTATTGTCCTAGTTGGTAATCAACATGATAATGAAAGATTAGGGCTTCTTCCTTTAAAGTATGCCCGAGCACTTTGCGATGATATTCCCACTGATCCTCATAACATTGCTGCGGGAATTGGAAAATTGCTAAGCGTCTGTTACAGACAGAAGAAGGGGACAACGGAAAGTACATGAGTATTCCATGGTTCCCTCAGCTTGCCATCGACTTTGCAGGTAAGAAACAGGGAAGTGCATATAAGAAGCAGGGCATTTGATAAGCAGGACCAAGTTTATATTATGTTACCTTAGTTCAGATAGCAAAGGAGTGATGAAAGCTGCCAACGTTCTCAAAGCTTGAGATGGGACTCCGTCTTGAGGTGTGCTAGTTCAGGCACTCACTGACGACACCTCAATATTTATATTCCTAGACTGGAGAATCACTATTTCTTCTTTATACCACCATGCCATGAGATGAAGTAGCTCAGAACACAGACTCATTGAGATTTTTCACAGAATCAAGTGTTTTACAGTTTGAAGGACTCTTTGAAGCCATTAGTCTAACCACCCCACGGATACCTGAATCATCTCCACAACATTCCCACTTACTCCTGAGACTACGAACTCTATATTGACACACTCTAGCCAGCCACACAAAGTTTCTCTCCTTGGTCCCAATTGTACCAAAGGGCGACACTGAACATTGAACTCTGTAAACATTTGAATGCAGTTTGTGCATATCTTTGAGTCTTCTCTTTCTGGGTCAATGATTGCAATTTCCTATGTCATTCTCTATATAGCATGGCTTCAAGTCCCCACCCAAACTTGGTCATTCTCTTCTCCATGAGCTTCACTTGTCTTTCAGCCTTAAAAATGTGGGAGCACAAAACTGAACAGTCTTCCAACTGTGGATTGACCAGAACAAAATGGAGACTGATGTCCCTTCTCTCATTTGAAATAATTGATGCAGTTTCAGAATTTGTTTTTCTGGTCAACATGTCTCATTGTTGGCCAATAATGGCTTACTCTCTGATTAGGGCCAAGCCATTCTTAACCAATGCTCAGGGCTCAGGGGTGCTCCGTATAAAGACAAGCAGGTTGACAATCCCTATTAGATCACTGCCCAGGAAAAGTCACTGGTGGTGGCCATTTGAACTTGACTTAACTCAATCTTTTTTGACTGGATATGTCCTCTCTTGTGGCTTCAGTAAGACACACACACACACACACACACACACACACACACACACTCAACGTGAAGAGGTCTGGAAATGCATATAATTTGGTTATTTACATAAGAGTATATATCTACACATTTATTCAGCCCCTAAAACTAAGATTGTTTTTTCTTAGAGCAGGGTTGTCAAACTTATTGTAAAGAGCCAGATAGTAATATTTTCAGTTTTGTGGGCCACATGATCTCTGTTTCAACTACTTAGCTCTACTGTTGAAGCACAGAAGCAGCCAGAGACAATATGTAAATAAACAAGCATGGCTATGTCTCAATAAAACTTTATTTACCAAAACAAGCAGCGTGTGTCACAATTTGCTGCTCCGTGCCTTTGAATGTCTGAAGTATTGTACAATGATTATTTTCTCATTATCCTCACACATTGCATGAAAACAGTATATATGTGTGTATATATATATATTACGTTTATTCATTTTTGAGAGACAGAGAGAGACAGACCACAAGCGGGGGAGGGGCAGAGAGAGACACACACACAGAATCCAAAGCAGACTCCAGGCTCCAAGCTGTCAGCATAGAGCCCGACGTGGGGCTTGAACTCACAAACTGTGAGACCGTGACCCGAGCCGAAGTCGGATGCGACTGAGCCACCCAGGCGCCCTAATTTTTTTTTTGACAATGGTATATTATTAAATGCTTTCTATAGACACAGGAATTGAGTAACAGAGAATATGGCCATTGCTGAGATGAATTAATCTGTATTATTGTGGCAATGTTTTGAATCATCTCTCTACTCAGCAAATGGACTAGAAGATGCTCATCTTTGTTGAGGAAAAAGATTTCAGAAATAGCTCACTTCCTTCATTTGTCTTCTGGTGGCTACCTTCATCATGTAGACTTGATTATAATGATCCCATAAACTATAATTTAACAAAAGCCTTTATGATCATTATCCCTTGTGCTGTAGAGCAAGCTGCTGCCGCTAGCCTGGTGTGTGTGCACTTCTGGAGGGCGTATCAGCAATGGCTCACTGTCTTTCCAAACCACTCACCTAAATGACCCAGTGCCCCTAAAAAGCACCCAGGGGTGCCTAGGTGGCTTAGTTGGTTAAGCATCTGACTTTTGAGTTGTGCTCAAGTCATAAGCTCACGGTTCATGAGATGGAGTCCCAAGTTGGCTCTGTGCTGAGCACGGAGCCTGCTTGGGATTCTTTCTCTTCCTCTCTCTCTGTCCCTCCCTTGCTCATGTGCTCTGCCCCCTCCCCCTCAAAAACAAACAAACAAACAAACAAACAAACAAACATTTTTTAAAAAGGCAAAACAAAACAAGGATGCCCATCAGGTCCACATTTTCATCACTTAATGAAATCATTTACAGGCTTTGCTCCCATATAGCATACATTATCTGCTATGGAGCTTCCCCTGCAGGACTTTTTAGTTTCATGGTGTTTGCTGTTTGGGGTCATGCAGGAGACTCCTTCCTCCCAAACCTCTGCCATGTTAGGGTCATGGAGAGGATCACTGAAGCACACGGATGTGATTTTCATGCTAATCTGTAGCTCCACAAATATGTTCTGAACACCTGCTCTGTGCTACCTGCCATGAATCATGTTAGGAAAATCAGAAATGATAAACTAGGGCCTCAAGGAGCTCAGGCTGGTAATAACTAAAATGCACAGAAAGACAAATCTCTTGCTTTTACCCCCTAGCAAAATCACTTTTTTCAGCTCAGGCATCCCCTATCACGAATATACTTTGGAATTTTCCATTCTCCCCTGAGTTGCCTTCCTTAGCATTTTAATCTAGGAGGCATTTGTTCTTTTGAATGTCATGCCGTGTGACAAATTCGTTCTTTTACTTTTGCAAAGCACTTAATAAGCTGCTTCTCCCATGCACCCTTGCTCTCCCCAGGTGTTCTCATAGTGAAAGTGTAACAGCTTTCCTTACTCCCAGAGAGTCTCCTCATGTTTCAGTCACGAATATTCACAAAAAAAAGAAATGAGAAAAGCATAAAATGAAAAGGTTTGAAATCTATGTCAACCTGGCTCTGTCTCCAGTGGGCTCGTGTGTATGAGTGAACTTGCTATTAGTGCTGAGAAAATCAGCCTCATGGATTTATCTGGACAGTGAGCAGGAGAGTCCGTATGCAGGTCCTGATGGTGGTGAATGGTCTTTCTCCAGGACCGGGGAGGCTGACAAGGTGTGCACTTTGGCTGCCCCCAATTCAGCATGCTGAGGTGGAAAGGACCAGAGACAATAAAATAAACTTCAGCTAAATTAAAATAGCACACCCATTTTCACAAGGGAATACACAAAATAAGCAGAGTCCATTTCTTATGAAACAGAGTCTCTTAACATTAAGAACATGCCATACCAATTTCTTCCAGCTCTGGCCATAGAATGGGTAGAGAAAAATGACCCAATTCCTGAGAAAGTCTGTAAGCCCCGCTCTGTCTACCTCTCTACTTCCAGGATCTTTGCTGAATTTAGGTGCAGATTAAATGTGATGGTTCCAATGTCCTCACTGGACACTTGCTACAATGTATCCATGCAACATTCAGTGTCCTGAAAACTCTCTTGGCCTCACTTCCACGCTTTCACATCCGCAAACAGTTTGGTAGTTCTTAAACTGGCATTTTCTGCCAAGTTCCAATCAGTATATCCAGCTGAAAACGGGAAAACCCAGTCAGAATTTGAAGACTGCAAAGAGTTAATACTTATGGGGAAAAGTCAGTGCCCAAAAGGAATTAACTACATTCCCTTTTCAATTTCTCTGTCTTCTGGCTAACTTTCCAAACAGATTTAATCACTCTCTCAGCATCAGTCACAATCAGAATCTCTCCCCAATGGCCAGAGCACGGCTGCCACCCGGCTCTGTGACTGCGGGCAGCCAGCAGGCACCTCACAAAGCCATCACTCAGTCCCACTAGCTCAGTCCCTCTGGCACCCTTCAGAGGCTGAGTTACCGGCATGGATAAATTCCGAGAGCCCAAGTTAACATGGGGCCCTTTCCATGAAATTAACAGTGAAAGCCATCAAGGATGAGGGTTTGACTTCCACCCAAGGAACACAGGCTGCTTTTGGTCGACTCTTCCCTGCATTGGAAATGGCGGCTGTTGTCATTGTTTGTGCGTCATCGCCTTCTGGTTGGGAACCATGTGTCTGTCTCGTGTTTTCTTTCAGAGCACTCATTATTTCCTGTTCTTTTGGGGGCAGCAACCAGGGTGTTCGGAAATTAGCATGTCTTTCTCTTGCCTCCAACAGCAGCAGTGCCAAAGGAAAGCTCTTTTAATCAACTCAGTGCCACAAAATCACTTGAAGCTCTTTCTCTGCAAGTTCATCCCCAGAGGGCCTGCCTGCCCAACTTGGAGTCTTCACTTCTCACTCAGTTTCCTTCACTCTGAAGCAACAGTGCAATTCTTCTTTTCTCTGGAGCCGAGAATGAAGGACGATGCTCAGGCAGGAGACTCGCGCAACATCAAAGTGGGCTCAGCACACAGGGCTCCTCCAACGTGATCCGTCTGCAGCGCTCTCAACTTCTCCCGAGAGCGAGAACCTGACCCAAACTTGACACCTTTCAGCCCACCCGACCTTCTCCGCCAATGGCTTGTTTCTCATGGCTGTGGCAGAGCTGGCTTCCTTTTGTGCAAACTCATGCTAGTTGCCTTTCTAATGGGTTGCAGAAGAGTCTGTTGTGTCTCTCTCCTCTTTGCCTCTGTTTTTATCAGGTTCATGTATTTCCTCACTCTTGTACCTGCTCACCAGATTCACAATCACTATCTTTTTGATATTCAGGAGGTGAAACTCCCCAGGTCTGTATTCCAAGCCTCAGGATTGTCCTTCTTCCTCTCTTGCACAGGCTTTCAGGTATTCTAAGTGCCACGCCTACCATTCCACCGATGGGCGTCATTTCAGAATGATAAGATTTGGGAGGTGTAAAGTATTTAAAGGATTTCCAGCTCTTTGCCTGCCTCTTTCCTGCCCAGATCGACCTGTGATCTCATCCTGCCTTCATTTTCGAGGGCTGAGGTATTTCGTTCTTGGGAATTTTAATGCACGACAAATGAGATCTGGAAAATTACTACAGAAGTATCAAGAGAGGCAGTCATTTATTGTAAGCTCTGGCTTTTCTTTTAAAAGTCAGATTGTGAGGGGCAACCGGGTGGCTCAGCGGGTTAAGCGTCTGACTCTTGATTTCGGCTTAAGTCATGATTTCACAGTTCATGAGTTCAAGCCCCTTGTCAAGATCCAAGCTGACAGTGCATAGCCTGCTTGGGATTCTCTCTCTTTCTCTCTGTGTGTCTCTGTCTCACTCTCTCTCTGCCCCTTCCCTATTCTCTTTGTCTCTCTTTCTCAAAATAAATAAGCAGACACTTAAAAAAAAAAAAAGTCAGATTGTGAAAGTTGCTTTCTATCCTGTAGGAAATATGTTTGTCAAAAGCTAAATTTGGTTAAATCTTCATGAAAGGCAAAACCATAACTTACTTGTGGATGATTTAAACAAAGAGGTGACTTCCCGAGTTGAGTACAAACTCCTGAGAGGTGGCATTGGTATATATTATATTATATTATATTATATTATATTATATTATATACCCTAGAGGCTAGCACATGGCTTGGGACATTTTAGGCATGCAATATCTTTTTTTAAAAAAATTAATATTGGTCCATTTATCTATATTTATTTGATAGTAACCCCCAAAAAACTATGGTATGATTTAATGACATAAGATTTTTTTTCTTTTGGGAAATCATGTGGTCTCCGCCCACTGGGCTCGGCTTCCTTAGGAGCTCAGGAAGCGTATTCTCTCCATATATCCTTACTGGGCAGGTAATGGAAAGTGGCTTCCACCTGCTTAAGCCCCTTAGGAAGCTGGTCTCAAGGATGGAAATGACTCTGATGCGGCCTTTATCCTATGCCCATGAAGGGTGACACTTTCTGATATTAACTCTGCATTCCTTTACCATGTAGCCATGGATTAACACTCCAGTCTTCAGCAGGGCTGACTTACCCACAGGATTCAGGTCCCACAGTACCGTTAAGGATCCACAGAAGTTTTGTTTATTTTGAGAGAGACAGAGAGACAGAGAGACAGAGAGAGAGAGAGAGAGAGTTGGGGAGAGGGGCAGAGGAAGAGAGAGAAAGAATCTTAAGCAGGCTCACACTCCCCGTGGAGCCCGACTCAGAGCTCCACGTCATGACTGTGAGATCATGACCTGAGCCAAAATCAAGAGTCAGACGCTTAACCGACTGAGCCACCCAGGTGCACTGGGACCCACAGAAGGTTTAAAACTTTAATTTCTTTTAAAATCAGAAGGAAAAAAATGAATGTCATAATAATGAACAGATAATAATGAATTCCTCCTGGATTATATTCAGTCTTACTCCAATGCAGTTGAAAAGTATTATATATGCTATATACAATGATACATAATATATATTCTATATTACATATATGTATTTTAATGGAGAAAGGAACCCACACAGGAAAAGTGCCAGGGACCATGAAAGTGATAATGCTGCTCTGGTCCAAAAAGATCTGCTTATCAATTAGGTCCAGAACATGCTGAGAACTTATCACTACTTGGCAGTATTAAAAAAGCTATCGGGGGAATGTAATTTCATTTCGGCTCTGGGTTCCTCTCCCCTGACATTGTCACTCCCCGTCCCACCCCACACAGTGTCTCTCAGACTATCTTCCCCCTGCTTCATCTCCAGCAAGTCTGCACAGAAGCATGTTGGTACACAGGGAAATGAAACATCTAAGAGAACGGAGAATAACGTGCCTCCATCCAGCGTCTGGCACGGACAAGGAGTACAATTGTATTTATGGAATGTAAGAGTGACACTGTCCTGTACTGGGAAAAGGACACGGTTTGGAGCCAGAGAGACTCGGGTAGAAATTTTGTCTCTGTCACTTACCAAGAGTTGTCTTGATCAAGTCACTTCATTGCTCGACTATCCTATGGAAATTAGTGATAATAATGCCTACCTTGCAAGTGGCTGCAGGGTTTGAAGCCAAGTTATGTTTAAACACTTATCATAACTGAATACAGTAGTCCCCATTATCTAGGGTTTCGTTTTCTGCCATTTCAGTGACCAGCGGTCAACCGCGGTCCTAAAGCAGATAATTCTCCTCTTGTAGAGTCAAAAGGTCAGTAGGAGCCGAATACCATCTCACATCATTCACCTCACTTTATCTTACCACGTAGGCATTTGATCCCATCACATCATCACAAGAATATGGTACAACAAGATATTTTGGGTGTGAGAGAGAGAGAGACCACAGTCACATAACTTTTATTACAGTATGTTGTTATAATTGCCCTAGTTTATTATTATTGTTGTTCGTCTCTTACTGTGTCTAATTTATGAATTAAATTTCACCATAGGTATGTATGTCTAGGGGAAAACACTGTATATTTAGGGTTCGGTACTATCTGCAGTTTCAGGGATCCCCTGGGGGTCTTGAAACATAGCCCCACAAATAATGGGGTACTCCTGAATAAGCACTTAATTTTCTAAAGCTATTGTATAGTGAGAAGTGAAAGTGTTGTGGAGTAGAGACTAATTGATGGTAAAATAAAAGCTGTTCAACAGGTGATGGCATTAATATTAAGTTCAGCACTGCCTTTCTCAAATTCTTGAATGGCTCTCTACCACTGGACAGAAGGTAGGCTACAGAATGCTTTTGCAGTGCACAGAGCCCTGCAACTCTAATGATGCTCCTCTGTCCCCACTCCCTTTCTCTCTTCCTCACACCTCACACTTACTCTAGCCTTTTCTCAAGTTATCCAGGCCCTCTCATACCTCTGTGCTTTGTGTACTCTCTTCCCTCTGCCCGGATCCCCACCTGCCTCCCCAACATTTGTCTGCCCCAAAGTCCCACCCTTCTTCCATGCACTTTATTATTCTCAGTGCTTCCTTATTGCATATCACTTTTCATTGTTCTCACTATGTTAGAGCTTAAAAGATGAACACATTATTTAACAGGGCTTATATTTAGTTCTTATGTATTTAAATGTAGTATTTATAATTTCTCACCATCTAATTGCCATTTAAACTTATTGAGGTAGACTGGAAAAATGAGATTTGGAATCGTCTTCTTGCCTGTCTTTAGTGAATCCTTCAGCTAAAGCAAAACCAGAAATTTCATGTGTGTGTGTATGACAGAGAGAGAAACAGACACAGAGAGAGAGAGAGAGAGAGAGAGAGAGAGAGAGAGAGAGAGGCCCTCACTATAATAATGTTTCCCTCTCTCTCTCCTTCCCCAAACACTGTTATGAACATAAAAACATAGCTTTCTCCTAAAAGCAACCAGGAAAATTTTCCAAATATTCCCATTCCTTATTTTTAAAACATTTGGGCCATCCGTTGTCACAAATTAAATGAACCAAATTTGGAAAGAATCCAAACTTCCATAACATTATTAACTATCTTAAATTTGGTTGATATATAAATGGGAAAAATGTAGAGTATAATTTTACAAAACTCTTGATAAAGAGATGAAATCTAGATTTTATTAAGAAGTAGATAGCAATTTCCAAATTGATGATTTAATTTATTAATCCATTAAGTTCACGCTCATTTTATTCCATTTAGCACTTGAAACTGAGAGCCCAACTTTACCAAAATAACTTTGATCACTGTAGATAATTCATAATTAAGTCTTAAAACTGGTTACAGAATATTAATGCATTTGGACTAAATACATATTTAATGAAAACTCAGAACTAAGTGTTTTCAGCCTTCAAATATTTATTGTCTGTCCTTTGGATGTCTGTATTCTTTGAACAAGTGTACTACAGCTTAATGCTTCCATGGAGATTAAAGTACGTATTGTATTAATATGAGTGATGATTTATGTCAGAATGTACTGCCATCTTCTCTAATAAAAAAGATCACAAAACAAATAGCTATAATGTATTGGGGGATGGGGGGGCTGATTTGAAAGATCCATGTTCAGTTTTTAGCCAGGAAAGCTATTTATAAGACCTCTCCGTATTAAACAATATCCAATCAGTTCTACTGACAGCGATATGACTTCTAAAAATAAAAAAGAATGAGAAACAGGCCTATTATTGAGAGTGTAAGCCAGGATCAGGTTGCAACATAAACAGGTTTGCAACTACAGTGCTAATTTCTTCTTCCAAAGAAGGGAAAGCCTAGGAGAAAGGGTAGGGCATATCAACAGGGTGCAATATGTTATAAAAGCTATTATGATGTCCTACAAAATGAACATTTTTAAAAATTCTGAATTCAGAGTCTATTTAAAATGCATTATCCAAAAGGCTATTTGCTATCTTTAGAAGTTTAATGCATTTTAAAGTAATACTCTTGCATTATGAAGTGTGAAATCACAAATTTCGGCATGGGAAGACTATAACCAAGGGCTCCTCCATTATCTGGTGCCACAAATCAGGCAGGGATGCCATTATCAACAGGCAGGTGTCACATCTACATCACATTTGCTTGCATAGGTCATAGGGTGCAAAGTGGCCAAGAATCAATTAGTAGAAAAAATTTAACATGGCCCTACCTTTTTTAAAGCTTCCACTTAGAGACAAAGGAAATACTTTCTCTTGGAAATCTCTTCAATATATACGAATACATTTATGTACATAAAATGTGTATCTGTAAATTTACTTTGGGGAGGCCAATTATACCCCATGGAAGAAAATTAAGAATAAAAGATGATTGGATCAAACAAGTTGCTACTATCTCCCTATAACAAGATTCTATTATTCTCGTTTCATATATAATTTTGCTCAAATAAACTACTGTTAAGATGCAAACAGCTGGGGGTTAGTTGTGTAAAGAACAGTGAAAAATGCTAGCTCTGTAGTACTATAGCATACCTAGCATAACCAGATCGATGCATGGATATAATTTTGAAATGCAGGTGTCAGTTTAGTTAAGCTCTAAATCCTATTTCTATTAGAATAGCCATTATTAAATCCCACTGTGTACAATTCAAAAAAATCGAAGTTTCATTATATACCCAGCAACCCATGATTATTTTTTAAAATAATGAGTTTTCATTACCTATATCTACACCTCTCATATTGAAGAATTCTGGTCTGTCCATAGACAACAGAGGGAGAGATCATAGTTTTCATGAGATTCCTTTAAGTTCCTTTATCCCTGCTATCTTTTCTATCATTGTAGAAACCACCCAAATTATTATCTCAAGTAGAAAAGAGCAGTAGATCCATGGGACTCATTTTGCATCAATAGCCATTTGCAATCCCTCCATCAGGGATGGGATTAAATGGATGGGATTTTCATGTGGGTACTTTATGGCCTATTACACTTTCCCACTGTGGAAATGTCCGTCAGTATCCTGCTTACCCTAGAATTTTTTTTTTAATCATATAGGAATAACAGTAACAATACCTTTCTTAATGTTTGTTTATTTTTGAGACAGAGAGAGACAGAGCATGAACGGGGGAGGGTCAGAGAGAGTCAGACACAGAATCTGAAGCAGGCTCCAGGCTCTGAGCTGTCAGCACAGAGCCCGACGTGGGACTCGAACTCACGGACCGAGAGATCATGACCTGAGCCGAGGACGGACGCTCAACCGACCGAGCCACCCAGGCGCCCCAGTAACAATGCCTTTCAATTACAACTTGTGTGTAACAGTGGCAAATAACACTTGAGGCCTGAGTTTTCTCATTTGGAAATTGGGGTAATGAGACCTACCTCACTGGATACAACAACAGAAAAACAAGGTGATGAGTCTGGAAGTAATTTACCAACTATAAAGTACTATCCTGATCTTAAGCACCTTACGTGCTTTGCAAATAACAAAGGACTAATGACATTATCTCCATGGATCTTGGAAAAGTCCCCATGTGATAGAAGAGCAGGAATTCATGATATGATTTCACCAATAAGAAAAATGAGTTTTCAGAGTTGTTACGCTTTTGTCCTAGGTCACATTGCTGGTATGTGATGGAGTTAAACCTCCAACCTGGTCGGTGGCCAGTCACCAAACATCTTCAAAGCATTTGCTCTTCCTCCCCTTGATTCTCTGCACTTTTGGTGGCATCTCACAGAAAAGAGCTAATCCATTTTCTGCAAATTTAAGGACCGTGATTGCGCCCCACTTGATCACACACATCAGCTCATTCTCCACCATCCTCTCTACACACTGCACTCTTATTCTCATTTTAATCTAGTCATCTACACTGGGCCTGATTGTCTGAAATCCTGTCCCCGGCTTTTAAGAAAATTAAAATTCTGCAACGTTTCCCAAGGCTCATCTCAAGCTGCACCATGGCCCTGACATTTTTTTCCAGTAAAACTGTTCAAACACCTAGCTTTGCTCAGAGTCTGCAGCCTAGTAAGGTTGACACTCCACAATCTAGTGCTTGATTAGGTTGCAACTTTTCGACTCCTTCTGTGCATGTAATTCTTATACCTTTGAGCTAGATTATCAAATCAAATGTAGGGAATAAAGCTACTTAAAAACACACCTCCCACAAACTTTGAACACTGTGGATTAGATTGAATCTAAAGGATTGCTCAAATAATTTTTTTTTTTTAGTTATGATGATGGTACTTTGGTTATATTTAAAAAAAGAGTTTGTAAAAAGAATAAAAATGAGTTTGTATTTCCTAGAGAAACATATTATTTAAGGATGACATGATATAATGTCCAAGATTAATTTGAAAATAAACCTGCTGGGAGTAGGGAAGGTGGGGGTGGAAGGAAATAGGAGGATAGGGATGAAAAAAGATTGCCCAAATGTAACTATTGAAATCGGAAAATAAGAACATGGGAATCCACTATATACTGTTCTATTCTGTGTATCATTGAAAAGTCTCATAAGAGAAAGTTAACAAAATGAAAAGAGGCTAGCACAAAGGAAGGCTGATACCTCCCACAAATACTCGCACAATAATGAGTCTACAGTAGCCTTAGTGAAGTCGTGAACATATAGTGAAAAGAGTATTTTAACAATTCTGATTACTTTGAGTTAATTTCTTATTGAGAAGAGAAGGAGAGCTTTTGAAGAACTCTTATCTCAGAAATGAGCTTGGTGGTGAGTTAATTCACCCTGAGAGAAGCCAACAGAGGTGAATGAGGCTCCTTCTTACACCACTCTGGTTTCTGTACCTTCACATATAACCCTATTTATTGTCTGTGTTTGTGCCATGCCAAAGAGAATTAAATATGGGTGAGTTTAGTACTGGATTTAACTTAAACTACCCATAAAATGAAACTACTTCTTGAGCAAATAATTACAACATAGTGCTCAATGTCCAGCTGTCTAATTAAAAAGGTAGAAGAAAACAACAGAGAATAATGGATGTAATAAAATTGCAACCCAAGCTCCTCAATTACTAATTTCTTCATATCCAAGTAGATGATTCCAAAGAGAAACTAGAGATGGTGTCCACCTTCTCTTTGCTCGCTCCGTTCCCTTACTAACCATAAGGCCTTCTGGGCAGAGCAGTTTGTAGGGACTGACTCTCCAGCCCACAGGGGTGTGCCCTGACCGGTATTAACTCAGCCCACACACCTCAGCCCTGGGCCACAGAGCAAGCCACAGGGCTAGGCACAGGCCCACTTTGAGTCCAAGAGATGTGAAGAAACATGTGCCAAGGAATCCTGGTAAAGCAGATGATTGATTCTGTAGAAGCGATTTAACAAAACTCTCCCACTGGACATGAACAAGGAAACAGTCAGTCTCAGTTACAGCTGGCAGCCATCTTACAACCACAATGGAAGCCAGCCTGGGGGAGAAGTCACTTCACAGAAGCTCGGGCAGAGATGGAGTGATGGAGTGTGTGACTCTGATGAACCATTGACTGAGGCTTTCCCCTTGACTTCTCAGTTTTGAGACACGATACATTTTCTTCATTATTAAAGCTTTTTTGAGTTGGGTTTTCTAACCTGAGGTGGGGAGTGCTCTAGCTGACACACTAGTCTTCAACTCTGGCCCTTAAATAGTGCTGCTGCTCTCAGTGAGTAGCCATCATCCGTATGTGTCTTCGTCTCTGCTCTATCACAGTCCGTCTCCAGATGGCTGACCTAATATCGATCTGATGGGCTCTGGGACACAGGTGTCCAGGAAGGTGGATGGTGTTTACAGCAAACACCAAATCTTATGAAAAATATATGTAAAGATGCCAATGAAACATGTACATGGCAACGGTACTTTAAAACTCTTAACCATAAACCTTGCAAGTGAAAGAAGTTAACTGGGTCTGTTAAAATCCATGATATACACCAATCTACTTTTAGTGATTGGAAACACAAAGATTAAAAATAAGTGTAAAGCTAAGAAAACTTTTTTAAATTTCATTTATTTATTTTTAAATGTTTATTCATTTTGAGAAAGAGAGAGACAGAGAGGTGGGCACGAGTTGGGGAGGGGCAGAGAGAAAGGAAGACACAGAATCCGAAGCAGGATCCAGGATCTGAGCTGTCAGCACAGAGCCTGATGTGGGGCTCAAACTCACCAACCATGAAATCATGACCTGAGCCAAACTGGATGCTTAACCAACTGAGCCACCCAGGCGCCCCTAAAAAGACTTTTTAAATGCTCTGTTTTCCAGGAAGAGCATACAGATGGCTCTGTATGCATCTGTTTTATTTGATTTTTCTCTTTACTCTTTGAATCATGACTTGAAAGAAGAAAAGAATAAGGACCCTGTGCCTGGGAGAGTAAAAGAGCTTATAAAATGTGTGGTAGAAATGGGAACTTAGCATTTAATAAAACGATTCCCCAAGGAAACACCTTAAACAAACATCTTAACTGATCAGCTGCACCTGTCGTAAGCCCAAAGGACTCAAGGGGGACAGCGACTCAGTGAAATAAATCAATACTTTCTGGTAGAGAATGAAATAACTTATTAGAGTACTGGTCACCTTAAAATAGGAAGAACTTAAGTCTGAAAAGTAGAGAATATCAATTGAGCTCATCTGGAAAGAGGTCTGTTGTTATACTGATTTGTTGAAAGGAAACATTTTTTTAAAGTTTATTTTTATCTTATTTTGAGAGAGACAGTGGGGGAGGGGAAGAGAGAGAGGGAGAGAGAATCCCAAGCAGGCTCCGCACTGTCAGCTCAGAGCCAGACGCAGGCTCAATCTCACAAACCCTGAGATCGTGACCTGAGCTGAAATCAAGGGTTGCATGCTTAACTGACTGAGGGACCCAGGCGCCCCAATATGAAACATTTGTAAACCAATGTTACAATATGAAAAAAAATTATGGGGTTTAGTTTTGCTTCTAGGTTGGTTACAGTTTTGAATCCCATATATATATTGGGATATTGGGGTATATTGGCTGTGATGATCTTGCCTGGATGAGGACATACACGTTTTAATTAGTGAATCAATAAGTGTTTGCTGAAAGTCAACTAGTTATCTAACCCTTTGCTAGGGTCTGGGCTTATCAGGGCTGGTTTCATGGCCATGCAAGTTGTCCAGTAGTTAGTAGTGCCTCATGCCTGGTTTAAAAGCTCTTTTGTCAGCATCTTACAATTCTTAATAATTGCTTGAACAAGGGGCTCTACATTTTCATTTTGCTCTAGGCCTCCAAAGTTAGGTAGCCAACCCTGATGCTTATATAGGATTTACTTCCTGCCTCTCTGTAACTTGCAGACCATTAGAGAGCATAAGACCATAAGACATATGCCTAAAAATTAATTAATGAATGAGATTATTATTTAAATCTCTACTGCCTAAAGTGTCATAAAGCACCAACTTGCCTAGGACCCTGGATTAGACATAGGATAGCATATACAGTTATAATGTATAACCAGCACACCAAGTCTTCGAATTGGAGACATTGGTATAAAACGGACAGGATTTGCCAGAGAATACTTCTCAGAGGACCTCCGAACACATTATTACTCACTTTTTAAAATTAATACTGGTGACCATTAAGCACTGACCCTGTACCAGACATATTAATATATATTACCTAAATAATTCTCACATAGTCCTTTTTAACCAGTAAGGAAAAGGTGGGTAGGAAAGAATGAGTACTGTGTCTACAGTCCCACAGCTAGGAAAGAGTTGTCGTAGCATCCTTACCCAGATCCATCTGACTCCAAAACCCAGGAGCTAATGTTTTGTTACTCTTTGTTATCTCCACCCAGGTGCGTGACTATCAGCATAGATGTCTCCCTTTGTATACACTACGGGGGGGGGGGGGGGGCATTAGCACGGTTGCAGGTGGGAGTGAGCAAGAGTTGTGGGGCCCCGCTGGGGAATATCTGGATGGTACAGATTAGGGTGAAATAATATTAGGGAATAAGGATGAAGACACGAATGCAGGTGATAGCTACCATGCACCAAGACTTGTCATTATCCTTGCTTTGTTCACGAGTTAACAGAGATGGTCAAGATGGTATCAGCACATGGCTGCACCAGATATTGACCCAGACCTGTCAAACTCCATGTGTGGTCTTCACCAACATCTCACCTGTCACCCATGGGTGGAAGTGCGAGGGGTCAGGTTCTTGAAGGATTCTAAGAGCCTTGCCTTGATTAAACCCGTGTGGAAGGCAGGCTGTGGATTTGGGAAAGCAGAATTGGGGTGACAGCTGTTGAGGGGAGATGAATGTGACCACAGGGCACAGGACAGTGGAGCAAGAAGAGGGGCAGGGAACCTGAAAAGGAACATCTATTAATTCAGGGGTAGAGTGATGAGAAACTGTGATGAGAATGGAAAGAAAAGAATGAGAGTGAAAACATTTCAGAGGAATGTGTGCATCCAGATGAGACAATCTGTTGGGGAAATTTTGCCACTCCTGGAGTCTGTCTTCACTTCCTCTCTCTTATTTTGTCTTCCTGTTCTCCACAAAATACCCTATGTATTCCCGCTTCCTTGGTACCCTTTCCTGTCTTTCTTCTCCCTCCTTACTCATCTTCCTTTGTCTCCTTCTGTCTCTACCCCCAGTTTGTTGAAAGTTAGCCTATATTTTGAATGTTTACCCTTGGGAATGTTTTTCTAAATTGCTTTTAAATTGTGCATTTCATTTATGAATTGTTTTCTCTTTAAAGGAGTTAATGGCATGTGAGCTATCTTTTTTTTTTTTTTGCAAATTAGTCTGCTTTTTTTTTTTTTAAAAAAACATATCATCAAAATACATACAAGAAAGGGTAATTATTCAACTCAAACTATGATTGTGTCTAATTGACACTCCAGAAATATCCTTCCTAGTAACATCTGAAACAATTTATTAAGATTGTTTTTGAACACTGATTCGCAGTTAGTATTTGGAGCACAGAAAAAGGTTTTGATAATTTTGTTATTATAGGATACGTATTCTATCATAATTTCTCAAACGTTATGAGGCAAAAATGTTAAGCAAGCCCTAATATTTGGTGCAAAGTCAGGTTTACTGCCCATTAGCAAACTGGCCAGCTGCCTTTAGGATTTTGGGAGAAGATTTAGTATTGCCAGGCAGTGGGGAATGGGGTGCTAGGCTTCTCACATCATCGATCCCCTTGATAATTCCCATCTTCCCGGCCTCCTAGGCTTGAACCCTCAGTCCTCCCAGACTCTGCCTTTCCTGCCCCTCCACATGCAGTCCAACTCTGTAACCTCTTTCAAACCTCTTTTCCATTTCAACTATCTTCACACTAGCCACAGCTCACTTGTGTCTCCCCTGGTTAACAGGACACCTCTGCCTGCGGTCTTCCTGCTTCCACTTTCCAATTTAGTGTGTACATTGCTCTTGGGGGGATCTTCCTAAGTCACAGAACTGGTCAGAAAAGTCGCTTCCTCAAATCTTTCAATGGTCTCACTGCTGGGGTACTAGGCAACGCCTCTAAGCCTCCACAATGGGGCTTCAACTTGGTTCCCAGCCTCAGACTTTTTTTTTTTTTTCTGGTTTCCTTTCCATCTCCAAGTTCTCCACTGCCCTTCCATTCTTTGGAACTGGAGATTTCCCCTATGACTACTCCCATCACCCGCTCCCCCTCCTCCAAACCAACTGAGCTCGAGCCTCCTTCTTGAAACTTCCTCTGGTTCAGCTCTCTCCTGCAGGCATTCTCTTTCTTCTCCAGATTCCCAGAGCCGTGGCGTATTTTACCTTCCTTTGAGCTTATGTCCCTCACTAGACTATAAATGCCTTGAAGGTTGGAATTATCATTACAGTTTTACAGACAGTAACTCATTTAATCCTTTAAAAAATCCTAGGAAGAAGGGACAAATTCCCATTTTACAGATGAGGAGGCTAAGGCCAGGAAGGAGAAAAAAACAAAAACTTGCTCAAAGTCACACATTTAGAGAGGGGCAGAACTGAGATTCAACCCGGGAGTCCGGCCTCATGATCTTTTGTTGGGTTTGCTTAGCCATTACACTCTTCAGTCTTTCTGGCTACTACCTTATATGCATGCCTGCTCCAGACATGTCAGCACAGTTTCCTGCACTTAGTAGACAATCAAGGTAGGCAGTTTTTTAGAGGTGAATTGAATAAAACTGATTTAACTAAGGCCTGGAAAAGATCTCACTAATCGGAGGATATGAAATGCTAACCGTAGTCTCTTGCCCCGGTGCTCTCCTAATTACTTGGACCCATGCCTATCAATCAGTGATAGGCGAGAGAAAAATATGCAGTAGCTAATATGAGAACCATGCATATTTTATGTCCATTTGAAAAGCAACACTCTATCACACCTCTGGGAGCTTCTGGGCATGGGTCTGAATATAAATAGGCATACACATTGCTTTGGTCAAATCACTTGGCATTGACACTGAGTACCGCACCAATCTGTTCCGGAGCAAATATGATTTGAGTAGCCTGATAAAGTGGAGACTTTGTAGCCACGGAGAAGACGCCTGAACTTTTGTCACCAAGGTGTAACCTCAGTACTGGGACATTCAGGGCCTGGGTATGGCTAGGTAGACACCACAAGACTGTGATTACTGTTGCTACCCTACAGGTGTACCCGCTGGATCACATATGCAGCATCCACAGGACGTATATCCACATCCACATGTATATCTAGATCAATACCTTGTTCTCTGACATGCGTGATCTTCCCGAAGTATCTGCTCGACAAGTATCCTTGCATCATGACCATTGCTCCCCAGATCTCTTCTCTGGCTTCTCATCCATTCTCAGCAATGTTAGAACATGCCCTGTTTCTCCCTGTCTTACTTAGGGCTACCCTGTTTCATTTGGCCATAACTGCCATAGCATGTAGTTTGGCATCACCTGTGTTTCAGAAGTGTATCTCGTGGTAGGAATGTGGAAAAATCACACATGTCCTGATGTTTGGCTATCTGGGGTTTATTCCCAACTCCGTCACTGCCCAAGTGGCTTATGCGTGCTACTATACTTCTTAGGGCTTATAAATTCACATCCTTTAAATGGTGATGGTAAAACCTATGGAGATGGAATGAGCTACTGCTAAGCATGTTTTCAATAAACAATAAGTCCCTTCCTTGTCTCTCTTCCCTCTAGTCCTCCGGGCTCCAGTATGTCTACAGGTACAAAGCAGGGGTTGCAGGTACAAAGCAGAAGACATGGGTGGCAGAGGGCAGATGGCAAGTGTTCATGGTAAGAACTTTGGACTTTATCCCAAAAGTGAAAGTGAGTCACTAACCAGTCTGAAGCAGAGAAGTGACACGAGTGATGAACCTTTGACAGTAGAGAATGGTTTAGGTCAGATTCCAGATCTGACCTGCACTGGTATCTCAGGAGGGTATTTATTCAAGTCAAATTCACCCCACTGCCTGCACTGAATTAAATTCTTTCCACCTGGAGACCCGCATTTGCTAAAGCTTGAATGTTAGCATTAGGCTCTTTGAAGTTTTAGAAGGAGGCAAGGCTGGAGGCAGAGAGCAAGGCATTATTATGTATGTGAGGATTAATGATGGCTCAGATGAAAACAGTGGAAAAGGAACAGGGCAATCTGAAATATTTATATGGTAGAATCTATAGCTTGTCATGCTCAACAATATTTAGGAGAGAAGGAGAGAGAAGCCAGATGGTACCTAGATTTCTGGCTGAGTTATTAGAAGGGTGGTGTGGCCATTAAAAGAAAACTGGAGATAAGGAAAAGGAGGAGCAGGGCTGTGGGAGGAAAGAGGAAGTTCATCCAGTGGAAACAGCCAGTAGGTAGATTAATGACATTGGCATTCAGAAGGGAAGTTGAACCGCAGACACAGAGTCGGACTCTGCCCTTACTGGCATGCATTCCTGGGAATGCCCTGGAGTCGGGCTAGAGGACCAGTGCAGACACCAGCATTCAAGGGACAGGAAGGGGCAGAGATGAAGAGCATAGTGACAGATTATTAAGTATTATTACTACTTTTTTGAATGCCTGCAGAGAGCTCACTGAATAAAATGAGGTAGGACACAGAGGAGACAATACCTTAAAAGAATGGGAAAATGATTTGGGTTTGGTTATCAATGTAAACATGATCTTTAAAACCTAGGAAATAAATCAAGCACTCTACAGGACATCTTAAAAAGTAGACTTTAAAAATCCCCTGTGTGTCTTTTGAATACCATTGTTTCTGGTGTCCATTGTTTAGAATGTGAAACTGAGGTTACAGAGGGCAGTGATCTATACAAGGACCCAAGCTTAAAATGAGCAAAATTGGGACTTCCAGGTAGTTTGATTCCATGGCCCATGGCCTTTTTCTCTACAAAAACACTAAGGCATACCATCCGAGGACCTGAAAAGACATTTCTCCTAAGAAGATGGCCAATAGGCACAAGAAAAAATGTTCAACATCACTCATTATTAGGGGAATGTAAATCAAAACTCAAGTTTATATCTTATACCTTATACAAGTTTATACTGGTGTGAGTTTATATCTCACACCAGTATAGTATGGAAAAAAAAAAGAAATAACAAATGCTGGCAAGAATGTGGAGAAAGGGAACCCTTATGCACTGTGGGTGGGAATGTAAATTGGTGTAGCCACTGTGGAAAACAGTATGGGGTACTTCAGAATGTTATAAATAGAAATAACATATGATTCAGTAATTCTACTACTGGGTATTTACCTAAAGGGAAAAAAAAACCCACTAAATTGACAGATATATGTACCCCTATGCTTACTGCAGCATTATTTACAGTAGCTTAGATATGGAAGGAACCTAAGTGTCCACTGACAGATGAATGGATAAAGAAGATGTTGTATACACATATAGACAATGAAATATTACTCAACCATAAAGAATGAAATTTTGCCATTTACAACAACACGGATGGACCTAGAGGGTATTAGGCTAAATGAAATAAGTCAGATAGAAAAGACAAATACCATATGATTTCAATTATAAGCGGAATCTAAAAACCAAAACAAGCAAACAAAAAAAATAAGGAATGGATTCATAAATACAGAGAACAAACTGGTGGTTGTCAGAGGGGAGAGGGTAGGGGGATGGGCAAAATGGGACCCAGAGGTAGAAACCTCGCATTATAAAATAAGTAGGTCACAGAGAAGATGGAAAGCACAGCATAGGTAATATGGTCAACAGTATTGCAGTGATGTCTCATGGTGACAGATGGTGACTACACTTCCGGTGATGAGCACTGAGTAATGTCTAGACTTGTCAAATCACTATGTATGTACACCCGCAACTAGCATAACATTTCACGTTAACTATATTTCAATAATAAAACTTAAAAAAAATGATACAAAAAAGTCAAATCCCATTCCAGTCACGGTGTGTGTTAGCCCAGCTGGCTCCCTTGGGGGGAAGAGGGAGCATCAAGTGAAGAAGCAGCACGTCAAGCTTCGGGCCTCCAAACAAGCTCTTACGAATTCCATGCTGTTTATGTTTCAGGATGTGAAGATCTAAATCTTTTGCCTCACAAAAATGAGGCACAAAAGAATAAACACGAGAGAAAATCCACAATTTTAAAAGGCATATTTTCACAGTTTGTAATATGTTGAAATTGACCTTTCTTACTGGCCTATGAACAATGCTATTTAAAATAGATTATCTGCAAGAAAAAAGATCGAAATTAAGAGATCCTCCTATAATTACTTAAATGAGATCTGCATCGGGTGATATTTGTTAACTTGGCACCTTAATACACATTTGTTATCTCATCCAGGGGTAGGTATTACACCTGAACTGAGTCTAATTTGAGTGCCTTTTAAATTCCCCAGAGCTATGTGTGTTATTTATATGTAACTGGAAGACAAAATGCTAATATGAATGGCTGAGTGAGTATAAATGAGATCAATTACTGTTTTTATAAAGTCTTACACTTATATAGTTCCTTTTACTATAAAAAGTGCATTCTTATATGTTAATTAATCTGCACAATTCTATGAGTTATGTTGTGTCCAACGTGGAGATGTGGAAACCTCCCAGATGGGTGTGTCTCAGATTTAAGGCACAGATCTTAATTCATGGATCTTGTTAAACTGCTGCTTCAGATTCTAGAAATCTGGGGTGGGGCCAAATCTCTGTATTAATCTCAAGCTTCTGGGTGATACCAATGCCGCTGCCTGTGCACCACATCTTGAACAGCAAGGACCTAGTCTACACTTGATCCTTGTGCTATTACATGCTATTCCCCTTTGTGACTATCAATTTTTAACAAATATGATGGCAATTTTTTTCTAGGCCATGACGTTTTTAAGTGGTCGATAGGACGCATGCTTTGGATTGACCCCACATCCACCAGCTACCAGGCTGGGTGATTTCTGGCAAAGTCAACCTTCTTCATCAATTTTCAGAGTTGCTACAAGGATCAAGTAAGTTATGATATGTTCATGGGCTTGGCAAAGACTCAGTGCTGTTTATTAGACCTCACGTTTATATACAAGAGTGCCTCCAAATTCACAGATTCATAATCCACTTATCTTCTGAGACTGAACTCAGCTTTGGCGTTTCCGGTATTTGCTGTCATCGACGATAATGATGATCTTTGCTTTACTGAACAAAGGATGTTGAACTATTTACAAGGGGAGGAGAGACTTGGTGAATGGAATTTGGCTTCCAAAGGGAGAAAGAAAAGCAATCTGCTGGTGGGTGTGCTGCTCAGGAGGTGATGTTCATCAAGCTCTACTTTGTCTCCCTCGTATTTTCCACCAAGAAAATGATTTCACTGTTGTCGGAACTCTTAGTCCCCTGATTGTTGCTCAACACTTAATTCGTTTGAAATTACATAGGGTTTTGTAACGTCCCTGGCTAATGCCAATCATTTGAAACTTCTGTTGCTTTTAAAATGCTTTAGTTGTTAATATGTGGATATATTATTTTCACAAATCATCTAGATTTTGGAACCCCTGGGGATGGGGATTGCATCCTCCATGTGACTTAGAGCACAGTAGATGCTTACTAATTACTGGTGGCCTTGGTCTGTCTTTCATTAGAGTTAAAAAAACTCTGGTTTTAAAATAGTAAATTTTGGTGGGGGACATAAATTCCCCTTAAGCAAATTTCTGTTGTTTAATTAGAAAATCAGATTGATACCTTAATGAGAATCACAGCATTGGAAGGATGAGAGTTTTAATTTCCATCGGGGAATAGGATCATTTGAGAAAAAAAGCAGGCCCGAGGATGCAGGAATATGTCTTAAGTGCCAACAACAAAGGAAGCAATGTACTGGATGCTTCATATATATATTTTTTCCTTTAACTTCATCTCACTAATGTTCTTCCTTTTTGTATATTGACCTTATTCACCTACCATTGGAGTAGATTTTTGTTTTAACCATTAAAAATCCAGTTCCAGCCCTATATCCAGTACTAAGCCTTCAAAACAATTCATTTTATGAATGAATGAATCAGGGTTTTTTGAATTTTTTAATGTTTATTTATTTTTGACAGAGAGAGACAGAGAGAGAGGAAGGGAGAGAGAAAGAGGGTGACACAGAATCTGAAGCAGGCTCCAGGCTCTGAGCTGTCAACACAGAGCCCAATGTGGGGCTCCAACTCACAGACTGCGAGATCATGACCTGAGCGGAAGTCAGACGCTTAACTGACTGAGCCACCCACGTGCCCCAGAATCAGTTTTTATTTATAAGTTGGGATACAGAGAAGCAGCACCTTTAAGTGAATTGCCTAAGACTGCCAAAGTAATGACGGACTGCACTGGCCTCAAACACAGGCCTATGCATCTCCAAATCCAACCCACTTACTAGTCTTCTATAGTAACTCAGGGACTTTAGACTTCCAAGTAACACTAATCGATTCTTGGGTAAAAAAAGGAGGATGAGAAAGGAATGAACTTGATCGACATTGCAATTCTGACTAAAGCCCAGGGGATGTTTTTAAGTGCCTCTGAAACTCATCAACCCTCCTACCTCTGGGGCTGCTATCCAGTAACAATGCCTGCATTAGTGGGATTCATTTGGTGGACTATGAGCCTTTGGTCACCCCAATTTCTGAATTCAAAACAAGCTCCTGTAAATTGCTCTGTTCCATGATCATCCTTCTCCAATGAATGGAGGAAGGGAGTCAATAAAAGGAGAAAGGAATTAAAGAAAGAAGGAAAGGGGGATGTCTATAGCAAATGAGTTATGTCATACAATTGACCCTACAAATACGTTTCTTTCCACTGGATTTCATGTCATTTACCCTGAACTAGGGATAACAGACATTTTTCTTCTTCAGGTGCATATCCATAATGCACATACTGTTTTATAGTTCTACAGCCATTATTTTGTAACCTGGGTTGTCTAGTGGATGCCCTTTTAAAGGAAGTCTCTGGAAATGTCATGGAAATGCTCTAATCTATTTGTCTGCATGGGCAGCTCTGGCTGCTATCATACCCTGGTTTGCCATCATGGGGCTCCCAATTTTTGCTGGCCATCTGCAGTCTCCAGGACTTGCTGGGTTTATTGGCTCCTTCTCTTTTGTTTTGGTTTCCAGACACCAAAAGAAAACACTGTTAAGCCCAAACAGCCATTTATATTTATTGCATGGCAAAAGCATTCTGGCTCACTAGGGCCCTTCGAATATCAGCTTCTGTAGCATTCTGTTCAGTTATGAGAGAAGTTATGAGATTAGGAAAACATGACAACAGGATAGCTTTCAATGAATAGGGCATCAAGGCAAACAGACAGAAAGGGTCTTAACATTATCTCTATTGTTCAGTTTATAACAGATCTTTTCCAGTTATGATAAAAATATGGTTTTCACAGAGAACGGTTCTTTCAGCTACCTGATATATAAATATTTCTGCTGCCTGACATTCTTAAATGGCCTCATTTCCTGATATATTTCATTTCCACAAAGGTTTTCTGGGTGTAAAAGAGTCAGCATTAGATCGTCCAGTAAGCTCTGATCCAACCCTGTCTCTATTTCACTCCTTGGCGACGCCCCTTGACTTGATGTGATGCCATCTGTAAGGCTGGGCAGTTTAGATTTCCTTATGCTATGAAATGAGCTATCATAATGTATTTGAACATGCTCTGAGATTCCTGGAAGAGGAGAAAACCAGGAGAAATTTTTATGTTTAGATATTTTACTATATGCATGTAGAGTGCGCAGTGATCAACAAAAATTGGGGCCTCAGTGACATGCTTTATAGGCAATTCTTCTCAAAATTGTTTTCATTTATTCATTCACTTGTTTTTTCACTTATTCAACAGAGATTTTTTTTTTCATGTATCTACTCATCTCTCTGTATGTTTCATTGGATCCCACTCATTCTTTGTGTTTCTACTTAGATATCTCTTCATCTATAAAAAAAAAACAACCCTGGTCCGTGATGGTCACCCCCCAAAGCTATGGTGCTTAAGGGCAGCAGCCAAAGCAGCCTTTTTGGGAGTGGGATGTCAAAGTATTCTTCCTAGAAGAAGGGAGAAAAAGGAGAAAGAGAACAGAGATCAGAGGGGGGGAGAATGCCCCAGGTGGAGAGGATAAAAGACCTCAAATGGAAACGTATGCTGTATTCAAGGAACTAAGAATGTCTCAATATGTCTGCCTAGGGGGGAAGGCTGAGGGGAGAAGTGAAGCTTGAAAGGGAAGCAGGAGCCAGAAGAATAAGGGACTTGTAAGACACACTAAAAAGTTTAGATTTCACAGACAACTAAAGGGAGAGAGAGAGAGATGGTCAGATTTGAGATAGCAAATGATTGTGCTGGCTGAAAAATGGAGAGTCTAGAGAGGTGAGGGGGCTGCAACAATAATGCAGGTGAGAAATGATGGCGGGGTGCATTACGCGAATGGCAGATGGAAGTAAGTGCACCATTTCCAGTGCTGGGAGAACACGGTTGACCAGAAGTTGCTGGATCTGTGGAGTGACAGGAAAGGGCACCAGAGTGATGTGAAACCCCCCTTCAATACTTCAGCTACTTGGGAGGCTGATTCTGTGAGATGAGGTGGAAAGCTACCAGGAAGGGGGTTTTAACTGAGTACCTGAGATTCTGAAGTCCATGTGCTTCCTGTTACTCCAAACTATACTTCTGTTCTGAGAGATCACTGGGTACAGGACAGCATGCTGGGTGACGAGACATTTAGAAAGATCTTCAGTCTTGGAGATTTCACTCTAGTGTGAATAGAAAACACCCACGGAGGCAGAACATGTGAAGCGCCATAGCTGAAGCATAAAGTACTATACTGGGAGGGAGCAATCACTTTTGCAGGTTTGGCCAACTGTGACATGCTAACCTTTCTGGCTACGTCTTCTCTGGTGGGTCAAAGAAGCTAAGACCTTTTTAGCCTCCTCCTAAACGTCTGTCTCAAACTTCTGAATCAGAATCAGACACAAAGGGCTTTGTCTCCTCAGCGGGGAACATCACAAGTCCAAATGTGCTGGCTTGTTCACAGCATTCTGACCCTCATTCTGACTGGATGTCACTCTTTTCTAATTATTCTGAATGGATGTTCAATGCTGTTCAAGGTTCAAACTGTGAGACTTCACACTGTCTTCCTACATCATTCTCTAAAGGCACAATGAGGGTACCTGTGAATATTGTCTGCCAAGGGAATGCCGTGGACCCAAGTTCTGTCTTTATTGTCATTAGCCCAATGTCTACTGCCATAACAGCCTATCTCACAGCTTTTCCTGGGCTAAGCAGGCCATCCATACCAGCATTTTCAGATGTCTTGTTCACAGATCCTGTCTTCACGGGCCCTCTTGGAGGAATTTGAGGCTTCCTTTGTTCATTCATGTTTTCTTTCATTCATTCCATTCATATTCATTGTTTGGGGGGGTTCCCACACTATGCAGTGGGGGGAGCACACAAAGATGGTGAAGATAGGTGAGATATTATCTCTGTTGCCATCAAAAATCGCAATCCATTGTGAGAGATCAGACATGTGTAAAAGAGGCTATGAAAAAGGGAATGTATTTCGCCTGTTTACCCTTCTAGGATCTGTACGTTGAGGCTGAATAGTGGCATCAGTGGTGCAGTTTCATTTACTCACTAATTTCTCTATGTGAGGCATCCTGCTAAGTTTTAAGGCATCCTGCTAAGGTCATCACATTTGATTCTGCAACAACCCCAGCTACATTACTGTCTCCATTTTACAGATGACGTCATTGAGACTCCAAGAAGTTAAGTCCCTTCCTAAAGTCCACACATCCAGGATGAACCCAGAACTCTCTCACTCAAAACCTGTTCCTTTAATTTCTCCTCTGTCCTTTCCACTGGATCAACTATACTTAGTGCTTCTGCTTTATTTTCTTTCTGTGTAGGTGAGGCAGAAAAAAATGCCTGTTGAAGAATCACGGAGAATGGGGGCCTGAACTAGAGTGTTGACATAACACTCAAGGGTCACTATCATTTCAAGTGAATATTTTTACCTAATGTTTACATCCTACAGTAGAAATCTGTCACTTACATTAAACTGCAGTTGTCTTTGACTTGCAAAATAATGTCTCATATTTCTATTGAATCTATTAGCTGAATCAGCTGATTTTATTCCTATAATTCAATGTAACATGTTGCTTTCTATTTGTTATCCCCAGGACACCCTTGTAAACAAGATGTTTCCCGTAATGGGTTTTTCCTGGTAAAAATCATTTAACAAGCAAATATCTCCAATCCATGGTAATATGTGCTGACAGCCTCCTGACCATATTTGAAATATGAAGGCAGTGTTTCCAAGATGACTCAAGCCAATTGCTTTAAGACTTCAATAAAAATAACTGCTATTAGAAGGTTCAATACTGAAGGCACATAATTTCTATCCTGGTTCATAAAATTTAATTTGGATTTATTTCAGGATAATGATCATTGAGAAAAGTATGTATTGGAATGGTCGGGCACCTGGGTAAGGACCACTAATCCACTCTGAGAGATTGCTGGGCTCCAACAGGGTTGCTGGCAATATATATACACACACCATTAATTATTTGCAGGAATATTTTCTGTGACATTGGTCTCAAGGTGCTCCGTTCAAATACCCTAACTCAGCAGAATCTCTGCCACACAGCACTTGAGTGAAATGACTTTATATCAAATTGGATTCTCTTTGGCTCTGACCACACGACCATGGTTTCATGGGTTCACTTTTTTTTTTTTTGCCCATGTCTTATGATTTTTTGACATTTTTACGATAAATGGATACAATTTAAGTGATCTATCAGAGTGTTATGAGTAAAAATGTAGAGCACGAAATTAATTCAGAACAAGGAATTTTAGGGCTGCAAGAGACCTTTGAGATGATCTCATCTATCCCTCACACTTTACTGGTGAGACTCCTGAAGTCCTGAAGTATGTGACTTGCCCAGGGTAACAGAGCTGGCCTAGGACAACCTATCTGATTCTTAGTCTAGTGTCAGTTAAATGAACCACACTGTTTACACTGAACCAGATGGCACAAGCATTGCCTACCGATGGGGACAATGCAAGTTCACCTTTGCTGGAGGTTTAATATATATGGTGTAAGTTCTATGTCACTTAACTCTCAAAGCAATCCTACAACTCTTACTTTATTTATGAGAAAAGGGAGGCTCAGAGTACTGGAATAACTTGTCCAGCCTCACTCAACTAGTGAGTGGTAGCCATAGGGTTTGACCCAGGCATAGGGCCTAACTGCCTTCAATGATGGTGCTGGGTTGACATCATTAAGCAAGGTATTAGGAGTATTTGTGCATGGGTCTAACAAAAGTGGCAGCAAAGTATCTGTAACGTCTTCCTATGTGAAAAGAATTAAGAAAACAAGGAGATGAGGAAGTGAGAATCAGAGGCAGGGATACTGAAGGGCTTAAGAAGAAAATGGGGGTAATTATTTTTTACTAGCAAATTATCCTTATAATCACTTCAGTTTATTAATTTATTTTAGTCAGGGTCACTTGGGATTGGCCATTTTGTGCCTTAAATTTAGTGGTATCCAAATTTCTCAACATGTGCCTTCAAAGCATATACTGATTTTAAGAATACTAAGGTAATTAACTTGTCTTTAATAGGAATGAAATGAATGTTTGAAGCAGATTTCAAGGACAAACAAAACACATGATCACTCATTTGCAGTATTTTCTTGCTTTTCTATGTTAATAGTGGAAATATATACAACCTATTTCTTCACTTGGCAAGTGAAAATATGAAGTATTTTGCCAAATTTTAATGTTAGTATAATGGTCAACACTCATTTCATCCCCCAATTATCGAAGTGCCTTTTTGGCCTGGTCAATAATATAACTACTGCATTTCTATGAAATCACTTGCTTTTGAATCATTTTTTATGTATGACAACTTACATGGGACTTTCCAGCTACAAAATGTTATATGATCTTTCTTTTTTAATCTTGGGAGACATTGTCGAGGAGTTGATTTATGACCCTGTTTGAGTAACCTTGGACATGTCTCTATCTTGTACATTACTGATAAAATGATTCTGCTTTTGCAATCTGAGATTTAGATAACACTGTCATCTCAAAACTCAAAAAAGATAGTTTTTTGAAAGGTATAATTATTCCACGGATGAAAAAAGACAGGCATTTTTCATAAGTTCAATTTTGCTATGGTCCCAAGTTGGCAAAATGTATTAATAATAATTGTTGGAGGTAAATTATCCTCTCAAGGACTGGAGATAAATGTTTGATTGGTGAGACTGTCCTAGATAGTAAATTACAACTGTGTCTAGAGGAAATCACACAGCTTGTTTTTTTCTTTTATTTTCTGTTTTTAATAAAGTGGTTGGTGGGTGTAAGTCAATTCAAGAAAACATTTATTGCATGTCCACAATGTGCCTGCCAGGCACTCGGCTGCAGGGTCAGGAGAGTAAGGTGGGTAACGCGCAGTCTCTGATGTCAGGAGCCCACAGAATCCACGAGGATAGCACGTGACGTGATTGTGGGTCACGCTGTGAGCATTCACAAAGAAGAACCCGCGGAACTTTGCATCCTCCCATAAGTCTGTGTGCTTTTATGTGAATGGTATTTGCAATTTGCTCATTTAAATGATTTCTCCTGATCCTTTCATGATTATTTTATTTGGCTATCACTAAAACTGTGGGTTCTCAGACTTGAAATGCACCGACGGAAAAGTCCACGGGATGCTCCATGAGCTGTCAGGTGGAAGTTGAATATTTACTTTTCTCAAACCTTCAGGCTGGGTTAGTTCCTTCATTCTCCAAATTCATTCCATTCTTCACTAACACAGCTATCACAGCACATGC
Source organism: Acinonyx jubatus (assembly GCF_027475565.1). NCBI lineage: Eukaryota > Metazoa > Chordata > Mammalia > Carnivora > Felidae > Acinonyx > Acinonyx jubatus. Next base: position 65,057,221 of record NC_069380.1, on the reverse strand, counting down.
TCCCTTCTTTAGAATGACGTATGTCCTTATTTATAAGTGTGCCTCCTTTAAATGATTATTTTCCATCATCTTTAGATTCCCTCGTACTTGGAAGAGCCCACAGATTTATGGAAACAAGTCATAAAAGTTGGCTGGGTTAACGACTAAGTTACCTCGTGTAGAAACATCGGGCTACAATTTCTCACATATAGAAAGTTTACACTTTGCATGCAACCGTATGGAGGAGACCTTAACACATTAATTAATCTCTCTGGTCCTTAATTCTCAAAGAAATGAATTGAAGTATCTGGGCTACATGACTGTGGATATTCTAGTTTAGTCAAGTACGATTTGAGTGTAACTACAATAATGAGCATATACTGTGTAGAAGTTGCTTTATACAGAGAGAGGGTTAGGTGAGTGGCCAAGCTGGGATTCTAACATATTTATCCATCTGTCCATCAGTCTATCCATTAAGTCATTTAATAAATAGCTGTTGAGATATCTAATAAATATTTGTTGTTTACTAGGAGTTAGGTATTATTCTACACAGCAGAAGAATCTAGGAAACCCAACGAACAGACTTTCTTGTCAACATTTCAAACTACCCTTTTCCCCATGAACTATACAACCTTCAAAGTTGTTATTAACATTCATCATACAAATCTGTGTCCCCTCCGGGTGTCTTGGGCCTGCTTCCAGGGATTTTATAGTGTAAACATTTAAATGTATAAATTCCTTCTTAAAAAGCTGGTGTTCTAATGCTTTTGCTCTGCTCCATATTTCAAGAACCACTAAAATTCTTCAGTTTTATTCTGCGCACTGAGAATATGAACTTCAGTTAGGCGTTATCTTTCTATCCTCAAAGATCACTTCAAATTATAGTAAATTAAGTAGATTTAAGGATAAAAGAAAAAGAACAATCCACCTATTGTTGGTTGCATGCTGGGAGCGGATGTTTCAGAAGTTTTTTTTTTTTTTTTCCTAAATTGAAAGTATACCCTTTAGTTTATTGTGTGCAGAGAGATGACTCCTTCCTTCCCTCCTTCTCTCCCTCTCTGTCTCTCTCTGTCTGTTTCTCTCTCTATCTCTCTCTCACACACACACACACACACACACACACACACACACACACAATGATCTCTTCCCATGAAAGAACTAAAAACTGAACAGATAAACTCGGAACTGTTAGTCTTGGAAAATGGACACATGGCTGCTCCATTTCTGGTGTGTTTGTGGGTGAGACTTCAGAGAACCTAGCAGGGCGATGTATGGAGCTGCTGAATCACTATATTGTACACCTGAAACTAATATAACACTGAATGTTAACTAACTGGAATTAAAATAAAAACTTTAAAAGAGAAAGAGGGAGAGAGAGAACCTAACAGGCAAAGAGTAGTGGCTGAGTTGCGGGACAGCAGCTGACACGGACCACTTTCATGAAAGTAAGCCCAGAATACACATATTGCGGGGTCACATATTGGAAGAAATAACAACTGCGGTTCCCACTCTCTTATTAAAACAATAGCGCCTACATTTCAACTTGATACAGGTGCTGCCTCGCCTGGTTACAGCTGCTTGCTGGTGGGAAAACAGACCCTGCTGTTTCCTTCCTTGGGCTGGGTAATTTGCAGTGTCTTCTTCCTATGTATTTCTAAACAGAGCAACAGCTCTATTAAAAGGGAATGTGTGAGAGGACATATATTGCATGGTTTCACTTATATGAGGCCAATTCACAGAGACAGAATGTACAGCAGTGTTGCTAGGGGTTGACGGAAGTGGGAATAAGAAGCTACTGTGCTCTAGTGGACAGAGTTTCAGTTTTGCAGGATGAAAACGGTCCTGGGTAGGGATGGTGGTGATGGGTGCACAATGATGGGAATGTGTTTAATGCTATTGACCTGCACACTTAAAATGGGTTAAGATGGTAAATTTCATGTTATGTGTATTTTACCACAATTAAAAACAATAACAAAAAAATTAAGATTAAAAAGGACTCCCTAAGTTTTATAAGCTACTGTCCCACAAAGCTGGGATCACCCCTGTGTATATGGTAAATAATAATATAATGATTAAACATAAAAATAAAACTTACAAGGAGTTAGAAGTAATATATTTAACACGATATAAAATCATATATAATAAATATCAGTTATGTATGCTACTTACTGTTATATATTCTATAACTAATACTATAATTAACAATAACAGTAATAATGTAATAATAAAAGCTTTGATGATTTCTGTTGAGAAAAATTTAAATAAAGAGCATTACTGTAAAAAAAGAGAGTGTGCATATACATTTTTAATGGTAATGTAATCATATTCCTTCAGGAAATGTCTTCTTTTCCCCGGAAGAACAAAATTAAACTTTTAGCAACTCCGCTTCAGTCGAAACACAATATGTGCCTGTATATCAATGGCATGATGACATCAAATGTGCCACGCGGTCATGACCTGATCAAGAGAGCTCTTGGGCCGCTTTTGACTTCCACAATTATACTCTCTTTCTCCAGGGCTGGAATGGTAAACACACAAATGGCATTTTTCTGTGTTTTCTGACTTCTGAATTGGAGCTCAATAATGAGAATAATATCTGACAAGATACCTGAGAAGCGCGTCAGCATTCTAAAGAGTGATAAGAAACGTAAACCTGAGATTTAACTATCATATTAAAAATCCAGATGCCCCAAATCAAATACTTTACAAAGATAACACTACCTCTGCAGAAATACTGCCTGTCAAAGCCTCGGTGTAAGACTAAATTAAAACTGAAATAAGAACCATGGAAGATTCTCCTGGACAAAACTCATTTGTCTCTTTGACGGTAATAAAAAGTCCAGTGAAAAGAAATACAGCGAAACCCCCTACAAGGCACTTCAAGGAGAAGGAGAAATAATCTCATATATTCTTGGAAATGAACAAACTGGAAGTTCTATTTAATTATATATATATATATATATATATATATATATATATATATACACACACACACACACACATACATACACACATACATACACACACACATAAATACATACATTCAAAGTTATCAACCAATAATGAGAATATTTCTTTGACATGCAAAGCAAGAAGAACATGCTTAGTACCAAACACTGGTACTATCCGCAGTATATTCAAGAAAGCCTCAAGATTAGGAAAATCTTCTAGAAGAATATGAGGAAAACAAACAGAAAAGCAGTCAGTAATGAAAGCTTTCACAGGCATCTGAATAAAGCCTTTAAACACATTAGGTGAATATTTTAAACTCAGTCATGTTCATTCAAAGGATGGAAGGAAGGAACTTGGCAAAGTGGATCATCTCCACAGAGCTGTGTTCTAGATTTTAAATGGATCATTTCTTCTTTGTAACAGGTTTGGATGTTTTGCTACCGAGAGAGTTATTAGAGAGGCACACTTTTCATTCATTATTTAAAATGTGTTGTACTCATCACAACTATAATAAGGATATATTTGCTGTCTGGTGACGTAGTAGAAAAGACAATTTAATTCAATGAGAATTTATTGAATCCATATTACATATGCTGTGTAGGTGATTTGGAAGATACAATGATGAACAAGATATGGTCCCTTGTTTCCAAGCATGATAATATAGTATTGTTCCAGTCATAACTTGATATCTAGTCACAAAAAACATGCAATAGAATATAATATTATATAACACAGTATAGCATAATATAATATACAGCTTAAAACCTAGGAGCAACATCCTGGGAAGGGTTTTTGGTTTTTCACCCCTTCTTTCATGGAATGATTTTCTTATTTCTCTCTCTGGTTATTAAGTGCATAATGTTTAATGACAATTGAATTAGACTGCATAGATTTTCATCAAAAAATCCTGATTCTTTCCTCAGCTCAATGTGTTTGATACACATATGATATTTTTTAACTTATCTCTGCTTTACTTTTTCTTTTTTTTCAAAGTTTATTTATTTATGAGAGATAGAGATAGCACAAGTGGGGAAGGGGCAGAGAGAGAGGGAGACACAGAATCCGAGGCAGGCTCCAGGCTCTGAGCTGTCAGCACAGAGCCCGACACAGGGCTCGAACTCACAAACTGTGAGATCATGACCTGAGCTGAAGCTGGACGCTTAACCAACTGAGCTACCCCGGTGCCCCTCTGTGCTCTAGTTTTTCAATTATGAATGCAACATGCTTAAATCCATTTATTTACATCATTTGATTTTGTTTTTGTTGTTGGTGGGTTTCTTATTTGCCTTTTCTTTTCTCAATGTCCAGAGGTGGCAGTGACATGAAAATGGCTGTGATTTATCAAAGAAAAATCAAGAGGAATGAGAGTTGCTCCTGCCAGCCTCAAATCTACTAGGCCAAATTGGATGTCTTCCTAATACTCTCCTCACCTCTGGGGATTTCCAATAACCTGGAGGACAGACATCTAGTTCTTAGAGGAGCCACATTTCTGATCATTGTTGAAAGCAGCACCATTGGATCTGAATTTCAATCTCAGCTCTGCCAACTGATTCCTACTTTCTTTGAGCTTCAGTTGCCTCATCTGTAAAACGGAACATGGCAATTCCTAGCTATGCTGGTGAGAATGAAATGAGCCATTGCTTGTGAATGCCTAGAACAGCCCCTGGCACATAGTGAATGGGAGATAAATGGTAGCCTCATGATTATTATTTTTAATAACAATTTGCTCTTGGTTCCAACTCTAAACAGATTTTAAAGCATGTGCAGCTTTGATTATCCAAGTTCCCAGTGCGAAACACACCCTACTTTATTGTATTGTGACAGAATTCAGACATAACTAATTCAAATTAAAACAGCGTGAATTGTAGTAGCATAACATGCTAATGAACACAGAGGAACGGTCGATTCCTGCAGTACTATATCTTGTATTATGTAAATACCATCCTAATGGGCCCTAGTCAAGGGTTGATAGTGTATTTGTTTCTGATCCTTTTACTTCCTTAATTCCTAGAAGTAACATGCAATAAAGTGGAATAAAATATTAAAATTCAAAGGAAATTTGATAAAAGGAAAAGAAAGAAGCATGAATGAGATCATTTAAAAAAAAAGAAAACAAAATTCTGCTAATGGCACAAGGAATCAAAAATAAAATTCTTCTTCGTAAAGTTTTCTAGGACTTATGAGAAGGGTTTAAGTGAAAAATAAAATTGGTGGAGTGATCGGTCATGTCTGAGATGACAGGCAGAGAAAGGGAGTCATGTTTTTTTTTAGATAGGACTCCACTGGAGGTGGTTGTCTGTTAAAGAGCAGAAGTGGTTTTTCTATAATGCTCTGTCTTCTGACCAAACCATGATACAGAAAGAGAGGTGCAGCTGGTCAGCAGAGGCTTTTTTTTTTCCAAACATCATTAAAGGAAAAAGAACCTCATCATGTACCAGGATGACCCAACTCAGTAGAAAATGAAAAGAGCAATTGCCAGAGCAAAGGAAATCCCACCACTGAGGAACAGAGTTGAAGTTGGACGTTGGCTCAATCTTAGGCAGGTGTTTTGTTTTGTTTTGTTTTGTTTTCTGACGGCCATCAACCCTACCAGAACCCATGTTGGCTGACACGAGAAAGACAATTCTAGGAGAAAAGTTTGCACTAGACCTGCAAGATGCTTGGCAGGTGCTGGAGAAGCAGAATGACAAAAGCAAACCAAGACCCAAAGCGCCCCTGTGCGGAGATATTTACTCAGCCTCATTTGACTGATAGGACCCCAGTTCCTAGGAAGGAGGATTGAATTTTTAATAGCAGACAAATGCTGCAGTTAAACCTGTATGTTGTTTGTAGGTCACTTCTAAAGTGTTTTGTAGCCTGCATATGATTCATGTCACAGTGTGGACTCAGACTTGTTCAATCCATTCTTTTTGCTGATCTTCATAACTTGATCCCAGTCTACTGTTCCAGGCTTATCTCTCTGTACGTCACCCTCTCCAGCAGTCCTGGACTGTATGCAGTTCCCCAAATGCACTATACTTTCTAATTTTAGGAACTCCTGCTTATTTTATTTTATTTTATTTTATTTTACTTCATTTATTTTTCCATCTAACTCACCCTACATCTTCAGAAGTCAGCTCCAGTGCTGTCTTCTGAAAAACATGTCTGCCTTCATCTCCCTAAATGCGATGAGGCTCCCCTCCTCTCTACTGTCTTACCCTAATTACATTTCTTATCGCGGTGTATACTAGTTCTCTGGTTTCCTAGCCGTTGTCCTAACTACAGACCTATTTAATAGTAAGCACCTGGGTGGCTCTGTTGGTTAGCCATCCAACTTTGGCTCAGGCCGTGATCTCACAGTTCATGGCTTCGAGCCCCACGTCGGGCTCTGTGCTGACAGCTCAGAGCCTGGCGCCCGCTTTGGTTTCTGTGTCTCCCCCTCTCTCTGCCCCTTCCCCACTTGTGTTCTGTGTGTGTCTCTCTCTCAAAAATAAATAAAACATTAAAAACAAATTTTAAAAACGAGTAAGAAATGGGTCTGTAGTCCCTAAGGCCACACATTGCCGGGGACCTGTAGGTACTCAGCTGCTCTGTTCTTGCTGCTCTTGTCACTGTGATTAAAAACTGGTGTCTGGGTGTGCCCCAGACCCTCAACACCGGGACAAGGTCTCTGCTCTTCCAGAAAAGGAAGCAGCAGCTCAGGTAGCTTTAAGCTTATTGGAAAATCTCACAGGGTGACAGCAATGGGTGGAAAAATGGCCTATGAGCTTGATTGTCTTTACAAAAGCACTGGCTTAGAAGTAACTGTGCACAATGCTGGTGATAAGCTGTTGTGGCTACAAAGGCGAAGAAAGTGCTTGAACGTGTCAAGAAAAACGGCAAACCATCTCAACCCAGGTCAAATCTGTGCCCTTCCTAGAACATGTAAGAGGTGGTTCTTATGAAACATTGTAAGTATAAAGAGAACAGAGGTGATCATAGGAACAGACGTGCTTTGACATATGAAGATAAACAAAATCACTCATAGTCGGCTTTCTGGAGAAAGGAGTGCAGGGAGTCAGCTCTTCAAGTCTGTAGATGGGACAAATATGTACAGAGTTGGTAAAAAACACTGTGCAATTAGGTTTAGAGAACACCTCTTACATATGGAAAGGAAGGTTTTCATTTCTGTTTTCAAATGGGAAGTGCTTTTCAAAATGTGGTCCAGGAACCAACAGCATAGTCACTTGAGAGTTTGTTAAAAATGCAATTTCCAGCCCACGCTAGACCGACTGAATCGAGACTTTGACGCAGTCCCTCTCCCCACCTTCGCTCAATCGGGGCTTTAACAAGTGTTCCAGAACCACTGTTTTGGGGCTGAAAGAAAGTCAATTTGTTCTCTTTGTCTCTGTCTGGAAAGAATGTCTTCCTTTTCAGTGCCCACTCCAGACCTGACGACTTTGACCAGACCTGACTAACATTGGAGGCTGTCTGTTTCAGTACTGAACTTGGAGATCAACTCTTTCTGGAGGCTCCACATTCCCTTTTGGTGGTTCTGTAGCATCCCAGACCAAGGATGCTTTGGTGTTCACCACCCTGTCTTGGAAGTCAGTTGTTTATCTAATCATCCTGCAATTCTACAATCTAGTTTTGCTAATTCAGAAACTGATTTGATAAATTAACAAAAAAGAAATGACGGATTCTGTGTTTGGACTGGAGTTTACTGGTGTATTGGCTGATGCATTAGCCCACATTGAGAGAGAACCCTTAGGGGGTAGGTGGACCACACTTTCTCACCTTTCCATTACCCTGCATACTCTAGCACTGTTCTCTGCCTCTTTTGTTTTCTTTAAATGTGTACTGAATTAAATGAAGGTAGGGCATGAAGAAAGCACAAAATTAAGATGTTGAAAAATTAAGATAACACCAGCGAGCTACATGGGGAAAGTCACTTCAGCCAAAAGGCCCTGGACAATTATTTAAAGTAACTAACTACCTTCAGGGATTCTTTCAAATGCACATATTTAATCATCTCATGTGTAAGTCAAATCTCAGATATAATTAATTCAATGTGCTTCAACATTTTTTTTTTTTTTTTTTTTTGCCTATTAGGTTTCATTAGATGAGGCTAATACAGCTCCTGGTAGTCCAGTAGGACAATTTCCATATTTGTGAAAGCTAAGAACAAAGAGAAGAAATTTTGTGAGTGTCCTATGATTAGGGCAATTTTAGTTTCAGCGGAATATGTACTATTTCAGTGAATCTAAAAAAGAGCTTAGGTATCTGGCTCCACATTTCTTATTTCTGGGGGAAAACACTGTTAGATTTTACGGGAGGCAACTGCTATTTTGAAGGTCACATGTGTTAGCACCAGTGTTTCTGTTAGGAGTTGGTGACGGGGGAAGGGGTGATTTCAGGCTTAGACGCTGCACTTTAATTGCTAAGTTAAGAACAAATTTAATAGATCTCGTGTGATTTGGAAGGAGCAAATCATTTTTTTTTTTTTTTAGACTGTGAAATCAGAGCACTATAAGTGGCTTAGACTTTTATAAGAAACCCAGTGAAGAGGAAAAAAAGACAGGGGGAATGGCCCCATACAGAAACCCAAGAGTCCTTTTAGAGAAATAGCATAATATTCTGAATACAGATTCCTTACAAATACCTTAGAAGAAAATGCAACACTTACACCTTTGCTAAAATGATGAATACGTTTTTTCTCTGAGGGTTATTTAACACTTTCCATAATTTTATTATAAATGGTCCAATAAAATGCAACAATAAGTTATGTGCTGTATTAGGAGGACAACTCATTTATGACTAATGTGGTAATTTGTAAAACTAATGGGCATGTTTATGAGCATAAGGGGCTCTAAAGAATAAATAAAATACTGTCACAGGCAAAACTGAATCCTCCAGCAAGCAGACAGGGGACACATTCTGCCAGGATATCAAAATTTCCAGATAGTTGCCAAACTATGGAAATGTGGCCCTTCTTGGGCTCTACCTGGGCAGAAGGATAGACTAGTCTCAGGGAGAAGGAATGCTGAATTGGGGTTGGGCGCCTGCATTCCCTCCCGGGCACTGCTATTAACAGTGTTTTCCAGGCTTCAATCCCCCATCTTTGAAAGGAAGGGGTCAAAATGCCCAATCTTTAAAAGGCTGTATATTGCATACAGCCTTTCACTAAATTTAGTAACTCAGCATTCATGGATGAGAATCTGCAATCAACTATTTTCAACTTGTCACTGGTTTTATAGAAATGAGACAAAGCATTCCACGGTTACTTCAGAAATATTAGCTTTTAACTGCACCGTAACGCATGTTGAACTTTGCAAATGTATCAGTGATACACGTATTCATGTTGATTTTGCTGTTTTCTACTGGAATGCTGTTTTCAGCTGATGATTAATGTCCTAATAACTTGTTTTTTAGTATGGCTCCCTGAAAAAAAAATAAAAGGTTCCTTTTATGTATTCATTATGTCTACCTGTCTCTAGAAGGAGGCGGATCAGTTGTAAGGATGAATATCTCACATTCGGTAATGAACACAATGGCTCCATTTATGGCTCCAATCTGGCCTGCTGTCTATGACAGAGGTACTGTTATCAGTAATCCATGAAATGCTTCTTGTTCTTTTAATGAGTTGAACATTCAGCAGAGAGGCAAAAAGTGCTGTTTGTGTTCTTTCTAGGTACACCAAATTTATTTCCCACCCTCTTCTCCTCCAAATTATAATCATGGAAGAGCCCACACTCACACTGTAAAAAAAAAAAAAAAAAAAGAAGACCTATATTGAGAGATAATGCTTGGAAATTTTTCTTTCTTTCTTTTCTTTTTTTACATTTATTCATTTTTGAGAGACAGAGACAAGAACACGAGAGAGAGGGAGGGGCAGAGAGGGAGACACAGAATTCGAAGCAGGCTCCGGGTTCTGAGCTGTCAGCACAGAGCCTGACGCGGGGCTCAAACTCACAAACCTTGAGATCCTGACCTGAGCCAAAGTCAGACGCTTAACTGACTGAGCCACCCAGGCGCCCCTGGAAATTTTTATTTCTAAAAGCTCTTATTAAAAAAAATTTTTTTTTAAACGTTTATTTATTTTTGAGACACAGAGAGACAGGGCATGAACGGGGGAGGGGCAGAGAGAGAGGGAGACACAGAATCCGAAGCAGGCTCCAGGCTTTGAGCCATCAGCCCAGAGCCGACGCGGGGCTCGAACTCACGGACCGCAAGATCATGACCTGAGTTGAAGTAGGATGCTTAACCGACTGAGCCACCCAGGCACCCCTGGAAATTTTTATTTCTAAAAGCTCTTATTGGCCTTAGGTTCTCTGTTTTAATTTTGTTTTATAAAGGGAAACAAAGGTCTTAGGTTTAAGCTGGTATGCCATTCATAGGCAGGATCTGGGAATTAATCCTGATATTAAAGTTACAAAAGAGGATTAACTACTCTCTACCAATACAGCTCATGGAAAGAGAAATGACTAGAGTCCCTGGTTATTCTGATTTTTTAGTTTGGATTTATATTTTTTAAAGTGTGAAGTTTTTTCAAGTCATGATATTTTGGCTGTGTTTTTTATAATGTGCTACTTCGGATGATAATTTTAAAAGTCAGAATTTTACAGAGAGCAAACTGGTGGTTGCCAGAGGGGAGGAGTGGTTGGATGGGCAAAATGGGTCGTGGGGAGCGGGAGATCCGGGCGTCCACTTACGGAATGAATAAGTCACAGGCATTAAAGGCACAACATAAGGAATACAGTGAATGGTATTACAATAGTGTTGTATTCTGACAGATAATAGCTACACTTGTGGTGAGCATAGCACAAGGTACAAAGAAGCTGAATCACTATGTTTACACCTGAAACTAATGAACTAATGTAACATTGTGTGTCAACTGCACTAAAAAAAAGTTAGAATTTTATTAGGGTTATGTGTGTGTGTATGTGTGTGTGTGTGTATATATATATAATATATATATAACATATATATATTATATATATGTAAATTTATTTGCAGGGGCAAAGTCAGTGGTTAGTATCCGTATGTTGGATATGTACTTGCTTCTTGGTTAACATGGAAATCAATACAGAGACAAAGAGTCACTTTTGAATTCCCACATCCATATTCTTTCTTAGTCCAGTGCCTGACACACAATAAATACTCAGTGTCTTCTGAATGAATGGGTAAAGTCTGCTCTTCAAGTCCCAGAATAGAATCCACACTGCATTGGAATAACATTTCAGAAGACAGGCATGCTTTCAAATTGACAGAACATTTTATAATGTCCATTACAGGAACATCAAAATCTTATAAAATACTCAAAACATACTTGGAGCTTAGTAATGTTATTGTGTTTTGTTTGCATTTATCCTCCCATTTGTTCTGCTTACCGTTCTTTTTTTTTTTTAAGTTTATGTGAGAGAGAGAGAGAGAGAGAGAGAGAGAGAGAGAGAGAGAGAGAGAACGAGTGGGGGAGGGGCAGGGGAGAGGGAGAGAGAGAACCCCAAGCAGGCTCCTTACTGTTGGTGCAGAGCCCGAAGCAGGGCTCGAAATCATGAACCATGAGATCATGACCTGAGCCAAAATTAAGAGCCCAACGCTTAACCAACTGAGACACCCAGGTGTCCCTGTTCTGCCTACCATTCTTACTGAATTCTAGAACCAACTCTTTGATGGGTTCTGGTCAGGTGTTTGGTGGGCACTGTAGTTTATTCTAGTCAGTATCTGACATAGTAACAATGATCTAATCTAAGAAACTAATCAATGCGTAGGAGAATGATTAAATAGCTTTTAGGCCATGTAAATGCTGTACCTTTCATGTTAAGTTTTCTAGAACGGATATTCTAGACTTTAATGGCTAACTTAGATGAGGGGGGTGGGGGTTACTCTAAGTGCCATGAGAGACCCAGGTGGGCCTGGGGAGGGTATGTTCTGCTATGAACCAGTAGAGATTTTTAGGCATGGAAGAGATCTTGGGGTTTCTTCATTTCCTTCATTTTGCAAATAAAGAAAATGAGTCCCAGGTAGAGAAAATAACCTCTTCAGGGAGCTTCTCCCATGACATCCATGTCTTGGACAGACTAGAACATTCAAGAATGATGGCAGTCCTAAAGACAAGGATTCCCAAGACTTGCATGTATTCAAAATGGAGAGGCGAACTTTGATGAGAACATGTCATTCTTTTGGCACTCTGGTGTTCACTGTATGTGAGGGACAGTTTCAAGGAACTATGAAGACTGATCCTATACCAAATACAGGAAGCAAATGGGAAACACTCCTCTAGAATCACCCTCAGCAGTTCTCAATCCCATCAATTTTGTAGTGGCTTTGCCTCATTGAGTTTCCTGTAGCGCACACCTTAACACTCCAACTGTAAAACCCCTACAGCCTCCTTGGGTCTGAAATTACTTTTCATCATGAGTGTTCTCCAAATGTTTCACTTAAAAGGGGGGGAGGGAGAGTCCCAAGGTCAACTGAGTTTATGCGCAGAATCTATTCCCTCTTTGCAAAAGTCTCTAAGAAATATTTCTCCCTTCCCTGTCTCTCTCACACTCACATCTAAGAGTTCCTAGATTATTAGACTATGAAACCCCACCCTTTTTTTGCATAACCCTTTTGTTAATACAATGAACATTTCTTAAAACATTTCACTTGCATTAGCTACTCTCATCCTTTGCCCGACCTTTTGAAGAAGGCCAGTTATATCTTATTTTACATCTTTGAGAGATAGACAGAATTATAGATGTTCATTAGTTCCTCAGGGTTATGTAATAATTTTGAGATGCAGGCAGTTTGGATATCAAGGCTTCTGATTCCAGACTCAGTGCTCTCCCGTATTTTGTGTTGTGCCTGATTTTTAGACTCTTAGGCCAATTAAAACAAATGATCCACTAAAATTAAGGATTTTTCTTAATAATCTCATGTATATAGAGATTGGAGACCATTCCCAAGACCATCATTTCCCAAATTAATTAACATTCAAACTTGAACAACACTCTATACTTATATCATAGAGCTGTGTTAACAAAATGGTCCTAGAATATGGCTTATTAAACCTGTCATTTTAAGTTATTTGTATTTTCAACAATGAGTTAGTGCTTTCTATGTAAAGTGAAATAACTATCACAGGCACAGAATAAAAATCTTTATTTTATTATTTGAATTTTTAAAGCCCATTATGAATTGCTAGAGGTGAGCTGCACAATAATACCATAAAAATAAAACAGAAAACCTTTAAAGAGGTTTTCTGCATTCCAGAAAATATATACTTATCACAGATCATAAATGCAGTCTCAAATAATTTTAAACATATGGTAAGTTTCTTCTTAAGTACTTATATTTTAGGAACCTTAATTATGCTCTAAATCTTTTTCTCGTCACAGAATAATTTTGCCTTGAAAATGTGTGTAGGCAGGACTGCGACTTCTTTCCTCATAATATTTATGGGAGGTGGATTGGCTTACAATTTGCAATTCATTAATTCAGAATATAATTCCCCATAACTAAGGAGTTTCTTGTCCAGTTATTCAACTCAATAGTGCTTCATTACGTCAAACTATGAGCTGCAAAAACAAACAAATTATTTCTCAAGCACTTAACAGTCCATATGTTATAGAAACAGCCTGTGAAGGTGTTATACTTACTCATTCCTATGAAGTAATGCTTAGTATTTACTACTCAACTGTCAGAGTAGCTATAAGCTTATTAAAACTTTTCTCTACTCCCACTAGGTTTCTTAATAAAGCAGAGGGACTTTATAGTCTTTTCCTCTGAAGAAAAAAAAAAAATGCCAGAGGGCCTTGTATTCTTGGGATTCTTTAGGATGAGCTGGCTTGATGTTACCTGCCTTCATATTTATAGTAACTAAATCAAGTTTTCAAAGAGGTTTCCTACTCTAATTTCAAAATTAAATTTGGGAAACCCTAGTCCCGTTCTCTCCTTCTGACAGCCTTGAGGATCTCTTCTACACTCAGAATGCCTATTTAGGCTAGGCTTCTACATTTGCTAAGCACACTAAATGTATTTCCTGTTCTAAGACGGTGGGATGGCATTTACACTTACTTGCTATTATACTTTCCTTTCAGAATTATGATTTATTTCCCATTGCTTCACTGTAGAAAACCATGAGTATAAAAGATAACAACCGTTCCTTTGTATTCCGTCAACTGCCTGACTGACTTAGGAATCTAAGATAAAATAAAAAGCTAGAAGGCCTAGTGAAAAGGGTTAGTCTTGAAATAAAAAAGTTAACTCTGACAGTAAAATAGCTAGAAGTTCTTTCTGCTTAGATAAAACAAGCTTTATATCCTTTAAATACTGCGTATAAGGATGTTCATTTCACTATTATTGTTAACAATAAAAGCACCAAGAGATCCTAAATATTAATCAATAGGAAAGCGGTTATATGTACCAGAGTCCACCCATACAATGAATATGATTCATTCCATAACTGTATGTTAACATGGAAAAAACCATAAAATATATAAATAAAATAATAAATCTGTGCCTAATATGATCATACTTATGTGCAAGAGTGATAGACACAAAATATCTACTTGCCAACATATAAATAGAAATTTCTGGGAAGATTCATCGTCATCGTCATCATCTTCTTCTTCATCTTTTGAGCATTTACTTTGTGGCTGGCACCATGCTAAAAACTATATATGCATTCTTTCATCTAATTCTCACAATGACCCACTGGGTTAGATATTAGCATCAACTCTGTAATACAATGTTGAAACTCAGAAATATGGGCTTCAGTTATTTACCTAAGTTCCCAGACCTAATAACACATGGAAATGGAATTAAAACCAACTAAGAAGTCGGGTTCTATAGCCTGCCATGTTAATAAGCAAGCACGAACTCTCCAATGAAAGTTTTAAAATATGTGTTTGTAGAATGACTTTGGAAACATGTTTACACTTATTTATATTCTCTGTCTCTCTGTCCTATTTCCCCCCTTTTTAAAATTCAAATTCTTCATTAAAAAAGAACTGAATTTCAGAGCTAAAAGGGATCTTGGAGACATATAATCTAAGCCTTTTGTTCATTTAACTAATTACTTTTCTTTCCTAGTGCCCACTTTTCCTTTTTTTACACTGAGGTAAAATTACATACAGTAAAATGAGCACATCTGAAGTGACTGTTTGGTGAGTTTGTACAAATAAATACATCCATGTAAACAATAGCCCAGTCACCATGGAGAACACTGTCACTGGCATGGAAAATTTCCTTGTTTCTATTTTCTCCTTCTCCCCCACCAAGACAACCATTATTGTGACTTCTATTTTCATAGATTATTAGCTTTATCTACATGAACTTTATGAAAATGAAACTTGATTGTATGTACTTTTTGGTGTCTGGCTTCCTTCACTGAGCATAAAGTTGCTGAGATTCATTCATGTTCTTGCATGTAGTAGTACAAAATCTTATTTTAGAAATGAGGAAAAGCAAGTATAGGAAGTGAAGGGCTTTGCTTGGAAGCATACAACTACAGAGAGAAAGAAGCAGGATGAGTATTTCAATTTTTCCTCCGCTGGTCCACTATCCTTTTTGTTTTTCTCATTGACCTCATTCATTTGAAAGAAGAGTGTCTATTTTTTTTGTATCAGCAGAGTCCTGAAAGGAAATGAGCAGAAACTTTCACTTTTATTTCGCGATGTTGTATTAGTCAGAATCTAGCCAGGAAAAGAGAAACCACTCCAGATGCAGACTGGTTTTTAAACTGAAAGTAGTTACTACAGGGAATTAGTTATACAGTTGATACAACTGCTGGGAAGCCAAACTGGAAGTAAAACAATGATGCAGAAATTAGAGGAGGAGGCCACTCACTCTGCTCTGGTTTTAGGAGCAACTGGAGGAGAAAATAACATCTCATTCGAGAAGAGAAGCCAGTCTTTGGTCAGGAAATGAGACTGAAGAAGGGTGGAAAGTGGAGCCATGACGGAAGTACAGTTTGCTGATGGTGCTAAGGACACCACAAGGAAGCACAAGGAAGAGGAAGGAATACTCTGGCTTCTTTCCTTCTAAGGACCCAAGAGTACCTCTGATTGGATAACTGACCCAAAAGTTACAGGACAAGGGATCCTGGGAAATGTAGTTCCCTACGATACAGAGGCAAGTAGAGGACAAAAGGGTAACATATCTAAGAGCAAGCAGCAGCTGAGCAGCACAGCTTATAGCTCATTCATCATAGTTCCCACTCATTTTGAAGTTGAGGATAATGGTGAGACCCCTTACCATTTCTGTTTAATGCTGTGCAGTCTAAATGCTAAGGAACTACACATTTGTTTTTTCAAATATGTTAAAAGCACATTATAAATAATGACATCATTGACTACTATAAATGTCACAATTTAATAACACCACAGTGCAATCGTAAAACTTTCACATTTAGAAGAGAGCCTTTAGTCTAAATCTTTAGTTTCCTGCTGAAGCAAATTGAGGTCCTCAAAGAAATTAAGGGGAACTTCAGAGAAATGCTCGGGGGTATAATGGAGATATTGGTTTATGTTTTTGAGTAATATGGATGTGGAAAAGCCTAATTAATAAAGAAAATGGGAATTTAAAACATGATCGTGGGAGTCTACCATTGTTTGACACAGCTTGAGGCTTTCACTCCTTCCAGATAAATATGCCAACATGAGGGATGATGGCAACTTTATACAAATCATTGGGGGAGTCATTAGTGTTTGCCAGATCATTCCAGTTCTCTTCATTTCTGCGACGCAGAGGGACTGCAATTCCTGATCCCTGTGTAGTCAGGTAGGGATATGCAAATTGTCCTGGCCAGTCAGTTATAACATGGTAACTTCCAGGACAGAGAAATTAACTTCCCATTCAATGCCAGCCAGAACTTGGTCTTCCCTCTGTGAGAGCGAGTGGTCAAATTTCAGAGAGCAACTGATACGTCCCCTGGGGTACAGCACGAGGACACGTGGTACAGAGTTCCTACCTGACTCACAAGAGGCACATAACCTAAGAAAGAAAAGGACCTTTGTTGTTTTGAGCTCCTGAGATTTTGGCAGATACAATGATCTATTGTGCTCTAAGTAAGAAGTACACAACTACAGACAAAGCAGCTTGCAAATGATTATTATTTACGTTGCCCTTTGTGGAGTAATTATGAAAATGTTCCCACTTAAAAGATCAATAATCTAACTCAGCTAGTGACATACTCAAGAGGAGATGAGCAATCATGTCCTTGATAAAAAGGATCCTTCCTAAATTTTCAACAAATGTCTAAGGTGAGTCCCCCAAAATCAACACATTGATCTTAAAACATAACAGAAGACAAATTCTAAAGAAAATCTACCTTATGTATAATTCAGTGGTGACTGGTAAATTGAGAAAGGAGAGATGCATAAAAAGAAATGCATCACCACCTAAAACAGAGAATTCCATTTCCTATAAGGGAGCAGAAGTAATCGCTATTGTGGACTTTATGAAATTTGTCTAGAAAACAACCTAACTTCCTTGGTTTCAGCTGGCTCATTGAGCACCTTCTAATTCCTTATTTCTAGACACTTTCATATGAGAAAGGAAATGCCCCAGATAGCAGATAGGAACATTCAAGAGCCAGGAATGACTATTTCCCATCTCACCCTAAAGATGAATTAAACAAAAAAAAGGATTTTCTGAACATGTGAAGCTAATGAGGTCACCACAGGTGAGCCTATCTGAATAACAGGACAAAGGCACTCTTCCTGCTTTTATGACCGAAGCAAAAATAATTTAGAAGAACTTTATCTGCCAGTTTGTAACCAGGAATAACCAGGGACCAGTCCAGATGCACAAAACCCCAAGCTTCGGTATTTTTACCATGTACGTTGATGTATAAAGGCCTCTTTGCCACACGAAAGGTTCAAACCACAACATAGGACACTGTATGCAACTATACATCTTAGGTTTTCTGGATGTCAGCTATTAAGTTCACTTGTCAGATCCCATGCCAAGATTTAGGATAAGGAAAAGAAAGTTACTATAGTGAGAAATGACCAGTATAAAATTTTTTTTTCTAAAAATATAACACATATTATGATTTTCCAAGAGAAAAAATGAATAATATCTTATCAATTTGACTTCTGATCTTTATGACCAGGAGCATTTCTACAAAGTACGGTAAATAGATATTTAGTCCCTAGCTAAAGGATGATGGAAGGCAATTTTCAGAACAACAAAACTTTTTTTTTTAAATGGGGGTTTGATATTGTGAAGTTTTAGTTGTAACTCAAGATAGAAATTAGCTCAGACAACTTATTAAGTTAACCATATAGGCACAAAAAAACACATGTACTGGTCCCCAAAAATGAGAAAAGAAATAAAGAAAACAGGTAATAATATTTTACCTAAGTTTTTTTTACTTCCTTTCTATTAATTGGGAAGATATTAAATGTTTAGGATGCATACAATAAAAGATAAACCAGAAATTATTTTTAGAGAACATAAACATTTTGAAAACAAACAGGAAGTTTAACTTCTTCTTGGAAGTAGGTCACTAAAAGCCATTATTATTGCAATGGTTAAGTATAAATTTGAAATCTGCCTCTGCAGAACAGATGGGTGTTGATATTGCTCTATTGTATAGCCCTGGCCTTTCAGTATTATTCACTGGTCTCCAGCCAGGAGGATGTGGACATTCATATTCTCAAAAGCAGAAGGGAGGCAGAACCCCTTGAAAATGCTTCTCTTTTCCTTTCTGTGAAATAATTCTTAGATTATGGAGGAAAAAAAAGATTTTCTTTCGTCTACCACAGCTTTTAAAAAACGAACTCAAACAGTAAGGAAGAAAAACAGAGGATCTCTTCTAACAAGTGGCTTCTCTTCATTAAAGGAAATGCAGTTGACACACACCAGAATTGGTAAGTTTTGGAGGAGAGATGGAAGGTCTGGGATGGTTTAGGAGGTTCTTGTAGAAACTTCTGGAAATTCAGTAAGGAATCTTTTAGTCTCAGAATTAAAGGCTGCATTAATCAGAGATTATATCTTTTTGCAGCTTGCCTCGATGAGGTTCTGTAAGAAGAAGGCATTACTGAAACAGCTTGACACTCTTTTAGATCTACATCTACGAGAACCCTCATTCCAAGGATGCAGTTCATAAACAGGTCACAATGTCAAAATATCAGACCCTTTTCATTCCACATTCTGCCACTTTCAATTTCATATCTTCACTGCAGCAACACATAACAGGATAATAATAGGACACAACTTCTCTTCTTTCAAAGCCTATTAATTTTACATTTCTCTATAAATGAAATGGCAGGAAGGAACACAAGAGGTGGGACTAACTTGTCTGTGGACATTTCGCAGACACATTACCAGGAAATTCATGCAACAGACTGAAAATCAAACAAATAAACAAAGCAAATAATAAAAAAAAAAACCCTAACAGACCATGCATGGATTGTGAGAGAATCTTTACTAATCGTATTTCCTGTGTTTTTCCACTTTGTCTCAAATATGAAAGTTGAGCTAAGAGCCACACGTGTGTGTCTGTTTCTAATTTTTACCAAGAGGTAATGTCTGTGCTCTTTCTGTATGTGGATACTGTTCTTTCCTTGTAAGAGATGGTTACGTAGATTTCTATTCTACAGAAACCCATGCTACTAATATATGAGCAAAACTGGCATATTTTGTGCTCTTATAGAAAACATATCATTTGTATCTCAGAAAGAGGAACCTGCCTTAACAGACACTCCTTTGCCAGAAGCTAGACACTTTAAGGATCAGAAATAGCTCATCTTATGATACTCTGAAAGGTGCCATGTTTTATTTATTTATTTTTTTCACGCTGAGGCTTCTATCTAGATCATGATATGTTCAATTCAGTGAGAAGCATTCAATGTATCACCAAATACTACTGCTCTTAGGGAAAGAGATTTTTAAAAAAAAAAAATGGTTATTCATTTTGAACAATTCTTTTTCCAAAAGCTACTAGAAGGCCACATAACCTTATCTTCAAGACCATCTTCACAGCCGTGCAAATCCTGGGAAAAACCGCCGAGGAGAGACCAACCCTGATGTAGCAGCTAGCTTGATTCTGATTGCTCCTTAAATTATGTGTCTCAGGTGCTCTCAGATGTTGAAGGCCAATTTCTCATCTTTTTCCCCCCCAAATACAAAGGGATTTTAACAAAGCAAGCAAAGAAATGTGCCCAGAGTAGGGCTGTGTAACCAGTGCTTGTGTGCAACCACTAAACCTTACTAGTTACATTATAAAACGCACTGCCTTTCTTACACAGAATAGGACTGATCAAATATTTGTTGAAAAAAATAAATGCATTTTTTAAATTGTCAACTTAAAAAAACCCGCGTGTGCATCGTGCTGCATGATTCTCAACATGAAGTTTGATCTGTAGGGGGAAACTCACTGACTGGTAAAGCAGCAGCAGCAGCCCACCCTCCGATATTTTGGTGGTTATCACCAGTCCTGCCCTCACCAGGCTGAATGTGCCTTCCATAAAGACGTGGCTTTTCCACAGTCATATCTCAAGCTGGTATCTCAAATAGCATTTCATTCCCTGAAGACCATTTTCTCCCTTTCCATGACTCGTCTTAAGGGATGACAGCACTACCAACCTACTTGGTGGGATCAGACACTTGGGAGTTCTGCTGGCTGTTTCCATCTTGATGGAACTGGTCACCAAGTCCTATCGGTCATGCTCTCTGACCCTGTTATGGGTCTCCTTCACTCTGTCCTGGCTGGTGCTTCTTCAGCTAAGGGATTTAGCCCAAGAATGGGCTGTTGAACAGTCCAACCTGTGCTCTTGCCTTTAGTCTCTGCCTCCTTCACCCTCCACTCAGTGAATTTTTCAGCCACCGTTGAATTTTTCGGAGAACCACACCCCGCTTCCTTATGCAATGAGGTTCCGTCTCCTGAGTGGGAGCAAAGGTGCCATTCCTGCTATACCTCCTCCTTGCCCATTAGTCTGCTCTCTGCCTTCTCCTTTCTCTCTGCCCTTATCATACTTCAGTGTTTACATCCCCCTTCTCTTCCAGGGTATACAATTCCCTCGCTTTTTTAAAAAAACATGCTTATTTTGAGAGAGAGAGAGAGAGAGAGAGAGAGCGCACAGGCACGCAGTGGAGGGGCAGAGAGAGAGGGAGAGAGAGAATCCCAAGCAGGCTCTGTGCTGCCAGTGCACAGCCTGACACGGGGCTCAATCTCAGGAACTGTGAGGTCATGACCTGAGTGGAAATCAAGAGTAGGGCACTTAACCAAATGAGCCATTCAGGCAACCCTATAATGCGCCCCCTCTTTTGCCTGAGAAATCCTTCTCTCCAAGTCTGTGATGCCTTCTCTGATCTATCCCCATGGACGCATCATTTCTTCCTCTGTTTTTACACAGTGGGCTCCCTGAAGGCAGGGATCATGACTTGATTATGTTTGTATCACGGGTGCCAAGCACAGTGCCTGGTATGTAAGGGGCTTTTCAGAATCATGTTTAAAAAACGAATGGGCTAAATGACCAAGATGTACACAATTGACAAAACTGAAGGAAGAAAATAGGAAACACGAAACAAGTACACCTGAAATGTCTGTAAGTAAACTGGCTATCGATGAACAGCAATGTTCTAAATACGAAGGTGCTTAAAAGATACCTAAACAAACCCGTGGTCTTGGAAATTGCAGTCTCCCCCAAAATGTACTTACTTTTCAAAGGAATGTGTTATAAAGCAAATAAAGTCACATTTTGAAAGGTATTAGACTGTCCTACTTGTGCTTTTACACATTAAAATCAATTTTAATTTTGTAAATGATCTCCCCTCCCCATTTGGCCAGTGAAACTTATTTACCTCAGTAATTGAGGGGAAATATTTTGAACAGCATTCTATTGAATATTAGCACATCTGCACCCAGAGAAGCTTCTATGCCTAATAAGAACATTTTGTGATCTTGATTTAATCTAATATTTGGCTGACTTCACCCACTGAATAAATAGGGCTCATTAGTATCGAACACACACAGTCTTTGTTTTTCATAACTGTAAAGCTGACCTTTGAAATGTAATCTTGTATTCTTAAGATTAGCATCCAATAAATCACAACATGAGTTATAGCAAATACTTCCCTTTTCTCCCCCTTCATTTTTTTCTCCAACATAAACATAGACGCAAGAAACTGAGAACTTTTAAGATTTGTGGGATATTTTTGGTGCTTTTATCTCTTAGTTCCTGAAAAATGAATATATGATGTTATCTCATGTGGATATTTACATCACGACATCTTGTAACCAAGATGGGGAGGAGAATTACATATAATATGCTTTATGCAACAAAACACTACTGTTAATGTATAAGGAATAAGAGTTAAGTTTTATTCATATAGTTTTAGGACTTAAGTATGACATGTCCTAAATACACTATGTTTGATATACCTGTTACGAAACAGGAGCTTAAAATATATATTAACATGATTAATAGTAAAACATTTTCTGGAAGTGTTTATATTTAACAAAGTGTTTAGGTTTAAAATTTTTTTCCTCTAATTAAAAATGCAAAATGAGGGGCGCCTGGGTGGCGCAGTCGGTTAAGCAAGCGTCCGACTTCAGCCAGGTCACCATCTCGCGGTCCGCGAGTTCGAGCCCCGCATCGGGCTCTGGGCTGACGGCACAGAGCCTGGAGCCTGTTTCCGATTCTGTGTCTCCCTCTCTCTCTGCCCCTCCCCCGTTCATGCTCTGTCTCTCTCTGTCTCAAAAATAAATAAACATTAAAAAAACATTTTTTTTAATGCAAAATGAGATTTAATATTGCCATATATTTTATTGCCCAGACTTCACTTAAGGATTTTCTAGCACACATACCTTTTAATATTTTAGATATTTTCAAAGCATATTTCTGCGATGTTTCCAAATATTGATATTTAAATATTTACTAATTGTGTTTTTCTGTCTCACAGTTTTTCCAGTTTCAATATTTTGAAAAGATTCATGAGATTCATAATATAACTCATATCAGAATGGTTAAAATATTATGAAATGCATTTTTAAACCCGTTTTGATGTATTTCAGTAAGATATTAGGAAGAATCAAGATATTATTCAAAGGCAACAGGGATTCTTTCTTTAGTTTTCTAAATAGCTGAGACAGAAACTTAGGAGGATTTTAATAATACACAACTACAGAAATAAACAGCTTCTGGAACCAGATTTAGGTTATGGTTGTGTGTTAGAAGAGCGTCAAAAACCCACCAAGTAAGTATGATTTCTGAAGTGAGCATTATAATTCAGCATACGCTGCTTCACATGATGTTGATGCTTTATCTGCAAAATGAGGGAGTTGGAGAGATTTTTGTAGCAATTTAAAATATGGAAATAACTCTCTTCTGGCTGATTTACGACGTGTGTGGAGTAGTCAATGAATGAACCCGAGTTTAGCCTGGGAACACTTTTCCACCAAAAAACAGTGCATGTATCATCCTGCAGTATGGTTTCATCTCCTTCCTCTCCCTTGCCAAAACCACCCTGCAAAGAGTTCCAGATCAAACGGGACAGTTGGCCAACAGGCTAGAGTTGTCACACTGGTCAGCCAGCCCAGTTACCAACTCTGGGCAAAGCCAGACCTAACACGCCCCAGAGAAAAAGTTTTTTCTAGCAGATGCTTCTTTAAAATACTGAGTAAATGTCAGAAGTTCCAAGAGTTTGGAACACACTATGGTCGTTTGAACATGATGTTAGATCTAGGCAGAGGAATCTGGGTTTGAATCTCCCCTTTTCCTGATTTATGAAATAAAGCTAAATAAGGCCTCAAGGAGGATTAAATGAGAAAAAGTCTGAAATGCCTGCCCAATATAAACTATGGCAAACCGTCGTCTCAAAAAACACATGTTGTATTCTACTTATTATTTATATACTTTATTTATTATTTATATACTGTTATTTATATCATTTTTATACTTCCTAGAAACAGAAAACTCGTTTTCATTGGTATTCATATAATAATTCTATAAGTAGGACCTTTAAAATTGTGAGGCAGGGAAGGTTGGAATGGGGTCCTTTTCTCCCAACTTCTTGCTCCTATAGGAGCTCAAAATATTCCAGTTGGACCATTCTTTTGGGATGCCCACATCAGTGGTTTTCAAATTATATAGTAATAGGAGTGGGACTGTTTTTTTTCCAAATGGAAGCTTAGGCTTAACCTTGAAAGATACAAACATGGATCATATATATCAGAGAAGTTTTTCTGAAGTGGGGTATAGGTGCCTGGATGGAAGAGACAGTGGCCCGAGGGACCCCAGCATTGCTCACAGTGTGAAGAATATTATACGTGACCCAGGCTATTTCAGCTGTAATCCATAGGCATTTGGAGGGGGGTAGTCTGCAGGTCTACTTAAAGAAGTTTTAAGTGAAACATTTTGATAGTTATCTAAAAAAATCATCTGGATAGCTAACAAATCGGATTTTGCAAATTCCTCTGTGCCCATGTTTTGTTTGGGTTCACGAATATGTTGGCTTCTAGCTCTCACCTAAATGGATAGCACTTAACAGATAATGTATCGTTAAGCATTGCCGTGTATCCTAATTTTAAAGACCGTAATCATCCAAAGTCCATTATATCCCTGTTGAATTATTTTTACCAGTTATAAAAATGAAACTTCTCTTTCTCAGGGATAGCTACTGACTGAAAAATATTCTTATGGGATGACTTTCATTTCTTGAGTTACTTCATAAACTGAGATCTGGATGTGACATTACAAAAACTGTGAAGTGCGATACGCTAAAACACAAATTGAATTATTCCTGGCTGGAGAGAAAAGAGTAAGGGCAGATATAATCTGTGCTTTTGTGCCAAACAAATGCCAAACAGCCTCAGGACCTAGCACGGGGACCCAGGAATGGTGAGCAATGGTTACAATGGGGGAAGGAGGTGGGGTTGGTAGAATGGCTTCTGAGAGCACAAGCTGGTATAGGCTGGCTATCTGAAGCCAAAGGGGTCTGTTCAAAGGGGTTCAGGTATACCAGGTGCTGAAAAACTCTGCATTAGATCTTTAAACAACACTGACCCGCCATTAGCATTTTCCTGTCTCATTTCCTCCGGGTGCTGCCCTTCCCTTAATCTTTTTAATGGGTCCCTCTGTGAATGTACCATGCCTCCCGGGTCATTTTTAGATGTTTTAACAGCTATCACCTGGAGACAATGCTTTAACCCCAAAGAACTGAGCTAGTGGGAATCTATCTTTGCAGGCTGGTGAGAAGGGACACAATACTCCTTAAATCACACTGTGAGATGGTTGTCTGTCTTAGTTAATCAGAGGAGAACTCACTGGCCTCCCCGGATGCTTGATTCATTGATTCCTCTTGCACCCTTCCCCACACCCCAGGGCTGGCTTCTCCTATTAAAACATTCTCACTTTCCTTAGCTTTTATCTATAGACTATATATTCACATTTCAAAACCTTTATTAGTTTTATTCAATTGTGGGACACAAACAATACATTACTACGATCAATTCTGTGGTTCACAAAGCAAAATGGAATGTTTTCTCAGTTGTAAAATGCTATCAATTGTTAGGCCCACATTGGTTTAATACCAGCTTTTTAGGAAAAAAGAAATAGTATATATTAAATGTACACAATTTTGAGACACATTCCAATTTCATCCTGATTTCAGAAACATTAACCGTGAAGAGACCTCGCATCCTAACAGAGGAGACGTATGGCAAGTGACTAAACAGGTTTAGATGCAAATGCTCCTAAGCCACGAGGGGGGAAGACATGACCACATGCAGGAATTTTCCAAATGAGCCACGCTGAACCCTAAGGGTTCTTGCAACACTCCTAATTTGTCTCCCTGCTTTTGTGTTTGACCATCTATCAGCTTGTTTTCAGTACAGCAGAGTGATCCTTTAAAACCCCAGTCTGGGGGTGCCTGGGTGGCTCAGCTAGCTGAGTGTCTGACTCGATTTTTGCTCAGTTCACGATCTCACATTTCATGAGTTTGAGCCCTACGTGGGGCTCCCCGCTGACAGTGTGGAGCCTGCCTGGGATTCTCTCTCCCTCTCTCTCTGCCCTTCCCCTCACCCCCACCTCTCTCTCTCTCTCTCTCTCTCTCTCTCTCAAAATAAATAAATAAACTAAAACACACACACACACACACACACACACACAAACAGTCTGATGACTCACGCCTACTGCTTATAAACCGTCACTCAGAGGAATGTCAGTGGTGTGCTGGAGGCAACTTACACCTGTTCAAGAAAGGTAGCAATTACACGTTTAGAAATTTTGCAAGCTGGTTAAACATAGCCACTGCTAAATATTAAATTATATAAGCCAAAAATTAAATAAATCATTTACAAAACAAAGGTAACAAATATTCAAACTCACCACTTTTTAGTCATCTTATTATATTTTGCTATTATGGATACCCTTGCAATGATTTACATCTATTATATTTGCATGTAAGAAATGCAACAGAACGTTGTACCACTGCACATGTCTCCCCAACTTTACATTCAGCAATTCAGTCATGCTTGAACTCAGCCCGGGCGAGGGTATTTCCATCACAGCAGTTGGCAAATGGTACAATCAAAGCCAAATCCCCTCTAGATATTAAACATTCACCAGCACACCACTGAGTAAACACAAATCTTTACACGGGTCTATAAAGCCCTCTGTGATCTAGCTCCTTGCCACCTGTCAAACCTCATGTCCTACCACTTTCCCTCCTTCTACTCTAGCCACATTGGTGGCCTTGTAAGGGCTGACTCATGGCACAACTCTAGGGGCCACTAGTTACACCGTTTTCTGCATAGGTGCTCCTCCACACTACTGCCAGCCAGCCAGCCATCTAGCAAGTTGTAGAATTCAGAGAAACTACTCCTTTCTGTGTCTGGAAGAAGCCACGCACAGTTCTGCCACAGGGCCTTTGCACTTGCCGTTCCCTTAGCCTATAATGAATGTTCTCTGAGACAGACCCTGGTCTTCTCAGTCACATTTTTCATGTGTCTGCTGAAATGTCACCATGTCAGTGAAGCTTTCCTTAGCATGTCCTTTAAAAGAGCAAACTTCCCTTCCCGCATCCTTTGATATGCCTTCCTTCTTTATTTTTCTTCATGGCACTTATCATCGACTGATATACTAAATCTGATACTTTTTACTCTGTTGTTGCCTTTCCCCTCACCACAATGTAAACTCAAATAGAGCACAGGCTTTGTTTAGTTCACTGTATTCCCAGGATTTGGAACAGGGCCTGGCACGTAGTTGGTGCTCAATGATATTATTAAATAAATGAGTGAATGTATGATGATTTTAACAAGGACTCTGATTTTATATAAAATTTAATATATATATATGCATGCATATATACACACATATAATTTTGGTTTATGTATCTGTGTATGTGTGTGTGTGTGTGTGTGTGTGTATGCACACATAAACTATGGGTCTGAACATCTACACTTGAATTTCAGCTGTGATGTTGACGGACGTGTATTACTGTACCTTTAGTGGAGAAGCCATGGACACTCCAAGCAGTGAAGCAGTGGGAAGTGTTTCTTTGGCGTATGATAGGTTTCCCTTTCTGCTAGGACAACATATGGGCACCTGAATCTGATGATGACTTCCCTGCCTTTGGGACAGGGAATTGGTCTTACCCAGCATCAGAAGGAGATCAAGGCAGGGGTTTGACCTAGTTCAAGAAAGGTGGCTATAGCTAAAGAAAGAGTAAATTCCAAAAGAAAGTGGATCCTTTAGTTAAAAGGGACAATGTGAGTCTTCCTGAATGGGGACACAGAGATGAGAAACAAGAAAAACATAAGGAAGGATGAATAGGAAAAGGGAAGGAGGAATACCATATGTCAGAGTGGAATGACCCAAAAACAGCAGGGGTAAGACCGCGGGGGTTGAGGCTATGCTGGTATCTAAGACTCTTCTGATCACCCACTTCTTTCCCTGCTTATTCCCCCCATATACAATAATTTAATGACTTAATTATACGCAGTTTTGCATTAAAGTCCTCCTATTGTATGCATTTTATTTTTTTTAAGTTTATTTATTTATTTTGAAAGAGAGGCGGGGGGGGGGGGAAGAGCAGAGAGACAGGGAGAGAGCGAATCCCAAACAGTCTCTTCACTGTCATGTCAGCACAGAGCCCGACGTGGGTCTTGATCTCACAAAATATGAGATCATGACCTGAGCTGAGATTGAGCCGAATGCTTTCACCGACTGAGCTATCCAGGCACCCCTTGTATGGGTTTCAGAAATCATTTTGGACATGTAAAGGACAGACAATTATCTGAAACATTTTAACCTTCATTTCAAAAGAGTCATAAAACAAAAGTTTTCAACTTTCCCAAATGACAGGACATGCCTCTGCAAATTCATTTCCCAAGTTTGCTCTCATTCCTACTCCAACATCTTTCACATCTTTGTTCAGGGATCCCCTTCACCTATGAAAACCTAGCTGCATTTTTGCTATTGCTTTGCCCCAAACAATAATCGTAATAAAATGGAGAGCTGATCTAAAAAGGACATCGTGTTGGCAGAGCTGAAAGCGAGTCACGTAGTCCAAGGTGCCTACCGAAGTTTGCGTGTCCCTCCCTTGCTCACTGTCTAATTTGTGCTCTTCCTGTGTGCAGGACCTCATCCTGAGACTAACACACGGTAAGTGATCAGTAAAAATTTTTGGAGTGAATGCCTACATGGCTAAAATAAATAGGGTGACTTAATTTGCCTTGGCCACCTTTGCTTCCTTTTCCTGTGATTCTTTACGAACGTGTATGACTTAGGTAATTGCCACGAAGGCCTAAATTGTAAATGGTAATTAAGACAAATGAGAGAAGCCAAGTTACAGGTGGTATTTTCACTAGGAATAATAAAAGTGGGCTATGACATCCACCCTTGATATTACTCACCTACTCAAACAATTGCCTGGGATTTCCATTTGTTCATGACATGGAATCATTATTCAGGATACACCACCTTTGGAATTATAATTAAGCCCTGGGTTTCTATGACTCAGCCACACTATGTGCCCGGCGCTGACAGCAGAGGAGGTGAAGTGGAGTGCATTACAAGTCATTTTCCTGCGCACTACAAATCATCAGGGGGAAGAAAGCAGGCTTGTGAGGCAGAATGCTTTGCAGCTATGTTGGATATGAAGTAAGGCACAATGACTGCCATGGAATTAATAAGATATTCATGTAGCTTCTCCTTGGCCACCTCAAGGGTAATTGAAATACTCAGAAGCAACGGTAATATCACGGGCCTCAGTACTCCATGTGGGAGAAAACCACCAAACACAAAACAACTGTATGTCTTATTTTCATTACAATAATAATGCTAATTATTACACAAAGATCAACTCATTACGCCAGTGCCTTGAAGGTTGACAAAAAAGTCAATGTTAACACGCTAGCTGAATCTGGAAAGCAATATGTTAGAACAACTGCCTTGGAAGACCGTTCCTCTCTTTAATTGCTAGCATCTTCTCTCACATACCCTTGAAGGCAGTGTCTAGGCATCTGTAGCCACGGCATCATCAACACTGGTGAAAGGAGAAATGGAAAAGACCAAGAGTTCTTTCTCCATGGTAGGATGCCAACAATATAGCTGGTGCTAATATGATTTTATTTCAAGTACACTTGTTTGAACGCTTACAATAGAAAGACATTTTCTAGGAAGCTCTTAATTATTCTTAGGCGGCTGGACAATGTGACAGCGAGGGACCCACAGGCTTTGGAAGCAGCCACGCCAGGGTCACACTTCTTACAGGTAAAAGCTGGCTCACTGCCTGATGCATGTGGGTTCCGAAAATAAGCGCACTCAAGGCCTCAGACTGAAACGTTAGTATGTGGAGGCCCCTGTGCCCCAACCTCTGTGCACTTTTCCACGTTATGCTTACGGTTTGCTTAATTTTCTCTAGTTCTTAAGCTTCATGAGTTCAGAGCCTGTATCTGTCTCACTCATCATTATGTCCCCAATATCGAGCATGACTCCTGGCCTGTAGCAGGCATTTCGTCAATATGTGTTGATTTAATGAATAGGGTTTTGTGTAGATTAAATGAGCTAGTATATGTAAAGTACCCAGCATTCAATAGCTATTAACTACTTAATTAATTATTTCTCTTCTCTCCCAGTAAACAACTTATTAAAATGCTCAATTTATAACTAAATTACCAAAGCCTTTAGTTATAATGCTGATAATTACTTATTATTAATAATTAGCCTTCATTTTTATATCAATCTCAGAAAGTTAGGGTTTTCCAAATATGGAATTCTTAAAATATTCCTATGAAATAAGCAAGGGGCAAGTCATTAAAAAAAATCTCAATACATAAGATTACATAACTCAAGGAGTGAAAAGAATCACCTTAGGATTTCTATAAATATCAAGCTCTTTCAGTGAACAGAAAGTATATTTTCTTATTTACTAAGATGTGATTTCTACGCAGGACTGCACATATTGTATAAAGCTGAGATATCTACTCTTTATACAGTTCAAGAAAGTGGAAAAAGTATAAATATTCTTTAGTAAGCATCCACATTGAACCATTTGTGGGTTTGTGTTGGGGACTTAAGAATGCCAGCTACCAGGCCAGTGATCTCTCCTCTACAACACACGGGCCTGTATGAGACACCAGTGCACATGTAATTAACAAGCAGCATGTCTTCCCCCTGAAACACAGACGACTGCATTCTCTCTGTGCCTAGCTCAGGACATTCTCAGACCTGAGGAAGAGTCCAGGAGTCTATTCCCCAGCATGAAAGATTGGTCCTGAGGCAGAGAAATTATGTTAAATGAATGAAGGAAAAAGTAGCTCCCTTGTTTGAAGAGATTTATTTTCCTTTTGCTTCAAAAATTCAGCGGGGACCAACTCCCTCATAACTGTTGAACCCACATAATACTAAAGCTTTGACCCCCTTCCCTCTGATACCAACCTCATTACCTATGCATTTCAAATCTTTAAAAAACCTTCAGGTGCAAAAAGGAGATGGCTAAATGGCCCCCTGGAGGCCGCTTGCAGCCACATGACTCTATTAGAATGTATGGTCCTATCTGCCTAAGTACTTGGAGAGGATGAAGTACATCCTTCAAAGTGATGATTTCATTCTATAAACCTATGGCCTCCTTTCCTTAGAGAGCACTTGTCTGCTTTCTATTTTCTCAGCTGAAATCAGATAAAATATTCCCAATACTGCCTCGAGTTTAAACTAGTTGGCTCTTACCACACATTTAACCATTTACTTATAGGAGACAATAGAATTCAGTGGTTGAGAACCAGACACAGATTGATTCTCATGGTACTTGGCCATTTACTAGCTGTGGGACTCTGGGTTAACAATCCAACGTTCACAAGTCTCACTTTCTAAGTGTGTAAAACGGGAAAATCACAGTATTACCACTTACTATTGTTACAAAGACTAACGGAGACAATACATGGAAAGCACCCAGCTTAACACCTAAAAAGACCTCAATAAATATTCTTATTTATTATTATTATCTTTTACAATTATTTCAGCTTTTGGTCTTATCCTTCCCAAGTGGGTTGAACATGAGAATGTTAAAGTGAATTACAACACAGATGGGGCCATGTGAGGTTCACTGGTGATGTGGCTGGTTTGTCTTGCGTGGCGTTATCTTAACCTTGTACACAGGTACCGGAGGAAGACATTCACCCCCATTTCTATCCCCTACCCTAACCCACCACAAGATACACTTCTGTATCTT
Source organism: Acinonyx jubatus (assembly GCF_027475565.1). NCBI lineage: Eukaryota > Metazoa > Chordata > Mammalia > Carnivora > Felidae > Acinonyx > Acinonyx jubatus. Next base: position 65,025,664 of record NC_069380.1, on the reverse strand, counting down.
TTCAGGCAAAATCAAACTTCCTAGTCTAATAGCTAATGTCTAATGATTTGGATTCAGCATAACTTTCCCAGTTTCTAATGGCCGCCCCTGAAACCTGGTTAAACGTTGATGGTTTGTGTTTCTTGAATACAACTTCTATACCCTTGCTTATGATGAACACTTCTCCTACAAGCCTTCCCAAATTTATGTTTTTCAGTGCTTAAGCCATAGGGTCCTTCCTCAAGGAAATTTTCTCAGATCTCTTTAAGACACCTTTTTGCCCTTGGAATTTCCACGGACATGCACCTTGCCATTTTTGGAGAAGACCGCAAACCTGATTTAACCACAGAGTCCAAATTTAGCTGTGTGTCTTTTGGCTGGTTACTTAAGATAGGACCTCTCTTACATGTACTTTCTCCACTTGTGGTAGGGATAGTAATCCCACCTTGAATGGTTTTTGTAAAGCTAAAGTAAGAATCTTAGTTCTGTGCCTGGGTCATAGTCAGTATTCAGTAAAGGTCACCTTCCACCGTCTAAATGTTTCACATATACGAAGCCATTTTCCAGTTGATTGGATTTGAACATCTTCCATCAGATTCTATGGCTCCTTCATTTACCTTCTTTACACATTTGTGAAAGCTTTAGTGTTGTCAAGTTCAAGTTATAATAAGCATGACTATTGACACTAGAAAGCTTCTTATTTTTGAAAATTGGAAACTTCATAACAATACTGCATATTGTACGAGGCACATGCACATCTAAGAATATACAATATATCTACAATACATACAATATATCTAAGAATATAATGAAACACATTAGAATGAGTGGTGGGGGGTAATGGGAGTACAGGGTAAAACGAAGGAAATAAAACAAGTCTTGCAGGAATGGATAATAATAGTGTGCTAGGAACTGAGAATATGATTAACTCAACTGTTTTTTTGCTCCCGAAGGTCCGTTTAAAAATAAAAACTTAAGACTCAGCAGCTCACAAACGTGAATTGTAGAGTTCCCACTTGTGCTTTTTACACTTAGAACACGGACAATGGGTAATGCTTTATGGTTGAAAAATCTGTCATGTGGAATTTATATAAAGATCTTAAGGCAATTGTAGATGAGTGACCTGCTCCTTCGGAAGGGTGTCCTTTGAACTTTTTTTGAGATTGCCATATGTATTCCAAGGTCTGAGCAAATGTTCTCAATGAAGTTATGTGAAAAGAGTAAGCTTCTCTTAAGAAAACAAAAACAAAAACAAAAATAAAACAAAACAAAATACTCTGTGATCGGATCAAAGAGTTGCCAAAGAGAATTAGGTAGCTAATCCAATCCAGTTTGAGTGGGCCGAGGGTGGTTAACCAATTAACATGCTCAACTCCAATCATCCGGGCCAGGATGCGCCAGAGAGCATAGAAGTCAATTTTGCATGTGCTATCATCAATGAAAATTAAGCAGCAGTAGCTTCACTGAAAAAAAAAAAAAAGTCTATTCCTTCAGTGATCTGGATCTACAGACAAAAAAGAAAAAGAAAAACAGCACTTCCAATAAGAAGGCTGTCAGTACCAAAAGGCATCATACATGATACTACAGAGCCACATAAAAGACGTGCCAGTCACGCTTAAAATAGCACTGATGCTTAACAGAAAAATAACACCATAAAAATATACAGCAAAGATAAAGAATGGAAAGCTTGGGAGAAAATTCTAGAAGAAAAGAATTTGCAATTTTCCAGCCTGTCATTGCCCTATAGGTATTAAGATGATGCTATGGAAGTGGCCTTGGAACCAAAGTGTGTAACATAAGCCTTAAGGAGTTCAAAGTCAGTCAGTCTGGTGGTTGCTATTTGACCACCTGCATCTGGTCAAAGGGTATGTGCGAATTTCAAAGATCAGCTTCACTAGCAAATCCTCTAGGGGGCTGCCATTGGGCTAAGTCACCCTAGCTCATTGCAAGGAAAGCCCTGGTTTGTGTAGAATTTAAAGAAATGTGCTTTAATAAATGAAATGACTATATATTGTATCAATTAGTAGTTCTCTAGGCATGTATTTAAGTTTCAAAAACTTTTTGAAAAAAACTGATAAATTGCCTTGGAGTTATTATCAAAGTTCTTTTAATCACCTTCAGTTAAAAAATAGAAATGCCAAATCAACTTCTTAGTTTCTGAAATATACAGTAGACTTCTAGCAAAAATGGTAATTATCTTTTAACACCAAGGGTCTTAAGATGTATTAATGAAAAATGATTTTCTTAACAATCCTTACTCTTCTTAAGAAAAGTCAAGAAAAACAGTGGGTAAAGTGTATTGATTAGCTTTAAATAATGGTGATATGATTGTTCATCATCTCTTATATAAGAATTGACATTGTAGGGAAATATAAGGGTAAATGAGACAGGGTCTGTGATTCAAAAAAGTAAAAATTTCCCAGAAGTGAGTTGTAATGATACACTCAGTTTTCAAAGGGAATTCATAGTGAAAAACAATTATTGAATACTTACTATTTCCTGGACCTTGGGCCACCTTCTAGCAACACAAAGGTGAATACAAAAGGGCCATCATAAGTTTATAATATAGAGATTCTCACGTAAATAAAGCAATACAATTAACTGTCAGAGGTGCTATGTTGACTCTTTGTTCATGTACTATATATTAGAGTGCAAAATATACAGTAAAGAAAAAAGGCAAGAACAGAAAATTTCACAGGGGAAATCAGAGGACGCTGCACAGAGGAATGGCATGTTTAGTGAGACATACAGGATAAAATGTCCGTGAACAAATAGTTTGGGGCCATATCTTTAAAGTTGTATTTTAGAAACAGAGGAACATCTGTGGGGTTTAAAAAGATAGACTGGAAAAAGGTATCTGTAAGACATATACCAGCAAAAAAAGATTAGTATCATATGAAATAAAGAATACCTATCAGACCAATAAGAAAAACAAAATATAACAAGAAAAAAATGGACAAAGAATATGAACAAGACATTCAAAGAACAGAAACTCTAAATTGCCATTAAACACATTAAAAGTTGTTCATTTTTTTTAGTAACCTCGGAAATGTCAACCAAAGAGAGACAGTATTAGCAGCATGTAAAAAATTCTGATAAGTATTGCAGAATGAAAATTCTTATAAAGAGCAAATGGAAATTTAATTTTTTAAGTTTATTTATTTTGAAAGAGACAGAGACTGGGCAAGCAGGGGAGGGGCAGAGAGAGAGGGAGAGAGAGAATCACAAGCAGGCTCCAGGCTGTCACCACAGAGCCTGATACAGGGTTCAAACCCATGAAAACGTGAGACCATGACCTGAGCTGAAACCAAGAACTGGATGCTTAACTGACTGAGCCACCCAGGCATCCCAAAAAGCAAATGGAAATTTAAATTTGGACAAGCACTTCAGAGAGCAAGATGGTAAAGTCAAATAATATTGAAAATGTCCATAACCCATGACCAAGAAACTCTATGGTAAAACAAACAAAATAAATAATTAAAATAAAATAAAATAAAAAACAAAAAACATATAAAACAATTAAAATCCTTGCACTTTTTCACAAAAACAAATGTACTATAGAAAACATACATTCTAAGTTTCTGTTGAAGTATTTCTATCTGGTTTCTCTGATAGTATTTTCAGTTCAACAAGTCTAAATCTTTCATAACATCAACACTTTTAAAATACTGGCCTTTTAATTTAACTAATTGCACCCATGATTTAAGTATCACTCAAGCTGCAAGCCTCCATATTATCCTATTTTTTATAGTACACTTAAATAGACTGTTCCAGGGGCGCCTGGGTAGCTCAATCGGTTGGATGTCTGACTTTGGCGCAGGTCATGATCTCATAGTTCGTGGGTTCAAGCCCCACGTTGGGCTCTGTGCTGCCAGCCCAGAGCCTGGAGCTTGCTTCAGATTCTGTGTCTCCCTCTCTCTCTGCCCCTCTCCCACTCTCACTCTGTCTCTCAAAAACAAATAAACATTAAAAAAAAAAATAAAACATATATACTATCTTACCTTTCATGATTCCCCAAATAAAGACACATATAGATCCAAAATACCTCCTGTTCATTTCTTCACTCCTTTATTAGTTTGTGCCAGACCGATTGCAATTGCAATATCTTTCTATGTGTTCTATTTGCCTCCAGATTTTTCTTCCTCTCTCTTTTTCTATCTCACTCACCCCACAACCTTGCACTCTACTCTCTGTAACAGACAGATTATTCCTTCTGAACCAAGGCAATAGTCCCCTGCTCAGGAATCTTCCCTGGCTCTCCACTGAGTATTATAGAAATTCCACCTTATTCATCTGGAAGTCATGATTTTCTATAACCTGGCCCTGTGTAAGATTCCTGATCTCATTTCCCACTATTCCATGACAAGTACTCAAGAATTCCATGATTACTTGGATACTGGCCCCCAAAGGCTTGAATAATTCTCTACATTCCTACCCCACTGGACTCTGGATCACAAACAAGAACAAGCCAGCATGACCTCTGTAAATGCTCTTTATTTATTTATTTGAGACAGAAAGAGAGTGCACATGCTAGTGCACATAAGCAGGAGAGGGGCAGAGAGAGAAGGAGAGAATCTGAAGCAGGCTCTGCACTCAGCTTGGAGCCCAACTCGGGGCTTGATCTTATGAGCATGAGATCATGAAGATGAGCTGAAATCGAGTTGGACGCTTAACCTATTGAGCCACCGAGGCACTCTTTTTATTTATTTATTTATTTATTTATTTATTTATTTATTTATTTATATTTATTTATTTTTAATTTTTATTTTTTTTGAGAGAGTGTAAATGGTCTTCAGTAGGTGAAACTTGCCCTTTGTTCCAGTTTTCTTTCAGACCAGGTGAAGAGACTTTTGTTTTGTCTGTACCGTACAAGATAATTAACTGTTGAAAGCCTTGCAAATTATTGTGTTACAAATGAAGATTAAAGAGGCTCTAACATATCCATCAAACACATGATTATTGTAATGATGACACCAGGTTCTGTTGATGGAGCCATGATGACTAAAACACTTTATTTTTAATGAGGTAAATCTCCTTTGTGTAACAATCAATACCCACTGCTAAAGAGATCTGGGCAGCCTTATAATTGTTACAAATTCAATTATTTTAACAAAAGTAAATACAAGCTGTATAAATACGCCAGACTCTTGGCCTCAAAACACTTCTATTAGAATCACAACTAATTTTTGCTCCTAATACAGAAGAGCTATGATTTGTAGGTACTGACCACATTTGAAAGAACTCCCATAACTGGATTGCAGGACCCATTTCCAGAAATAGAATTAGACAACAACAATAACAACAACAACAAATCCACAAAAAGTACTTTTTTTCTCATCAGTGTCCAGGTGGTGCTTAGATTTTATGCCAGACTTTAGAGCAAGTATTTACTGAGTGTCCATTGTTCCCGAACTGGAGGCTTGAAATGTATTTCAGAATTTAAAACCAGTTGCTGTGTCAAGAAGTTGACCATCCAGTAAGGACCACAAGTTAAGTCAGTTTATGATCAGTGTCAGTCATAATAATGACAATCGTTAAGTTCTCCCAAATCCAATAATGTTACAGTTATCCTTGGGGTAAGTAAGGTTTGGGGAGTTCTGTCACTCCCGTAAACCCAATGCCATCCTGGCTTCCAACCACTGGGTGCCGATGTATGGCAGGCACAGCGCTGGGCACCATATAGACATTAACTCTGCTCATTGCAAAGATCCTGCGAAACCATAGACGGGGAAAACAGAAGTTCACATAGTTAAGTAATTTCCCCATGGAGATACAAAGCTTTTACACTTGACATTTCTAGGAGAACACTGTAGTTTACAGGAAGGGAAAAGACAATAAAGGTGATCATGTTTACTAAAGAAAACTCAGGTTGAGGAATAGTAGATGATCAGTCAATCAGGCAGATCATGGCCCACCGGTGAGGTTTTCTGATGTACAGATAAAGATGGATAAGTCTATGTTTTCTAAGTTATTAAAAACCTAATGTATTTTATATTTTTACATACATTACCTTCAAAACAGTTTTGGAAGGTAGAACTCATTATTCCCATTTTGCATATGAAACAAAAATATGTTTAGTGCAACGTCTTGCCTGAGGTTACTCATCTAGTAAGGGTAGAGTCACACACAGATCCTGGACTAGATCTGTATCTGAGCTTGAAAAGAATGGATTGTAGACATCATGTGGTTAGGACCACCTGAAGAGGATGATCAATCAAAGCAGGCCAGCAAATTAAGAAATAATTCAGACTATTTTCCCTATAATCTCTCTGAAGACAGGGACAGTTTCTGATGACATCTATGAAAGATAGACATTGTAAGAGACAGGGTGTTGGATACAACATGTTTCCCTCCAGTGACATTCTTCCATATTCTGCATTAACAGAGAAACAATGTTATTGTCATTGACCAGAATTGTTCCCTTGATCAGAACCTCTTCCCTCACACTTTCTGAACCAGCTCTGTGTCCTCTCCAAGATTTCCAGTGTCTGGATCACTTCTTCCCTTGCTTATCAGTCCTCCCCATCCCTACCACCCACCCCCTGCACCCCAGGCAATAGTCTTCCTGACCTCCTAACATAGCCATAAACCATGGTTCACCCTTTCAACATTGTCCTTCTTAGCTCCCTTTAGCTCCTTGATGTTATACCCACAGATATCTTGCCAACACCTTGCCTTTAATATAGCTGGACATCTGTTTTCCTTGCTTTTCCTTGGTCTACAAAGCATTTCAGAAGAGCTTCTCTAAATGTAATGATTGAATCCACTTTTAATGCTGCACAATGCCCACTGAATTTTCAATGTGTCCCATGAGACTTTCAGTCATCGTGAGCCAATTCCTTACCTATCTGCCATGAAGACTGCTGTAAGTTTATTTCTAATCCCCACACCTCCCCCCTTTAATAGTAGCAACGTATACTTCTCAATTTCATCGAGAAAGAATCTTTTGTGAAGTTCTTCAGTGTCTCATTTCTGCACCTTCAAATTCCATTCATTTGCCTATGCTCTCCTCCTACATCCTCACCTTCAACACCAGCCTGGCCCTGACCTCTTTCTGAGCTCTTGACCTTAATTTTCCTATTTTCATAGTGTACTGCTCTTTCTTACATTTGTAATCCCTCTCTCTCTCTCTCTCTCTCTCTCTTTCCTGGCCCCTTTTTCATGGTGTATAAATAGGTTCAATTTCCCTTGACTCAGAAACAAATTCTGCCTCTCACTCGTCTTCCCTTACATCACAGAAATCCTGTCTCGTGAACTCTGTCTCACTACACACCTCCACCAACCCTGTTCTCTCACAACTTAGACACTGTTCTCTTAAAAAAGTCACCACTAGCTTCCTAATTATCAAATAAATTGACCTTTTCTCAGATTCTGGACATCAGGACATCTGACACCGTTCAACCGTCTTTAGAAACCATAGTTTCTCAACCTCGGCACTAATGATACTTTCAGGCCGGATAAATCTTTGTTGCTGGGGTGTCCTGTACATTACAGGATGTTTAGTGGCAAACCCCAGCCTCCCCCAAGAAATGCCAGCAGCACGCCCTCCAGGGGCAGAATCTGCACTATCTTCAGACATTGCCAAATGTCCCCGAGGGGCAAAACTGCCTCAAGTAAAGAACCACTGTTCTAATGATCTCTGTTGGCCTCCACACATTGTCCTAAGCTGGTTGTCTTTTATTTAACTGATGTACCTTCAAAGTCTGATTCTCTTCTTTTCCCCACCTTGAAACCTCGTGGCCCCCCAAAGTTCTTCATCCGATATATTCACTCTCCCCTCTCTCTCCCCTTCCCCCGTCTCATCCACTCAGAGGTCTTGAAGTTGCACCTCAAGGCTGATAACACAAAAATCTATATTTTTTTTAAGCTTTGACTTCTTTTCTGGGGTCCACCCTAAATTCTCTGTCTGCTAACCAATGGAAATATTTGTGTATTGAGAATCTACTATGTGAATGGCATTGTGCTAATAAGCACTCTGGAAGATAAAAATGAAATGGACATAAATTCTACCCTCAAGAAATCCAAAAACTAGTGGAAGATGCATAAATAATTGTGGCAGAGCTCAGAGTAGGACTCCGGTCCTCTGACTCTCATTTCAGCCTTCTTTCTCGTTGCATTTAAAAAGGAAAGCACAACCATACTTTCTGTCACCTTACGTGTACAGTGGAGTATCGTCGTATTTTCTTATATTAGCACCTCTTTCCCCCTAATTAGACAAATGAAGTATGCATAAGTATTACAAGAGAAAATTTGTGAGGCTACTTCTGAGAATGCACATTTGTACATTTGTTTTCCTGAGGATGCATAATGCATTAGCTTAAGGTCCAGAAATAAATTCTTAAAAAATTGAGTCTGAGAGCAGGCCTCTATTGGTGGCAAGGTCGCAGAAAGATTTAGGAAATTTAGCACAGCCTTGGAAGAGTGGGCCCAGGTGCAGTTCCCAATGGCAGACACCTGAGAACCACATAAAGGTACAGGGCCAGGCACCAAGGGGATGATGACGAGCGTATGGGATGAACGTATCAAAGACTACGTTAATGAGCTCATTTGATATTGTTGTCAGATACATATATTCTCCCCACCTAAACAGCTTTGGGAGAGCCCTGGCTGCCTACTTAGACCATTTACTGAAGAATCATAATCTAAGGTGATTTAAAATTACTGGAAAAGGGGAAGAATAGGGGAAGTGCCAAGCCAACTTTTCATTCCCTGTTGCCAGTTCACACAGTGAGTGTAGTTTGAAGACAACAGCATATAAAATAGTAGTACATACAGTTTAGTAGTAGTATAATGAGTACGCACAATTTTTATGGATTTCAAAAGTGTAGTTCTTTAGAAGTCTATTTAAAATAGCCTTAATACAAAAACACATTTGATAATTGTTCATTGCATCAAATCTTGTTTTTGAATCAATGTTTTTGTATTCATAAATGAAGAAAAACAATCCACAGCTCCAAACATGATAAAGTTAAGCAGCGATATTTGAGCCTTTCCATAAATTTTTATTATGCATTCGGAGTATGGGCACATAACTCATGATAATAAATATTTGCTGGGTTGTTTTTGTTGTTGTTGTTGTTCCCAAGCATGTTATTATTGACTACTGAGATGCATTTAATAGACAAACATTTACATTTTAGAAATAGTTTCTAGGGAAGAATCCAAGCCCCGCCTTTTACTATTGCTTTTTCACTCACAGATACATTAATCATCAGTCCAAAACTAAGGAAGCAATCTTCTCCTGCATTATCCAAAATATAGCTGCTTCTGGTGAACAAAATTATCTATTCATAGGAGATCTTTCATAAATATAGGATATTTAAAGCGTTTGTAAGCTAGTTCCTCTTTCATTATTTGTTTTGTATTAGAGTTCTGTATGTGCCAAAATACCTTGCCGAATTGCTCTGTTAGGGAGATGAAATCACATACAACATAGCGACTCTACTTCAGCCTGCTCTGAGATGGGGCTGAAGATGAACAGAGTCCACGGACATCAGATCAAGTGGAGATTTTCAGAGAGGCATCATTTCTCAGGCAGGTACAATTGAAAGGCTTCTGTTGAGAACACGGAACATTTCAGTGCCCTTAATGGAGCAAACCATTTCCTGTTGCTCCACAGGTCAAGCTGTTCCTCATGTGGGCTTATTAAGCTCTCCCACAGGGATGGGACAGGATCTACTGCTCTGAATTGAGAAGAGAGTCACGTATAGTGTAAAATGGAAGGCCAGTAAATAGGCCTCAAGGAACTGCAGCCCTGTGTGGGTGCAAAGAAAGGGCAACCAGGAAGAAGGAAGACCCAAGGCTAGGAATCAGAGTCTGTAGTTTCCAGCCCTGGCTTCACCATTAACCAGTTGGCCTAATACAGTATCTGGTGCTCAGCAGATGCTTAATAAATGAATGACCCCTTGCAAACCTTTCAACCTATTGACTGCAATATTCCCAGGTCTCGCCTCTTGTACACTCCCAGATGGTTATGGTGAATCAACCAACCAACTAATCAATCAACCAATCAATGTAAATGCTCTATGTAGAAGTCCTCTGAGGCCTCTAACTTGCTGACATATTTCTGTAAAAAATTATTACCATTAGCATTTTTGTCACATACAGAAAGAGAATGAATACCAATGGTCAATAGGAAAAAAGAATTAAAAAAAAATCCACCCGGGGTATGTCCTATCACCTAACAATTTAACAAAGATGAAATCGTGCATTTTAGCCAGGTCTTGTATGTGACCAGTTGGACCAAACCGAGTGACTCATTTCAGTAAGTTCAGACATCTAGAAAATACTTAGACTAAAAATGATCATCCAAACGCTGAGCTCCAAATATGAGACTACAGGAAGCTCTATAGCTGTTCTAGGAAAAGAATGAGTTGGCTGAGGTCCTGGAGAAAATAGTCTTACAGTTATTAATACTGAATTGCATATTTGAAAGTTGCTAAGAGAGTAGATCTTAAAAGTTCTCATCACAAGAAAAAATTTTCATAACTATGTATGGTGATGACTTAGTGTGGTGGTCATTTTGCAATATGTACAACCACTGAGTCATTGTGTCATACACCTGAAACTAATACAGTGTTGTAAGTCAATTATACCTCGATAAAAAATTAAAAGCCAGCCTCTGTTTAAGTGACGCCAAATCTGGGGATGCAGAAAACAATGCCTATGTCTCCAATCTTCTGTCTTGTATTCCGGGACACCACATTTGAGGATATTGCGTCAAAAAAAAAATTCATACCGCTACTTTGATTTTTCTCTTCCGAGCTCCATTTCCTTCCGATAAATTGTAAGAATAAAAACTTATTTGTTTAGTTTTATTTCTTTGTTGCTGTTTAATTATCTGTGCAACTTGGGAACATTTACTTATTTGTGTCTGATTTTCTTCATCTGTAAATATGAGACGTTATATCAGTTGATGTCTGCAGTTACTGTCAACTCTAATTCAGGCTAACAGTCTATGAAATCAGTACGTCTAATAAGATATCAAAACAAACATTTCTAATTCACGCCATTTTAACTCAGACTTCCAGTTAAAATAGCTTCCCTTTTTGCCAACATTAAGCCTAGTATACAAGGCACTCAAATATGTTCTAAGCCATCCGATAAGATGATTTACATGAACCAAAAGTAAAATGGTTTATTAAAATGCTTTCACAGTGCCCTGTCCCCAGATCCTCTATTATGCACTTCTACCTTCCATCAACTTTCTAATTAAAAAAGACAAAGTGCCAAACTTTTTATACTGGATTAAAAACGTGTCAAAGAATTTACAGAGGTAAGCGTATGCCTTTACCTCTTAAGAAAAAATGAGTTTCAAATTGAGAGAACAGTGGCAAAGCAGTGCATGAAAAGAAATAGGAAATTATTTTTACTTGGATTAAAAAATCACATCAGAGACTAGTTATTGTCCATTTATTCACTTGCAAATAAGGTCGCCTACATGTAGCTTCAGTATCTCCCCAAATGAGCTTTAAAGTGCAAAAATACCCAGGAATGTGTACAATAATATTTCTGTGGGAAATATCAAGAAGGGAACATTTACATATTACATGCAATATTATATGTCTATATTTCTGAAGCCAACATAACAATGCTACTCAATGCTACTATTTTTAATCCCCAAATTTATTTTGAAAACAAGAATACCAAATGATTCTTGTTTGGAAATCACTAGAAAATATGTCCATAAGGCATTTAAAATGAATTATTACAATAAGTCTGTTGTAAAAACAGTATACTTTACGGGTCAGAATGACATAGACTATTTATCTTCGTCATAAGAAAGAGTCTCTGTGAATTAGTTATGGCGTTAGCTCTCTAGAGCAATCAATTCTCTCCTCACTTGTAGGATAAATATTTTTTACTGCAGTCATCATGCATTCTTGTAGACCGCTAAAGGCTTCACACGGCTTTCAAGTTCATGGGTATATAAATTTATTTCTATGGGTGTAGCCCCTCATGATATGCATACTGACTATGTTAAGCAGAAATTTGCAGATTTATTCCCAAATAAATGCAGAATGTCAAGAAATAAAAAAATACATAGATATATATTAGTCTTATTGTCCTGTCAAATATTTTTTGCCTTCTCATTTAGTCAAATAATGTGCATCAAGACACTTCAGCAAGATTAAACTCCTGCCTCTTAGGAAATCAGACTAAAGCATGCTAAAGTTGAATCTCCCATCTTTCCTCCTCAGAAAATCATTTATAAACTCCTCAGGCTCACCCGTATTTACTTAAGAAAGAAACAACCCAACACACTAAAAGAATCCACCTGTGGTGTAATGGACGTATTTCATAGAGAATCAAAAGATTCCTAACAGCCTGGGTCCCTTGCCTACTCTTGCCTGCATTCTTTCTCACAGGGGCTCTGTCTGTGTGACTGCAAAATAATTGGAGGATATTGAAATTTGATAAACATTCTAAAATCTTTCTAATATCGAAGAAACTCTGTACCTAACAAATTATGTCATTCTTTCCTCAGCCTACATCCTTTTATGACTTTCTAGATTGTTAGGTTAAAGAAGGCAACATGTGCCCAAGATGGTCTACAATGGTCACATATCAACCAATCAATGACTTGTGTCTGAAATGTCCGAATGCTTGACTTCCTATAAGTGAAACACCTGATTCTTTTCCACTTTATATTAAACTGTTTGGCACTGTATAACCACAGCTGTGAAAGAAGGATCCCATGAAATGGGTCACAAGTAGAAGTAAATGACATCGGAGAGTCTTCATATTAAGTTTCTTCACGGACATCATGTCTGACTCTCATTGTCTTCAGGTACATTTCCCTCAGAACCTGAGACTTTGTGTTGATGTTTTTAGTTGTTGCTGATATTAGCAGTGTTTTCAAATGAGGGAAATTTCCTGATGTGGTTTTTTATTTACAGAATGGTGACTTTATTTTCTTTTAACATTTTTAAGAGCTACAAATGGAAAGTTGTAGCAGTCAGTTGGTCTGTGTGCCCTGGTGGCCTCAAATTACCCTGCCTGTGGAAGAAGAGAGCAGAAGGAAACTAGTGCAATGTGACAGCCCTTGACAGACAGGGCAATTGATAACGTGTTAATGACATGAGTCTTCCCCGAATCCCTTCCAAGTTTTCCTCCTGCTGTGGTGCCTCATTTGTTTTTATTATGGTAAAACACACAGCATAACATTTGCCGTCTTAATTATTTTTACATGGACAGTTCAGTAGTGTTAAGTACATTCACATTATTGTGAAACAAATCTCCGGCACTTTTTCATCCTGCAAATCTGAAACTCTATCCTCATTAAACAACAGCCTGTCTCATTTTAATCAGACCTTTATTTGCACATTGTTTTATTGTCTTCAAACTATTTTCACATCCATTACGTTATTGGATATTTTCTTTACTGAAAATGTTAATAATATTACAGGGGCACCTGGGTGGCTTAGTTGGTTAAGCATCCGACTTCAGCTCAGGTCATGATATCACAGTTTGTGAGTTCAAGCCCTGTGTCGGGCTCTGTGCTGATAGCTCAGAACCTGGTGCCTGCTTTAGAGTCTGTATCCCCCTTTCTCTCTGTGCCCCTCCCCCGCTTGTGCTCTGTTTCTCTCTCTCTCTCTCTCTCTCTTTCTTTAAAAAATATAAACATCAAAAAAAATTTTTTTAATGTTAATACTATTACATAAACTTGAGCACTTACTATGTGCTTGTTGTGCTAAGTGCATTATAGTTACTCAAAACATTTTTGTCAAATGAATCACCGTAGAACTAAATTTTTGTGAGCCCATGGCTTTATCCTGGCACTTTCATAAGTAATCTAAAGCATTTTACAGAAAATGTCTCACTATGGCACATGGAAAATATATTAAACATATTGTTATCATTAAGATCAATAGATGTTAACTTTATAGTCCTTTTTACTTTGAAATATTGCTATCTTTATATTGACATTTAAAAAAAGTTCTATCTTATGTTTTAGTCTCATTCCTCAACATTTTACTGGTGTTAGTGAATATTACATTTACTGTTATTCTACTGTCACGAGCTATTATAGACTCATTGTCGTAGCAGCCAAGTTTTGAAGAAAATGGAATCATCAATTCCCTTCCTTCTGGTTTTTCCTCATATACCCTGACATTTGTTCATCTTAATATTTAACATTTAAAAATTCATCCACTCTAAAATGCTTACCGTGTATTCCCAAGAGACTCTGAATATTCTATTTGGCTGTAGCTACAGACATGGTTCTCAATTTATTGGAAACAAAGGTCTTATCTAATATGGTGAATTCTGGCAAAGTGTTAAGGCTTGAGTACAAATGCCTGGGATTTTATTTATGATCTCACCTATGACTTCTGTGATTGAGAAACAAGTTATTTCTCTCAGAGTTTCAATTTCCTCATCTGCAAAATGTAGGTAATAAATGCTATATTCATGGGAGTTACTGGGGAAAAAATCGTATGGAATAATGGATGTGAAACACTTTAAAACAATAAAGTCCCTCTCAAATACATTGGTTTATACACAGGGGCCTGGCTAATGACAAGGTTCATTCATTAAAAAGTATATATGTGAACAACTATAGCTAGAACCCTATTTTCTCGGTGACTCAATAGAAACATTTCTCTCATGACAAAAAAATGGGTCCTGAGATACATTTAAATTTCTGATTCTGTGGCAGGTTCAGTGATGTAGTCCCTTCTTGCCTCCTTTTATACTTATACAATTTTTTTTTCTCAGTTTACAAATTCCAATGAAATAGAATTCTGTATTTTAAGTTGTCAGTACGAAAGAAAGTTTAAGACATTTCCGCTCTGTTAAAAATATATTTCTGCGTTTAGCTTTAGAAACTGGGAGAAGTGAAAAATTCCAAGAAGAAGCCTTTACTGCAAAACTTTTGCTTCCCCCCTCCCCCCGCCCCTTATGTAGTTCTATATGCAATTTGAGAACCTTCTGACTAAAGATCTTTCAACTCAAAGAAAGCTGTGTGGCTTTCTCTATTTGGGTGGTATGTTTGATGACATCAGAGAAAATGTCTCTGTTATCTGCTTCTGTCCACACAGGCCGGGGAGTAAAAACCTACTGTAGATAGAATAAGCATTAGTAAACACCACCTCTGTTGGAATTCCTTTATCCCCTTTTGTATTTCCATGATAGGTCAGGTTTTCTTTGTGTTTCACGCATTACTAGATGCCCTATTAATGTTCTTTCCCTTTCCAACCTCTCCAATTCAGCTCATGTAATCACATGGCTGACCTGAAGTGCCCCTCTGATACCACGTGACTCTTCTGCTCACAGACTAATTCCTCACTCACTAGAGCTGTGCTGTCCAACGTGTGGGCTACAAGCCACATGGGACTATCTATCTCTCGAAACGTGGCTAGCTGAACTAAAGTGTCCTAAAAGTACAAATTGCACATTAGATTTTGAACAGTTAATAAGCAAAACAAAATAAAAACAACCTATCTCAATAATTTTATACCAATTACATGTTGAAATGATAATATTTTGGATATACTGAGTTAAATAAATTATATTAAAATTTGTTTCATCTGCTCTTTTTATTATAAAATAAATACATGTTAATTGATACAAATTTAGGTAATACCTAAAGTTAGAAAGAATAAAATGAAAATGATCCATATTCTCACCATTATAGACATTTCCTATCTATAATTTGGTGAATATCCTTTCAGACTTTTCTCTATCCATACAAATGTAATTTATAAAAATATATAAGATCATGCAATACATGCTACTTAGCAGTTTTGCTTTTTAAGATTAACCAGAGATGGCTGCAAATAACTATAAATTGCTGTAGGATAATTTAATTGCTATAGGATATTCATGGTATGGAAGAACCATAATTCATTTAACCACTGTATGGTTAACTCTTGTTGCATAACCAATCACAACTAAAACTTAGTGGTATTAAACAACAGTAATCATTTATTATCTCTTCTAGTTTCTATTCCGGACCTTGGAAAGACCTTGACGGGGAGGTCCTCACTTGCATTTTTTCATGCAGTTGCTGTCAGATATCAGGACCTGGGCTAGAAGATTCCTTCTAAAGTGGTTCACACATATGGCTGGATGTTGCTTCCAGCTGTTGTCTTGAGGCCTCTCCATGGGGCTTCCTGAGTGCCTTTGTGCCATGACCCCTGGCTTTGCACACAAAAAGTGAACTAACAGACCATGGCTGAAGGTGCAATATTTGCTACAGCCCATCTGCATAAGTCACACACCATCACTTTTGCTATATTCTACTGGCTGCACAAGGCCAGCCCTAATCCACTGATGGAAGTGCCTGCATAAGAGCATGACTCCCCAGGGGTCATTTTGGGGGGTGACTATCCACTTGCTTCTTTCTAAAAAAAATCTTTTTAATGTTTATGTATTTTTGAGAGACAGACAGAGCACAAGTGGGTGAGGGGAAGAGGGAGAGGGAGACAAAGAATCTGAAGCATGCTCTAAGCTCTGAGCTGTCAGCACAGAGCCCGACATGGTGCTTGAACTCACGAGCTGTGAGATCATGACCTGAGCTGAAGTTGGACACTTAACCGACTGAGCTACTCAGGCGCCCCACCCACCTGCTTCTTTTTACATTTTTAATAAGGCTACTAGAAAATCTAAAAATTACATCTGTGATTTGTATTTGTAGCTTCCTTTATTTTTCTAACTGTACATTGCTGATCTGGAGAACCAAGTTTAAACTCCTTAGCCTGGGATGAGTCTGGTCTCACCTTTACTCTCTGCTAACCTCTTTTTCATATACCACATATTAACAAAGTTGGAAAACTCACTACTTCCAGGGCATTCCTTTCCCAGTACTTCTCTTTCTTTGGTCTTTTTAACTCATTGACATTCTGTGTGCATATCTTAGAGAATTCAACATTGTTGGTTACTTTTTATCTTAATTTATAGGCATGTTTCTGTCAAGGTAATGCCCAAATCTAACTTTTTATGTATCCCTCTGAGATTCTAGCATGAAGCCTTTCCTGTAGGTAGAGTTGCCATATGAAATATAAGATGGCCAGTTAAATTTGAATTTCAGATAATCAAGAAATAATTTTTTAGCATTGCAATATTTAAGACATGCTTATACTAAAAAAATATTTGTTGGTTATCTGAAATTCAAATTCAACTGGGTGTTCTGAATTTTTATTTGCTGAATTTAGTAATCCTACATAGTAGGCATTCCACAATTCTTCATAAAATAATTGCCCTAGAAAGCATACATGTTAAATATGTAAGTGCTGTTAAAATGAAGGGAAAAGTAATCTATATTAGTGTTGTAGAGTCCTGATTACTCTACTGTTGAGTTTCACAATTTCTTTAAGACCGAGCAAATAATTGAAATAAAATCATAAAATGGAGCTAATTTAAGAGGTTCTGCAAATTTTACTTCAATTTCTTTTTTATAGAGGAAGAGCACTGCTCATGTTTTGAGTTAAATTTGGACAAAAACAGAAGGAAATAGAAGGAAAACATTCCTAATACCAGGCCATGAGAAATGGAATTACCAATGGAGAACTCTTTTTCCAATGTTTGTATCTTTTTCTCATGACTTATCAGTTTGAACCAAGCCATATTTAAATGCTATGTGTAATATTTTACCTTTATATTGAGGAGGCTTTGTCATACTTCTGGGCTTATAGGAGAAGCAAGAGGTGTCGATAATTTCTGTAACAGCTTTTCCTTTGCTGATACGCAGATAGGCAGCCATGTTTGTTTAAAGCTATGATTAAGCTATGTGATTAAGTTTTCAAACTTGTGGACATATCTAAGCCATAATATCATTTGTTCATCCAGCACTATTGCTTTCCCATCTCTACCCTATTAAAACTGTACAATTTCCCTCTGAACAGGAGAAATAAGAAGGAAGCCTTCAGCTGTTCCATTTTTCAGAAATAACAGAAGTAACATCTTCAAGCTCTGTGGCTGAATCCAGGGTCATTGTAAAGTTGAATGATGCCCTGATATTAACTTGGGAAGAAGCTAAATAAATAGCAATGTGAGGAAAGCTCCGTCCTGTTGCTGCATTTATTGTCCTTGAGTATTTTTCCACAGCCATAGGACTCTCTTTCATATTTAATTGAAATACTGCATTTTCAAATGCATACATTTAGATTTCAGGGCCAATTTTCTTATACTTTTGCCTGTGCTAGCATCATTTCAAACTTCACAGGAACACTGCATGTACATGGAATACTCAGTGAGCTCTCTCCAGGATTAGATGTGCTGATCACATCCAGATGGCTTCATTTTACAACTTCTGCCATCAGGTCATTAAATGAAATAAATTCAAATAACTTCTGAATCTTGTAAGCCAGTGTTCATTCTTTAGAACTACACAGAATTAAAAATATATGCTTAAGATACTTTTAAAACACACACACACACACACACACACACACACACTTTGATCTATGGCTCTGTGGTTTCTTCCTTGCCAGTTACCATAGTGAAGAATGGAATTAAAAGGGTTTATGACTCCTGTGTTCTCTTTTCATTTTAGTGACTCCATAACCCAAGTTGAAACTGACAATCCCAAGCACACATATCTTCTGCTCATCATCATCTTTCATATTTTAATGAGCAAGGACTATATCAAATTTTCAAGATTAGATTTAAATAACCACCTAGTGAATACCAATTCATGGATCACTGGCTCCAGAGGTCTAAGTGACAAAATTAATTGCTTGTCAACTTGGGCTGGCTACATCTATTATATTTCTGATGCAAATGTTTTTGTGCGATCTCTTTCAGAACACCATAAATCATTTGGCTGCTTTGTTATCCAAAAGTGAATCAAAATAATATTACCTTTTCTATAATTTTGAAGTGCTCTAATGATTGATTTACAAAACTAGAATCAGGTTAGTAGACGGCATAGCTCACTTCCATTCCAGAACGAGAATATCAACAATATCAGACTCCTTCAGACGTTTTTGTTTGTTTCAGTAGAGATACCTAAAATTCCAAAGTACATCTTTACATCCTGCTACAGAAATGGTAAACATTCAAGTGGGTACTGAAGTGGTTTCCCTACTTTGAGTGTTTTTCCTTCCACTTTTACCATTTTCATAGGCAGGTAAATAGATGAATTTTTTTTTGGTGAGGATTTTCTCTATTTGTTCTTCTTTTAAGCCTTTCACAGCATTACAGATAATGGGTTCTAACCACATCACAGAGAAGAGGTACATCTTGATGAAATGGTAGAAACACTTGGGTATCCATTGACTTCTGTGACCGGGTAAGAAGTCCCCAAAATGCAGAGTCTACCAAAGCAGCAAAAATTAACTTTCCCTTTCGACTTTGAGGTCCTGTTAGAGCCAGGGACAATTCTGGTCTTCCAGGTATGATGCTGCATAATCTGATAATTTCAAACATCACAATATATTGGCAGGTGAGAGATCAGAGCCACTGTGAAGTAATTAAGTTATAGAGTCAGACAGGTAGGGTCTTAATCTTGGTTCTTCTTCACACTAACTGTGTGGCCTTGGTTCATTCACTCACTGCCCCACACCCCACATGTTTCCATTTATTCATTTATAAAACTGTGATTATACTCACTCCCATTTTGTGGTGTTGAGGTGAAATAAAGTAATGCTTGCTCAATACAGTTGATACTCGTTATTTGCAGATTCTGTATTTGCAAATTCGCCTGCTTGCTAAAATTTGTTTGTAACCTACAGCTCAATACTTGAAGTCATTCATGGATATGGGCATGGGAAGAGCTACAAAAAAATTTGACCTGATGTCCGCGTTCCCAAATGAGGTTGAACAAAATAAGGGTCTGCCTTCTTGTCTCAGCTTTCGAGTTGTAAACCAGTGTCCTTTCTGCAGCCTATTTAGTGCTATGTTTTCCACATTTTTGTGCTCTTTGTTGGTGATTTCGCTGTTTAAAAAGTGTAGAGCTTAAGTATTGTCTGGTGTTTCTCCGATCAAGAAAGCTGGGATGTGCTTTATGGAGAAAATACATTTGTTAGATAAGCTTCATGAGTCAGGCATGAGTTAGAGTGCTGTTGGCCATGAGGTCAACATTAATGAATTAACAATATACATTAAAAAGGTGTCCTTAAGGAGAAATGTATAAAACAAAGTTATGTATTGATTGGTTGATGAGAATGTTGTGAACACAGACTCACAGAAACCTAACCCTGTATTTCCCCCAGGAGCAATAATTCAGTGTGCGCTAATTCAGGGCTCACACGCACAGTGGCTTTGTACAACATAACTACTGTGAATTAAGAGAACTGACCATACATAACTCAGAGCCTGACACAAAGTAAATGCTCACATAATGTTAATTGTAATAATTATAAATAATAATTATCATTATTGCATAGATTTTGCATCAATACATTGCGTTTTAAGAAAATTTACAGGCACCTTTCAGAAGAAAAGGAGGAAATTTAACTTTACTGGTTACTATATCTCCTCTTCAGCCAAACAGAAAACTGGCCTGAATCAATCAGGGTTTATTTTTGAATGCCATTACTGATGATGTCCTTCTGGAATTTCAATATGGCTCTAGAGTCTGAGTACAGCAGAATGTTGGAAACTGAAATTTGAGGACAAAAATCAAGATATCTTCATTCATTGGCTTTACAAAATTATTTGATGGTCTCAGTAGTCTGACACCTGATTAAGTATTAAACACTTTTAACTGCCCTGGGGTCACTGATATCCTAAAGTTCTCTACCTGAGAACTGTAATTGATTTTGTCACAATTGATGAGATTATCAGCCATATTCTCCCTTGCCAGTGAAGTAAAGAACTGAAAGCATTCAGGCTTAATTGATTTTATGCAGCCATGCTTGAGTACTTAATAAAAGACATAGAAGCTGGCACCAGGAAGTTTCTCTGAGAAAGTCTTCCAATTCGGTTGATTTAAAACATGATTAAAAGTCCTTTGTACAGTAATCCAGGAGCTGCTGTATGCTGACTGTGCTCTAAAAACCCATGGGTAAGAGGACGTGAAAATGAACACCCAGCCTCCTGCAGACTCTGCACTGCCTGGGCTGATAAGCCTGAAAGATAGATTGGGTCACAGCTCCTACCAAGGTAACCCCAAATCCAGGCAAAGATATTCAATGATAGTGCGGAAGGAGAGATGCCAGTGAATTTGGCCATGTAGGTTTTACATAATCCTGTGGCTTTCTAATCTTCAGCCCTAGGAAATCAGATGGAATGTGCTCTTGTATCTTTTGGGAGGTTGACAGCCAGGGGTACCACCATCCTGGCTTCTGGATTGGGAACAGGGGCTCTCTAGTGCTCCACTGTGTTCACATTTCTTAACTGTTATGAAATTGGATCTGTCCTAGTGCAGCCGAAGACCTCACAGAAGAATTCATAAACATCATTTATGCCTCCTACGTGAGGTTTGCCAGCACTGGCAAAATGCTAACAACACTGAGTTTAAAGGTTTTAAAAAAGAGAAGAATCGAGACCACTCTACTATACATAGTGGAATTCAGTCGGCTGAACTATGCCCACATAGGAATGCTTGATGTTCGGGGTTTCTCCAAGGGATCCAAAAGGATCTTCCCGGACGCTCAGGCCCACAAATCCAAGTTCCCATGCAGTGTTAGACTCCAAAGAAAACTCAGCCAAAGGAGGCTATGGGGCCATCACGTAATTAAACCTGGAAATATGGAGCACGTCTCCTCTATTCATTTTCCCCCCAATGTACGGCACCAGGTAGTGAAGAACCACCAGCTCTGAAATTATACAGATCTGATTTTATGGTTTATTAGCTAAGTGACCTTCGGCAGGTTACTAAATCTCTTCTGAGTAGTCGTTATCTGTATCAACAAGCTATTAGGACTGCTGTGCAGACTTGATGAGATTCTGTAGGGAAAGTAACAGTGCCTGGCATATGCTGGGCTCTTAATAAATATCAGTCTTTGCCCCTTTCTTCCAAGAAGTTGATCAAACAATGATACCTGCATTGGCTTGCTCTTGTTTTTGTTCTCTACTTTGTGTTGGCTAAGAGCTGGATTCTTGGTTCTGATTTGCTTCTGTTTCTGAGGTCTGGCTCATATTTTACACCTCAGGGGTGACTTAATCACCCTGGCCTTGTTTTACATGTTCTGGCTCTGGTTTGTTTCCCAGATCACACATGCTTTGACACCTACAATAGCTTGCAGGCCTCTGCCCAGATTCTTGGCATATCCCCAAATCTGAAAGGCAGAATTTCTTAGATCTGCTCATTCATCTACTTTCCCCAAGAGGAAGCATGCATGAATACCTTCAAATATCCCACTTCAATCCACGTTCCACGTGATAAAGTTGGATTGGGGCTTTCTTCATAACTTTCTTCTATAAGGTGCTGCTGAGAGCTTTTCCATGACCAAATTCTGCTTTTTTCTCTAGTTAGTCAATAATTAAAAGTCATCGTTTCTCTAATTTTCTCTAATGTGGCTCACATTACAGTAGGCTTCCTGAGAAAACTCAGCTTGCCTGTTTTTAAGGTGAAGCAATTACAAGTCTTGCTTTTGAACCACTAATAAGATAGTCTGTCAAATAAAAACACATGTCTTAACTTTTATTCAGAATTCTTCACTGGGAAAATTGCTTCCTAATAAAAGGAGTTCCCAGATAAAGTCCTTCTTTTATCCTGAGAAAGTTTTCTTTTAAAGATTCTTAAAATAAAGGCTCTTTAACTTTCTAGTGCTATTGTTGCATTTTGTGCAATTAGTGTTAAGATATAGACTCATCTGATGTATAATCAATTATGCCCCTTAAGATTGAAGTTGGAGGATTTTGCTGTGTTCAGCTGGAGGAGACAGAGATCCAGGTGAGTGAGGCTGTTTAGGGAACTGGGGCAGGGACTTCAGATCTTGGCCTCTCGTGTTCTATTTGCTAAACCAGACTCTTTCACCTGTCATTTTTAAGATCCCTGTTCACCTCAGGAGCCATGGCCACGTATGCAGATTATTTTTTCTTCATCATGTAGAAAGTGTGTTTGAATGCGATCTACTTCCCACATTCCCACTTCTGTGATGTGCAATACCAGAAAGCCCAGGCCGGTATTCCATTCCACAGCTACACTCTCACGTTGGCCGTCCGCTTTCCGTCCCTCTGGGAGGACAACCCATTTCATGTGTATGCCAGCCTCTCTGCCATCTACAGTAGCACTCAAGACAGGACACGGACAGATGTGTGCTTCACTGATGCTGTTAAGCATGACAGTTTGAGCATCTTTATTGAATTTTCTTCCTACAGCTTTTTGAAATTAAAAATGTGGCAAAGGGGTTAGGTCAAATGGATAAGGCATTTTTTTTAATTCACAGAAGCAGAGACTGTTCTCATGGATCTCTAACCTAGAACCAAAAAGGAAAAACAAAACAAAACAAAACAAAACAAAATGAAAAAGAAAAGAAAGAAGGTGACTATTCAGTGTTTTTATAGAAGAAAAGTAGAATTGTCTTGCCCAAGCATCCATTAAGGGAAGTTACTTTTTGAGAGGTAAGGAGTAAGTTGGTTGTATGTTATTAAAATTAAAAAGTCTAAGGCATCTAACAAATAAAATCTCAGTGTGTGTGTGTGTGTGTGTGTGTGTGTGTGTGTGTGTGTGTGTGTTAGTCAAGGACTCCACTCTCAGTTTGACCATATTTGCAGTGAGGACAAGTTAGCTATTATCTTCAGGCTGCTGTTTCTTGTATCTTGGTTACGATCTTCCCTGCCTTCTCTACAGGCTCAGAATGATGAAATGTACTACTATTTGTGAAAAGTGTTTGAATTGTTGAAAAGTATACAGTCACAAAATTGTAAGATCCTACTATTAGTGGAAGGCCTTTAGCATAACATAGACCATTTTAAGTAGCCACCTAGCCCATCTCTTGGCTTCTTGGTGTATCTCATCCTATTCAACATGCACCTTCATGCTAGTTGAGTCATTGAAAACATTGCTTTGCTTTTGCCATTTTCATGGTCAAAAGCAAAAATACACCCCCTTGACCCACAACCCACACAACAACTTGGTTATTGTACCATTGTTTACTAGAGAAAGTAAAAATCCATGATGTAGTTTATCTTTGACATAATTTCTAACCTCAATTGCAGCCAAACCATTCTTGTCACTACCTCTAACCTTGTCCTGAGATTCCGAGCTTCAACGGCCCTTGCTGTGGTACCTATCTTCCAAGACTGAGCTCCAACACACCACCGTCAAGTGACTCAGCATCATTTAGAAAGCACTGTACTAGAGTTCTGGCTCTTACTGCACCAAATAAGCTTTGTAATCCTGGACAAGTCAATCAAACTGTCTGGACTTCAACTTCATTAACTTAAGATGCGATAATAATAGTCCTGATGTCTGGATAAGAGAATTCTATAATTTTCTTTCAAGTCAGGACATTAAAAACAAACAAACCCCCCATGTGTCTTTGAAAGAAACTCTAAGAGTAATTTTTCTTCATCACAAATAGTGCTTACTCTCATATGAAACAGTTAACTGACATTTGAATTCATTTGCATATTACCAACTTTTATAATTGCTGACCTGAGGTTATGAATTCATTTTCTTGAAGATCATGGACCACATGAATTTTGAATCATGGCTAAATAAAAATTTTCATATGTCAGTTTCCTTTTTTTAATCAAACAATATATATGTATATATATACACACATAAATAAAAAATATGTATATATACATATAATTTACTGTACAGAGAAGTGAAATGCTTCATGTAGCATGAGAGAAGCACAGAGAGAGAGAATTTGGATTCAGCAGATTTTCTCATTACGACTCAAGTTTTGGCCTTGGATGCAAATCTCTAAAGGAGATGGCAAAAGAGGTGGCAATAACAGAACACAGTTTCTCTGGATTTATGTGCAGTTAATAAAAATGTCCACAGAACATTTCACGAGTGCTACAAGTATTTTCAGTAATAATGTCACTAAACAATGGCATAAAATAATTTCATTATGAAGCACAATTTATAAATCTTAGCTTCTTGGGAGATGAGAGATACAATTCACAGTGGTAGGAGGTCTGAGTCATTGGCAATGAATGGGAAAGCCATTTTCACTTGCATAAAAAATATTTTAGGTCATTCTTCATTCATCCAAATACTCCTCTTCTCTTTTGGATAACTGATAAAGCCCTGTGCTCTGTTTATCTTTAAGTAAGTGGACGGGGGAAAGATTAATAAAAAGACATTTATATCTTAGTCCTGGGTTTTATCAGAAAAGAGGAAAAGACCATGAGTATTAAAGCCTCCTTTCTAATGGGGGCTTTCTGGTCTTCTTGTTAAAGCTATCCATGTAAGTGTTTATTAATACTGGTCATTTATTCCTTTTAATGATATATAAAACCTACACCTGTTTATTTGAACTAGGACTTGGGTCAAAGTCATAACTGTTTATTGCCAATCAGAGAACCAGATCCTAAACAGATTTACTCCTTCTTTCCACACTTACTCAGTGTCTATCAAGTGACAGGCATTCTTCCTATCCCCAAGGCTAGAGCAATGTTAAAAACAAAGTGTCTGACCTCATGGAACTTACAATTTTTATGGGAGTGGGACAGATGATAAAGAAATAAAATAATAGATAATTAACATACTACTAAGTAGAGATAGGTGCTATAAAGAAAACTGTGAGCGAAGTAAGGGTGCTGTGTGATGAAAGGGCTATTTTTTAGATGGAGTGTTTAGATAAGCCCTTGGAGCAGATGACATTCCAGCAGAGACCCAAGTAGACATACCTGACAGATCACATGTCACTGTCTGAATCAGATACACCATGGCCAATCACTAAGTATTCTATACTATGCTGGATTCTATAAGAAATTCAGGGTCCAGTCCTTGAAGAACCTATAATTTGGCTGGAAAGACTGGCTGAGCACACAGGGAATTATTAGCGAATAACAGATGATAGACTGCATGGTACTGATTCTGGGTCCAGAGTGGGTTGATGTATTTGCTGGGTATCTGGGCAAAGTTTCATGGAGGACATATACTTTCTGAAGATAAACAGAATCCAGGAACATGAAGGATGAAAGAAAAGAATTTACAAGGAACATGGGCAGAAGATGGAAAGATCAGCAAAGGCATGGGAGAGGAGCAGAGAGTAAAGGAAAGTTTACTGAATACCAATTGTATGCCAAGTCCTGTGGCAGGTGGCTGATGGAGGTTATCTTCTTGTATCCTTTAACGCATGTGAAGTACGTATTACTATGGGAAGAGCTGGCTAAATTTAGAGAGAATTAGGTCTTCCCCAAGACCATGGTCATTTTAAGGATTCACAAGAGAGAGTAAGGAAACTTCTTGCCTTGTAAAGTTAATGTGTTGGAGAATGGAAGAAGATAAGGTTGGGTAGTTTGGATGGGTTCAGAGAGGGATTGTGAAGTATCTGGAGATCAGAGCATCCAGAGCCTGAAGATGGGAAAACCAGCTAACAGGTGGCAGCAGAAACCTGAGCATGGAGTGACAGTCCTGATTTCAAGTAGACGTAGTGGCTGTGGGGGGTAAAGCATGATTTGGAGGACATGGAGAAAGGCTGGATGAAGGGGAATGAGGAGATATCCTCTCAATGAATTGTGTAAGAGAGCAGAAAGGAATGCAGTGGAAGTATGGAAATGGGTGTGTTGGGAAGGGAACCACAGCATGCACAGGGTCAGTGCAGACCCTAACCACAGAGCCCTGGGCTCAGTTTGTGCATACTAACAGGCTATTTACAACCACATTTAGTTTTTTTAATGTTTTATTTATTTTTGACAGAGAGAGAGAGAGAGAGAGAGAGTGTGCATGCATGAACAGGGAAGGGGCAGAAAGTGACAAAGACACAGAATCTGAAGCAGGCTCTGGGCTCTGAGCTGTCAGCACAGAGCCCGATGTGGGGCTCAATCAAACTCACGAACTATGAGATCATGACCTGAGCTGAAGTCAGATGCTTAACCACTGAGCCACCCAGGCGCCCCAGTAACCAGATTTATTGTATAGTGTCTGGACTTAACTGGAAAATTAAATATAGAGTCGGTCTTTGGCACCTGCTTCCTTCCTGGTAACCACATTTCTTTCTAGGACATATAGCTTCTTCCTCTCCAAACCCAACTGGACTATACATGTAGTGCTTTTGTGGGAACTCTGACTGCTTGCTATGAGGCATCACTTCATTTTGACCTTTCCTTCTGGTCCTTTCCTCCTCAAAACCTCCTCCCCCATGTCTTACTCTTGTAATATTCTGGGTGGCACTGTTTTACAGATGTTAGTGGTGGGACGCATTGTCTAACTAAGTGAACATACCCATTGTGAGTATGACCATTTGGATTTAAAGAGAGACATGAAATACTGGAATTTCAGTCTGCATGACAAACCCAGTCAGAGAAGAATTGAAGAGAGAATATGCTTTTTGAGCTCCAAAGACTTGCTTCCTCAGTATGGAAAATAAACATTTCGGGATATTTCACAACTAGGCATACTTAATCTTTTAAGAGTTAGTCAGCATTAATAGCAATATCTGGGTGATAATCCTGTTGCTGTGGACCAGTGTGCAATGTTTATATGCCCCTCCCCCGCCCTTAGGACTCGCTACCATTTTAAATATTCAATCAAATTGTTAACTCCTATCAATGAAGTCCATCAGAAGACTCCAGGAAAACCTTCTTTGGCATTGATGGGCTAAAGAAAAATAAGGTCAAATGTTTCCCCTCAGAACAGAGAAATTTATTAAATTGATTATCCTTCTCACTGTTACCACTGGGTTTCTCCATTCCATTTATCTAAGATAATGGCTAATCATCTGAAAGTCTATGAATGATTCTCCACAGATTAATACATTGGAGCACACTTCTTTGTTATTTGCTTTTATAACCCAACTTATTTTTTCAAATATAATCGGAATTGCTTATCAGCCTTCTCTTCAAATTCTCAGCTTTTCCATCTCAATGAATAGATGAGGTCAGGGAGGAAATGGCCGTCTGGGTCAGTCTAAGCACCCAGATTCACAGACCTGAAATTCCCAGACACTAAGCCAGTCTGTCTTTTCTTAAGAAGTTTCACCTGAGAGTTGGAGAACTGAGTTCTTCTGAGATCAGATTCTGGCTTGATGAATTTCAGAGGACTGCCTCTGGTTTTCTCCTCTATGAGAAAGGAACACTCACTGAGATTCTTGTAAATCATTGCATTATACTCCGAAAGAGGGAAAGGACTAGAACAAATGGTATTATTTATGGCATTTTTTAGGACACATGAAAATAAGGAAAACACCAGGATATTGTGCCCTCTCTGCAGTCTGGGCACCAAATGTATTAACCACAGACTTTATTCAATTAGCAGACAGTTGCTGTGGCATTCTTTGTGGCAGACAATGTGATATGAGCTGGGGAAGTGAATGATCCTTGACTCTTTCACCCAGGGAGCTAGAAAGTCCCGCATGTAAATAATTGCGCAACAATGTGAGGAGTACTAATGGAGACAAATTATACAATGGCTCTGGAACCCTGTGGAAGCAGTGTCTATGCTACTTACAAATCGAAAATTATGTATATTGTCAGGAGGAATACAGGTACACACATATGTACAGGGGAGCTTGCACACTTGAAATGTCCCATTAGCTAGAAATATTAAAGTGGAAAGCAGCTCACAGAAACATTTTTGCATTAAGTTCACCATGGGTGAAATAAGTGTCCTCAATAAACTTGAATATATCACCTGCAGAGATCTCAGTGACGCTACCAACATTCCGAAACATGAAAAAAACACCTCCAGTGTGGATCTGTTAGTACCACTAACTAACAGCATTTCCCTGTCTTTTCATTTACCCCATAACTTTCAAACTGTCTTGTTAGAAATCTCTGAAATACCACTGTGTCTACAATCGAAGAGGAAAGACGAGGATCACAGAAGTTAACGGGTGGCTCTGCCTCAAGCAGTCTTAGAGCACAGTATTCCTGGGAAAATTTTATTCATACAAGGAATACTCTCACCCTGCTAGGATTTGATGATTAATTATGTTTTTAGGCTGACTGTATTACCATATTTGTAAAGTGGTTATGACTTCACACACCATTCATGCAGCTGAGTCTCTACAACCACAATTCCATGCTTAGATGCAAAGACATTTTCCCCACGGTCTACAATGTAAGGATGTATACAAATTCATAAGCAGATGAGTATATAAAGAATTTCAAGCTCTAGAAGCAAAAGTGTCTGGTAGGCCATTTATTTCTTGACCAGCCTTTAAATTTTAAATAACCACCTCAATTCTGGAAAGAGGCTAAAATTTCCATTTGTTCTCAGTTTCATTCCTCGTACCACATTCACATGTTACACTGGATTCATTGTGATATAATCAACTTTTAACCAAGGAAAGTATACACAAATTACAGTGAGATGATATTCTTTGTTACTTTCCATTATGGAGGTCATCTTCCAATCCAAGGCAAAACTGTAATTATTTTGCTGACTGAACTCCAATCACAACATTACCTATTTACTTGCAAGAGTCAGAGGGAATATATCAAGCAGGCATCTGGTGATGATGTGCTGGAAGCCTGGTGAAGTCTGGGTAACTGTCTGCTCTGCTCCACCGTCAACACTGGGCATCAAAGAACAATCATTGGTGATCTTTCGATCTGAGGTCAAGAGCATGCAAAACCTATCTGCTATTGTAGGGGCATAAAATTCAACTGACATAATGTCAAGTAGGGGCATCCTGAGGGCGGAGAAGATTTGGAACGCTGTGGGTTAGCAAGAGGGGTTCAAGCTGTTGAAATTCAAAGTGATTTTTAAAATTGGCTGAACGCTATTTTTTTATTAAAAAAATTTTTTTTTACTTATTTTTGAGAGAGAGAAAGAGAGAGAGAGAGAGAGAGAGAGAGAGAGAGAGAGAGAGAGAGAGAGAGAGAATATGAGCTAGGGCAGGCAGAGAGAGAGGGAGACACAGAATATGAAGCTGAACCAGACTCCAGGCTCTGAGCTATCAGCACAGAGTCCTACATGGGCTCAAACCCATGACCTGAGCTGAAGTCGAATACTGATAACCCAGGCACCCTGGTTGAAAACCATTTTTAGACCTACATTGTAATGTTTAAAACATAACCCCTCATTTATACTGCATATAATATTCTTCTGAAAATATTATACCACATATACAAAAGTAGTATTTTTGCTGAGCTATTATGAGTTACTTTATCTGTACTTTCACATGATCGTTGTTACCCTGAAAAAAAAACGCACTTGCTGTTGAAAATCTTTGTCAAATAAAATCTGATGGCGTTTTTACACTTAGTTATACCATTGGTCCTCAGGGTGGTGCATTGCTGGGAAAATATGCAAACTGCTTATGTATGGTTCTTTAATATGCATTTATTTCTAAAACACCAACAACCTGACGAAATTCAGATTGTGCTTAAATTCTGAACATATAGCTTTGTCTTTATTTTTATTTCTTTTTAACTTATTTTCTTTTGAGAGAGAGGGAGAGAGGGAGAGGATGAGTGGGGGAGGGGCAGGGAGAGAGAGAATCCCAAGCAGGCTCTGCACTGTTGGCACGGAGCCCCATGCAGGGCTCGAACATACAAACCAGAAGATTGCAAACTGACCTGAAGTCAAGAATCAGACCCTTAGCCACCCGGGCACCCCTCGTCTTTATTTTTAAATGACAGCATTATTGTATCTATTCTTGCAAATAGTATGATTTCCTGCTGGCAAAGAGAGAGACACGATACAGTAATGATATATCATTATTTATAAATCATAAATTTCCTCTCAAAAGTTAAACAAGTCTCTAGTGAAGAGTCCAAGATTATTTAAAGGCTTGTGCTGGAGGGTCTCCAGGCCTCTTAGTGGCTCTGGAGAGAAAGAGCACAGCATGGAAACATAGAACCATCTGATATCTGGACATGTGTAACAAGTCTCTTCAGCAGAGTGTCCACGTGATCTGAACCATTATCCCCATTGACCGCGTTCTCTCACCCAGAGTCCACATTGGGAAAGATCTCTTCCTGTCGCCAAGAGAGCCGTGGTGGGGGAAACAAAGAATGAGGACACTAAAACAAAAAATAACTTTTTCTTAGAGGGTCAGGGCTCTTCCTCATGCTAAGTATAGACAAATGGAAATCTAATCAGTGACCCCTAAAAAATGTCTAACCAGAGAATTCCTCCATTTGTAACACATGTGACCACATTCTTGCTTGGCATTATGGTAGCTCCATTTTGTGCTGAGTGCTGTCACAGCCAAATCTTGAACGTATTTTATTTTAAGTCGATTGTGAGACAGGATCAAAGAAATGTCTTTTTGTTTTTAAAGCTTATGTAAAGAGCCCTGCACATTTCATGAGTGTACTGCTTTCATCTGTGAGTACTTTAGGAGAGGGTAATGACGATGGTAGTCCTGGATCGGAATCAAACAATTGCTTTGGTTCAAAGTCATTACTAAAGTACTTACTCTAGTGCAGAGCTGGCAATCACATTTATGGCCATTCAATGCTGAAGTCAAGGAGGAAGAGAACTGTTCGGAGAGTTCATGTGTGAGTCGGAAAATAATTAGACATAGACATGACTCTCTTCCTCTCTCCAACATGGAGATATTCTTTCTCTTATAGCCACAACTTCCTGAATAGGGCCCAGCATTTTTTTGTTTGTTTTTTACTTATTTTGAGAGATGGAGCAGGGGTGCAGACAGAGAGAGGGAGAGAGAGAATCCCAAGCAGGCTCCATGCTGTCAGTGTAGGGCCCGATGAGGGGCTTGATCTCACAAACCGGTGAGATCACGAGCTGAAACCAAGAGTCAGACACTTAACCAACTGAGTCACTCAGGCGCCCCAGGCCCAGCATTTTTAAACTCAAAGCCTGTGCACAAGTAGATTCCTTCTCTTCAACACTTTCCACTCAGGAGTGGGTTCCTCACTCACCCTTCACCTTGCTCACAAGTATTATGCTTCTGGTTTTGCCAGACTCTGGGTATCACCTCTCTGGTCTGGCATAGATGGTATCCTATGGTTTTCAAACTATGTGAAACACGCAACATACATGAAACATTGCCCTGTTACTGTTGTCTGTCTGTCTGTCTCCCCCTTTGAGACTGCAAACATCTTGAGATCGGGAGCTAATGCATTTGCAGTATTTGCTTCTCTGGTGTCTAACAGAGTGCAAGGGCTTTCTCATGCCATTCATGAGAAGGTAAGAAGGATTTTAAGCAAGTCATGTGATGTTCTAAGACATTCATGCTATGATTTTCAATCTTCATTAAAGATTTATTTTAGGAAGATTATGCATAGGTTATATATAAAATGTTAAAAACAGACACATGCAAACTATCAGTGACACAATTGGATAGTAAATTTTAATGAAACTCAAATCAGTGGGCCCTCCTTGGTTTTAGGTTCTGTTATATTTATTACCTTCTTTGTACAAGGTCTCAGAAGGAAAAAAAAAAACCACCGGAGAGCATGGTCAAAATAAATATATTTAGAAGGGGAAATAAATGGAAGAAAAAGACATTAATCATGCTTGACATTGAATAAATGCTTAACTGTGTACAAATATCTGCAAAAATCACTTAGGAAAGTTCATCTATATGAAAATTCAGACTGTAAAATTCTCTCAAGGTCATTAGACTTTTGGATGTCCTATAATATTTGTATTTTTTGGCAAAAATGAAAATACTGGCAGCTATTATTACCTTTTTAATTTAAAAATTTTACGTTTTATGGTGGCCACACAATATAACAGTTCACATGTACTTCACTGCATTATTTTTAAGACAAGATTTAATTAGAAAAAAAAAAAGTCATGTAGGTGTTGCTGTTTTTCTGAAGCAGAAGCTCTCTGAAAAAAAATTTTTTTTTTCTGAAGATTTAGACTAAGGAGAGCCACTGCCACTATTTGTGGACGTATGAATTTATATTCCAGGCCATGGGACTTCTTTATCACCTCTGTTGGAGTTCCAGATAAAACCACAGATACAGCTTCCTGATTGTCAGAGCACATTTGTAATGGAGCTCTGCACTGAATAATTTCCTTTAAGTCAGGCAAACTCTAAAAAGAACAAAGGGCATGTGGAAGTCAGGCACAAAGCTTCCCAAAACATGAAGCCAGATAGATTTTCAATAATTTAAATGACCAATTTGGATAAAGTTTTATATTAGCTAAATCTTCTGATTGTTCATTAAAATCTTTAATCAAATCATAAGTCATCAGAAAAGGGATGATAACATACACCACATGCTTTATTCCAACTTATAAATGTATAATTTTCAGTTAATTTAAAAAATTCTCTACATGGGAGACTATTCATCATTGAAATTTCAAAGCTGAGTTAACCAAATATGTTCAGGTGCATGAAGAACAAAGGGGCAATATAATGAATATCAAATGGTAGAAAATGCACAAAAGACAGATCGCCTTTTAAAGTCAAGATGGCGCATGCCAAACATGTGTACCAGAAAGAAATCATTTCTTCACCCCTTTCCCCATGCAGCACCATTAATTCATCACAGTGCTCATTCATAGAGAGCCCCGAGGTGACCTCAGGCTCCTACTCAACACAGAATTCCAGGCAGCCACAACCATTCTATTGGATCAATGAAACCATCTCTGTTTTTAGACTTCCTTTGTACTCCCAATTGGCATAATTAACAAACAACGTCTTAGGACGGTTACACATTCACTGTTGAAAGGGACTAGAGGTCATCTGGTTCAAACAATTGCTGCAGAATCATCCAGAAAAGGTGTAATCTCTGTTTGAAACTTTTGGGGGCAGAACCCCAGTCTCATTAGTACCCATATCACTTTCAGACAACCAGCTTTTAGAATGGTTAGAAATTTGTTCCTTATGTTAATTCAAAATACATCTTTCTGTAACGTCCTCACAGAGTGAATAGAGTTCCATTAAAAAAGACTGACTGTAAATATTCAACACTGAGAATCTCATAGATTCTCCTTCTTGGGGAAACCCTTCTAGGTTTCTCTTTGCTAAAACATGTTTAAATGATGGGGCATCTGGGTGGCTCAGTCGGTTAAGCCTGTGCTGACAGCATGGAGCCTGCTTGGGATTCTCTTTCTCCCTCTCTTTCTGCCCCTTCCCTGCTAGCGCTGTCTCAAAATAAATAAATAAACATTAAAAAATTAATAAACGCTTTACTAGAATGTCATGTGGCATAGTTTCCAGATCCTTTGTCAAGGAAAAAGAAGGACGATTATTCTTTTAAATTATTAGTTACCATTAATATTTTAATTATTACACCTCGCATCTGATGAAATACATCCATTGGTAAAAAAGAAAGATGAAAGATAAAAACTGTATAATCTGAGTTTTGTTTGTATTTAGAGATACAAGAGCTTTTTAAAATGATTAAATCTTAGCCAATTTTGCTTTTCAATGTATATCTTCTAAAAGTGGTTTGGGAAGCATCTGTGACTGAGGAATACACAAATACTTATTTTTCTTCCATGAAACTGAACACAGTGGTGTATCTGAGGTTTAGTTAGATCATCTTTGTTCCCTACATTTACCTGTATCCATGTATAATCCCCATCTTTGGGTGCGACTGCAAAATCAGAGGATTGTGTGTGCTCTGTTTCCATCCTTGTGACCATTAAGGTGGTACTGATTCATATCTACTGTTGCCAACACACAAGCATACTGTCATCTCCCATTTTTCAGCCACCAACAGGTTATCTGCTTCATTTTAAATGATTATGAGAATATATAGACAGTAAACATGTACACAATATATGATGGTATAGACACAGATACAGATGGAGAAATATATCTGTTTCATGACCCTTCACAGTTTTGGCAGTAGAATAAGGCATGTTAAAAAGAGTATCATGTGGGAAAGGGGGATGTAGATTCAGTGTTCATTTTTTTCATGGATCTTGGGCAAATATCTTTGCTTCAAAAGATCTCCTTTTCCTCAGTAGTAAAATAAAATTCTAACTCCCAATTTTATTACTTTATTACAAATGCTCTCCAGGTTCTAATTTGATATATAATCAGCTATCATATATTACACATTCATCCCGATATCTTAACTCAGTCCTTGCTAACTCAGGAACTTGAGTAGGAGAATAGTTTTTCAATCAAGAGGAATTTGTCAGTTGTGCAGTATACACTTGTTACAAGGAAAGTATGGTGGTCTAACTTACAGTCTAAAAGAGCTTAAACCTTAATTTACATTACGGTTCAAGTTATTTTGAAAATGAAGAAAACCAGTGGAATTAATGTTTTGATGATCACCAACATGTCCCCAAACAAATAGCCTGAAAATATTGAAACTATCAAAGTTGTATTCCATACAAGGATGCTAGCTGGAACTGACTAAAAGGTATCACTCAACTATCCCAGATACCTTTTCTAGAAAGAAAGTTAATATTTTTATCTAGGTGTTTAGCATTTATACCCACGTTATAAAGGAAAAGTGGTCAGCAGTTAAAAAAACCGTGAGTTCCTTGCAGAACCTGTCACATTCACCTCTGAGTACATCTCAGAGCCTACAGTGCAAGACATATGGTAGACACTCGAAAGATCTTTATGAGTGAATACTGACTTGGTTATATGCACCTCAGTCTTCTTCACTGGCCTTCACAATTTCCTACAAGCCCACAGAACTGGCTCAGGGAAGACAAAATCATCTTTAGATGAGTTACACTTAAAAACGTTCTTTATATTAAAAGTTGCATGCTAAAGGTACTTCAGCCCCAAATGACTGCTTACTGGCAGCCAGAAACTTATGTACTGGGGGCGGGGGGAAAGAGCACAGTTGACCTTTGGACAGGGGTTTGAATTACATGAAACCACTTATCCACTTATAATATGTGGATTCCCCCCGCCCACCCAATAAACACAGTATGGTACCGTAAATGTATTTTCTCTTCCTTATGATTTTCTTAACAGCATTTTTTTCCCCCTCTCGCTCATTTTATTTTAAGAATGTAGTATATACTACGTATAACATACAAAATAAGTGGTAACTGACTTTGTGTTATCAGGAAGGCTTTCGGTCAACAGTGGGCTATTCACAGTTAAGTCTGGGGGGAGCAAAAAGTTATATATGGATTTTCAATGGCAGGGGGTTGGGGTGGTTGGTGCCCCTTATGTTGTTTAAGGGTCAACTGTATGTTATATTGCCCTGTTAATTTTTATTATCTAAAAAATCAGAGCATTGAAAAAGTATACACAAATTATATGTTGACAATAGAGAAAATAGAACAATCATGGAAATTACCTCTGCTATTATTCTTTCTAGTAAATACAATGAACCAACATTAAGGAACACAGCTATAAACATTTATGTACCTATGAATAGCATGGGGTGAATAATTGGATAATAAGGCTGTACAAATCCAATTTAAAAATATAATTACAAGATTAGACCATGAATATCTACAATGGGTGTAATAATATATCTTGATTTTACTGAAGTATTTGATATAGTGTCTCATAAAATTTTATTCGCAAAATTAATTTATACTGTCTATTATAATTCACTGAGCACCGTCTGAGAAACCAGACTTGATCATGTGTAGGGAACAAGATTAAAAGCAAATAACAAAGGTGAAGAAATAACAAGGAGTTATGCTTCCCAAAAAACCTAATAAAATATCTCAAGCACTCAGCATTGCTTAACCCTTTGCTGATTCATCAAAATGTCAATGTTACTTTAGTGAGTGATTCAAGGCATCTGGGAAAATCAAAGCATGCTCAGCCTAGCTCCTTTTACTGCGAGCAGTGGCCGTCTTACAGTAGACACTCAACAGATACTGAATGAACAAATTAACAGGATCCCAAAATAGGATATCACTACTTAAACTGTACAGAGAGATGGTGGGATGTAATAAGGTTAGGTCATTTGCCTAAAGCCACAAGACTAGTCAGCATTAGAACCAGGACCATAACTTAGGTTTCTTAAGACATGAGAAGTGCTAACCTTTGCCAAGTGGTCAAAATTCAGAGCTTCTGCCTATAATAAATAGGAATGCTAAGGCGTTATACAGCGGTGTCAGAAAATAAAAGAACAGCAAAATTACAGCACTATTTAGTGCTGTTTGTTGCACGAAGTGCATTTAATTGCTCATAATTTCTGTCACATGTAATAATGACATTCAAGCTATTCTTTACAGCTGACGCAAGGATGCCATGCAAGATTTCCCATCAAATTTTGCAAACGAGTGCTTTGGTCAGTTAACCCTGATCATGGATTTCATCTCAGTTTTCTAAGGCATGCCCTCATCATAGATGGAGCACTGAGAAGCTGGGGTTCATTTTTTAAATCAATTTCCCTCTGATTTAATAAACTAGACTGATCATACTGCCTTGGTTTCTTTATTGTAAAACTAACACTTACTCCTTTTCCATTGCAGATTGGCAGAAGAAAGATTCATGGGTGGGCTATGTGTCATGTGTTTTATTAGTGTATCATTTTCAAAGCCATGTGAAAACTTACTGTTGAGGTGACACATCACAGAAAAATAGGCACAAAGATCAAATGTTGTCATATTTCTAAAGATTAGAATCACCTAATCCACATTTACTTAGGTGTCTGTGAAAATGTAAAAATTCCCTGATCCCATTTTTGTGACGTCTCAGAACCATGCTTAAATATCACAAGGTAAATGAGGAGTAAATCATACAAGTAAATCTTGTAAAGATTTATTTGGGAACGGACTTAGCAGAATGTGAACACCTGAAGATACCAGGAGCACTGGGACATTTAGGGAATGATAAATAAGTTACGATAGTGTCTATCTGAACTAGTCGTGCAACTCAGTTTGTAGCAGACATTCAGGTAGAAGTGGGGTAAGGACTGCAATGTGCATGCTAAAAAGGGGCGCTTTCAATCGCCTAGAGCTCAGGGTTCTAACCCAGTGCTCAGCATGGGTTTTGAACAATATAAGCAAAACACGGCTGCATCAGAAGGCTCTGGGGAGGAAGGCAGGCTTTGAGAATGGTGCTCTGGTGGCTTTGAAATAAACCTGAGTGGGGCCGCTTTGGAAATTCAAGAGTAGACCTGATCCTCGCAAAAGACACGTTTCCCTTTTACGCATAATGGGCAACACAGTTCAGTGATGTTAATGAGCTGAATCAGAAGATGGACTTCCTCAATATACACTCCCTTCCTCCATCCAAAATTCTGATGCTTCCCTGGGCCCGTTTGCAGGCTGCACCCATTGTGGAGCAAGCGGGCCAATGTCTCTGATGGGAGGGTATCCTCTTTCTCAGGTGTGTTAGGACAGGAATGAGAGGGAAAAGTACTGATGGTGGTAAATAAGTAAACTAAATTAAAAAAAAAAAAGAAACAAACAAAGCTTACTATTTGTA
Organism: Acinonyx jubatus; assembly: GCF_027475565.1. Classification (NCBI taxonomy): domain Eukaryota; kingdom Metazoa; phylum Chordata; class Mammalia; order Carnivora; family Felidae; genus Acinonyx; species Acinonyx jubatus. Next base: position 64,987,427 of record NC_069380.1, on the reverse strand, counting down.
ATGTTTTTTTCTAAGTGGCCAAACAAACAAGGTAAGTATGTGTTTCATAGATGAAATGTGACTACAGTAGCCAGTTTGAGCTCAGAAAATGCTTTAGAGATAATTTAGTACAATCCCCTCATTAGCATATGAAATAAAAGCGGTCCAGAGTAGCTAAATCATTTGGCTGAGGTAGCACAGTAGGAGTCAAAGCTGAAGTTCAGACCAGGTCCCCTGATTACCATTTACATACCCCTGACGACTCACTCTCTATCAAGTGAGCCAAGATGGAACACAAGTTCAATGACAGGCATTATTCAACCAAAGTCCTCGGCTCTCCATTGCACATGTTGTAAAATTTTTCCAACCACGAGAACTCCAAGGAAATTGGTGGAAGCATCTTTTCTTGCAGGAATTAAAGGCAAATGAGACAATGATATAAACGAACTGGGGATAAAATGCTGAAATTTGAGAATGCTTTCATCCATATTTTGCTTAACTGTGGTTAACGACCCCAGAGAAAACAATGCCAGAGACACCTCTCTTTCCTTGTAGTTCTGAATAATGTGTCTTCCTGATGGAGGTATCTGTTCTCTTAGCATGAAAATATGAGCATGAAAATATGAGCTGTCCTTTGAGAAAGGACAACCTGATCCTGTTTTTTCTTTCTGCAGTTGTTACTTCATGGACACATGTGATGTTTAGTAGGACACTGTAAAAAACCAACGTAGACAAACAAATGCAGATCAAAGCACAAACAAGGCGATTTGGCCTGAGAATAATATTTCACAGCCATGATTTTAAAAATTCCTACTTTTGGAGTCTCAGGAAATAGAATCTGTTGTTTTCATCCCCTAGCATTCTACAGCATGGCTAAGCACAATTGCATGGAAAAACATAACAGCGCTCCCCTTGCAACAACATCCAAATGATTTGTTGAAAAACTCTCTAGATCACAAAGGGATTCCAAAGCAGAGCCCGCGTGCTGCAAAATCTACTTCCTCAGAGTCAAGCATGTTTTATATTTGCTGATCATGTGAGTTGTTCATGGCCGCTGGAGAAATTATTTCATTCTTGAAGAGACTTCCTTCATGATTGTTCTAGGAAGCGGAAGAGCCAGTGAAGGACTAAAAGTTAAGACTTTCTAAGTTTTCATCACGGGAACAATCAATGACATCATTGAAAACAAATGAGTCTGACAGCAACGCGTCAAACCTCACGCAGCAATCAGATGCATGGGAGAAATGATACACGATCACAGGTACAGCATCCAGAATTCACCGAGAGCCAGGAGAAAACATCCTATGACATTATTCCATTTCTCTTGTGAAAATGGTATTATTCCAGACTTCAAGCTGTATTACAAATCATCAAGGCAGTATGGTACTGGCACGTGACAGTACGGTACTGGCACAAGAACAGAAACTCAGATCAATGGGACAGAATAGAGAACCCAGAAATGGACCCACAAACATATGGCCAACTAATCTTTGACAAAGCAGGAAAGAATATCCAATGGAATAAAGACAGTGTCTTCAGCAAGTGGTGCTGGGAAAACTGGAGAGTGACATACAGAAGAATGAATCTGGACCACTTTATTACACCATACACAAAAATAAACTCAAAATGGATGGAAGGCCTCCATGTAAGACAGGAAGCCATCAAAATCCTCGAGGACAAAGCATGCAAAAATCTCTTTGATCTTGGCTGCAGCAACTTCTTACTCAACACATCTCTGGAGGCAAGAGAAACAAAAGCAAAAATGAACTACTGGGACCTCATCAAAATAAAAAGCTTCTGCACAGCAAAGGAAACAATCAGCAGAACTAAAAGGCAAGCAACAGAATGGGAGAAGATATTTGCAAACGACCTATCAGGTAAAGGATTAGTATCCAAAATCTATAAAGAACTTAACAAACTGAACACCCAAAGAACAAATCATCCAGTGAAGAAATGGGCAAAAGACATGAACAGACACTTCTCCAAAGAAGACATCCAGATGGCTAAGTGACACATGAAAAAATGCTCAACATCACTCATCATCAGGGAAATACAAATCAAAACCACACTGAGATACCACCTCACACCTGTCAGAATGGCTAACATTAACAACTCAGGCAACAACAGATATTGGTGAGGATGCAGAGAAGGAGGAGCTCTTTTGCACTGCTGGTGGGAATGCAAACTGGTGTAGCCACTCTGGGAAACAGTATGGAGATTCCTCAAAAAATTAAAACTAGAACTACCTTACAACCCAGGAATTGCACTACTAAGTATTTCAAGGGATACAGGTATGCTGTTTCAAAGGGGTACATGCACCCCAATGTTTATAGCAGCACTATCAACAATAGCCAAAGTATGGAAAGAGCCCAAATGTCCATCGATGGATGAATGGATAAAGAAGATGTGGTACACACACACACACACACACACACACACACACACACACACACAATGGAGTATACTCGGCAATCAAACAGAATGAAATCTTGCCATTCACAACTATGTGGATGGAACTAGAGGGTATTATGCTAAGCAAAATTAGTCAGAGAAAGACAAACACCATATGACTTCACTCATATGAAGACTTTAAGATACAAAACGGATGAACATAGGGAAGGGAAGCAAAAATAATATAAAAACAGGGAGGGGGACAAAAACATAAGAGACTCTTAAACATGGAGAACAAACAGAGGGTTACTGGAGGGGATGTGGGAGGGGGATGGGCTAAATGGGTAAGAGGCATTAAGGAATCTACTTCTGAAATCATTGTTGCACTATATGTTAACTAACTTGGATGCAAATTAAAAAAAAATAATAAATTAAAGAAAAGAAAATGGTAGTATTTCACCCCAGTCAATTATTTAGATATTAGTCAATAACTATAGGGGATCTATCAGGTTAAGTATTTCAGAAATGGTTTGTATCCATGTATATCTATAGGAACTACACTGGTGATGTTAGAATATCCATGATCCTGACTGAACTACAGACAGGTTTGAATAACCTCAGCTTAATGATGCATAATTATATCCATGTCTTCATACAATTGGCCATTTTATCAGTCAGTACAGGTGTGCATATGTCAGACAATGCATTCCTTCCATAAAGGACTTAGCCTTATTTTCACAACTACATAAAATAAGTAAAGTAAGACTAAAAACAATCAAGCCAAGTGGAGAATGATGAGATATATGGAGGAAAACACAGGAGAAACAGTACATAGAAATTCAATGGGAAGACGTCACATGGTTGCTAAATCTGGGACACAAATTTTGCCACTCAAGTTTCCAAGTGCCAAAAACAAAACAAAACAAAACAAAACAAAACAAAACAAAACAAAACAAAACAAAACAAGAAATATGGTTAGCTCAGAAGACTGACCAGTTGCTCAGGAAATCCGATTGACATTTCTTGTATGACATTTCTAACATTGCTCAGTAGACAAGATCCCTGCAGTAAATACAGGAATGATTTTTGTCTTTCAATGTAGAATGAAGGGATACTTATGGCTAGAGTAAAAGAATCAAGATCTGCCAGCATCCTGCCTGTCCAGAGACTCTATAAAACACACACTGTTTTTAAGCTTCAATGAGTATAATTCACCAAGGACTGATTGCTCTTAAAATTGGGCAGGTTTCTTGCAGTCAGCCTTGGGCCCTGAACTGCATCAGAAGCCGCTTCCCCCTCCACCCCACCCTCCCCACCGCCCCCAGGGCTGATCTCCCCTGCTGGATGTCACACGCTGACAACACAGTTTCTCAAGGAGGTTTATTTTAAGGTGAGAGAGGAGGGCTAATGGCATCGGCAGGGCATATCTGAAAGATTTCACCTCACATGAGTCAAGGACACTGCAAAATCACCCAGTAATGTCACTCCTCCTGGATGAGAGATTTCAGCATGGCTTTGCCTAGGGCTTCTGAGCCGGTGGGTGTTGGACCGTCGAACCCTGGTTCATCCTCTGCTAGCCATGTGCTGCAAACATAGGCACCCTCCCGTTGCTCCTTGGGCGGGCACACTTATGAATATTTATTGCAATCACAATTCTGGCTGCCATGTCTGTTGCCGTTGTTCATCTGCTGAAACCCAGAGTGCAAATCTGGCCTACAGTATGGCAGACAACTGCTTTCTTGTCTTGTTTAATAAATTGTATTTCTTTCATATGAAAATGAACGAAGTTAAAATCCTCCCTGTTTTATGGGGTAGTGCTTTTATAGTATTAAGATAGGATAGAAACAGAGTAACAAGGGTTGTTTGAAGGCATGCTGAGAATACTTCCTGCCATGGATTTCAAAATGAATGTGTTAATCCATGCTAATCTGGTTCAATCTTTGAAAACAATTACATTTATTTTACAACCCACCTGGCATTCTGACTAGTATTATAAATATGCTCCATTGCTTACAGATTTTCACTTTATTGTACCTGCAGGCAGCGTAAAAGCAAATAAAAAGATAATAATGCTGAATTTGATTAAAGTCACTCAATAGTATATTCGACAATCTCAGATAGATCTAGTTCAATGTCTGACTTTTAATCAAGTTTAGCAAATTATCCTTTTACAAGATGGAAAAAAAATACTCTGTAAGTGTGGAATGTACAATTACTTTCAATAGCTCTTTGCAAAAAGGAAATTACTTATTCATTTTATTCGGAAAGTTTGCCAAATTAAAAGAAAAGTTTCTATGATATTAATACACTCTCAGGAAGACACTTGACTATATTATTACTCTTAAATATTAGTCTTTAATATTAGTGCAGGATGACACCTGGTTGAGTGATGATATCTAAGGCCTTAATTATCAAAGATAGTCTGCAGATGCACCTTGAGGTTTGGTTTTGTACTCTTCCTTCTTGTTGGCTTTTAAGTTCTACTGGAAGTTCAAACATGGGGTGTCTGTGGTGAGGCGACCTATTAAAGTACAGATATTATCATCCTTTTAGGGTATGGGGGTTACTGAGAGGTTACTATGATTACTGGGGTCTTTAATGGCCTAATGTAATGGAAATGACATGAACAACAGAGATAGTCCTTCACACTCAACCCAGGAATGAGTGTTCTTCACTTCACTTGAGAACATATTGCCTGAGCACCTACTCTATGCCAGGCAGTGTTTTAGATCCTTCCTCTTGTGAAGCTTACATGCTGGCAGCAGTGAGAGAGAGTGGACACTCAAAACAGGGAATAAATAAGCGGATATAGACTGGTAGGAGGCGATAAGTGCTATGGGGGAAACACAACGGAGCAGGGTACAGGGAATTGGAGGGAGGCAGGCAACAGTTTCTAACAGATATGTTCTCATGTTATCTGTTGAGTTAAAGTCACAGAGTCGGCCCCTCCTCACGGGAGACATAAGGGTGTTCTTGCCATCCGCCTCCAAGTTTTTAAAACCATCCATAGAAGGTCCAAACGTTCTTTTTTTTCAGTACGAAAAGGATAATCCCAAAGAAGGAAGCGAGCCCAGCAAATAAAAGGAAACAGAACAGTTGACAACATTTCTTTTGTTGGTGTGAAAGGAGATTGTATCTGGGAAGAGGTGGTGAGATAAATAACGATAAGGCAGAGAGGGGCATCGGTGGGTATTGTGGCCTCCCTGAAGGGTGGCAGACTTCTTCAGCAGGTGGGAGTAAGGAAGGAGGTTAAAGAGAAACCAGGCCACATATGTGTTTGGTTTCACCCTCAGTCCTACCCTTAACCCTCTTCCTCCCCCTTCATGTTTGTAGCCACCGGCTGGCTGAGGGTATTACAAGCAACACTTCTGAGCCCCTGCCAAGACGAAGGGGAGGAGGAGGGAAACGATGGCAAGTGTTGGAAAATGACAAGACAAGCAAGAAGTAGGGGGGAGCCGAAAACACTTCTTCTCTCCTTACGTAGGCACTCCTTTGAGAGACATAACAAACATGGAAACAATGCACGCTAATCCACAACTGGTAATTGTTATTTTGCCTAAACCAAAGAATCTGATCACTGAAAAAAAGGAAAATGCTTTTCTGGCTGGAAGCATATTTGTGTAAGTGAACAACGTGTTCATGCCCAATCCCGAGTTTAGCCTTCAAAGTGAAGCTGAGTAAGAGATTTTGCCTTCTTAAAAAAAAATACACACACACACAAAACTCTAAAAGCAAAATATAAAGCCCTTTTTGAGTTCAGTCTTAAACCTTTAATCAAGAGAACACTGAGGCTGAGCCAAGAATGTTGGCTAAACCTTGAGCTCAAAATCCTTAAAAAAATTTTTTTTTAATGTTTGTTTATTTTTGAGAGAGAGAGAGATAGAGACCAGAGCAGGGGAGGGGCAGAGAGGGAGAGGGAGGCAGAATCCCAAGCGGGCTCCGTGCGGTCAGCACAGAGCCCGATGTGGGGCTTGAACCCACGAACCCTGAGATCATGACCTGAGCCAAAACCAAGAGTTGGATGCTCAACCAACCGAGCCACCCAGGTGTCCCTAAAGGTCAAAGTTCTAAAGACACTTTAGATAGACAAAGCATGATCGGGGGCACATACCTCAGTTGGTTAAGCATCCAATTTTGGCTCAGGTCATGATCTCGTGGTTTGTGAGTTTGAACCTCACATCAGGCTTGCTGCCGTCAGCACACAGCACGTTTTGGAACCTCTGCTCCCCTTGTCTCTGCCCTTTTCCTGCTTGCAGCTTCTCTCAAAAATACACACTTTTTTCAAAAAAGAAAGAGCATGATCAAAGGAATGTTGAAGAAAGTTCTGAGTAGCACACATTTTGGGACTTGTCTGCACTTATTATAATTTATCCAGATCCACAAGAGCTTGATGTGTGGTATCACCTGCCCACCTCCTGTCCCAAACATCCAAAGTAAGAGAAACATAAGAAAGAAACTCACTAGCCAATGAAAGTGGCTACTTGGCCTTCATCAATTCTTGTTCCTTTACGTCAACTATCATCCCCCTTCAGTGCCTCAGAGATCATCGGCCATCCTAATTAGTCTTTTAAAAATTCAATTTTATATTAATTTGAGTGTTTACTTTCTTGTTTCGCTCATCATGTACAGACAGGACCCAGTGCTGTCCCTGCCATCTAGGTGGAGTCTAATGTTTATCTAGTACTTTAATTAAAAAACAGTGCAGTGTATATGTACACATTAATTTTCATCTTTTATCTACAAACTAGAGACAGTAGTTAGTATTTGAAGTACCCTCATTGGGAACCAACATCCAGAGGTAGTTTCTTCCGTACATCAAACATCATTACTGAAATCCACACCAGAGAGTTGGTTCAGTAGCATAGATGGGTTTTCTAAGTAATTTTGTTGCTGGTGAAATGAGTATTCAGAATATGCTGCTGGCGAGCCACCAGCAGCCTGGATGAACACAACTGTCCGAAGAGACTAGGTCCTAGAGCCTCACTTCTTTCCACTGCATGTCTGCTCATCTGCAGAATCCACAGTTGCCACTTCATGAGCGCCTCTGTTGCCTGACCCCACGGAGGGCTGGATAATCCTGCAGTCAAAATTGTGCTCTGTATACTTGAAGTGAGCCAGTCATGCAAGAAACTGCTGGAATCTCCTGAGAACAGAAAGAAGGACTACCCCCCACTTATAAGGACAGGCTGTGTGATGTTTGTATTCCTGTCTGCTAATAAGTGTAGTTGGTCAGAAGCTGGTCTGCTGCTGGCTTTGACCGTAAGCACCAAGGGGCTAGGGTATGGGAAAGGTCTAATGAACCTCCACGACTTTTAGCTTTTGGTAGCTACCAAAGAACCTGGCAATCACAGAGCAGCCAAACTAGCTTGGTTCAGTTCAAGAACATTAATGTATATCTGTAGAATGAATGAATGAATGAATGATCCTTACCTAGTACATAAGCAATTAAAAGTTAAGTGGACTAGTTCTCTCCATTGCCAGATGGGCAAATTAGAGGCCGGGAATCATCTTGATCTCCCTACCTTAAATATTTATGTTCCAATATTCCAGGATTAAGCTTATAAAATCAAGTAAAATCAAGTAAAATCAAATACGCACACACACACACACACACATATATATATGTATATATGTATACATATATGTATATATATTATATATATGTATATATATGTATATATATTATAATATATATAACATATAAGTTTATATATATAATATATATATAACATATAAGTTTATATATATAATATATATATAACATATAAGTTTATATATATTATATATGTATATATTATATATATTCAATATAATTGAATACTATAAATATATGTATAAAAATATAAATATAAATTGAATACAATTGCTGATTTTCTAAAATAAGTTGTTTGAGTTGGGGGAAGTCTTCAGTATTAGGTTCTTAATTCCCTCAAAGGCAAATGTTTTCTGTAATAATTTTCTACATTTGTTTTCTGCCATTTAAGGAACAGCTGGACTCTTATGAACTCTTTTTTCTAAGTTGCTTATGATATTAATTAAGTTCCACTTACAGAGGTTTGGGAGTAATGAGCAGAATCACTGAGAGTATGTTTCAGATACTGAGTGCAGTTATAAAATTAATATATTCTCAAAATAAATTTATAGCAGGTTTGAATATAGCATGTTTTCTTTTTAAATCTATATAGCTGAATGATCTTCTGTCTTTTATCAGCTGTCCTGTTTAATTTCTGCTGGTCCTTTCTTGATTAAGACCATGTGCTCTCTTAGAAACACTTGGTTTCTGTCAACTCTCTTTCATCCAGTAAGTCTGCTTCTTTTGAAAGTCACACATTCAAACACTTATTAGAAAACCTTCAAGTAAACTACACATGTGAAACAGTAGTAGAATTATGGCACATACTTCCCCATGATAGTTTCTAGTATAGATGTGTCCTTTCTGGAAGATACTTTCTCTCTTTTACTTCCTGGCAATTCTTTCATTTCTGCTACTTACCATTTTAAATGAACCAATGACACAGGAAAATGTAATCCTACTTAGCATTGCAACAGCAAACACTGAGAATGCCAAATATTTAGATGTTATAGTAATAGTCTCAATGGGCATTGGATAATAGTCCTCAGATAAAATTAGAAGTTTCAATATTCTGAATGTTTTCATCCCTGAACAGAATATTTTGGAAGAATGTTTTTAAAATCTGTATACCAAAGAATTCCTATAAGCAACAACAGGCTGACACTTGACCCATAGTTCCCAAATAGGACATTCTTTTCTTTGATTATTTTATTAACAGTAATGATAATGATTTGAATTCAAACATAACCAACTTCTAAGCTCTATTAAATATGTCATATAGAGTTTAATTTTCAAATTGCAAACAAAAAGTTTGAATATATCAGGTGCAAAAGGGAATGGATTTAAAAAAAAAAACTCTTACATGTCAATCTAATAGCTTTGTTTCATCCCTATAGATGTAAATATGAGTGGTCATGACAGAAGATTGCAACATAGTAAGTTGATGAGGACTATAAGCATCTTTTTCCCATTACTGAAATTTCAGGTAATGCTAATGGCATACAGAACAGGCAATGGCCATTCTGCTTTTGATTGTTCTGTCTCATCAAGAATAATGGCTTTGGATGAAAGTGCGAAGAAGTGTTGACTTAGAAGACATTTGTTATGTTTTAACTACATGACCACACAGATTGGATTTAAGTGTTATGGGAGAAATTATCATTGGACTAATGGTTTTTCCAATATTGATCATTAGTACCTCTAGTGAATTTCTCAGTAATTAAATATACATCTACTACTCATGAGAATAATTATAATAACTATAGGAGATTTGTTTATCTTAACTAGATTATACTGTTAAAATTTGATATGCTTCTTCCAGATTCTCAGACACTGACTTCATCATCTAGCTCCCTTGGCTTCTTGCAAGAATCCTCAGAGATTTACTCAGAAGGCACAAGCTATCACTTTTCAGGGCCTAGTCTGTAATGGATCATAATTACTCATTAACATGTTTTCAATGTGATATTCTCCATGTGCACTGAATTTGGTCACAAACTTTCTTAATTATATATTCAGTTTTATTAGTCTTTGAGTACCTTTCCAAATGTTCTCTATTACGTATATTCATTCAAATATATATGAATTACTATATTTATTACTAATCTACTTGAAAACAGACTACCACGTGCCAAGCACTGTTCTAGGCTTTTGTTATTTGTCAGTGAATACAGCAGACAAAAGATCACTGGAGAAAAGTTTATCGAGCTATTTCTCCTTTCCTTTTATGACTTGACCAGTAATAATTATAGGGATATTATAGTAAATATTACTGGTAATATTTAGAGCATCTCTTAAGTACACATTCTTGGAATTAAAAGGGGAATGTGGAAAGTCTGGAGGAATTCACCCTTCCTTGGTAGAGAAAGAAGGAAAAACTAATAGCTGCAAACAGTGTACTAAGATTTAAAGCAGAGGGGAGCCTGGGTGGCTCAGTCGGTTGAGCATCCAACTCTTGATTTCGGCTCAGGTCATGATCTCATGGTTTGTGGGTTCGAGCCCTGTGTCAGGCTCTGTGCTGTCAGAATTCTTGGAATTCTCTCTCTCCCTCTCTCTCTGCCCCTTCCCTTCTCTCTCTCTCTCAAAATAAATAAATAAACGAACAAACACATAAATAAATAAATAAATAAATAAATAAATAAATAAATATTAATAGCAGAAGCATCAGCAAAATGCAGGGGCCCACGAAGGAAGTAAATAGCTTCATGCTTTTGAAGAGACTTTAGAACATTCTTGAAAAGTACTGTTTAGGATAAGGCTACTCTAAGGTGCACCCTCCCCACCCCCAGTGTCCCAATATGTCCCTGTCACTGCTTTGCCACTGTTTCTTTTATCTTTTCTACTGTAGGATTAGCTTTCTCTATCAAAATCCTTTTTTAATTGTTCCTTAAGAAGAAACATTAAAATATGTATTTTAAAAATCATAGTGTAATAGGAAAGCTTCATAGAATGTAAGTGACTTGGTCTGTAGACTCTTCAGTTAACATAAACTAACTTCTGTTCAATGCAGTTAGCTCTCCACCCATCTTCTTTTATTGAAGTTTGAGGCAAGAAAGTCCCCAACCAACCTGACCTACATCAGGTCCAGTGCAGCCTCTGGGGAGGTGGGTTGTCCTTTCTTCCTTTAAAATGCTCTGTATCACAAGTTAGTTCTTACATAGACAGAAGAAAGCGGTGGAGGGAATGATAGAAAGAAGAACTTCTCGAAATTAATGAAAGAAAGGGGTTAGGGAGAGTCAAAGGGATATGGGTCCAAAACTCCAGAAACAGCTGTGGGAAAGAAGAAACAAATAGAAAGAAAAGAACCAGCCTTTCAGATTCCTCACAGATAGCTGATGATCACATATTTGAACTTGAGGGACCAAAACAGTCCTCTGGACCAGCTCCTCCTTGTAACTGATGAGGAGGTATGTGTTGGCTGGGTCAGATACCTGGTTGGTGCTGGTGCTGTGATGAGAAAGGAGTCAAAACAGGACATCTAAATTCAAGTTCAGTCTCCTTCTTGTAATCCTAGGTGGGACCCTCAACCGGGGACTCATCAGTGGGTTTTAGGGCATCAAAGGACACTCTGATGCATCTTCAACCTTCTCTGTGTAGCCACATTTATTTTTCTAGGGAGAGGGTGTCTGGCTTTCAAAGACTTCTCAAAGGGAACAATGATTCGAAACCATTAAACCTACTGGGCTAGGTATATTGGAGAACCAGTCAAATTCCAGGCTTTAACAAATGTATTTGAATACAATAACACTTTTGGCTGAGAATCCAAGTGACAATTGTTCTTTGCTAATGTATACATGTTAATTTGTTTTACTTGTAGAATATAACAGAATATAATAGTTAAATGACAAGTCTATCTTCAGGCCATAAATTGTTATTTTCAAACAGTCCAAAAAGCTTTAGGTCAAGATTAGGTCAGAAGACCTAAAAGTTAAGTAAAATGTCAAACTGCATTTTATGGGGTTTAAATTTAAATTTAAAAAATTTTTGGACATTTTAATTAATTTATTCATTAGGTTTTCTTTTTATTTGAGAGAGAGAGTGTGTGAATGGGGGAGAGGGACAGAGGGGGAGAGAGAGAACCTTAAGCAGGCTCCATGTTCAGCATGGATGGGTGTCTGGGTGGCTCAGTTGGTGAGCATCCCACTCTTGATTTCAGCCCAGGTCATGATCACACAGTCTGTTTCCGGAGTTGCAGCCCTGATTTGGGCTTCGCGCTGGCAGTGTGGAGCCTGCTTGAAATTCTCTTCCCTGCTTGCACTCTCTCTCAAAATAAATAAACAAACTTAAAAAAGAAAGGATTCTCTCTCTCTCTCTCTGCCCCTCTCTCCTGCTTACACACTCTGTCTCTCTCTCTCTCTCACTCTAGAATAAAACAAATTAAAAAAAAAAAAAGAATCAGATGCTCAACTGACTGAGCCACCCAGGCAACTCTGGACATTTTCAGAGTGATTTGCTCTAATCTTTTGATGAGCAGGATTTGGGGCCAGTTCTACTCTTGATGATTGTCTCCTTTGTTTTTTCTCCTTTCTTTGCTAGTGACTGGAGATGGCAATATCACTCTTGATACTTCTGCTCACATAGAATGGTAACTAATACATTTGAAGTACCTAACTGCTTCATCCAGTTTTTAATTCAAGGATTCTATACGTGAGTTGGAACGGCTCTTCCTGAAACAGACCCTCGTGATTTCATTAGGGCTGATTCTCCACTTCCTCACTGTCTCGACTCAGAGGCCACTTTCCCAGGCACCCAGGCAGGAGTGAGCAGTAGGAAGGCTGGCTACTTCCTGCCCATGTCAGACGACGGTATCCAAACTGCGAGAAACACAGAGCTGGCCTATGCCTTGAGTTATACAAACCTTTTGAGATACATGGTGATTTTCATTTTCTGATCATTTTTTGTACTTTTGGAATGTGAATTTTGTAGGCTGTGTATGTGTGCATATGTACATCAGTGTGTGTGTGTGTGTGTGTGTGTGTGTGTGTGTGTGTAGGAGTGTATTTGGAGAGTAAAAGACTTCCAAACAGCCCTCCAGATCACCTCACAGCCCTCTAAAATAGAGCGTACAAGAAGGGTTTGCTTTAAAGTCAAAACCACTACCCTGTGGTTTACATTAAGAAATGAATATAAGAAATTCTGTGAATTTCCCACAGGTCTCCCTACCCACATGGTTAGAGTATTCTTACAAAGTACAGGCAAATGATGACACAATTGGCTTTATAAGCCATGTGCATGGATTAGATGCACTATTTTGAACTGTTTTTTCTATAAGACAGGTTTGAAGTCAGGTAAGCTGATTACTGGGGTTCCAAATAGAGGGAAAGGTAGACCAAGGCTCTGGGGAGGCCATCAGCTAGCTGGCAAGAGGTATCAAAAGGTGGGATTATTTGGATGAGTGGTTATCAAAGTATGGCCCAGCATCAGGAGTGTTTGGGGGCTTATTAGAATTGTACATTCCCCACGCCAGACAACCTGAATTAGAAGAACTGGGGGTGGAACTCTGGGCTCTGTATCCTAATGAGTCCTCCAGCTGATTTCAGAGCTCCCCAAAGCTTGAGGTCCACTGACTTAAATGGGCTTGCCAATGGTTCAGGTTCACCAGTCAGGTGTGCTGGCACAAAGGCTGGGCTCAGTGGTAACTGGTCACCCTCACTGAGACTGGTCCCAGGCTGGGCTCAGTGGTAACTGGTCACCCTCACTGAGACTGGTCCCAACCTCCACCACATGGGCTGATGTATACACTAAAATGGCAATTTTAAAAATAAGAGTGACAGTAGAGGTGTTCCTCTGCAGGGCTAGTAAGGCTCAGCTTCTTTGTTGCAATTCCCCCCATCTTTTGATCGTCAGACTGAAACAACTGGTATCAGGACTCAGAATGTCTTCTGGTGAGCAAAGAATTCGAAGAAACTAAGGAAGAAGACTTATAGGACTGTTCATCCTTTCTATTATTAGCAGGATGTGCATGTGCCTCTAATTTAGCATCTTTTTCACCCAGGCATACTCTGACCACATTGGTTTTTCTGAACCCTTTTTTAAAAAAACTTAACCATTTACTTCTGCTAATACTTCTTTTTGATAGATGCATTAAAATAGGTGATTAAGCTAGGCAGTTGTTCTAAATGCACATATGTGAGCCTCTGAAATAAGGAACTAGTTTGTGTTGATTTATTAGTTTAACACCTAGAAAGCTACTTTGTTTTCCTTTCCTCTTGGTCTTTATAATAAAAGGGTGTCTCAATGTTCCCTCAAGTATCAAATACACAGCAAATGGGCTCTTACAGCCCAGGAGTCAAATACAGACAGAATGAGCGTATCATTTATTGTCCAAACTGGAAGACTTTTGAAAGCAAAAGTGGGTCTATTTATAATTGTTCTGGGACAGCAGGGACTGTCTTGAGCTAATGAGACAGGTGGACAGATTTACACATGATCCTGGTTCCCTAAAAGCTTCTATTTCTTTCTTAGAGTCAGAGTATCTTGTGAGTTTATTGGGTAACACCCAAAAGGGTGCAGTAGAAAATTTAAAACATCATTTAAACAATTATTATCTTTGAGTTTTCAACAACCCAAAAGCATACTGTTCTATGAAGAATGTGACCACTATAGTCCCTAGTACATTTCAGAAGTAGGGCTCACTTTCTAATCTGGAGTGATCTTCTGGAATCCCGATTCAGGAAGCAGTGTTGAAAAACACTAACCGCGTGACCCCCGAAAACAGTTCCAGAATTTAACTACACGGAGTGGTAAAAACAATTAGCTTCCACGTGATTTCCAATGCTTCTGTGATTAACATGCAGGAATTCTGTCAACTATCCACGACAGCCATTCTCTTCAAAAATGAAGTCGCTGATTTTAAGTGCCCTTCAAACCTTTTTGACGTGCTTAATTGGTAGACACCGAGCACTGAGAAAATGGGAGATGATGTGTTGGCTGCTTAAGGTGGCTGCTTAAGGTGACTGTATGTGGAAGACGCCACCGGAGGGAGAGTTGAGCCCTGTGAACAGCAGCCCCACGGCGGTGAAGGTGAAGAAAAGATGGTGCAGGAGGGAGAGTGTCCACTCTCCAGCTTTCCTTAAGGATCCCCTGAGAGCCCAAAGAACCAGAGACTGCTGGGGACACAGCTTTAGTGGAGAGCCCTTAACAAGGGGGCGTCTAACCTCAGCTTTGGAGAGGTGATAAAGACCCACATAATTAGTTGCTTGGCTTAGACAGGCCTCTAAGAAGCTTAAACTCAGGTGTGGAAGAGGTTGATAGGGGCAAAGAATGACATAAATGAGAAAGAAACAGCCTATACAAATCGGTGTGCACTTTGTGTTGAACTGTGGAGCAGACACTGAGGGATACAGCAATTGAGAGTTTAGGGGAGCTGAAACCGTTAGAGACATTTTAAAAGAGAGACACTGGATTGGTGCCAAAAATATCAATATTTTGAGTACAAGTAATCATTTCCCAGTCCTGTAGCATAAATTGGAATCTCCGTGGCATGAATACATCAACTCCACAGTACAGCACATGAGATAGTTCAGTCTAGCCTAAGCCAGTCCTTCAATAGTTATACCTTTAGGCATTACCTTTCTTTCCTCAAGCCTGCCAACCCACCTATACTCTCTACTGTTTAGTTAGACCATTCTTTCGATAAGCCATGCACCTTTATCACACCATTTCTTTGCTCTTACTGTGTCTTCTGTTTGTAATACATGACCTGGCCTGAATGTCTGGTCAATTTCCTTTCATATTTTAAGACCCAGTCCAAATACCTCCTCTTATGATAAGCCTTTTTTTTGCCCTCATCTAGGTAACATTAATCACTCTCATCTGTTTCTCCCTGGCATTTTCAACATATGTAACCAGATTTTAGCAAGATTAACAAGATGCTGTAGTTAACTATTTATGTGAGTCTCTGTCTAGACTGCAGCTTGGTGTACAGAGACAATGTCCAATTAATGTTTTTATTCCCACCACTTTACCCGGTAGAACTCCAGCTAGTGGGCACACTAGATATTTATTAAATAACGTTGAATCAGGGGCACCTGGGTGGCTCCATCGGTTAAGCGTCCGACTTCGGCTCAGGTCATGATCTTGCGGTCTGTGAGTTCGAGCCCCGCATCAGGCGCTGTGCTCACAGCTCAGAGCCCGGAGCCTGCTTCAGATTCTGTGTCTCCCTCTCTCTCTGCCCCTCCCTTGCTCATGCTCTGTCTCTTTCTCAAAAATAAATAAACATTAAAAAAAATGTTGAATAAAAAAAACCTTTTACGTGATTGATGATGTTTATGAGATCTTCAATGAGAAATAATAAACTTAAAAAGGTCTAGAATTTATCGGAAGTTGTTTCCATAGCTTATACTACTTTTAGCCCCAATTTTATGCAGCAACACTCAAGGATGAGGCCAAAATCTCCTTGAACCTATGTTGAATATGGCATGGAATCTGAAAGATTGTTATCTTAGAAAAAGTTATACCTTCTAAATAAGAGCCCTTTAATGTCATATAATTGTTAAGCATTCTTTTAAGATTAACTTCTTATATTTTCCTTTAAGTATGCCTATTATACTTTAAACACATGTTTGAATGTATCTAGCAATATGGAATTTGTCAGAAAACATTTATTTTCATAAAGTACTCTTCATCTTGGGGAAAATAAACCAAGCTCAGTGATTGCCACAGAGAAAATGCAAAAAACAACAACAGGCTATGCCTAGATGTGCACGGATACATGCAGATAAGTGAATTTTGAAATAAAATATGTAGCGCAAAGTGCAAAATGACCTACTGAGTTGTTGTAATGCCTTAAGCTTTAGAAAGTGGGTTTGCAAGATATGCTGTTTATAATAAGATTTGACTGTGGTGGGTTTTTAAGTGGCAGATAATGGATGTTTAAAGAATTGTGCTGTGCTAAGATCGTCTTAGAAAACTGGACACTTCAACCTCATTAGTCCACAATAAGCACGGTGGTTTCAACAATCCTATTTATCAAGGGTAAACAGCTTATTAAGACCTAATTATTGAGGCAGAGTGATCAATCCAGTAATATTCCGTGACGAAGTTCTAAGTCCTTGAGAAAGCAGGGCTAACTTTAGATAGCCAATATACCACCTGTTTGGGTCTGAACTTATATATGGGAATGAAATAAATATTTCTTGCCCTCAGTCAATGAAGATAGTGCTTGGAGTTGGATTATCTGGTAGGGACATTAGATTTACTAGGGTGTGTGCCCAGTAGGATGTATTTACAAAACGACTAGCTAGGTTATGGATGACGTTTGTGGTGTTGGTTGCAAACTGACTCATGCTGGTTCCTCCTGGCCCATCTCCCTGAGTAGATGGGCAGAGTAGAATAATCATGCTGCTTTTGGAAAGCCATCCTGGGGGCTCAGCCTTGGTTCTAGAAGGTGACCCAGAAGTCTGGGTCTCTCAGGGACTGCTAGTTGGTGCACATTCCCTCCTCTCCTTCACCGTTTAGCTTTTGCTGCTGACAATCTCATAATGTGATAGTGGTCTATTCTAAAACAGCATGCTATGCCAGCTAGGAACAGCTAAAAATGTCAGGACATCAGGGAGATTACAAAGTTATAATAATGTTGAAGATAATGATGTGGCTGCTACTATTAATCATAATAGCATGGAAAAGCACTATAGAGTTTTCATACAGGCATCTATAATTTTATCTGATTATCAGTAGTAATTTGTGATGCAGGCAGGTCAAGTGTTATTAAATCCACACTATGGAGAAGAAAGCAGAAGCTAACAGCACACTGTTATTCACAGTTTATTTAACAACTATTTAGCACCTAATGAATACTAGGAATTGTTGGTGGGAATGGAACTGGGGAATAGAGCAAAACAAAACAGAGTGCTTTTATTGGTGAAATGGACCCAAAATACCCAAAAAGATTGGTAAAATACACTGATAAATTAAGAAGAGAAGCAGAATGTGAAGGGTTGGCGGCGAGAAAGGTTAAGATTTTATTTTTGTTAATTTTTAATTTTGTTTAACTTTTATTTAATGTTTATTTATTTGGGGGAGAGAGAGTAGGGGAAGGACAGAGAGATAGAGGGAGAGAAAGAATCCCAAGCAAGCTAAGCTCTGTTAGTGCAGAGCCCGACGTGGGGCTCAATCCCAGGAGCCGTGAGATCATGACCTGAGCTGAAAATCAAAAGTAGGATACTCAACTGACTGAGCCACCCAATGGCCCTGGAAGATTAAAGTTTTAAACCAGTAACAAGAGAAAGCCTCACTGAGAAGGTGTGCTTTGAGTGAAAACCTCAATAGATGGGGGTAAGGTACTGTTTGGAAATCTGTGGGATGAGCAATACAGGGAGACGGAACAGCAGGTGCAAAGGCCCTAGGTGAGAATGCGCCTGGATGCTTTGAGCAGTCGTGAAGATGCCTGTGTGTTGGAAAGAGCTAAGTGGATCTCACAGCCTTGTCCGCTCAGCCAGAACCTAGGTGTTATATGCAAATTGTGTGTTATCATCACAGAGTATCTTTGATTTCCTCAATTGGTACAAGACAGTCTTAAATCAGTAAATGATTGTTCAAAATTATGAATTCACCAATCTACAATGTGGAACACACTCTATTAGGGTCAGCTGGGGAAGACCATGGTGCTGACACATTCTATCACATTCCATTTACGTATGGACGTACATACGTACATACGTGCATATGACGTCATGGCCAGAGGAAGGCAGAGAACACAAGACCTGGGGGAAACATCCCCGGAAGTAGATCTAGATGAACACAGAGCAAGAAGCAATGTAAGGGCAGTGGGGCCCAGGGTTGAAAGGTGAGAGCAGCAGGGGACAAGTCGGAAGGAATTTTAAAGACACACTCACTACCTCCTCCCTGTTGTCATCAGGCAGCCTTACAACCTGCTCAGACTCAGACACCCTCCTGGGGGACGCCTTGGTTGGCACTCTTTATCCAGCTGCCTACAAAGCTCTGAGGTCCCTGATGCTGAGATTTCTGTTTCTTTCCTTTTTTTTTGCTCCCATAGCACCTAGCCCAGTGCCCGGCATAGAGGAAATGGCTAAAGAAGCTTTAATAGATTAATGATTAATTTGGAAGCTCATGGGTTAATATTCCCTTGAGAGGAAGCAAAAGGCATTGCTCATCCTAAACTTATTTCCTTTCTTCCTTTTTACTTGCAAGTCAGGCTTTTCCAGTGTCACCTAACGCTAACTTCATTTATCCTGGCTTCTAATTTCTGTGCCTCTAGTTCTATGGAAAAATCAATGCCATTTCTTAATCAACTGCTATTTTTGACACCACCATTTCATTCTTACTCTTCCCAAGACGGCAAACTTATATTTATAACCTTTTATTTTTGCACTCAATACTATCTGTTTTCTGCTCACAAGTCCTTTGCATATTCTTATGCCTGAAGGTATGCAAAGGCTCCTCACCTTTTCCATCTTCACTCATTACTAGTCTCTGTGTTTTTCCCAGCTCTAGTATCTTTCTTTCCTTCCTACAGAGAAGTCTAACAACAGCAATAACAACAATAACAACAACAAATCCAAAAAACAAAACAGAACAGAAAATAACCCAAAAAACAAAAACAAAAACACAAAGCAAAAATTGCCCACTTTCCCAGACATAAAGCTTGACATTTTGTCAACAGTGTTACTTCCTTTTGTGTTTGAAATAGATCTGTGAAATAAGTATTTATTTTCAAAAATGCTTTAACTAAATTTGGAGATTATCTATCAGTCGTGCATTTGGAGTCAGATGCTGTGATCGGGCCAAACATCTGAAAACTCAGAAGGTCTGTTATTTTATGGACCTGACAAGTCAATGAAGAAACGTCGGTAAACAAAATGTCCCATACAAGTGTAAGGTTTTATTTTAATGACATCTGCTATGATAATTTAAAGAGGCTTTCAAGTAACATTGATTAAACTGCAAAACAGTTTTCTTTATTATAATGAGTATATATAATTACGACATCGGTATGCGTCCAGCAATATTTGCTAATTTAAATAGAAATTTCTCAACTCAAATGATTCCTAAACACATTGTATATTATTTGCTTTTGAGGAATCCTTAAGGTCCTTGATGTTTTTAAAGTAAGTTTTGTCTTCCATACTACCTGTTTTTTTGCAGGTGAAAAGAGGAAAATACATTCTTGTCCCTTCCTGGGAAAGAAGACAAAAGGATACTGAACCGAAAGGGAAAAGGGTGTCACTGATTCCAAGATGGTGAACGTATTCTCTACTCAGCACATTCAACAAATTGGCTTGGATCAACAAGCAGAGAGCCCACTCCATTCCACTCACCCTCATCTCGGAGGACTGGGAAGAGCCTTGTGTTCAAGTGTTTTGGTAATGTTTAATTTAAGCTGGTTTGTCATCTGGAGATTTGTGGCTTTTCAGCAACTCTTAGTGCTGTTTCCTCATTTTACAATCCCTTAACGTTATCCAAGAATAACACCGCATTTAAAAAATATTCAAAGGCACACTAAGGTGGACCTAATGGGTGCTCAGAAATATAGGAACTAGTACGTGGGCTCCTAATTAGGCGTCCATGATCGTTAATACTATTCAAATAGATGATATTATAGTATCATTAAATTAATATCAAATTAATGAGAATATCATTATGAATTATATTATCCTCCACACTACTACAGACTTTAAGTTCCCTTCTCACCCTTAAACTTGCTTTTAACAAATACAATCCTACAATTTCTCAGGGGTGGCTACTCAGAATTCCTTTTAATCTCAAAGTTGTAGTATGTTATGTATTTTACGCACACTACTTTTAGTTCTAACAACTAAGAAAGGCAAGCGCTTTATAACTAATGAGATTAAGAGTCAGAGATTTTAAGTAACTTGCCCAAGGGCATGTAGAGCAGGTTTATTTAAATTTAACCTCATTGAAAACTCGACTTAAATGGCAGATACACACAGAAACACAGGAAAAGAACACAAAACAGAAATTAAAAAAAGTGAACAATGAGATGACTCCAGAGAGAAGGTGCAGTAATAAAAATTTCATGTTATATGACAAAGGTGGGTTGCTCTGATGGTCAGTGAGTCAAAGGAATCTGGGAAACATGACTGCTCACAATAATTACATTTTCCACTGTATTAAATCAAACTAGTTGCTTGGGAACTAGCTTTTCCTGACTCTGCTCTGAGTCTGTTAAAGGGGATCCTGTATGATATGGTGGAGAGCTTTCTCCGTGGCATCTTCACAAGAAGTTCAATAGCTCACCTCAGATGATTCTTATAAGACCTTACTGTACATGGCTGGTAAGACTATGGAGTATCATTTCATAAAAACAATTCTGTAAGCATTCAAAGCAATATGGCCCAGGATTTCAGTGTTATAATTCAGAACAAGATCTTATCCAAGATGAAAGAACTAGTAAGCTATGTGCAACAAGTTATAGATTTTATTTTTTCATCAAGAAGCAAAAAAAGGGAGCATCTGGATGGCTCAGTCAATTAAGCATCTGACTCTTGATTTTAGCTCTGGTCATGATATTATGGTTCGTGGGTTTGAGACCCTCATCAGGCTCTGCAGTGACAGCACGGAGCCTGTTGGGATCCTCTCTCTCCATATCTCTCTGTCCCTCCCACTGTCACCCTCTCCCTCTTTCTCAAAATAAATAAACTTAAAAAAAAAAAAAGAAACACACACACACACAAAAGGTGAGTTCCCAGTTATTGTCATGGATAGGACATGAACATCAGTTATGCTAGGTCTCTGGTTCACAGCAGATCTATTTTTTTTTTTTTTTTAATGCTTATATGTTTGAGAGAGAGAGATAGAGAGAGAGAGAGAGAGAGAGAGAGAGAGACAGGGAACATGTGCGTGGGGAGGGGCAGAGAGAGAAAGAGAGAGAGAGAGAGAGATAGGAGAGAGAGAAAGAGAGAGAGAGAGAGAGAAAGAGAGAATCCCAAGCAGGTTTGGAGCTGTCAGCACAGAGCCTGGCGCAGGGCTTGATCCCTTCAGCATTGAGATCATGACCTGAGCCGAAATCAAGAGTCAGACGCTTAACAGACTGAGACACCCAGGTGCCCCACATTAGATCTATTTTCTTTGGCAGTCCTCTGGATGGAGTACAGAGTTAGGTAGAGGGAAGTTGTAGCCTACAGTTTAAAACATGGGCTTTGCCTTGGATAAAGTGGACATAGAACCCTGGCTTCACCACTTACCAGCAGCATGAACTTGAGCTCTCTGACGCTCACTTTCCTGCTCTATAAAACAGGGACAATAATTCCCCCTGTCTTTGGGGATTGTTTTGGTGATTTTTTTAAAAAACGCAAAAGAACTTACCGGCTTTTAATATCATAATTAATGTTATCAACATCCTCTTCTGAAACAGGGTCTACTGGAGGTTCATTTGAGCAGATGTGAGTGCAGTGATAGTAGAGGGTATATTTCACGATAGGGCTATTTTCTTGGAAAAGCACCTAGTTTTAGTATAAGAACCCATGACTGCTAGTGGCTGATTACTGTGCAACTAACAAGTGGCCACATAGGAGCCAAACCTTGGGTCTCTTTTGAACTAAAGTCCATGACCTTTCCCCTCTATATTGCTCCTCACCTCTTGTAAATATTTTTATCATATTCCACACTAATTCATTCCCAACAGGGCTCTACTATTGATAACTATAAGAACAATTCTGTAAAGTCTTTTTGTTTTTGTTTTTTGTTTTTGTTGCTTAATTTTAACCCAATTATCACAAAATGAAAATTTTGTTTAGGTATCTCATATCTACCAGAGGGACAAGAGGAAGAATGATATCTGCAAACACTTGACCATCTTAGCATCTATTTGATTTTTCTAATTAAAAAAACCCATATGTTTTTTAGTTTAAAAAAGCTAAATTATATAAATGTTAACAAAGCATTTACATTTGGTATGTGCATTTACCCAGCAATTTCCTAGCTCCCAAAATATTTATTTTCAATATCCTGCCTGCTTTTTATGGCCTATCCACTCTGTTTGAAATCTGTTGAATTTATACAGCCAGTAAATTACTTTTCCATAATTGCAGTAATTACAGTCCTCTTCATATGTTCATACTTATTTCTCAGAATTCTACTACAGGAAATCATTTGTGATGAAGTCCAGAAACATTATGAGAGTTTAGGAAGCAATAAAAAATGTTTCCCTAACATTAAAAATATTATTAAAGAATAAATCTCTATTTTTCATAAATGAACATATATCTCACTCATATTTAACATGTTAGGAAGTTTTTTCAGTTATCTTAATAATAATATCTTAGTAAAGAAAAATCCTCACGTGATACTGATGATGAATGAAAAAGGTTGTTAATTTATCCTGCTACACTATGTCAAAATGATAAGAGAAAAAATTAAACAATAATTTGATAGAATTTCTCATCTATCAGATTGACAAATTAAAAAAAAAAAGTATGACAACACATTCTCTTGCTGAGGATGTAGGGGAAGAAGTCTCCACACTAGTGCCAGCTGGAAATGCATATTGGTACAAGCCTTCAGGAGAAAAATGGGCAATACCTAATCAAATGACATACGCACTTACGTTTTGACTCACAATCCCATTTCTAGGAACCTGTCCATAAGTACACCTCCAAACATACATTTGCACGAAGTTAAGCCTTGTAGCATCATTTGCAATAGCAAAAGGTACTTCCAGACAATGGAGTACTAAGCAACTGCAAACCAGAATGAGGATGATCTCTATGAACTGATCTGGAATGATTTCCACAATTAAATAAAAACAGTCTGTGTAAAAGAGTATAGTATGCTGCCCCGCATGTAAGAAAAATAAAATATATAAGAAAAGACACACATATCTGATCATTCCTGCAAAAGATGTACAGAAAAGATAAACCAGAAATGAAGCGGACTGACCAACCTACACATGGTAGGTGGGAATGGGTCGGAAAGAAAGAGGGATGGTCATGGGTTACTATGCATAAGGAGGGAACAAAACTTTTCAGAGTGTAAGTTTTGTGTATAGTTTTGGGACGTAGAACTACAGTAGGGTGGGGCACCTGGGTGGCTCAGTCGGTTAAGCGTCTGACTTCGGCTCAGGTCATGATCTCATGGTTTGCAGGTTCGAGCCCCATGTCGGGCTCTGTGCTGACAGCTCGGAACCTGAAGCCTGCTTTGGATTCTGTCTCTCTCTCTGTCTCTCTCTCTGTCTCTCTCTCTGTCTCTCTCTCTCTCTGTCTCTCTCTGCCCTGCTCACACTCTGTCTCTCTCACTCTCTCAAAAATAAACATTTAAGAAAATTATAAAAAAGAGAATTTGTGTACAGATACTGTACATCTAGATACATTTTTTAAAGAGTTGTGAGTTAGCAGCTCTGATATATGTATATGCTAGGGTTAGGCAAATATGTTAACATATTGAAGATCATGGGAGCCAGGTTTCTTACTGTTGGAGATAGCAGTTACAAATAAAGAGAGAAGCTAGAATGAACTTTGTGGTGCGGAACTGGAATCAGTATGAACTCCAGTATATATATCCATTGGGTTTAGGGAGATCAGGAGATAGACAAACATAAACTGTGAGTATGGCTGAAATATGTAATATGTATCTCCTAGTTCTGTGTACAGAAAGGGGCTGGTAGCAGTAACACTCCAATAGCAAGGAACACATTTAGCGCCCAGATCTTGGTTTCTAATACCATGCTTCAGTATGAGGAACGAGTGTTCCTTGGGGAAGAGGTTGATTCCAGGACTGGAGTAAGGAAAACAAAGTAAGATTCTGAGAGAATCCGCGTTGGCAAAAATTAAGAAGTGCCCAAAAAAGATTGGCAAGCATGTCAGAACAACAGTTACCAACTAAGAGGAGACTGCAATACACAAACTGGAACAAATTGAGCAACGAAGAAAATAATCATAATTATTGGATTATCTCCATAGGATAAAATCAGTATCCATGAGTCCTTACTGACATAAATGAATAATTGAATAAATAAGTAGTTGGAAGAGAAAAAAATCCAATTTTTGAAAGGATTCCAATTAATACACCTAGAAGGACAAAGGGAAATACAAAATCACCTTTATGCAGATGTTCCACTAATACTACTGTGGGCAAGATCTTTTTATGGATGTTAGAGTGGCATCAGTAGCCAAAAGTTTGAGGACGAACAGGATATTAGCATAGACTTCAAGTAACTTCTCTACAATATGTATTACAGATACAGGGGAAAGTAGTGACTTTACAGTGGAAAAACCCAGCAGATACTGCAATGCACACTCTAATATGATATATACGAAGGATACATCATTTCTGTAGTATTCTTGCCAAATGCATAACCTCAATCTAATCATGAGAGAACATCAGACAAATCCAAATTGAAAGACATTTTGCACAATAACTGACTAGTCCTCATCAAAAGTGTAAGGTCATAAAAGATAAGGTAAATTGAGAAAGTGTCACAGATCGAAGGAGACTAAGAAGATAAAACAGAGAAATGCATGTGGGATCCTGAATTGGATCCTGAAATATGAAAAAGATAAAAATAGTGAAATTAGAAAAAGGCCTGTACTTACTTAATAACATTGCATCAGTGTTAATTTCCTGGTTTTGATTATTGTGTTATGTTCATGGATGTATGTTGTTAACATTGGGATAAGCTGAGTAGAGGATACTACAGATGTAAACTCTGTACTATTTTTGCAACTTTTTTATAAATCAAAAATTATTTCAAAATAAACATTAAAATATAATTGATTTCAAGCAGATCAAGATTAGAGATTAACTGTTTGTAAAGCTATTTCTTCATCATCGTCCTTTGGATATACAACCCATATGTCAAGCTTAACACACATATATTAAACCCCTGGGAAGTAAACGTCCTCTAATTTTAAATTTTATTCATTCAGGTAAGGACTTGCCTAAAAGTGATCAACAAAAAGACTGTGTATGTTTAGGAGAACCTTAAGATATTTAAATGAAATAGAGGAACACTGTGGAAGCAAAAATGATATACTAATTACAACCCATTATTATTAAAGCATAAAAATATCACGTATGATATCACCTGGCAGACAATACGTATTCCATGAAAGGCAAACCTAAATCTTAAAATAAGGCCCTGAATGCGTTCCAGCAGCAAATAATTTGATGCTGGTATCCTTATTCTCTCAGCACATATTACTGTGACTTTTCTGTATAAATGGACATGGATTTATCAGAGAGGATCACGGGCACCTTCCTAAACTACCACACTAGCTCTCAAGTAGCTCCTTCTCTGCCAGGTCAGACATTTCTGATTAAAGAATTTGATTTTCGTCTTTTAATCAATTTGTCGACTGAGGCTTATTCTTTATCATCTTGTATTTCCAAACTATTAACTTCTGCATCTTCAACAAATGCCTGGTGCAGCTTTAAATTAAACTTTTCTTGCCTTACATTTTAAAGGTTGATTTAACAAGTGTATAATGAACACTAGCAATCCAATGCCCAGTGATCATAGATCAAGTGGATAGGGATCGAGGCACGGCACAGCAGAAGTAAAATGATTTTTTTAAAAGTCCTGAGGCACTCGGGAGAAATGGAATTTAATATCTACCAATTCCATATGGAAATTAAATGAATCCTGAAACTAACTTCCCCAAACGGAATTCAAAGGAAATGCAATAGCTATTCAACACAACTCATTGTCAGATTTTATTTTTAAAATGTTGCATGGCCACTATTAAACTATTTGAAATTTTGATCTCAAAACCCGGGACTCCCACGTGGGTTAAGAAAAATAAATGTAAATCCTCCTGAAAAGACCGGAAGCCTGAATGCAGCCCACAGGCTCAACCTTTGATCAGAGCCACATGGGGCAACTTCAAATTATTGTTCTCAGACTGAACCTTTCCTCTCACTTTGTTCTGGCAGTTTTCCAAAGAGGGACAGGTGGTTTTAGGGCATTTTCTTGAGTTACAAATCAAATAATATTTCATGGTTTTCACCCTTAATGGGCTAAGCAGAAGGCATTTGACAAAAGTCACTCTGGAGGTTGAGAGAAATAATTTATACTCTAGGGCATTCTTAAATCAGTAACTTGGCAATATCGGATTCAAAAACCATCTCACTGCTCCTTGCAAAGTTGCATTGCAAAAGCTTCATCGTGTCTATTTGTCTTGCTCTTTGGGTGGGTCGTGTGTGTGTTGGGGGGGAACCCCATGTTCAGAAACCAATGAATAGATTATATGGGTCCTTACATGTTCAGTCTTCATTGGAGACAACTGTGCCACAAGGCAGGCAGTGAAGTCATGGGCTGCTTTCTCATACATGGTATTCTGGCCAGTGAAGAAAACGAATGCCCTGGGGCAAGTTTTTTAATAAAATTAACAAATTTCATGCCTCAACTTGAAATTCAGACTTGGCAGTGGCCAGAAATGAACAAAGTAATCCTAGATTTCATGCATTGAGGACTGCAAAAGCCAAAGCCAATAGAAAATAAATTTCCTCTTGGATTGACTGCAGGTATAAATGTCAATGTGTGTGATAAATTTGACCATCAAGGGGTTCTTGAATCTTGAGGAAATATATTTGGGGGAGCAATGTAAGCCTGTCTCCATTGAATCATTATGTTAAGCATTCTTATGTTTGCACAGTTGACATTCTGACTACACTTAAAGAGGTTGGGGATTATAGATATAGGCTCATTCTGAGAATACATACTGATGAGCAGGCTGTTAAATATTTAACATGTAGAGGTAAAGACAGTATAGCTACGCAGGGAAGGAACATGTAGGCACCGTGTGGTACCCAGGAGAGAGGATTCTGGGCACAATCTGTTGGAGTTGATTAGGAAAGTTGGCCACAGATCCATTTGGGCTATGGAAACCCTCCAATGGTTCTTGGCATCCCTAGCTCCTGTTTTGTGAACACTACTACAGAACAGTACTATTTTCAGCATCCAGTTGGATATGCCCAGTTTTTGGTCCCACTGTTTCTCAAATCCATCAAGCCGTAAACAGATTGAAGAAATCCATGTTCGCCATACTCCAAACTAGCTTTTGTATTTGCTGACACCATCTTTCTTTTGTGTGCTTATCTCAGTCATAACTGATGGATTTCTTTTCTTGCCCCTCTGCATCTGGTGACCTAGATATTCAGACATGAAGTCCTATAAATTGTTTTCCCAACTCTACTGTGAGTGCTGTCTTCCTTTCTCTTTCCATGCTGAGAGGACCCCTCCATTAGTCTCATTCATCTGAAACCTTCCTTTCCTTGGCTTCCAGATTAATACTTAGATCCTGCCCTTCCCTGAATAAAAATACCCTGTGACTTGTCATTGCCTATATGACAAGAGAAAGTCAACTGTTTGGCCTTCCTTTCAAAGCATAAACAGGTCAATTATGACCAATCTTACCTCTCAGTGCATACCAGCAAGTATCCTTTTTTTTTTTTTTTTTTCCAGTTTGGTTTCCTCACAGGTACCTGAGCACATCATGCCTGTTTGAACTCACAGTTCAAACTGTGAGTTTGAATTCAGTTTTCCAACCTGTCTCACCAAGTGCTTATTCACTTGAGCAAAGGCAAATTCATCTCTACTGGGATGAGTCCCATCTCTCAGGAACTTAGGTGAATCCTGAGCAGGGATAAGAAGAAGCTGGCTTGATGAAATGCACTTCCTCTAATCTTGTACCTTCAGTTTCTTACTAATTAACTATCCTCTGACCATTTTCCTGTGGTTTTTCCGTCCGCCCTTGTTATCTCTTTTGCCTATTTCTGGTGTCTGATATTGTCCCGCCTCCTTGCCTACTCTGTTGTCTTCTACTTTCTATTCTATTTTCTGTTCATACCTTCACAGGTTTTTCACCTGAATAGAGAACCACAGTGCTTCTCTGTCAGTGCTATCTCTGTGGACACGTCTCAACCCCTCAGATTTCCATGCTCTATCTAGTTTAATCCACACAACGCTAAGAGTTAGGTACTATAATCTCCAGTTTATTGATGAGAAAAGTGAGATTTTTGAAGGTTAACGTTCCCCAAGTACCACATAGATAATAAAAGATGAAGTCAGGATTCGAACTCATGCAGTGATTCAAAGACTATTGCTCTTAACTATGTTGTCTTCACTTAACCCAACTCCCACTTTGAAAATACACATTTCATATCTTTGGAAAATTATAATTTCCCAGGATCCAGTGGTACGGTTTTTATTTCTTTTATGTCTACCATATCCTTAGTGTGGATCTAAGCACCAAAAAGGCCTCTAATAAAAATATCTTCTTGAAGAGAATCAGATAGATTCAGGTGCTGAGCCATGTCATTGAGTCTTTAGGTGCTTTAATGGTCTAAACCTGCAGTGTTTAGCACCAGAGCTGCTAGCCATCTACAGTGATTAAAATGTAAATTACCTACAAATAAATGAAAAATTTAGCACCTCAGATACACTAACCATATTTTAGGTGCCCAATAGCTGCATGTGAGTAAATTTAAATTACGTAAAATTAAATAAAATAAAAACTCAGTTTTTCAGTCTCACTCGATACATTTCAAGTGCTCAATAGCCCAAGTGGCTAGTGGCTACTATCTTAGACAATACAGACACAGACCATTTCCATCGTTGATGGAAGATTCTATTAGTTAGTGCTGGCAATGTTCTATTTCCCCCAACATATCCCATCATCCTATGCAGCCAAAGACTAAGGATTACTTTCTAAACACTTAGTAAGAATTAATTTATGTAGTGGTTAAGAACCTGGGCTCTAAAGCCAAATCCTGGTATTGCAACTTACAAGTTATATGGCCTTGGATATGTCACTTAACTTATCTGGTCTCAGTTTTCCCTTCTGTACGATAGGGATCATAATATGAACTACTTCATAGGATTGTTTTAAGGATTAAAAGTATAAAGTGATTACAGTACTTCCTGGTTAAAGTAAGTGTCCCACTGCTGTTAGCTATTATTGCTATGGATGTAATGTTCTCTTGAACGAAAGCCAGAACCACAAAGATAGGTGAATAAAGTTTCTTACAACTCTCTCATAGTTTTAGAAGTTGGATACTATGATTGTAATTAAGTAGCAAGACACATTTAAACATTCTCTCATGGCCAACTTCGGGAAATATATATCTGGATTTTCAGTCAATAAAGGTAGTATTAGGCACATGTTAAATTGGATCACCAAAAATTTGCCAAATATTTTACTCAATCAACACAGTGATTCAATAAAAAATACTACCAGGCTGATTAATGAAGGGACATGTGTATTTCACTTTGTAGAATTACCTTTCAGAGGTCAAGTCCTGACCTGAACCCTCAAAATGCACTGTGTATTAGTATTTGTAGAATTAGTCCTAACATTCTTAGGACTAATGACAATTTCAGTTGGGTATTGTACATAGGTTTTGGATGATGGAATATGTTTCTACGACTATGTTAACACAGAAGAGTTTGAAACACTAAGCTGTTTTAAAAATAAGGAACTAGGGGCGCCTGGGTGGTTCAGTCGGTTAAGCGTCCGACTTCGGCTCAGGTCATGATCTCGCGGTCCATGAGTTCAGGCCCCGCGTTGGGCTCTGTGCTGACTGCTCAGAGCCTGGAGCCTGTTTCGGATTCTGTGTCTTCCTCTCTCTCTGACCCTCCCCCATTCATGCTCTGTCTCTCTCTGTCTCAAAAATAAATAAACATTAAAAAAAATTAAAAAAAATAAAAATAAGGAACTAATGTAACAGTAATCGAGAACATTGAATTTGGAAAACCATGGAGACACATGCATAAGTGATAATATCAAGAACTCCCAACAGCCTTCACCAGTTGATGGTTCTGGATTTTGAGAATACTCTTCCTATTGAAGTCAATGAATTATCTTCTGGAACTATGGTCCTGCTACCCTGGGAGAAAAGACTTCAAGCTGGCATGTAACTACCAGAGAGATAGATGTAGGGCTGAGATAGGGCAGGGTCACTTACTGATTGAGTCAATCTGAAAACCACATCAGCTCTGGCAATCACTGCTACATCCCGAAGTCTCTCACATCTACTAACTTATTCATGCCATCCAATAGTATTCTCAGGCCTCTCATTACATTACTCTAATTGCTCTATTTCCTAAGTATTGAGATTTTAGTAGTGAATACTGACTGACTTTGTTGGCATTTAATTATCAGTGTTATCTTTCTAGAAGATCCTGCACCTTAAAGAATAAAAATGTGATGCAGATAGATACATCCCTTCTTGGTGTAATGTCATATATTCAATTACTTATTTTCATTTCTTTTTGTAATATTCACTTCTTCTGAGGTTATAATAAAGAACATTCTTAGCGTAGCAAATTATTTAAATCCATGCAGAGAAAAAAATCGAGGACATATCTTTTTTTATGTGGGATTTATATATAAGCTGTTATTTGAAGGACAAGGAATATTTCATGCTCTATTTTAATTTAAATTCTCTCCTGGCCACCTTACCAAGTATCTGTAGGCATGATATTTTTAAATGAATTATAAGCTCAAAGTTTTCATATATCATGAAGGTTCTCAAAGTTTAAATTACTCCCAAGGACATTTATATCCATTTCCCTTTTAGAGTGACCAATGAAAACATGCCTTTACCCATCAGAATAATTCATGGGGCCATCTCTTCTAACCTGGCTTCCACCCCTGGCTCCTTGGAGGGTTGTTCATAATAAACAAACCACAAAGACAGCATGATGAGGATAATAAGGTTCTAAAAGTCTCTATAATTGTTAAAGAAACAAGCCTGAGGAAAATTAAAGCTAGTTTCAAAAATGACTCAAACATAAAGACATGATCAGCAGTTCTGCTCTTGAGATAATCGTGAATTAAAGGAGCTTTTAATGCAATTGGAAGATATAGATAGATATATAGATAGATGATAAGTAGATATGTAATTATTCACATATACATATGTGTAAATGTGACATTTAGGGGAAAAGAAATCTAAGTACCCTCATTAACACTACTATTATTAAGACATTTTAACATAGCATTGCAATATCACACAAGCATTTATTATTTGGGTTAAAACAAAGATTTTCACTTCAGCTAGTAATCAGGATTTTAACAGTGATCTAAATGTCTCAGAAGGTAAACCACTCCTTTATTCTATTAAATCAGTCACCTCATGAAGGACTTTTTGGTTATGGTAGCCCTGGGGCTTGTTATAAGTTTGTTATTTGTGAATAGCCACGTAGTTTAATGCTTTAACAACCCACATATTTAGCTCCATTTATATTTCTTATGTTCTAGTTTCTTCAATTTCTTCTAGTTCAATTTCTAGTTCTAGTTTCTTCTTCTAGTTCAATTTCTTCTACCTCATGCTCCTCTTATTTCCTGGAATTGAAATTGCTAAGAAAGTCATCAGGCTAATGTTTAGAGTGTTGAATTTTACCTGGGATCCTGGGTCTTTTGGAATCTATTTAATTCCATTCTGAGGAATCATCAAATGTTTTCTCTTGGGATGCCAAAAGCCAGACATCCTGTGTTTTAGCTCAAAGCTGAGACATAACCGTGAAAACTAGCAAAATTTATTAAAATCAGATGTCAATCATTACAAACAAAGTCCTTTGGATATAATTATCAAATTAAACCACTTACGCATAGAAAACACTGAAATTGAAGTGTAAATTAGAAGCAAAATCCCCAATACAAAGGCAATTCTCATCATCTGTGGTATGGTCTGCTTTCTCCTGGTAAACTAAATCCTTCTGTTGTTGGTTCTCATAGGAATTGGAGAGCTTAATAAGGTATAAGAGATATTTCAGTGAACTTCCTATTATAAATGGAGTATCTTACATCCTAGAGAATATTAGACTTGCAAAAATAGTTATGCCTTGTTATAGGCCATTGGTTGGTGTCATATTATATACCACCATGGATTCCAACATGAAAGTCTAGTTCAGAATATCATATTTGCAGTCATCAGTAATTATGAATTGTATAGAAGTCGAGTATGTGGGAAGTGGGATAGATATATGTACAAGAGGAAACTGTACATATACGTACAGAGGCACTGGAGGCAAAGGAAATACACATGCACCTTGAATGACTACTTGTCTACTGCACCAAATAATTTTAGGACTGATGTGCTTTGCCTGCTTCGATCCGGGAGAAAATTTGCCTGATGCAGAACAGAAATTGTAGTCCCATGAATCCTTTGAGTTGTTGCCTCAAGATGAACATTAGTGAGTGTTCAGAGGTTAAGAAACGCCTGCCGCAGTGTTTGTCTAATAGCCTCATACAAGATAGCACCATCAAGGCATTAACCCTATTGCACCACATAAAAACACTTTCACATATGCAGAGTTCAGAAGTAAACCATTTTCTAAACGTAGGAAATTGATAACAAATGCAGCTCGTGAAAGGCTGCTGGGTACCAGCCAAGTGTTTTCTTTCTTGCTTTCTTCTTCTCTCTCTTTTTTTTTCTCACTGAGGAGTTAGTACTGCTTGTGGATTCTGCCAGCATCACAGAGAGAATACAACATATGATAAATGTCCATGAGAAATGAGAAATATTGAATCAATGACTATAAAAGGAAGGCAGGAGCTGGGTGGGGTTAGATTTCAACTGAGAAAATCAAGTGGTTTTTTTTTTTTTTTTTTTTTAATATCCCTCTTGCTGCTTTTAGGAATGCACATGAGCAAAAGCAAGTTCTGTAGGTAATGGTGAGATCAGATTCTAAAATAATTGCTTTGGCTTTTGTTCCTCAATTTAAGAGTTGTGTTTCTAGACTGTATTTGCAACCAAGCTCTTGTCTTATACAAAGTGGAGACCAAGATACCTTGAAGCTTGCTGCTAAATACAATTCTTAATTTTTTTCTTTTTCTTTGGTTGAAAGGAAATGATTTTCTATGTTTAGGGTCTAGGGGTTTTTAAAACATGGCATTTCAGGATCTATCAGCTAGAGTCCTATCATATTTACTATGGAATTCTTTGTGACTAAAAATTTGTCAGATTTATATTATAGAATTTCACGTTGAAGAAAGTCTTTGAAAGAGGAGCATCTTATACAAATGCTTGAAACGGTGCCCTGTGTTTATTTTATATCCTGCTGAAATGCAACATCACACAGTGCTGTGTATTTTATAAAAAGAGAATCCAAGTTTATTTACTAGAAACAATAAATGTTTTTCTAGCAACATTTCCCCCAAAGTTGTGAATCTACAAAATACCTTGCAGATAAACAACTCTTTCAGGTCCTAAGAAAGTAATTTGTACACCAAAGTAGCCATTTATTACATGACACTAGTCATTTGACTGACCTAACACAGCTTCCTTGCGGCTGGCTCTAATTTACAACTTGATAGCAGCTGTCACAATGAAGGAACCAGGTTCATTATCTGATTTGTTTCTGCCATCCCTGCACTCACGAGTCCATTAACATCAGGGATATGTGTTTTTTAAATTACTGAATTAGTCATACTTCCATTAAAAGAGTAGACTTACAAAGTAAAATAGAACAGCTCTTACTGCATTCCCTTCCATTTCTCTGTCTAGTTGTTTCCATTTATTCCATCAGAGAACATACAGTGAGCCATATTCTCAGCAGGCAGGGTCTCATCTGCTCTAGCCTCATGCATAAACCAGAACAAGGTCCATACCAGCTACTTAGTAAACATCTGTTGTATTAATGAATCTCAGAAGATGAATGGATAATACCCACTGCAGGGTCTCTAGGCCAGGCACAGGTGTAGTGCCCACCTTGCACTCCATGTTTGATGCTCTCATGCCAGTTTGCTGTCTTTAGGATGCCTTACACTTAATAACTGGCTAGTTGGAAAGGAAAAAGAAAGCCCAGAAAGTTTGATATCACTGGATTGTCTGGACTATAAGTGCTCAAGACCTAAACTAAAAATCAAGCTGCTTTGCTGGCTTTTCCCTTCCTCCCTCCCTCCCTTTCTTCCTACTGTCCATCCATCCTTCCTTCCTCTTGCTCTGTCTCTTCCTTCCTCCCTCCTTCCCTTCCTTCCTTCCTTCCTTCCTTCCTTCCTTCCTTCCTTCCTTTTCTCCTCTTCCGTCTTCTCCTTTTTACATTGGAGAGTATCTATATATTAGGGACCCAACCTTCTCTTTACAAAAATTAACACAAATTCTCTGAATCTTCTCAGTTCAAGTCAGTGACAGTGGTAGTGATGAGACTTGATCACAAATCGTTTAGAAA
Organism: Acinonyx jubatus; assembly: GCF_027475565.1. Taxonomy (NCBI): domain Eukaryota; kingdom Metazoa; phylum Chordata; class Mammalia; order Carnivora; family Felidae; genus Acinonyx; species Acinonyx jubatus. The sequence continues at coordinate 64,952,394 of NC_069380.1, read as the reverse complement.
ATAAATCAAATAAGTATTTATCAATCACTGACTGATCATACCAGACTATTGAAACTGTCATAGGCTACTTGTAAAAATTTGGGGCCCATACAGTATTCCACCAATTCTGTATGTTACAGCTATTCTACATCAATTATGTCTGACAACACTAATTCAATACTGTCTTCTTTACTATTTTATTCTATATTTACCAAGGTACAGCTTCCCCAACACCCTAGACTAGATTAAGTTCCCTGCTGAGTAGAAACTTCTCATCCTGTGCTTCCAGTTTCCTAACACTTTATCATAGTTGATTATAATTAATGTTAACTACATTAAGTTCCCCTAGCATACAAAAAAAGCATGTGTCTAGCTTATTCAATATATCAGGCATTGAATTAATAGGTTAAGATCATTAGAGTCTTACTAACTGGGATAGTAAATTATTAGGGTGCATTGTTGGGACACAAACATCTTCAGTTCTCACTTTTATGGAACTATAGTGATAAGTTTCTCTTATGCTTGCAGTAATAAATATCCTCTACTATTTCAGTGATAAAAAATATTACAAAACAAACAGCATTTTTGCCTTTGATCTTATCAGCACTTTTGTCCCCACACCCTTGTTTTCTTTCTCCATTTTTTTTACAGTCTATTAAGTGTTCGAAGGTACCAGATGTTTGGAGGAGGCTGTCCCACATATCCTAGATTTGAAATTAGATGCAAGATTTATTGCAGCTACAAAAATATAATTTCAGCCTTAACTTTTGTGCTCATGAGCTAGGTGTAATCTGCAACACGGCCCCTTGTCAAATAGAATAGCTCTCATCCATGGAGGGTTGGTATCAATGCCAAAGACTCAAAATAACCGCAGGGTATTACTGAAAATGAATTCTGCCCACAAACTGTTTCCTTTTAGGAAATTTTAATTTACATAATAAACATTTTCCGAGAAAAGGCCTTTGCACGCAGGCAACACTCAAAGGCGAGGCTGGAATAAGCTGAGCATGAATTAAAAATTTTTTTTTTAACGTTTATTTATTTTTGAGACAGAGAGAGACAGAGCATGAACAGGGGAGGGACAGGGAGAGAGGGAGACACAGAATCTGAAACAGGTTCCAGGCTCTGAGCTGTCAGCACAGAGCCCGACACGGGGCTCGAACTCACGGACCATGAGATCATGACCTGAGCTGAAGTCAGACGCTTAACCGACCGAGCCACCCAGGTGCCCCAAACTGAGCATGAATTTAGAGCAACACCTGGGGTAAGTGCCTAAGCCGTGCCTGTCAATGCCTCAAATGATGTCTCTTTCTTCCTGCATGGTTCCTAGGAGTGAGAGCAGAGCGGACTGCAAACCACTCTTATGTTTCCCCAGGTCCTGCTTACATCAGGAAAACAATAGAAATGCATCCTGAGTAGACTCTTGATTTTTTTTTTCCAGGATTGCAAAAAAATGAAAATTAAAAAACTATGGAACTTCAGAAGTGAATGGAATACCATTGGGTTTTTTAGCTGAACACTTAGAACATTTTATTTTGTCAGTGAAATACCTTTTTACTGACAAATCCACACAACAACTGAATTCAAAATAAATACAATTCACTTATTTTTTGAGAGAAAGAGAGAGAGCACAAGCAGGTGAGGGGGAGAGATAGAATCTTAAGCAAGCTCCACACTCAGTGCAGAGCCTGATGACGGGCTTGAACCCACGACCCTGGGATCATGACTTGGGCCGAAATCAAGAGTTGGATGCTCAACCGACCGAGCCACCCAGGCGCCCCATAACTCACTTTCAATTAATTTGTGACATAGCAAAGATCATGAGAATGTATCACCGGTTCAATTCTTGTCTTTATTGACCATTGATTGCATCCACTGTTAGCATTTTAGATGAGGACATAAAAAAAAAAAAAACATAAAAATGTACAGACTGGGGCATGAATGCAGCAGATAGAGATGTCATGTGACTGACAGCAACAGGAGTGGAGGAACTGATGGAAAGATGTTAGAAGCCCAAGGGTGATGGGCTACAGATGCCAACCAGAGAAAGGGCTTTCTATGTAATTACTGTTGGATTATTGATTTGCTCACTGGCCTTCCCTGCTGCATTCATGAAGCCTATGACACTGTCATCTCGGATGCATATGTGGAAAACACAGGTGGCATATTTGCCTGATTTCTGTGACAAGTTTGTGAACTTCACATCGGGACAAGTATTAGCAAGAACACATTTTGCTCCAAAATCTATGTTGGTGGTCAATTCTCGGTGCCATAGCAGAGCCAGAGGAAAGAAAAAAGAAGAATTTTCTCACTGATATCCAAGACTAATAAAAAATGAGATATAGAAACAAAGGGTATGAAATATATTAATGTAGGACTAACCACCAGGCTCTCTTTTAGTTATAGTACATCCAACACATGGTGGGTTCAAATCTGGGTTTTTAAATCAAACGGTTTTCCAGACATTCAATTTCACATCTAATTGGCATCCAGGAAAGCCAACTGATTGAAGGTATGATGTTAAAATAGCCAACCAGCACTGAGGAGAAAAAGCCAATAAGGAAGTCACTGTTGCTCTTCCAAATTAAAAGCCTTATAGTCTCATTCTTAATGACGTCCTGCTCTAAGTAACAAAATCCACATGTCCACCTTCCTCAATAAGGTGCAGGCTGAGCAAAGACTATTTAACTGTGCTATAAATTAGGGTAGTTTCAACCAAAAAGTATGAATAATCTATATGACTCAGAGTGATGGCAATGAGGTTTAATCTGGTTTTAAAATGTGGCAATATTTTTAGATTTCTTGATGAGAGTACTTTTTAATTAGCATTATTTGGAGAGTGTCTCTGCCAAAATTAATCTAAATTCATATTTTAGAAGATCGAGTTATTCTTATTACCTTTCTAAAAAATTCATACTCCCGTCCAAAATCTTAGCAAAGAATCATATCATTTCTGAGTTAGAAGGGTACTTTAATGATTAAACTTTTCAAACACTTCCTCATTTTTCAAATAAAGTAACCCAAGATCATGCAGACAGATTCCGTACTCCCACTAAAGGAAGAGAGAACAGTATTTCAATTTATTCTCCCTGAAATGATTTCTGGGATTTTGTTGGATGAGTTCCATTGGAATCTACCCACTCTAAAATTTACTCTTTTTTGCTTAAAACTTCCAAACCATTTTCCCTGGCCTTCCTAAGCATAACAGCATGTTAGCCGGTGGGTTTCACTGCCAAAGGGCAATGCTTGCAACCGAATCCCGTCTTTTGCACGATGAGCTTAGGTTTCGCCACATTCCAACCCATCTTAGATCTTTTTCCTACCCTACCCCAAACTTAGATGTCAGAAGACTTCATGCGTGCCTTCTGGTTTAGAGGTATGCATAAATGATGAAGGCCCCCAGAAGCTAAGGAATTGCCCTGTGATGTGCACCACTCTGCCCGTCACCATGCAATTGCAGTAAATGCAATCGAAAGTACTTTTATTTGAAGGGCTTTTGTCAGAGGGGGAGAAAACACATTCACTCTTTCAAGGCCTGTGCGTTTTCCTGGGAGAAGACTGCCTGTAAAATTTGTCCTTTTATCCTTGGATAGCAATTTGGGAAATATCTTTTGGCAGTGCACTTCACCCTGAGCGATTCCTGCAACCCAAGACCAGAGCCACGACTCACAGACTGTCCCTGCGTCTCCCCCACTTTCCATCGTACCTTCTAAAGACAGGAAGGCTGTCTCACGTTGAGGGCTTGAAGCCCCCTTCTCCACAGCACGAGGAAGAAGATTTGCATATTTCGGCAAAAATACCGCGCTATTTTCATCATGGATGTCCAAGGAAGGAGTGTTTTACTAGTATCTGTGACTATGTTGAGGGACTAGAAATAAGAACTAGTCCTGAGGATTTTCTTTTTAAGGAGATTTTCCCCCCCTTTCCACAGGAACTCCCAGAAACTCGACAAGAGTACTTTTTATCCTTGTCAGAGAGATCAGCTAATTCAACAACGCTCGCTTGTACAATCTTTACCAGGACTGTCCCTCACAAACGTACCAGGGTACCCTGTTTTTCAGGATTTAAAAAAGAAGGAGAAAAATGTCACCTTTATAATTTGCTAGCAGCTGCTTTCTGTTTTTGTTTTTGCACTTAATCCTCTTTTGCATTTAAATCATCACAAAGGCAGACCTGCCCATGGGGCCCCACAACCTCTGGCTGGTAATCTATGTCTCTGTAATCTAGGGCATGGATCCGTCTAAACGCTCCTTACCTATAAACAGATTCCATTCAGTGTCCAGATCAGCCTGATTGGCCAGGCAGCCCTTCATGACGTTCAGGCAATAGTTGTTGCAGGGCCTCACAGTGACAAGTCCCCGGCAGTATGGGCAGTACAGCATCTTCATGAGAGCTCGGATGCAGCCCGGGGTGGGGCTGACCTGCAGAATTATTGACAAGAAAAAAGAAAATCAGAAATAAGAAGGATGAGAGGGAGGAAATTAAAAGAGGTAACTCATTTTCTCCTTGAAAAAAAAAAAAAAAACAAAAACAAAACGGAGAAATGGCTCTCAAAACCTCCAGCAAGTGGAGCAAAGCAACTATTAGAATCTTAACCCTTTGTCATACGTGAGCTCGAAGCCAGTCCACTCCTGTCAAATACTTGGTCGATAGCATAATATTCGATTTTCATCAAATGTCCCCATCAACAGTTTGGTATCTATGTCATCGTAATTCAGCCCTAGAACCTGGACACCATTTCATCGCAATAGAACGTGAAATGAGATAATGCACGTGAAAGCAATTTGCCAAGTTAAAGGCTCCATAAAAATGTAGGTATGAGTAAAGTTTAATGTGACACCTTTAGAAAATTTTCCAACTGGTTATTTGACCCTGTTTCTAAAGGAGGTTGGCAGATACACTTCCTTTGTACCTAACTTTTTAAAAAGGATCGATATCAACCTGTCTGGCATTTCTAAGATCCAGGCCTACTTAGAAGCAATGGAACTGCCAAGGCAATGTCTTCAGGCATTTGAAGCTTTGCAGTTCTGGGCACTTTGTGGAAAATGGACCCCGGTGTTGAATGTAAGGAGAAATCCTTGCAGTAATTCAACTAATGATGGAGTGGCATTTGCCTTGAATAAGAAAAGCTGAGGTTCTTCTGAGTCCATCGGTTCTAAATCACTAAAATCTCTTTTGGACTCATTGAAAATTCTAATTTGACTTCAAGAGGAAAGACTACTTAAAACAGTATGAACCAACAACAGGGAAAAAAAAATACAGAAAACTCTTTTTTTATGACTAGACACAAAATTATTATCACGTTTATTTGGCTGATTCCACCTAATTTTGGTGTTTTCGTCAAATAGCCATATGGTGCTGTTCTTGTGTTCCAGACATGAGAACAAGTCTAACTTGTATCATTTGGATCTCGTGGAGACTTAACAGTCTGATGACACAGAGCTGGGCCCACAGGTGACATTACGTGTCAAGGACATTTAGATATTGACAAAGCGTAACATCAATGTAAAGGTGTACCAATAAAGGGTAGTTCTGCATAAATAGGTACTTTCCACTACTCTGCCTAATCTCCGTCATTTCATCGTTTGCCTAGAAACCGCATTTGAATTTTGTTTTGTTTTGTTTTGATTTCTTTATTTTTTACTGCAGTATTATCTGACACACAATGTCACATTAGTTTCAGGTGTCCAACACTGTGATTCAACCTCTCTATATGTTACGTTGTGCTCAGCATTGGTGTAGTTTCCATCTGTCACCACACAACAGTATTATAGTACCACTGACTATATTCCCTGAGCTGTACTTCATCCCTGTGCCTTGCTGGTTCCCTAACTAGAAGCCTGTGCCTCCCTCTCCCCTTCAGGGATACTGCCCATTCTCCCCCTTCTTCCTTCTGGCAACCATTTGTTCTCTCTAATTACAGGTCCGATTCTGCTTTTTGTTTGTTTGTTTATTCATTTGTTTTGTTTTTTTAGATTCCACATATGAGTGACATCATAGGGTATTTGTCTTCCTACGCGTTTGCGGTTTTTAACGCAAGGCTTCGTTTTGTTGGTAACATTTTCTTACTTTAGGACATATACTGACAAAATCCTTAATCCGTTGTTTCAGAAAATGAAGCTACTTATTATTTATTTATTTATTTACTTAGGCACTGAAGATTCTGGTTGTTCTTTTGAACATGTTTGCATTTTATTTCCAAAATGTTATACAAGTTTTCAAACATACAGAAAAGTTGAAAGACTGTTATAATGTATAATACCCTCGCTCCTAGGTCCCCATTTAACATTTTCCTATACTTACTTTTTCGAATATCCACCCATCCTTCTATCTATCCATTAATCACCTTACTTTTTATGCATTCAAAGTAATATCCTTTTGGTTTTTACTTTTCCTGGTGGTTTAATGTTGGCTTTAATAAAACAGAATTAACAAGATCAGCAATAGAAAGTTAGTGTATTAAGTACTTCAAATCAAATAAGTGAAGTAAAATATAACTGGCCTTACTTTATAAAGATATTTAGAGAATGGTTTAATATCCATGACTTTTAAAATTTATTTTCCAACAGCAAAATTAAACAAAAAAAAGATACCAAAATTGAGGAGTTTGGTGATTTGAAAAAAAAATTTTTTAACATTTATTTATTACTGACAGAGTGCAAGTCGGGGAGGGGCAGAGAGAGCAGCACACAGAATCCAAAGCAGGCTCCAGGCTCTGAGCTGTCAGCATAGACCCTGACCTGGGGCTTGAACCCATGAACTGTGAGATCATGACCTGAGCTGAAGTTGGACACTTAGCTGACTCAGCCACCCAGGTGCCCTGGGGAGCCTGGTGACTTTTAACTTGAGAGCACACTGGTGTCACAGTATCATCCTCTCCAGATAGGCTATTTTGTGAAAATGGCAAATTTTATCCACAACGGAGCAATATTGTCTTAAAAATTTCTTTTATCCACATATATCCCAAGCCAGTCGCAGAAAGTAGAGAAAATAATTCTGTATTTTCCATTCAGAATTTATGTGGAATTTCAAATTCTTATGCATTCTACTTATTTGATATGGTTGCAATCCTACAAACTTGTGCCCACAGAATTTTGTTTTCCATAGCCTTGTGACTTCTGTCGTGACCCTGATGCCTTTCTCCAGAGACCAACTCTGTTTTCACCTGAGCTGGCTATGCAATTTCGTCCTTGGACTGTGTTGGATTTTTGGTTTTCTTGCTATTGGTTTTATAGGATGCTTTGATTCTTCTCACTCAGTATTCCAGTACCAATATGGAGCACGTGTCAATACCTGGGATGCCAATTTGAGATCTTTTAGGCTGTAGGGACTCTGTCACCCTCATAACCTGCACTGCTCTGCAAAACAAGAACATCGTTAACAGGCATTGTAATGATGATTTAGGCACTCAGGAAGAGCCTTGTGAATTGAACTCTCTATTGTGTTCCTCAATTTCTTGGCCACACTGAGATTCAAAGAAAAAAAGAAAGACAGTTTTATCCCTCTTGGCATTCAATTGTTACTTTTTAAATTTGTTTTCAAAGGCTATTGATAGCATTAATTCCTAAGCTTTTTTTTTTTTTTTTTTAATTGTGTTGGAACCAGTACAATTTTCTCAGTCTGACATTTTAGAAGAGTCTCGTCTCCAACTCAGGGTAGCAACCAACAGAGAAAATTGAACAGCCTTAATAACCTACAAGAACAATGTTGTTCAAGTTAAATGTGGGTCTCTCAGTACTTTTGGAAATGACATCCCTCCTGGTCAAATAAAGGGCATTTGAAGAAGAAGAAAATGGAGTGTGGAGCATCAAAGTTTAAGCTTTCGTGTTCACAGACCCATATTTTTTGAATTGACACAACTGCATGCTTGAATTAAAATAAAAAAAATCATCACTTCAAACTGAAGACTTTTATTTTTTTTATTTAAAAAAATTTTTTTTTAACGTTTATTTATTTCTGAGACAGGGAGAGACAGAGCATGAACGGGGGAGGGTCAGAGACAGGAAGACACAGAATCTGAAACAGGCTCCAGGCTCTGAGCTGTCAGCACAGAGCCTGACACGGGGCTCGAACTCACGGACCGCGAGATCGTGACCTGATCTGAAGCTGGCTGCTTAACCGACTGAGCCACCCAGGCGCCCCCAAACTGAAGACTTTTAGAAGTAAGTCTTTGAAAAGAAGGTTGTTTTAAATGCTAATTGTGTGAGGGATATTTCTATTTTTAAATATTTACTGGTGTTTTATAATTGGGCTATAGCAAATTTTAAAAAATATTTTTATATTTAAATCAATATAGACTCACAAGATGATGCAAAAAGAGTGGAGTCTTGGGTACCCCTCAGTCACCAATGTCACTTGATGGTGACATTTCAAATAACTGTGGTAGGATATCTAAACAAGGAAATTCATTGGTATGTTACCACAAACTGGTCTATAGCCCTTATTCAGTGTTCATGAGTTTTTCAACCTGCTTTCAAAATAAAGGAGTTCTAAAAACTCACATTTAAAATTTAGAATGGAGTAATATCTCTAACATATAGTGTGGCAAATTTATAAAAATTGCAAACAATTAGGCCAAAAATTTCCCACTAAAGAAAATGTGTTCATTTAGAAAAAATAAAGAATATAATCCATGTTGAGAAACAACATGTTGAATGTCTTTTTAGTTAATGTGGATATTTTACTATTTTTGAAAAATGTAGCTGTAACTCCTTAGATATTGAAACTAGACTGGGAAAGGGCACCTGGGTGGCTCCGTCAGTTAAGTGTCTGACTTCGATTTGGTAGGGAAAATCTGTTGTATGATGGCCAACAGGACTGATAAGGGAATTTCAGTCCCAGCCTGAAGACTTCCCTTCCAGACTCTTGTTCCACCCTGCTTGCCTCAGGTGCCAAATAACTACTGTTGGGAAAATAAGTAAAGTTCTGCACCATAAGATGGCTGATGGGACTAAAACAAACTCTAGTTCCCAACTTAGAGGCTTCTCTTCTGGGTTCTTCCTGCCTTGTTTGCCACACACGCGAAAGTCATCACAAATGCGGAAGATGACGCTATAAATTACCCTTCCCACCTGCATTTGGCTCAGGTCTCTGGGGAATGATCTCCTCTGAGCCCACTGGTGTAAAATAAACCTCCTTCCTTCCAAGATCTCCGAGTGCCGGTTGGTTCTTCTGCCGGGTGATCCAGACCAGTTTCCGTGATAGATTCAGGTCATGATCTCCCGGTTCAAGTCCCACATCGTGCTCTGTGCTGACAGCTCAAAGCCTGGAGCTTGTTTCAGATTCTGTGTTTCTCCCCCACTCATGCTCCCTCTCTGTCTCTCAAAAATACATTAACATTAAAAAAAAAAGAAAGACTGGGAAATAAACTTAGGTAAATCAGTAAATTGGTAAGTGTATAAAAGTGGTATCCACTTGCTATGAATATTTATTTGTGCTGTCACCTAACTTTTACATGCTGTCCTTCACCACTAGAATGACTTTGTCAAGAATGCACAACAATGGGGGGGGGGGGTTGGAGAACAGTCAATGGTTCCTACTCCATTATCCTACGATCGAAAAGATACACACAAGTTGGTGAGTCTACCAAGTAAGATTCCAATATCATTTCCCTGCATCTTGGGTTTAGACCTTCTGTTAACTTCTTCTGAAGCTGTTTATATATAATGACATTAATAATCATTTTATAGATGCTATTATAATTGACTAGTTTCAATAATCATATAATTTATAACTAAGCTTTCTTCCAAAATAACATAAAAATAAATAACATAAAAATAATTGAGCTCTCAGGTTACAACCTTGTGGTTTTTTCTTGATGTTGTTTGTGTTTCTTTTTTAAAAGATTAAAGCAAGATACACTGAAACATGGCAAGAAGTATAAAAAGAACCCTTAATAAAACTGTATTGAGAGAGACGACTAAGACTTATTTACCTGGTTCATCACGCGTATCAAGATGTTGTAGCAAGTAATTCTTACATTTTCTAAATGTGATTTGAGGCATAGCACACCCATAACCAAAAAACAGAAATTCATTTCATGTTCTTAATATATGTAAGATTTTTTGTATCTGAACCAGCATTTATGCATTGATGCTCATGTTAGCTATTTTTAATAGCAGCCAATGTAAAATACATCTATTACTTAGAATATTTTTAGAAAACAAGACATGTCCAAGTTATAAATCTATATACACAATGAACATATACTTAGTAAGTGCTTGTTTCTATGGAAATCATACAGCCAAAATAATCAAATAAATCTATTTGTCTTCTTCTGCTCCCAAAAGACACACAAGTTAATGTAAGTAAACTATTTAACCAGAACAAATTAAAACTGTGTTTTGAGCAAGACTCCATGCCATTCTCCATAGTTTCTAATCTAGGGTTGTAAGAAATGATGAGGTATTTCTACTCACCATCTTAACATACCATGAAATTCTGAAGGATCTTCTTGAGGTCCTCAAGAAAGATTAGATTCCATTCAAAGTAGTTTTATATTAAGTAATTTTAATTTTTTTAAGCAGCCTATACCCTGTAAAGAGGCTCTGTAGTAAGTTCATGAGAACTCAAATCTCTTTCTTCTTTGTTCAGTCATGCAACTTTCATTCATCCAGTATTCATGGGGATGAATAAAAGAGATCTCCAATGTCAGGATGCTCAGATTACATTCATTTCCAGATCACTTCAGGGAAAAACTTATGTGTCTTGGTGAAGTGCCATGGAAAGGGAACCCAGGAAAGGGCATTTAGTGTAGAAGGGGGAAGCAGGGTCCCCAGGGAAGGCTTCTGAAGGAAGTCATGAAACAGATGTCTGTAAGAGAAGCACAGGAGGTAGACAACATCACAGAAATGGTAGAGTTGGGGCTGCTGAGAATCAGTCCTTCCACTGAAGCAACCAGTAAGCTAGCAAAAAATGACAGAATCAGCTTTCTTAGAATTTGAAGATTTAGTTGCAAACAAAACAAAACAAACAAACAAACAAACAAACAACCTACAGCAGCCAGGAGAGCGCTTAATAAAGACAGAGACTGCTAAATTTCAGTAAAAAGGTGCTGCTAAACCTCAAGCCTTAAGATATTTATAAAGGTTATAATCATATGAAGTATCTTCTCTGACTATAAATACCATGAAGCTGGAAATTGGTATCAGAAGGAAAACCAGAAAATTCACAAACATGTGGAAATTAAACCACACACTCTTATATAACCAATAGGTTAAAGAAGAAACCAGTAGGGAAATTAGAAAACACTTAGGTGAACAAAAATGAAAACACTTATGAAAACAAAAATAAAAACTTATTGCCATAAATGCCTACATTTAAAAGAGAATATCTCAAATCAATAACTCATGTTGTACATAAAGGATTTACAAAAGAAGAGCAAACTAAAAGCAAAGTTAGCAAAAGAAAGGAAATGATGAAGATTAGGACGGAGAAGAAACTTGAGTTTCAGTTTGTTCTTTTTCCAGTTCCTTAAGGTATAAAGTTAAGTTATTGATTTGAGATCTTTCCTCTCCTAGAAGGTGGGAGAGAAGTGGGATCAGCTCTCCCTCTGAGCCTCTAAAAAGAATCAATTCTGCCAATACCTTGGTCTCAGACTTCTGGCCTACTGAACTGTGAGGGAATACATTTCTGTGGTTTTAAATCACTGGTGGTAAGTTATGGTGGCCAAGAAAACTAATGAACACACCAACAAATTAGATAACCTGGATGAAAGAGGCAAATTACTAGAAATATGACCTACCAAGGCTAAATCATGAAAAATTAGGAAATATGAAAAGATCTATAATAAGTAAAGAGGTTGGACTGGTATCAAAAGCCTGCCAACAATGAAAAACTCTGGACCAGGTGGCTTCACTGGTGAATTCTATCAAACACATAAAGAAGAATTAGCAAAATCCTTCCTAAACTATTCCAAAATACAGAAGACAAGGAACATTTCCTAATTCATTCTTAGAGACCAGCATTACTTGATAGCAAAGCCAGGCAAAGACATAGGAGGAAAAGAAAACTGTAGACAGATATGCCTTTATAATAGTAGATGAACAACAAAATACTAGCAAACTGAATCCAACAATACATTAAAAAAAATTATACACCACGACCAAGTGGAGTTTATCCCAGGAATGCAAGGGAGGTTCAAGATAAGAAAAATAAATCAATATAATAAATCATATTCATAGAATAAAGGGAGAAAAACCCACATGGTAATCTCAGTTGATGCAGAAAAAGCTTCCGACAAAAGCTACCACTCATTCATAATAAGTACCTATGGAAAATCCGGAATAGAAGGGGACTTCCTAAACATAATAGAGACCATTTATGAAAAACCGACAACTGACATCATTCTCAATGGTGAAAGAGTTCCCCTAAGATCAGGAACAAGACAAGAAGGCCTGCTTTCACCACTGTTTTTCAAGATAGTACTGAAAACTCTAGCTAGAGTCATTAAGCAAGATAAAGAAATACAAGTTGTCAATTTGAAAAGGAAGAACTAAAACTATCTCTATTTGCAGATGACATGATCCTACATCCAGGAAATCCCAAGCATTCACAAATAATACCTTATTGGAGTTAATAAATGAATTCAGCAAAGTTGCAAGGTATAAGATCAACACACAAACATCCATTGAGTTTTTAACACTAGCAATAAACAATCTGAGAAAGGAAGATAAGAAAACAATTTCAGGGGTGCTTCGGTGGCTAGGTCGGTTAAGTGTCTGACTCTTGATTTTGGCTCAGGTCATGATCTCATGGTTCGCGAGATTGAGCCCTGAGCTGGGCTCTGTGTTGTCAGCATGGAGCCTGCTAGGGATTCTTGCTCTCCCTCACTCTGTGCCCCTCCCCTGCTTGCTCATGTGCTCTCTCTCTCTCTCTCTCTCTCTCTCTCTCTCTCTCAAAATAAACAAATAAAAATATTTAAAGAAAAAAGAACAATTTCATTTACAATAGTATAGTATCTTACAATAGTATCTAAAAGAAAAAAATACTTAGGAGTAAATTTAACCAAAAAGATGATAGAATTTTACATTGAAAACTAGTAAGCATTGTTGAAAGAAATTAAAGAATACCTGAATCAATGGAAAGATATCCTGCATTCATGTGCTGGAAGACTTAATATTGTTAACATAGTAGTACTACTCAAAGTAATTTATAGATTCATTGCAAACCTTATTAACATTCTAATAGTTTTTCGTTGTGGAAATGGAAAAGCCAGTCCTCCAATTCATATGGAATTGCAAGGACCCAAAGAGCTGAAACAATTTTGAAAAAAAGAAACACATTTGGAGCAATTGCATTTTCTGATTTCAAAAAGTACAACTTGCTACAAAGCTAAAGTCATCAAAACACTGTGGTATTATCCAGCAATCTCACTTCTAGGTATTTATTCCCCCCCTCCCCCAAATTGGAAATAGGTTCTGGAAGAGATATTTGCATTTCCATGTTCATTGCAGCATTATTCACAATACTCAGGTGGTAGGAGCTCCTAAATGTTCATTGACTGATGAGCGGCTAAGCAAAATGAGGTTTGTTCATATGATGGAGTATTATTCATTCTTAAAAAAGGAGGAAATCCTGCCACATGCAACAACCTGGATAAACCTTGAGTACATTATACTAAGTGAAATAAGCCAGTTACTGAAGGACAAATACTACAAAATTCTACTTACATGAAGTATCTAAAAGTAGTCAAACTCATAACAGCAGAAAGCAAAATGGTGGTTGCTGGGGCTGTGAAGGAGAGGGAAATGGGGAGTTGCTAATCAAAGGACACAGAGTTTCAGTCATGCAAGATGATAGAGTTTCAGAGATCTTTTGTACAACTATATGCACATAGTTAACAATATGTATTGAACACTTAAAAATTTGTTAAGAGGGTAGATCTCATGTATTTTCTCACAATCATCATCATCATCATCATCATCATCATCATCAAAAGTGTGGTACTGGCATGAGGATAGACATTTAAATCAATAAAACAGAGTTGAAAGACCAGAAATAAACATACATGTTTATGGTCAGTTGGTTTTTACAAGGATGTGAATATCATTTAATGGATTAAGAATAATGTCTTTAGGGGCACCTGGGTGGCTCAGTCGGTTGGGCGGCCGACTTCGGCTCAGGTCAAGATCTCGCAGTCCGTGAGTTTGAGCCCCGCGTCAGGTTCTGTGCTGACAGCTCAGAGCCTGGAGCCTGTTTCAGATTCTGTGTCTCCCTCTCTCTGACCCTCCCCCGTTCATGCTCTGTCTCTCTCTGTCTCAAAAATAAATAAACGTTAAAAAAATTTTTTAAAAAGAATAATGTCTTTAACAGATTGTATTGGAGCAACTGGAAGTCCTCATGAAAAACAATGAAGTTGGACATGACCTCAGAACATGCACCAAAATTTCTCAAAATGGCTGAATAACCTAAATATGATCAAAACCTATACAGCTCTTGGAAAAACCTACATAGGGTAAATCTTAATGACCTTTGATTTCGCAATGTATTTTTAGATATGATTCCAAAAGAAAGAAAAATAAATTGGGCTTCATTAAAATTAACAGGTTTGTGTATCAAAGGACATTGTCATGAAAGTGAAGACACAACCTAGCAACTAGACGGAAATGTTTGCAAATTATATGTCCAATAAGGGTCTTGTATTCAGAATATATACCAAACTCCTAAAATTCAGCAACAAAAAGACAAACAACCCAATAAAAAAAAAATCAAATGATTTAAATAGACATTTCTCCAAAAAAGATACAAAATGTCCAAGTAGCTCATGAAAAGATGCTCAACATCATTAGTTGCTACAGAAAGAACATCAAATTGAGATATTACTCACACCCCTAGGATGGCTCTAATAAAAGAGACAGACAATAACACACACTGACATGGATGTGGAGAAATTGGAACCCTTATACATATCGCTGATGGGAATGTACCATGGCAGCCACTTTGGAAATATAAATTACCATATGACCCAGCAATTCTAGTCCTAGTTATGTACTCAAAAGAAGTGAAAATATATGCCATACAAAAATGTGTACATTAATGTTTATAGAAGTATCTTAGCCAAAACCTGGAAACATTTAGTTTAATCATTTGTCAATTTATTTCCATCAATTGATGAATGGATAAACTAGATGTGGTATTTCCATTCAGTAAAATATTATTCAGCAATTAAAAGGAATGAAATTCCAAGATGCTGCATCATTGATGAACTTTGAAATAACATTATGCTACACCGACGAACTTTGAAACTACATTAAGTCAGTCACAGAAGAACATGTGATTTCATTTATACACAAAATGTTCAGAACAGACACATTGATAGTTACAGAATGCAGTTAGTGGTCGTCAGGGGCCAGGGTGAAGGATGGAAGAAACAGAGTTTGGGGGTGGAGAGTGACTGCTAACAGGTAGAAGCCTTTTTGTGTGATGGAAATGTTCTACAATTAAATTTCAGAGACATAAACAGTTGCCCAATACTGTACTGATATACGAAATACCACTGACATTTACACTTCAAATACCATTTACATTTACCAGTAAACTTTATGGTATATAAATTGTATCTCAATAAAGCTGCATGAAAGACAGACAGAAGTGCCTTTAACTAATAAATTCCTACTACCATATTTATAAGTTTTACAGAGGAATTACTGAGCTAGAGATACAATTCTTTATCAGCTAACTAGAGCTTTATTTAGCCATGGGGTTATATAAAAATTCTTTAAATAGTGTTAACCTTGAATTACATTAATGTACAAATTTTTGTATGGCATATATTTTCACTTCTTTTGAGTACATAACTAGGACTAGAATTGCTGGGTCATTGCTTAGTTTGATGTGCATGACCTGAATGAAATTTTCACACTTTCTTTCAAGAAGTCATCTATTGTTTCAACTGGTGCTTAACGGTGGCTTGGAAATGAGTTACTGAGTATACTAACAGAAAACCTTTAGGCCATCCAATTCAGTTTGAATGTTGATTAAAATGTGTATGCTCTAAAACCATCTTCTCTCCATTTTGTACCATTGAGAGAGAACAAGGATAAGACAGAAAACAATCATGAATTGCAAATCAGAGCCTGAAGGAGACATATTCCCTATGTGGATGACAAATGTTTGTAGCACCATCATGATGAAAATTCAGCCTATTTTTAAAAATGTAATTTACTTATTAGCTAGAAACTCCCTAGAAAAGCATGAGGCTTATGAAGCATTTGCAAGCCATAAACTGATTGAACTTGTTGGGTCTGGGAGAAAACGAACAGACCTAATTTGCATACCTGATAGCTGTAACTGCAGAATTTCCAAAGCCAAGTCTAAGTATCATCGAGGCTGTACAACACTTAAAAACAAAATGAGGACGTAGGAAGTGAAGTGAGTTAAGGTCTACATCAGTTCTTGCCAGCTCTGTTAGTGCTTGTCAGATTATGTCACAAATTCAATGTTACCTAGATCCAGTTTCTGTACTTAATTTTATTCCTTAAAACATAAGTAAAACTGCCACAGAAGTTAGTAAGTAAATATTATTATTCATTTTGGAAGAGTTCCAAATAGCACTTAAATAAATCACACACACACACACACACACACACACACACAGAATGGATATTTCTCATCGTTGGAACAAAACAGCTCTTTCTGCTAGTTAAATATGTATTTCAGAGGGCTTTCTAATGTGTTTACCCAATAGAACAGAACATCATTTTAATTTTACCTTGCTCCATCACCATGAGGTCTTGGTGATATTGCCTTTTATATGTGCAGTCTGCTTGACATTCTAAACTTTACCCAAATGTAAATTTTCAAATGTGAACACAGAATGTAAAATAAGATCCCCAAGTATCTCATCAGGGAATAGTCGTCTTCCTCAGTCAGATATTATAGTTTAAATATTACTTCATTTAGAAGAAACATTTTAGCGATGACTTTCAATATGAGTATGAGAATCCACATTGGTAAAAGCTATGAATCCTAGCCTCTGTGCAGTGGAACTATCATATTTATAATGTTTCTGCTTTGGAATACATACCGTCTGCCTTGAAAGTAAGGGGATGTGGTGTTTTCAAGAAAGTAAAACCAAATCACTCTCACTCATTCTCTAATGAACATGTATAACTTTAAACGCCTAGTGTAAGGAGCTGGCATATGGTAGGAGGTGAATAATATTAAAATATGTCTGATAGATACAGGAAAATAGACAAATGCCATAATGTGTTTTGGTAATTTTTGATGCACAACACATGGATATGAATTTTGTGTTAATCTTTATCTCTCTCCCTCTCCAGTTCTCCACAAATAGGAATATGCCTTCCTGCCAGTAGCACTGATGTTATCTAGCGTATGGATAATATAGTTATTAGCACACATAGAGATTCACATTAGTCATTTTATTTCCTTTTTTATTTATCACTTTTCTTTATTTTTTAAAATATAATTTATTGTCAAGTTAGCTAACATACAGTATACACAATGTGCTCTTGGCTTCAGAAGTAGATTCCCATGGATCATTGCTGACACACAACACCCAGTGCTCGTTCCAACAAGTGCCCTCCTCAATGCCCATCACCGGTTTCCCCCTTCTTCCAGTCCTCCCTCAACCCTCAGTTTGTTCTTTGTATTTAATAGTCTCTATGGTTTACCTCCCTCTCTGTTTGAAACTATTTTTTTCCCTTCCCTTCCCCCATGGTCTTCGGTTAAGTTTCTCAAATTCCACATATGAGTGAAAACATATGATATCTGTCTTCCTCCAACTGACTTATTTCATTTAGCATAATACCCTCCAGTTCCATCCATGTTGTTGCAAATGGCAGGATTTCATTCTTTCCTGTTGCCAAGTAGGATTCCATTGTATATATAAACCACATCTTCTTTATCCATTCATCAGTTGAGGGACATTTGGGCTCTTTCCATAATTTGGTTATTGTTGATAGTGCTGCTATAAACATTGGGGTACATGTGACCCCATGAATCAACTCTCCTGTATCCTCTGGATAAATTCCTAGTAGTGCTATTGCTGAGTCATTGGGTAATTCTATTTCTAACTTTTTCAGGAACCATCACACTGTTTTCCAGAGCAGCTACACCAGTCTGCATTCCCACCAACAATGCAAGAGGGTTCCCATTTCTCCACATCCTTGCCAACATCTGTTGTTTTCTGAGTTGTTAATTTTAGCCACTATGACGGGTGTGAAGTGGTATCTCAGTGTGGTTTTGATTTGTATTTCCCTAACGATGAGTGATGTTGAGCATCTTTTCATGTGTCTGTTGGCCATGTGGATGTCTTCTTTGGAAAATTGTCTATTCATGTCTTCTGCCCATTTCTTCACTGGATTATCTCTTTTTTTTGAGTGGTGAGTTTGGTAAGTTCTTTATGGATTTTGGATACTAACCCTTTATCCGATTTGTCATTTGCAAATATCTTCTCCCATGTCATCAGTTGCCTTTTAGTTTTGTTGATTGTTTCCTTTCTGTGCAGAAGTTTTATCTTGATAAGGTTTAAACAGTTCATTTTTGCTCTTCTTTTCTTGCCTTTGGAGACATGTCGAGTAAGAAGTTGCTGCAGCTGAGGTCAAAGTCATGCTATTTCTTGATGAACCCTACATTAGAATCCCCATGGCTCAAAGCACCAGTATATTTCCATGGAAATTCCCATTCTTTACTTTATCTTGCAAAGTGCCAGCCTGAACCTTTTCAGAAAAAGTCCTAAGGAGGCAATTATACCTGGAGAAATACCTGGAGTCCAAATGACTGGCCAAGAAACAGAGCTAGTGAAGAACCTGATTTCACTTAAGTTTAGGGGCAATTATACAACTCCTACTTGGCCATGCTCTAATCAGCTGGCTGACAATAGAGCCATGGACTATCATCAGCAAAGAAGAGAGTATTCAATTTGGAAATTTCTGTGGGCATGGGAGGCAACTGTTTGGGAAGAGATCCTCCAAGAGAAGCCACTGGTGACTCTACTTTTCAAAACAACAACAACAACAACAACAACAACAACAACAAGATGATGGAGGAGGAGGAGAAGGGGGAGGAGGAGGAGAGGAGGAGTCTGCCAAAAAAAATAAGATAGTAATGTACCAAGAAAATGTTTCTCTCCCCTCTTCTTTCAATATTAATGGAATGGAAGGCTATGAATGAGTTCATTCTTAAGTTTATCCAATAAATATTTAGTAAGTATCACCATGTACTGAAACTGCTCGAGGTGGTATAATGAAAATGAATGGTGGGTTTCAAAGTTACCAGGAAGCAAGAGCCACAGCTGAGGCAGAGCAGGTGAGAAATACCTAGAATTCAAATGACTGGCCAAGAAATACAGAGCTAGTGAAGAACCTGATTTTACCTAAAAAAGACAAGTGGGAAGCTAACCATAAGAAATTCTCAGGAGAACAGGAGGACAAAACAGGAGAGGCATAAAATCAGGAGCATGAGGCCTTCAGTGATCTTGCACTATTCACTGATTTAGTGTTTTTTGCTATTTTTATCGAAAGCAGACATCTTCCAAGGACAACTTGATAAGAGTCTACACATTGTGTCTTTTGGTACTTCAGATTCCCAAGTATCCTGGGGATGGGTGAAGGAGAGGAAAATATACCAACAAGAGCAAAATTCCATGAAATGAATTATGGGAGAATTTGTAGAAGAGTGATATAAAAAAGTGCTTCTAGTTTTCTGGTGTCAAGGAAGTTTAAAAGATAGTTCTCCCAAATAATCCAGGGCCACCTGAATAATTCTTCAGTCTCAAAAGAAGTTTACTGTGAAGGATGAAACTAACGCATAAGTTACGGCATATTTGATATAGCGATAAACAATATTATGTAGCCATTAAAAAGTATGAGACCATGCCATTTCTGACAACACAGATGGACTTAGAGGGTATTGTGCCGAGTGAAATAAGTCAGAGAAAGACAAATATTACATGATTTCAGTCATATGGGGAATCTAAATAACAAAACAGATGAATAAACAAAGGAACAAAAAGCAGAATCCGATTTGTAAATACAGAAAACAAACTGATGGTTGCCAGAGGGAGAAGGTGGGGAGGGGGCAAAATGGGCGATGGGGAGGGGTAGATAGAGGCTTCCAGTTATTAAATTAATAAGTCAGGGGAATAAAAGGCACAGCATAGGGAACACAGCTACTGACATTGTAATAGTGCCGTGTGGTGACAAATGGTAGCAACACTTGCGGTGAGCGTAGCGTAACAGAGAGGTTGAATCGCCATGTATGTAGCATTGGGTGTCACCTGTACTCAGATAAAATTTTTTAAAAAAGGAAATAAGCAGTATTACTTTACAGTGATTAATTAATAAGAATGACGAAATGTAAAAAAAAGTGAGTATGTTTCCCCAGTCGTCTCCTCTCGCGTTCCTACATTTTTTTTCCCTCAAGAAGCCCTCCCGATTCCAAGGCCCTAATGCGTCTCTCCCTTCTAACAGGTATTAATTAGTAAAAAGGAAGGTGTTCTGAAGAAGTGAAGCAGTGCTTCACTGAACATCATGCTGATTCATCAACAAGTAATTTTATGTGATTGATTACTAAATTGGTGATTTTATGAACATTTGGGAAACTATATGTGGGTGGTTAGGATATGAAGCTTTCATTTCTTTCTATTATAGCCACTGAGCCCTTGTTAGGGATATATGCCTTATAATACCATTTTCTTTAAAATTTTTTTAAATGTTTATTTATTTTTGAGAGAGAAAGCATGAGCAGGGGAGGGGCAGAGAGAGAGGGAGACAGAATCTGAAGCAAGCGCCAGGCTCTGAGCCGTCGGCACAAAGCCTGATGTGGGGCTCGAACTCACAGACTATGAGATCATGACCTCAGCCGAAGTTGGATGCCCCACCGACTGAGCCACACAGGCGCCCCTCATAATACCATTTTCTTATGAAAACTCCTATTAGATTCATGTTATTTCAATTCACAGTGCAAATTCCAGGAATGTCATCCACCATTAATTCCTACATTTAAAAAGAATTATATAAAACCACTGATTACATTTTAGGCCAAAGCTGAAATTAACATATTAAGTACAATTTTACTGAGCTCTAAAGGATATATCTCACATTAGCCTACACCATGTAGATAACTAAAAAATATAATTTATGAATATTCCCAAGGAGTTTGGTTTGCTTTAACGTTATTACATAGTTTTCATATTATTACAAATACATAAAAATTTCACAACAGAATCAATTAGCTCATTCCATATTGCGGTGGAAGGTGCTAATACGTAAAGGATTAGTCCCAAAACTACATATGTAGAGTCTATGCGTAATTAAACGTTGGCATATAGAGTATACCTTTTAGGACCGCATGTTAAACTTTTGCAACTTGAAAGAATCAATTCAGCTTCTGGAGACACCCTATATTGTTACTAGAGAAAACCTTAGTATAAGTAAAAACTGGATTTTATAACTTTTTTTTTTGTCGGCATTTTCATTACCCTTGCCCTTCTAATGCCAATCTCCATCTAAAGAGGAGGAATATTAAATGCACTTATCGCACTTAGGAAGAAAAATTAAATTAATCTTTCAAGTCCTTCTTGAAGAAAGTTTTAAGATTTCCAAGTTTTCAATGGCATTCACTTTTTAAACTTTTTTTTTCTCCCAGATTTCATCAGAAGAGTCATGCTAGCATAATGTGTTTGACTAACTGAAAACACATTTTCTCTTTTAATATACATAGTTTATTTCACCTTCAATTTTGGCTTGTTTTTGCAGGCTATGAAGTTATTTTAAATGACTTAAATGCTGCCTGTTTACTGTGCTACAGGGAAAGTGAATTTAGAGAACTACAATCTATAATGCTTTATTTCTTCTAAAATTTCTATCAAAATATGTAACAACTCCAGTAGCAATGCCAATCGAACTCATGCTTTTGGTCATGTGTAGGTGTGTTACAGGTGCTGAACTTTGGCTGTCAATCCCATGTAGACTTAGACTAGAAAAATGGTTTCCTCTCCATCAGCTGAACACGCAAGACTTTGAGGACAGTCTTCCTACATCTCACGTTCATTCTCTGCCCACCAACGGCCGACTTCAGGCCTCCATTCACTTTCCACATACAGAGATATGGTTTCTGGTCTCCGATCCTCTAGGCCTCAAATAAGGCACATGAGTCCTTCTTTTTTTTTTTTTTTTTTAAGTTTATTTATTTATTTTGGGAAAGAGTGGCTCATTCCGTGAACAGTGAGATCATGACCTGAACCGAAATCAAGAGTCAAACACTTAACTGACTGAGCCACGCAGGCGCCCCCTACACGAGGCCTTTCTGAGGGATACCTGAGCAGAGATAAGCTTTATGTGAAAACATTTCCACATCTTGAGCCTTTAGACAAATTCCTTCCTAAACCAGACCTGCCAAAACCGAGCCTAATGGCAAGAGCATCTCTCTCACCATCTACTTCCTATGAATCACAAAGACATTTTGCTCACCCATCCCTAAGTGTAATAGGATGCATGGCACAAGAATATAAGTACTGGCGGGCCAGAAATTGGGGTGGGATACTAGGAACAATTGAAAATATTATCCATGTAGAGAAGCAAATTATTCTAATGCCCAGGTACTTTACAATGATCCTTTACAAAGCAGATCATTTTTATTATTTTGCTTCCAACAAAATTGAAAGAGGACTTAGTCAAATTGTCAGCTGCTAGATTATTAAAGATAGGTTTTAAAGATAGCTACTACGTTATTTTTGGCCTATAGCCAATAATAATTGTAATGCTAATTCAATCCAGAAGAAGATCCACTTAGGGTCTTGCAGTCATGGAAACTTTTTAGAAGGTTAATTTCACGTTGTATATATGCATTTGCCACTAAACTGATAAGGTTGTTTTTAAATTTTTCAAGGTATAAATATGTATTTTATTAGCATAAGTTTCTATGGGGGGTTAGAATGACAATATGAGTACAGGAGAAAGAAAAACAATTGTTGAAGAAGAACTTGTTCATGCCTTTTTAAAGGAACCCTAATGGATTACACGTTGCGGAGATACTTAGATTTTTATTTCACTGAACACGTTGAGAAGAGTAATGTCCTGTTTTGTCTTAACTGTCAATATTACAGTATAGCAGAAATTACATTCTTTGCAATTATTTAAACTATAATAAACATTCCAGATAGCTCAGAAAGGTTTGTGAAGATAATAGATTTTTCAAAATTGTTTTCAGGAGCACACAAAAACAGGGAAGACAATCTCACTGTATCCTCTAATTCTGGTTTTGATCATTCCTTGAAGGGACAGATGCAGGACAGTGTGAGTGTCTGGGTCAAAGTCACTGAGGGCCGCAGCGTGGCTGTGAGTGTGTGAGAGGTGAGGTGGGCTGTGTTTCTGTGTGGAGAGTGGAACAGAGATGCAAGGAATTGGATGCTGTTATCATTTACCAGAAGGTAGAAAAATACGCATACATTTTGGAATGTATGTTGACAAAGACATAAATTGAGCCCAGAGAAATAAAAAACAGACACTCTTGTTCGAGAGCTGATATTTTCGATAATTTTTTTTCTTTCTTTCTCTCTCACTCCTTTTTTTTTTTTGAGAGATTACTTTAAGTCTACAGTATCTAAACTTTTTCCTTAACAAATATAAGCTAGATACACATTTAGAGAAAAACAATGTCATTTTTAACGTTAAAAAAAAAACAAACCTTATACACAAGTTATGGACATTGTTTATCATGAGTGGACTCCATAATTAAGATGGGATTAGTACTCTCAGTTGAGTTACAGTCCAGCTTCTCAAATAAAGGATTTCAACATGCTGACAGGTCATAAAGATCTAATGTAGCAATGGAAATTATTTAAAAAAACAAAAAAACTAAGAAAACTTGAAGGGAGAAAAGGATCACCAAGACCAATCACATAATGCCCATTTAAGGGGAGTAGAAACAGAGGAAGGGCCAGTAAGACTCAGAATGAAGGACTGCAGGCAGGGAGTATGTGGTATTCCTCTCTGTGTTACCTTCCAAATTCTCTCTGAGGTCAGCAGCAACAGTGTGTCCGACATGGGTAGTAGACAAAGGCACTACTCAGGCAATTGTTGTAAATATCTCTGTGTTTATTGTCTGTCTCCATGGAATATAAGCTCCGTGGGGGCAGGGATTCCCCCCTTGTTGTATCTTGAAACAGTGTCTAACCACAGAAAAGGTAAATATTTGTTGAATTACTGGATGAGTGAGTATTTGAATGAATGAATGCATAAAGTTCACAGTTTCAGTATTATGAAAGCCAAAGGAGGAACTTGAAGGATGGTGTGGTCACACATGTCCAAAGCTGATTTGGGGAACTAGAAAGGAGTCGATTGGACCTAGGACTTAGGCAGCCATTTTGGAAAATTTTAAGTGAATATTTGAGGACTATTCCTTCAAAAAATTGATTCTTCAGCAAAGAAATAGCATAGTGACTAAGAGAGGGAATTCAGATTTAAGGAAGATGTTTTATTTATGGAAACATGATGGAGGACATGAGAATGAAAATTTCTCATGCCAATAGGAGTGATAAATAACTCAAATTGCTGACATAAACAAAAACAGTAATATTTCTTTACACAGTACTTTGCAGTTTTCAAAATACTCCAATACATATGACCTCATTTGAAACTTGAAATTACCCTTTAAGATCCCCATTTCATCTCTGGAAATTGAAGTGAGAAAGGCCAAATATCTTGTCTAAAGTCATGCATCTAGTATATGGGGGTGCCTAGAATAAATCTCCATGTTTTGATTCACGTAAATGTCAGCACGATTAGAACACGCTCAAAGAAACACATTTTTGCTTTTGAGGAGTATGTGAGTAACATGGGTTAATTTATTGGGGATTTTGGTTTAATGTGCCAACTTTGTCTATGTAAAAATGTTAGAACACTGAAATTTGGTGCTATCTGTCATGTTCATTTACTGTAGCTATTAACTAGAGCCAATAATCAAGTGGGTGGTTAATAGCTTCTTTTCCCCTTAGGAGAGGAAGAATTTCAGTATCATTTGCATTTCTAAATCAAAGTGCTCAGCACAATATGTCTTATTTTTTTTAAAGCAGAGTATTGAAGAGTACTAAAAAAAATAACTGATCTAATTTAGACACTTATCAGAAATATCATGCCCTCAGAAAATGTTTATTTTAAGAGGATATGCAGTTTTCCCTCAGAAAATGACATCAGCAGAGGCAGACACCGATAAGCCGGAAAGTACAGGATGAGAGGAAAATAATAAACCAGTCTAATCTCCTAATGGCTTATTTTTGTGACTGCATATTTTGGCTAACACTTGAGAATCGAAGACTTGATGCAAAAAGTACAGAATCAGGGGGATGTAGGGTTGGGGGGGACACTGAGTCTTGGGAACTAAAGTGACTTGTTTGTATTTTGTGACCGATTAGTTGCACAATGAGAAAGAGCCCATGTCTCCTGATCTATTTTCCGTACATACATCCATACAACATTACTACATCCAAGTTTCTTCTTTTGTTAATGTTTCTTTCTTTCTTTCTTTATTTAAAAAAATTTTTTTAAACATTTATTTTTGAGACAGAGAGAGACAGAGCATGAATGGGGGAGGGTCAGAGAGAGGGAGACACAGAATCCAAAACAGGCTCCAGGCTCTGGGCTGTCAGCACAGAGCCCGACGCGGGGCTTGAACTCATGGACCGCGAGATCATGACCTGAGCCGAAGTCAGCCGCTCAACCGACTGAGCCACCCAGGCGCCCCTAATGTTTATTTATTTTTGAGAGAGACAGAATGTGAGCGGGGAAGAGGCACACAGGCAGAGAGAGAGCAAGACACAGAATCTGAAGCAGGCTCCAGGCTCTGAGCTGTCAGCACAGAGTCCGACGCGGGGCTTGAACTCAAGAGCTGTGAGATCATGACCTGAGCCCAAGTTGGGCACTTAACTGAGCCGCCTAGGTGCCCCACTACATCCAAGTTTCTAATCTTGCAAAGACCCAACTCATAGTGAGTGACTCTGTACTACTATACCTTATCATATGGCCAGAGGCTTTCCGACTTGAACAAATAATTACACTAGACCGTGAGTCAAGAAGACAAGAAGACGAGAAAAGTCAGAGGGGTTGCTATTTTATGCAGTTCATCACAAAACTCCCCAACATGGAATATCATAAAAGCCTGAAATGGCCTTGGTAAACTGTTGTGCCCATGGTGACATATTAAAATGAATGTTCATTGGGATCATTCTGCAGACTACGTAAATGGGGTGAAGAATATACCGGGTATATAGAGCAGTCTTTAAAAAAATTTTTTTTTAATGTTTATGTATTTCTGAGACAGAGACAGAGTATGAGTGGGGAGGGGCAGAGAGAGAGAGGGAGGCACAGAATCTGAAGCAGGCTCCAGGCTCCGAGCTGTCAGCACAGAGCCCGACACGGGGCTTGAACCCATGAACTGCGAGATCGTGACCTGAGCCAAAGTCGGTTGCTCAACCCACTGAGTCACCCAGGCGCCCCAGAGAGCAATCTTAAAAATCAATTTCATCTTTTTGGAATTCTAAAGTCACTCCCACACCACCTTAAATCCTGATTCAATTGTACCTTTTAATTCAGACTTAAAGGGTCACAGGTCACCATGCATTGTGGAAAACTTAGCTTGATTCTGATTCTCCTGGTTATTGTATTTTAAATGGTGACATAGGAAAAAGTCAAAATATACATAGAGTTTTCATTTAAAGCTTGACTAACTTGATAAATTTTCCAGGAGGAAGTGCAGTAAATAATTCTGAAAACAGAAGTATTAAAAAAACAGTCATTTGATCATCATAAGGCTTATGTTCTTTAACATAAAAAAAGAAGAATCAGGTTCAATTGAAATGTGTTCATGTTCCACTACGTTCTAAGGGCTGTTTGTCATTTTACCAAAAATGGAAATGGGAGAGGAGGGCTTTGAGAGGAGTGGTGCCTGCCTGGGCTGTGACCCAGCAAAGTGGACCTTGTCCCGTGTGATTGTTTGTCTAATTATCTGATATGAGTTGAGATGCAAATAAGAGAAAAATGTGCAAACATTTTTTTGGCCTTTTTATAATAATGCATGTTAAATTTATCTATGCTATAAATAAAAATTTCCTCTCCAAAGCAGCACTCACTACAGATGAGGGCCCAATCTATCAGCAAAATGACATGGAGGAAAATTTGAGATTACTCTACGGAAATGCTAGAATGATTAATGCAATTTTGCCTGCTAAGTTATGTGGAAGAAAGTGATCCTAGACACTACTTCATTTATTCAACTGAACAAACTCGTCCATTCATCAGTCTGTATCCTTGATTTGTACTATTAGTAATAAAATGTATTCTTCGAATGACACATCTACCGAGGGAATCTTTTGATTCCCAGTGCAGGGCAGAGCTCAGATATACAAATTTAACATTTTTTTTTCAGCCTCATAAGCGAAACTGCCAGAGAAAGACGCACAGTGATTTTGTTGAAGCCACTGGACCGAATTTCTTTGGTCACAAGAAGGGGTAATTATGATTACCAAAGTGTCTATGATCTTTAGTACTGACTTAACTTTTATTCTATACTCTACCTACTCAAGCAACAGTGAAGTGGATTGTGCCTGGTTTCAATTCTTTTTTTAATATCATATATTCTTTTCTTGAGTGTCAAGAAAGTTTGAATTAAGTAGCCTGTATCACAGTCCACGACAGCAGAGTGAGCACCTAACAAGCCAAAGAATAACACTTCTGTTTATTGACTTAACACAAAAAGCCTGATTTTCACTTGGGTATGTTTAAAGGAGACAGGCTGAAATGATATTTTAATCCTTGTGCTGATTCTCATCAGAGGGGATAACTACTGATAACTAATCATACCAGTTAACTATTATATTATAGTAGTTATTCCTATCATATTAGTTATAACTAATAACAGGCTATTTTCTCTCAACCCTCCCCCTAATTACTTACTGAAAGCAATGCCCTTCTTTGTAATGTTGACACTTCTTCCTGTATTCTGACTGAGCTCTATTGATGTGACTGTCATCTTACAACAGTGCAAGCCACTCACAGGGCAGATTTACAATGTTCAAACTTTTTAAAGTTCTGAAACTTATAATTAGACTATGTGCTCAATTTTTATACAAACAGTCCAACATCTGAGTTTCTGCTTAAATACACCTTTGACACACTACCTTCTTGGCAGGTTCCAATTATACTTTATTGACTGGAATTGCCAACATTGGAGAAAGCACACGCTGCTTTCTTAGCTGTGACTGGTTATTGACCACGGTTGCCAACACTGGAAAACAAGCATGTGGCTTAGTTAGCTGTGGCTTCAGACTATTTTCATTCACAGCTAGATGTGAATTATTCACTTCCCCTTTGTCAATTTTTCCCTCTTTCAAGATGACTGTGTTACCGTTCATTTATCTGTCTGAATCTGAACCAACAGCAGAATCATGCCAAATGTCCAATGACAATGACTTTTCTTGAGTACTTTGCAAAGCCATTTAGAAAAAAATTAAAGCACTTTACAGTTGGCCTCTTCCCTTTTCCAGGCTTCAGTAAAATAGGTTCAGCTTCAATTGAGATAACTAACTCTCAGGGTCGAGCTCTACAAAGTGCCTGTGAGATCTACATGCCCCATTCAAATCTCTCTTAATTAGAAAAAAAATTACAAAACACTTCTGCTAAAATTTTAAGATTTGCTATGTCTTTACATATTTTGAGACACTAGAATTTATGCCCCTTCTGAATATACAGGGAAATATGGAACTCATAAAAACCATCAATGGGATTTAGGATTCTTAAGCATTTGATGCTGTAATTCACCTTACTTTATAACAACTCCAAGTATGCGTCTCTAATATATTGATAATCCAATTGTAATAAGGAAATGTTCTGGCAAAAGAAAAAAATAGATTAATTTCTAGAATAAATTAAGATAAATCTAGGTGAATATTGAGATATTCCAAGTAGTAACTTCTGCCAATACAATTATTCGTCATGTTCTTTTCACCAGTTGCATGATCAGTAGGCATGCAGAAAAAATTGATATCCTTTTGCTAACATGCTTTGAACTCTGTTCACTGCATTAAGGCAGTTCTGGAGAGCAAAGCTGACCAAGTTTTATGGGAGGGTACTGACCAAGATGAATTTAATGTCCCCCTCAGCTTGACCAACTTTTAGAAAGCTTTCTTCATATTATTCTCTGAACTTCCTTTTGTTACAGCATTTTCTTTAGAAAACTTGTGATTATAAATTCTTTCTCTACCCTTCTGAAATTTCTATCTTTTTTTAGCCTTTTGCCAGTTTTACAAGCTAGGAATGTCCTTTTCAGTGACCTGAGCCCTCCCTTTAAAAGTGGTCATCAAAAAGGTAGGGTCCTGGGGTGCCTGGGTGGCTTAGTCCACTAAGCTTCTGACTGTTGGTTTCAGCTCAGGTCATGATCTCACCATTCATGAGTTCATGTCCCACGTGGGCTCTGCGTTGACAGTGCTGGGCATGCTTGGGATTCTTTCTCTTTCTGCCCTCCCCCATTCACGTGCCCGCTGTATCTCAAAATAAATACATAAACTTAAAAAAAGAAAAAAAAGATAGGGTCCTTATCTCCCACTCTCTATGAAAAGAGCAGGAGACTAACTTCAACTCAATAAGCACCAATTAGCAAAAAGAAATGGTCTAATCACATTGACCAACCCTCCCCCCAACCTCCTTCAGTACTTCCAACAGTCCACCTCAGTGCTTAGAAACCCTACTGCCGTTTGTTTATGTGGCCTTGAGTTCCACATCTCTCCAGTACTGCAAGAGCCTCACTCCCCTTTTGCAAGTCTTAAATAAAATCTCCCATGCCTGTTTAACTCTGTGGGCTGCAATTTCTCTTTGACATTTCATTGACTTTGACTTTCTAAAGTATACTTTTGAATAAAATCATGTGTTTTTTTCATTCATATATGTAGTATATTACTTTTGAATCGAGCATTCTGTTTTGGTCCTGTTTTGATTTTTCCAGGGTTTTTGTCGTGCCCCGAAACGTACAACAATGTAGAGCGTGGCATGGCATTTAGCTAGATCTGATTAAATGCAGTCACACTTCTTGCTCATTACATCATAACTATAATCCCACATATAACAGCAATAAAGGCTCACGTTTTTACAAGATTTGAGAGTATACATGATTTGGTAAGACTGATTTTGAACAATTCTTGAATTTACAAAAATAATCTTAAGGCATCATGGAAGCTACTTACAATCATAAAAAATACAAATAAGATACTATTCATAAGAAAAAAACCTAATTACTCTTTTCCAATTACACAGTGATGTATTTAAGATATAGTATCAGTGATAATAATAAAAATAACACCAGGTAAAAGGCATGAGTGGAATGCTGTATGCTAAATCCTTTATGCTCATTCTTCATTTAATTTAATTTATACTCACTTAATCCTCATAATAACCTCTGAGGGGGGGAAAACTTTTCAAGTAAGGAAACTGAGGCTCAGAGAGTTTAAGGAATTTGCCTGAGGTGTTCAATAAATGTTTGCTGGATTGAATTGTAATGACTCGGGTTGTCCTCTGGGTACGAAATCAATTACTCTGCCTATTTTTTCTTCCTAAGCTGGGTAATATGCCTGTTTAAAATGTTTAGAAACCCTTCTCCCATGTTGTTTTTTGGAAATAGCAGTATTTCCTGTGGGAGACAAGCCCCCACAATGGAGGAGGATAGACATCCTCGGAGAAGAGCTGTGCCAGTCCCTGGCAGCTTCCCATAAGCATGTCTCCCCTGCACAGCTCAGTAAGCCAGCTCTTTGGCGTCTCGATATACTCTGTGAACAGCTGCAGGGTCCCACCCCAGAAGACACTCTTTGGGACTCAGCCAAGTGATCCTTTGTAAAAATGTTTGGCAAATTGCTTGGAAATTCATTTTGCTGCAAAGTGCTATGTAAATGCAAAGTGATTATGATACTGAATTCATGTACCCTTTTAAGTTGCTACCAGGCTGATTCTGTACACATTTTATGATGATACACCATCATCAGCAAAACACCTTTTCTTAGTCTTGTCATTCCTAAGCCCTAGCCCAAACTGTCCAACACTGAATACAATTAAATCCATGGGGAAACATCTCATTGCTCTATCCAGAAGTTTAGAGGATGCTCAAATAAAACAAATATTTATTAAGTTCCTGCTATGAGTGCTAAGCATGTCCATGGTTTTATGCAGAAAGACGACAGTGCCACTGTCCTCAAGGGACTTATGGTTTAGGCTAACACACATCCACAAATCCCTTCAGTGTGATATAGAAGAAGAAATATAACGCCACATACATGACAGTAAATGGATTTCAAAAGTGTTTTATTTCAGTAGTTTTTTTTTTTTTTAACAAACATGAGTGAGCACCAATTATTTGCCAAGCACTGAGAATATGTAGTGAGCAAAATGGGTAGGATCCCTGACTTAACGTAACTTACTATCTACACATCTAGTTTGGGGCTTCCTGGAAGAGTTAGCAGGAGCCACAGAGACAAAGATGCATAACAAGGTATTGAAGAAACAGGAAATTAAAGGGAAAAAAAACCAGAGATACAGGGAATTTTAAAAAGTCTACATAATGATCATCAAAGGAGAAGTCATTACTTTGTAGACTCCCAAATTTCTGTGAACCAAGTATAGATTAGAATTCAGGACGAATTGCCAGATGAGGAAAAATCAAGCTGATTGGCAATTTGGGAGAAAATTGAATTTTTTGCCTTGTCATTTAATATATATCGATAATCTATACATGTTTTGGTTCTGCCATTTATTCTTCCAGACTTCGGGAGATAATGCTCCACTCAGGAGTGTGGGAAATCTCTAACGTAATCCATTTATCAGGGGAATTAAAGTTTATTCACACAATCTTGTAAGTTACACAGTTTGTGTGCTCTGGATGGCTAGAGTAACACCGTGGTAAAAACCAACCCAAAGTTTCCTTGACTTACAACAACAACAAAATTTACTTCTTGCTCTCCATCTGTTCCATACTGTCCTCAGCCTGGGACCAGAGCTGATGCAGCAGCTTTTAGCTATGATAGGAGAGGGAAGTAGTGACAACCTGTGAGCCATGGGCTTTTCCTTAAAGCTTTTGTTCGGAGGGACTGGGCTCACTCCTGCTTAAGTAGCAATGTGCCAGAGTTGTCTAGTGTCAACTTCCAGGAGACAGTGTTGATTTTCTGGGAATTTGGTAAATGAGTTGTTAACAATTAAAGTATGTAACTTAAGGTTATGTAAATGACATCAAAAACAAAAATATATGCTCAAAACTCATCACCCATTAATTAATCTGTTTTACTATCATCTGTGCTATTGGATTTATTGACATCTACTGTTGGAAATGATGGAAATGCTATACAATGGCATGGTACTGTACATCACTCCCAAAATCATCGCTGATTTACACCACAGAAATCAGCAAACTCTATAAATGAGGGTTTTGGTGTTCAACATTTCTGTCCACATTACTTATTCACAGAGATTGACCAGGGCAAGTTCGTGTGGCTACATCTAAAATCACCAGGGCCAGAGAGTAAATCAAAGTCTAAACTTGAGATGGGAAAGGGAGAGCTAGGAAAGAAAGAACTCATCACTGTAGCTAGATCTTTATCTCTCAGTTTGCCTTAGGTTTTACTTCACTTGATAAAGTGGCAGTACCCCTGCTGTCTGCTTTCAATATCACTTAGGTGTCAGCAACATTGATTGAACACTCACCATATATAAAGCAAATGCAGGAGCATTTATACAACTCATTTAAACTTTTTTTAAATGTTTATTTATTTTTGAGAGACAGAGTGTGAGTAGATGAGGGGCAGAGAGAGACAGCGAGACAGAGGGGGGGTGGGGAGAGAGAGAGAGAGAGAGAGAGAGAGAGAGAGAGACAGAATTTGAAGCCAGCTCCAGGCTCTGAGCTGTCAGCACAGAGCCCAACACGGGGCTCGAACTCATGAGCTGTGAGATCATGACCTGAGCTGAAGTCAGACGCTTAGCCAAGTGAGTCACCCAGGCGTCCCTATACAACTCATTTTAATTATCACCTTTCTTCACTGTTCTATTCGCTAATCTTTCCTTTTCTGAATAAAGACATCACCCCTCTTTTCTTATTTCGAAATCCTGAAAAGTATACATATGCATAAATATGCACACACATTTGTTCAGAATCATATGTCTTCTTAGGTTAGTGTGATAATGGCTAAGAAAAGAGGTCAAGACTTTCCTTTTTTTGGTTTGAAGAGTAGGCACCAAGATTTGAACAGCCCCCAGATTTTCCTCACAGTCACTATTTTGTCTTGGAACTGATTGTTTATAAAGTAGGTGATTAGCCAGTGGGGTAAGATGTTTGGAAGAAAGCCCAATTTTTTCTAATAACATAATCAAAGAGAAAAACTCAATTGCTTTTAACAGATGAAGTATCAAATATATACCTGCTTCTTCTTTCATGTGAAGGGCAAAAATCTGGTCTAATAGGATGCCCCCTACGGCATTTTAGAGCCATCAAGAAACATATGTCCATTCATTCATTTGTTCATCTGGAAAACTCAGTGCTAAAAGATGTCACTGAAAAGTGACAATTTTAAAAGAGAAAAAAAAATGGAGAGTTTGGATTTATTAGAAGGGAGGGGACGTGGATCATGCCTCACAAGGCTACTTAGTTTTGTTCCCACACTAGGATCCTTTGGGTCTCTCATGATCACAGTTTGAATACCGTGCCTCTGATACAACCCCTTGGTTTTATTGATGAGGAAAACTGAGGTTAACCAAAACACAGATGACAGTGTCAAAAAATAGTGGCCACCCTCAGGATCAGAAATCAGGTTTCTTTTTTCTAAATTAGGATTCCCACAACTCCATTTCTAGATCTATGCTATTTTTGTGAGAAAAAAATTTGCAAAATCTTACCTAAATAAATATTACGGAAAGATAAGTGAGATCCTAAGAATAAAGACACACTTTGAAATCCATCTTCTATTTTGAATTGTTTCGTCAGGATCTTCAGGAGATTTCTCCAAGAACAAAAGAGCTACTGGGCACATTTCCCTCCCCCACTCCCCAGCCTAGATACACAAGATACACAAATACCTGCAGAAACCAGTGCAAACACTCTCCACCTTCTTTGCTAATAGCACCCCTACCTGTGCATTCTCCTGAAGACCTGCCACATCTAGCCTGCCTCTGGCAGGAGTCCACCCAAAGCCTGCAACAAGTGTGGCATTATGCAAGCAGCCCTGACAATGGCCAGCACCACTCCAAAGTGACTCCTGCACTGGGAAGAGGGGAAGATAACCACACACAGGACTGCAGCCCTAGCCGTGGTATGGAGGCAGACATCTGGTCTGAGTGCAGTCCCTGCCCACCAAGGTCTCTCAGGAGAAAACAAAGGGAGAGTGCCCTGGTGTTTACTGTGACAGTAGCTCTGGCAAACATCTGGTCTGATGCAACTCAAGCCCAAGGTGGTCCCAGGTTGGCTCATTAATAGCACAGGGACCAAACGCCATCCATAACATTGCAGACAACAGGACAGAGGCAAAAGAGGCTCAGCCACAACAGTATGGTACATACAACACACATAGGAGATACCCTTGAAGTGCCACGTTCTGGTGAACAGGGGACATTGCACTGCAGGGCACTATAGGACCTCTTCTTCATAAGACCACTACTTTCCAGAGAAGGAAATGTACCTGACTTTCTTAACACATAGAAACAGATACTGAGAGTTAGACAAAATGAGAAGACAGAGGAATATGTCCCAAATGAAAGTACAGGATAAAACCACAGTAAGAAAGCTAAACAAAACAGAGATAAGTAATATGTCTAATAGAAAATTTAAAATAATGGTCATAAAGATACTCATTGGACTTGAAAAAAGAGTGGAGGATCTCAGTGAGGCCCTCAACAAAGATATAGGAAATATAAAGTAGAACCAAGCAGAGACAATGAACTCAATATTAATTAAAAATTAAAACTACAGAGGTGACTGAGTGGCTCAGTCAGTTAAGAATCTGCCTCTTAATTTAGGCTCAAGTCATGATCACATGGTTCATCAGTCCAAGTCCCGCACCAAGCTCTACACTGACAGTGGGGAGCCTGCTTGGAATTCTCTCTCTCTCTCTCTCTCTCTCTCTCTCTCCCTCTCCTCTTTTAAAATAAATAAACTTAAAAAAATTATACTAGAAGTTAAAAATACACTAAAGGGAAAAAATAGTAGATTACAGGAAGCACAAGAATAGATCAGTGACCTGGGAGACAGAGTAATGGAAAGCAATCAAGCTGAGTAGAAGAAAGAAAAAGAATAATAATAAAAAAAATGAGAATGGATTCAGGGAACTCAGTGATACCATTAAGCACAACAACATTTGCATTATAGGGATCTTAGAAGAAGAGACAGAAAAGGGGGCAGAAAATTTATGCAAAGAAATAATAGCTGAAAATGTCTTGAATGTGGGGCGGGAAACAGAAATCCAGATCCAGGAGTCAGAGAGTCACTAACAAAATCAACCCAAGGAGGTCTGCACCAAGATGCATAGTAATTAAAATGGTAAAAAGTAGTGATAAAGGTAGAATTGTAAAATAAGCAAGAGAAAAGAAAACTATGACATACAAGGGAAACCCCATAAGACAATCTGTTGATTTTTCAGCAGAAATTTTGTAGGCCAGAAATTCAAAGTGCTAAAAGAAAAAAAACCCTACAGCTAAGAATACTCTATCCAGCAGGGCTATCATTCAGAATAGACAGACATAGTTTCCCAGAAAAACAAAACTTAAAAGAGTTCATCACCACAAAACCAATCTTACAGGAAATATTAGTGGGGATTCTTTGAGTAGAAAGAAAAGATGAGAAGCAGGAGTAAAAGTGGAAAGCACAAAAGCAGTAAAATCAAGTATGTCTATAAAAACCAGTCAAGGGATTCACAAAATAAAAGGACATAAAGTAGGACACCATATACCTAAAAGGAGAGGATGGTAAAAATTTAGTGCTTTTAGAATGGGTTCATAATTAAGTAACCACCAACTTAATACAGACTGCTAAATGCATAAGATGTTATATATAAACCTAATGGTAACTACACACACAAAAAATACTAATAGATATGTAAAAAATAAAGAGAAAGAATCAAGTATATCTCTAAAGAAAACCATAAAACTATGAGAGAAGACAGCAAGAGAAGAAAGGAAAAGAACTACAAAAAAAACCAAACATAAAACAAGTAAAAAAAATGGCAATAAGTATATATACCAATCAGTAATTACTTTAAATGAAAATGGACTAAATGCTCCGATCAAAAGACAGAGTGACTGAATGGATAAAAACACAAGCCCCATCTATATGCTGCCCACAAGAGAGTCATTTCAGAACTAAAAGTGAAGACTGAAAGTGAAGGGGTGGAAAAACATTTACGTGAATGGGAGTGAAATGAAAGCTGGAATAGCAATACTGACATCAGACAAAGGACTTTAAAACACAGCCTTTAAAAGGAGACAAAGAAGGACACTACATAATCATAAAGGTGCATAAAATTTTATATGCTGTATTATATTGTTGGATTACATTATAATACATTATATTTTTGGACTGTTATATTGTTATATTTTATCATTGGATTGAAAAGTCAACAATAAAATATAACAATTGTAAATATTTTGGCACCCAACATGAAGGCACCCAAATAAATAAAGTAGCTATTAACAAATGTAAAGGAAGTAACTGATAGTAACACTGCAATAGTAGGGGGCTTTAACACTGCACTTACATCAATGGATAGGTCATCCAAACAGAAAAATCAACAAGGAAACAGTGGTTTTCAATGACACATTGGACCAGATGGGTCTAACAGATATATTCAGAACATTCCATCCTAAACCAATGGAATACACATTCTTTTCAAGTGCACATGGAACATTCTCTAGAAGAGATCACATGTTAGGCCACAGAGCAAGTCTCAACAAATTCAAAAAGATTTAAGTCATATCATGTATCATTTCTGACCACAATACATGGAACTAGAAATCAACCACAAGAAAAAATCTGGAAAGAACATAAATGCATAGAAGTTAAAGAACATGCTACTAAACAATGATTGGGTCAATCAAAAAATCAAAGAGGAAATTTAAAAATACATGGAAAGAAATGAAAATAGAAACACAAGTGTCCGAAATCTTTGGGATACAACAAAAGCTATTCTAAGTAGGAAGTTTATAGCAATATAGGTCTACATCAAGAAGCAAGAAAAATCTCAAATAAACAACCTAACCTTAAACCTAAGGGAAGTAGAAAAGGTAGGCAACTAACAAAACCTCAAACCAGTAAAAGGAAGGAAATAATAAACATTAGATCAGAAATAAAATGAAATAGTAAACGCGCGCGCGCACACACACACACGCACGCGCGCACACACACACACACACACACCAAAAAACAAAAACCAAAAAACCCACAAAAGAACAGATCAATGAAATCAGGAGCTGGTTCTCTGAAAAGATCAACAAAATTGATAAGCCTTTAGCCAGACTCATATAAAAAAGACTCAAATAAAGAAAATCAGAAATGAAAGAGTAGAAATAACAACCAACATTACAGAAACAGAAAGGTTTATAAGAGAATATTATGAAACGTTTTATGACAACAAATTGGACAAACTAGAAGAAATGGATAAATTCCTAGGAACATATAACCTCCCAAAACTAAAGCAGGGAGAAATAGAAAAATTGGAACAGATCAATTACCATCAATGAAATTGAATCAGTAATCAAAAAACTCCCAAGAAACAAAAGTCCAGTACCAGATGGTTTCAGAAGGGAATTCTAACAAATGTTTGAAGAAAAGTTAATATCTATCCTTTCCAAACTATTCTAAAAATAAAAGAGGAAGGAAAGTTTCCAAATTCATTCTGTGAGGCCAGCATTACTCGGATATCAAAAGCAGAAAAAGTCACTATTAAAAGAGAGAACTACAGGCCAATATCTCTGATGAACATAGATGCAAAAATCTTCAACAAACTATTAGCAAACTTATTCCAATAATACATTTAAAAAATCTTTCACCAGGATCAGGTAGGATTTATTCCTGGGATGCAAAGGTGGTTCAATATTCCCAAATCAATCAGCATACTACGTTCCATCAACAAGAGAAAGGATAAAAACCATATGATCATTTCGATAGATGCAAAAAAGCATTTGACAAAGTACAATATCCATTCGTGATAAAAACGCTCAACAGAGTACATTTAGAGTGAATATTCCTCAACATAATAAAGGCCATATATCCATAGTTAGTACCATACCCAATGATGAAAAACAGAGAGCTTGCCCCCTAAATCAGGAACAAGATAAGGAAGTTCACTCTCATCACTTTTAGTCAATAATGTATTACA
Organism: Acinonyx jubatus; assembly: GCF_027475565.1. Taxonomy (NCBI): domain Eukaryota; kingdom Metazoa; phylum Chordata; class Mammalia; order Carnivora; family Felidae; genus Acinonyx; species Acinonyx jubatus. Next base: position 64,914,065 of record NC_069380.1, on the reverse strand, counting down.
AGTCCTAGCAATAGCATTCAGACAAGAAAAGGAAATAAAAGGCATCCAAATTGGTAAGGAAGAAGTAAAACTTTTGCTATTTTCAGAAGACACGATACTATACATAGAATACCTTAAAAACTCCACCAAAAAACTACTAGAACTGATAAGTAAATTCAGTAGTCACATGATACAAAATCAATATACAGAAATCTGTTGCATTTCTAAACATTAATAATGAAGCAGCAGAAAGAGAAACTTAGGAAAAAAAATCCCATTTACAATTGCACCAAAAATTATAAAATAGGAATAAACCTAACCAGGGAGCTGAAAAACTTGTACTCTGAAAACTATAAAATACTGATGAAAGAAATCGAAGATGATGCAAGGACTGGGAAAATAAACATTGTTAAAAATGTCCATACTACCCAAATGTCCACACTACAGATTTCATGGGATTCCTATCAAAATACCAACATAATTTTTCACAGAACTATAACAAATAATCCTAAAATTTGTATGGAACCACAGAAGATCCTAAATAGCCAAAGCAATCTTGAAAAAGAGAAAGAAAACTAGAGATATCACAATCCCAGACTTCAAGATACACTACAAAGTTATAGTAACCAAAACAGTATTATACTAGCACAAAACAGACACATAGATCCATGGAATGGAACAAAAACTGAGAAATAAACCCACAGTTATATGGTCAATTAATCTGTGACAAAGAAGACAAGAATATGTAATGGGAAAAAGAAAGTGTCGTCAACAAATGGTGTTGGGAAAACTGGACAGCAACATGTAAAGGAAGGAAACTGGGCCATTTTCTTACACCATACACAAAAATAAGTCCAAAGTGTATTAAAGACCTAAATGTGAGGCCTAAAACCATAAAAATCTGAGAAAAGGATGCAGGCAGTAATCTCTCTGGCGTCAGCCACAGCAGCATTTTTCTATATGTCTCCTGAAGCAAGGGAAATAAATGCCAAATTAAACTATTGGGACCAAAACAAAACACTTTTTGCACAGTAGAGGAAACCATCAGGAAAACGAAAAGACAGCCTACTGAAAGGGAGAATATATTTGGAAAAGACATATCCAATAAGAGGTTAATATCCAACATACATAGAGAACTTATACAACTCAACACCAAAAAAACAAAAACAAAAACGAAAAAACACAAAATTCAAACGATCTGATTAAAACATGGTAGAGGATCTGAATAGACATTTTCCAAAGAAGACACACAGATGGGTAACAGACAAATGAAAAGATGCTCAACATCACTAATCATCAGAAATAGCAAATCAAAACTTGGATGAGATATCATCTCATATCTGTAAGAGTGCCTAAAATAAAAAACACAGGAAACAAATATTGGCAAAGATGTGGAGAAAAGAAACCCTATTTGGTGGGAATGTAAACTGGTGCAGCCATTGTGGAAAGCAATATGGCCGTTCATCAAAAAAGTTAAAAACAGAATTACCATATGATCCAGTAATTCCACTACTGGGTATTTGCCCAAAGAACGTGAAAAAACCAATTCAGAAAGATATAGGCACCACTGTGTTCATTGCAACATTATTTACAATAGTCAAATTACGGAAGAAATCCAAGTGTCCATCAATAGATGTGGGATATAGACACTGGAATATTATTCAGCCAAAAAAATGAAATCTTGCTATTTGCAACAACATGATGGAGCTAGAGGGTGTAAACCTAGGTCAAATAAGTCAGAGATGGACAAATACCATATGATTTCACTCATTTGTAGAACTTAAGAAACAAAACAAACAGCAAAGGAAATAAAAGAGAGAAAGGAAAAAGGTAACTCTTAACGATAGAGAACAGATAGTTACCAGAGGAGAGGTGGGTGGGAGGATGGGTGAAATAGGTGATGGGGATTAAGAGTACACTTAGGATGATGATCACTGAGTAATGCATAAAATTGCTTTTGTACCATATTGTACATCTGAAACTAGCATAACACTCTATGTTAATTATACTGGTATTAAAAAGAATTGAAAAATTATTTTAAAAATTTGCTCCCTGAGACCAGACTGCATGAACTCCACAGAATTCTGAGACATCATTTTGTGTATAACACTGGCCTCTTACTGCAGGCTGGAGTTGTGCTTAGGTAATCAGGGGACAAGTGTGCAATGTTTTGAAAAAATAAAGGTGAGGGGATACAACAAAGCACTAACCATTGAGAAAAATATTTTTATGAGTCTACACATCTAAGGATTCCAAATCTCCCTGAGGGAATGTCACTTGGGTTTTCTTGGAAAGGTGGGTCACTACAACCACTGGAATAATTTTAATGAAACTAAGTCTGATCATCTCAAGGGCAGTGTGTGGCAAAAAGGAGTAATTTTGTTTGTTTGTTTATTTTTATTTTTGTTTATTTTTTTTTTACACAGAATAAATATCCACACAATGAGCAGCTGAAATGATCAGAAGCTATCCCCAATGGAGCCAGCATTCATAATCCAACCTCAGTCTGTTTTCTGTAGTGTTTGTACTTTGATTTTAATTATATAACCACTACAATTTCCCTTAAAATGCTTGGAATGGTATAATAGTGATTGTATAAACTCATTCAGTGTGGGGGCGCCTGGGTGGCTCAGTCAGTTAAGCGTCCGACTTCAGCTCAGGTCATGATCTCACAGTCTGTGGGTTCGAGCCCCGCATCAGGCTCTGTGCTGACAGCTCAGAGCCTAGAGCCTGCTTCTGATTCTGTGTCTCCCTCTCTCTCTGCTCCTCCCCTGCTCATGCTCTGTCTCTCTCTGTCGCAAAAATAAATAAAAACATTAAAAAAAAAAACTCATTCAGTGTGGACTGAATCTTCAAAGTGGTTGGGGAAAGATATCAGATTTCAAATAAGAATAATACAAGGAGGGGTGCCTGGGTGGCGCAGTTGGTTAAGTGTCCAACTTCGGCTCAGGTCATAATCTCTTGGTTCAAGGGTTCAAGGCCCGCATTAGCCTCTGTGTTCACAGCTCAGAGCCTGGAGCCAGTCTCAGAGTCTGTGTCTCCCTCTCTCTGTCTGCCTCTTCACTGCTCAAAAATAAACATTAACAAAAAAACAACAACAAAAGAATCGTGCAAGGAAATAATTACAAAGAAGTCACAAGTGATAGTTCCGATGTACTGATCAAAATTATTAGCTTGAAATTTATAAAAGCAAAATTATTCTTAAATTTTGTCCTGAAAAAAATCTAACTTTTCTTAGGCTTTTTCAACATGATAAAACCAACTCGTAGCTATTTGTTTTTCACCCATCTTTTCTGGAAAGGATTATAGTACAGACATACACTAGTCTGTCTAGCTCATATCTCCAGTAGCTTCTGTCAAGTTAATTTTTATGAGGTCTGTGGAAAATATTCAGGAAATATAACCATGAAGTTGGTGGAAAATATTTCTAATTTAAAATTGCAATTATTCTTTTACAGTTGAGAAACTATAACAGTAAAACCTTGGTTTGTGAGCATAATTCATCCAGAAACACGCTTATAATCCAAAGCACTTGTATATCAAAGCAAATTTCAAGAACCATAGGCTCAGTTTTGATCACGTGACATTCAGCGTCAGGTACTCCTCATATTGTAAGACATCGCTTGTCTATCAAGTTAAAATTTATTACAAATGCTTGCCTGTCTTGTGGAACAGTCGCAGAACAAGTTACTCACAATCCAAGGTTTTACTGTGTATGTGTATGACTATTTGATAAATTTCTGTCATCACTGAACACAAAGCTCCAAGAGCACACTCCTGTTTGTTCACTGGTGCCTTTAACAATTAAAAACAAATTTTAACAACTTCCAGGTTAATCATACTTAATGTATGAAAAGGATCAGAGGAGCTGAGGCAATGAACTTAATGGGAATTGCATGCATTTAAGAACAGCTTGAGCATGGGGTGCAGCATGGAAAGGGCCGGGTGAGAGACAGATAAAGGGGTCAGCAGCAGCCATACAAGGAAGGGCTTTGTGTGTCTTTGTAACACTTCCAAAATTAAGAAGTCAACATTTATATCAAACATGTTCCAAGGAAGTAGAATCAGGCCAGAAAAGGTATTCAATACGTGTTTCCACTGAAAGTCCTGCAGGTTATTTATCTATTGCAAAATGAGACCTATTACAGAACCACTAACATGGAAGTTTTGTCTGAGTGTAGTTCATGTCTGTCTTCTCTCCTGTTAAATTCTCAGCATATAGTATATAAATTGGCCCCTAGTAGATGTTTGATGAGTATTTGTTAAAGGAGTGAATGAATGAATGAACGTGTTCATTTAAAAATAGTACTGGGTATTGTATAAAACTATAAATGAAGTGCAGATTGGGAAAACAAAATCACACCTCTATAAATGAGAAAAATTCGCTTCCTCAAATTTAAAGGCCGGCAACAGACATGATTAGAGTCCTTCTTCCCGAACTAGTATCTGGTCATTGCTGTAATGCCTTTAACCTGACCGCTTGTGCTTCTTTGGGGGGCTGTGAACGGTTACTGATTGGCATATACTGCTTCCCGCCTCTCTAGCTCTAAGGAATTAAATAAAACAGAATCAAAGCCTCTTTTTTAGGATTAGCAGTGATTCTTAACCTGTTTTGTGGGGGAAAATATGGAAACTGGATTATCAGGGCTAGAAGAAAAATGTGCTCCATCATTGATGCACAGTGCCATAATTTCGAAAGGACTAACAATCCTCAGAAATATTAAAGGAACTAGTCAAGATAAAACCAATTTATGAGGCAATAGTGTAGTTTTTTTTAAGTAAAATATTCCTGTACATGCAATTAAATTCCCAGAGTAAGAGGTTATCACATTGGCCTAAACTTCACCAGGAATATAAAGAGTTAACCTAAAGCCTAGATAACATTCATGCACTTACTTAAATGAAAACTTTTAATTTTCAAAGAAGAAAACAGGAATATGATTTTGAAGTTATTCTTTGAGAAATTACAATTTATTTTTGTTTATTTGAAAAAAAAATCCCTCCTGAGAAAAATTTTAAAATAAAAGCCTTCTTTATTTTTTCTAAACCTTGTAAATACAAGCATTTTGTCTTCACTGTACCAGGCTGCTGTGACCTGTTAAATAAAATGAAGAAACAACGTACATTTTATGTTGGGGGAACACCACATAAGGGGGTTTATCCACCCAAATTTACTCAATATTTAGAATAAAATAAGTATTCCTATGTAGAGGATATTCTTTAAAAGTGCTGGGATTTTGTCAACCTCATATAACTAATCAAGCAATAGCTACATTGGATTTAAACTAAACAGTGTAAATTATCTTAAAAATATCTATCCAACTGAACCTTCATAGCACTACAGCGGTAGTGTTGAGGAGCAAAGCAAATTGAAACCAGAAATTTCAGTACAGACGCATGTCTATTTTATATTTGACTGAGTAAAAACAAATTATTTTGAAAAAAAAGTAAGAATTCCCATGAATTGGAATTTTTTGTTATTGTTAGTTTTTGGTATTCTTGAAAAAAGATTTGTAATAAAGACTCAGATCCAAACACATCCATTGCATAAGCAAAAGTAGCTTATACAGAGATGTATTATTTTCTCGTGTGCCATAGTGCAGGTGAGCAGTTTCATTATTGGCTCTCAAACTCAGCATTTTAAAACCACCGGTAAGAAAGGGAGGAATCTCACATAATACCATTTCTGAGCTCCAAGATCTTACTGAACTTGCTCCAAAACCAAGGTTAACTTCACTAAATTGTTTCCATAAGGAAGAAATCAGATGGGATAATCTTCATGAGAATGCTGTAGAATGATGGACTAGACATTTTATATTCACCAACGAGTTCTGAAAGCTGATGAGTCCACAGACAAACTATGTGCATTTCTTACACAGGAAAAGAAGCTTAACACATACGATTTTCCTAGAGTCTATTGTGAGTTTGTCATTTCTCTAAATTTCCTATACTCACTGTCCTTTTTAGTTCATAAGTGATAATGGAAATGCCAACATCAAAGCTAAGGACAGTCTAGTCTCAGAAACATTTATTATTACAACGAAAAGTCTAATTAAAAAATGACTTCATTTCATGACGACGATCCCATGGTAGGAATCGATATCCAGGCCACTCATCTTGCATTAATTTGCCCCTGTCATCACTACATCTTGTCACAGTCACACCTTCTTGATACTTTGAATTAACCTTGAGTGCAACTACAGGTTAAAAATAAAAGCAAGGAAAAAAATATTCTCTGTTAGGATATCAGACAAACTTCCCTAATTGCTTTGATGGGGACCACACCAAAGGCAACATATTATGTAGAATTATTTGTACAATTATATAAAATGTATCTCAAATCTTCATGTTATACACTTTGAATATATGCAATTTTATTTGGAAATTACATCTCAACAAAGCTTGAGAAAAGAATTATACAGAAAGGCACTGCCTGAGAAAAAAAGGACAATTAAATTCATCTAATCAGGAGGGCTATACTTTTATGTGAAGGAACAAGCTGTACCCTTCTATTTCACTGAAAATGCATGTTCTTTCACACCATATAAGTTTGCATAGCAGATTCTAGTTTTAATAATTAACATTAATCTTCAACAAATACATGCTATATCAAACTGGAACTTATGAAATGAAATTTGTTGATTTAATACAGGATCTGTAAAAAACTAAAACTTATAACACACACATAGATATACATACACATATAAATAAACCAAATATATTTACATATAAATTGAAATATATACTACATACTATAAATTATGTGAACTACATATGTATATAAGGTGGAATACATGTATAAAAATGCTAGATATGTGTCTATATATACTATATAAATATGATTATATATGTTATATATGTTATGTTCACTGTATACCATATGCAAATATGCAAATCTAACTCCAGGACGTACGTACAGGGAAAATATTTTTTTTAAAACTTCAGATTTATGAAATTAAAACATATATCAATTCTAAAGTTTAATATTGATAAAGAGTGATGTGACATCATTAAACACACCCAGGCATCCGTTATTCTATAAGTGATGTGTATGTTGATTTATTGAAGCGATTTCACTTGACAGAACTCGAGAGCACACTTCGACAGAGGCCCTTTCTTTTTCTCTACCACTTCCTGTGTGTTGAAAAGTGCTCTCACACCTATAGTTCCTTTACAGTTATGTTAGAACCTTGGAAACATTCCCTAAAACCTACCTACTACTGTAGAACTACATAAAGGTATTTCATGGATCTTCCTATAAGTCGAGTGTGAGTAGAATTTAACATGCTTGGAATTCAAAAGGAGGGAAAAGCTTGTTGATATACAACTGGAAAAGCCTTTATTTATTTTATTTTAATGAAATTTATTGTCAAATTGGTTTCCATACAACACCCAGTGCTCCTCCCAACAGGTGCCTTCCTCAATGCCCATCAACCACCCTCCCCTCCCCCCCCGCCCCCCCCCCCCCATCAACCCTCAGTTTATTCTCAGTTTTTAAGAGTCTCTTATGGTTTGGCTCCCTCCCTCTCTAACTTTTTTTTTTCCTTCCCCTCCCCTATGGTCTTCTGTTAAGTTTCTCAGGATCCACATAAGAGTGAAAACATATGGTATCTGTCTTTCTCTGCCTGACTTATTTCACTTAGCATAACTCTCTCCAGTTCCATCCACGTTGCTACAAAAGGCCATATTCCATTCTTTCTCATTGCCAAGTAGTATTCCATTGTGTATATAAACCACAATTTCTTTATCCATTCATCAGTTGATGGACATTCAGGCTCTTTCCATAATTTGGCTATTGTTGAGAGTGCTGCTATAAACATTGGGGTACAAGTGCCCCTATGCATCAGCATTCCCATATCCCTTGGGTAAATTCCTAGCAGTGCTATTGCTGGGTCATAGGGTAGATCTATTTTTAATTTTTTGAGGAACTTCCACACTGTTTTCCAGAGTGGCCACACCAGTTTGCATTCCCACCAACAGTGCAAGAGGGTTCCCATTTCTCCACATCCTCTCCAGCATCTATAGTCTCCTGATTTGTTCATTTTGGCCACTCTGACTGGCATGAGGTGGTATCTCAGTGTGGTTTTGATATGTATTTCCCTGATGAGGAGTGACGTTGAGCATCTTTTCATGTGTCTGTTGGCCATCTGGATGTCTTCTTTAGAGAAGTGTCTATTCATGTTTTCTCCCCATTTCTTCACTGGATATTTGTTTTTCAGGTGTGGAGGTTGCAACATACTTAAACATCATAAAAGCCACTTATGAAAAGCCCACAGCTAATATCATCCTCAATGGGAAAAAACTGAGAGCTTTCCCCCTGAGATCAGGAACACGACAGGGATGTCCACTCGCACTGCTGTTGTTTAACATAGTGTTGGAAGTTCTAGCATCAGCAATCAGACAACAAAAGGAAATCAAAGGCATCAAAATTGGCAAAGATGAAGTCAAGCTTTCGCTTTTTGAAGATGACATGATATTATACATGGAAAACACGATAGATTCCACCAAAAGTCTGCTAGAACTGATACATGAAATTCAGCAAAGTCACAGGATACAAAATTAATGTACAGAAATCAGTTGCATTCTTATACACTAATAATGAAGCAACAGAATGACAAAGAAACTGATCCCAGTCACAACTGCACCAAGAATCACAAAATACCTAGGAATAGACCTAACCAAAGATGTAAAAGATCTGTATGCTGAAAACTATAGAAAGGTTATGAAGGAAATTGAAGAAGATATATAAAGAAATGGAAAAACATTCTGTGCTCATGGACTGGAAGAATATTGTTAAAATGTCAATACTACCCAAAGCTATCTACACATTCAATGCAATCCCAATCAAAATTGCACCAGCATTCTTCTTGAAGCTAGAACAAGCAATCCTAAAATTTGTATGGAACCACAAAAGACCCCGAATAGCCAAAGTAATATTGAAGAAGAAAACCAAAGTGGGAGGCATCACAATCCCAGACTTTAGCCTCTGCTACAAAGCTGTAATCATCAAGACAGTATGGTATTGGCACAAAAACAGACACAGAGACCAATGAAATAGAATAGAGACTCCAGAATTGGACCCACAAAAGTATAGCCAACTAATCTTTGGAAAAGCCTTTAAAAAGTTATAAAATGATTTCTGTTGGATGTCTAGTTTTGAATGGAAGACACATGGTGTGGTAGAGAAAACACTGGTTGTGGTGTTTTATTAATGGTTAAAGATACCGGGGATAAAGTCCTATGACCTGATAGGAGACGAATTTGTGTTGCCACTTTCCCCAGAAGACACCAGTAGAGAACATTTAATATATGTATGTGTGTATGTGTTTCTTTTTCCTAAGCAATATTTCATAAATTAACTGAAAGAATAAGACAAAAACACTTTATAATAGTTTTATTACATAGTTACCATTTAGTTTATGAAATGTGATATTTGATTTGGGACTTTCATTGTATGACATTGGGTGTTTCAGAAAGCTTAGCTGAGATGTTCATGCTAATGCATTCATATTTCCTCCTTTTGTGTCCACTCTGATTTTACTAAAGAAGAAAAAAAAATCAATGAAACAATGAACTTTTAAGACATCAGTAAACCATTGAGCTGCCATATGTTTATGGTTTCTATACTTACAAGATAACATAGGGCACATCTCCACTTAGAAAAGATATGTACATACTGCCTCCTGTGACACTGCACAAAATTTCAAACCCTCTGTTTTCTTCCCAACTCTACATCTTATCCTTATGAAATATTATCCTAGATGTGTCCCTAAAGGCTTGGCCTAATTCATACACGAGCAGGCCTTGAAAGTCACAATGCTTCACCAAAAAATAGCAATTTCCTTCCTTTGCTCCTGTGGAAATATCAAGTATCACTGTATATGAAAATAAGTACTGAGAAGAAACTAAATTCTAGAAAGAGGCAGACACTACCATTCTTCCCATATCATAAGGTTACACTTATTTTTGTTCCTAAATAACATAATTCAAGCTTGTTCTTAATTAATGAAATAGCTCTAGAATCCCGTGGGCAGAATGATTACTACCTTTTGTCAATGATAGTGGCAAGCATATTTTCTGTGATGTGTTTGAAGATGATCATCTATACTTTCATGAGATAAAAGCTCAGTGTGTGTGTGTGTGTGTGTGTGTCTTTTGAAGCTATGCTTTTTACCTTTACTCATCCCTTTCCTTTTCCATATTATTTGTTTCCACATAGCAAATAAAAAAAGGAAGACATTTAAAGTCTAGTTCTGGAAAACTGACCCTTAGTATTTACGTTCTTCAAATTTCATTTCACTTAGGAATGGCACTAAACGTATGAAAGACTGGGTCTGACTCAACCACCTCCTAAACAAAGAGCAGTCAATCTATTGAGCGCCACTGTGATGCTCTATCTAAAGTCATTTAACATTCAGTCTAGTGTTATTACTGACTTTCTGTCTGACTGTAAAAGCATGACAATTACATAGCATCCATATCTTCACATTCCTTCTCCTGAGACCATAGGTGATGTGGGTGATGGTTCTTCGGCCCTGAGCCTACACTTTATTCAGATTCTTTTTTTTTTAATTTTAATGTTTATTTAGTTTATTTTGAGAGAAGAGCTAGAGAGAGAGTGAGGGTGAGTGGCGGAGGGGCAGAAAGAGAGAGAATCCCAAGCAGGCTCTGTGCTGACTGGTGTAGGGCTCGAACCCATGAACATGAGATCATGACCTGAGCCAAAATCAGAGTTGGATGCTTAACCAACTGAGCTACCCAGGAGCTCCCTAATTCTGATTTCTTGTCACCACTGTGCTCTAGAAAGCCACCAAATGACTGGAGCTCCTGTGAGGGTTGAATCTCTTTTTATTATTTATTATCCTTGTGCTAGAGGAACCTCTTCTTGAGGGTCTACACCTGAGATCTCACTAGTTATCATCAGGTGCACGGCAGCAGTTTGCAGAGTGGTGTCCTTCTCTTATTATTTAATCACTGAACACTAGCCACGTGTCAGACTCAGTGTGAGTCCTGGCAATGCATCTATTAATAAATATGATTCCTGAGCTCAAGGAATTTAAAATCCACTTGGCAAAACCAATGGGTAAAACAGACAATGACAACCAGTGATGTGTGAATAGGGACTACAACGAAACACGTGTCAGGGAGTTAGGGTTGGAGAATACAGTACATCAGTTTCCTCACCTTCCTCACCAAAGTGAGAGAAATCATGGCACATTCAAGAAATTACAAATGTCCACAACTGGGTCACCCTTTTCCACTTCTAAAGACCTATGTTTCCTACTCTAAAATGAAGAAATTAATGGTATCGACCTCCCAGGGTTGCTATGAGGATTAACTAAAATAATACATGCCCTTAAGATAAAAGAGACAAGAGATACCGGTGGGCGATGATGTAGTGAGAAGGGAGCCCTTGTATATTGTTGGTGGGAATGTAAGTTGGTTCAGCCACCATGGAAAACAATATGAAGGGTCCTCAAAAAAATTAAAAATGGAGCCACCACATAATCCAGCAATACCACCTCTGGGAATATATCCAGAGGAAATAAAACCACTACCTTGAAGAGATATCTGTACCCTGCCACACACCTGTGTTCACTGCAGCATTATTTACAATAGCCAAGACATGGAAATACCCTGAGTGCTACCAATGGATGAAAGGATAAAGAAAATGTCTGTATACAGTTATTCGGCCATAAAAAAGGAAGAAGTCCTGCCGTTTGAGACTTGAGAGCATATACTGAGTGAAGTAAGTTAGAGAAAGATAAATACTGTGTGATCTCACTTATAGGTGCAATGTAAAAAAGCCAATCTCAAAGACACAGAGAGTAGATTGATTATTGCCAGAGGCTGGGGATTGGGAGTAGTGGAGATACGTTGTTCAAAGGGTACAAACTTCTAGTCATAAGATGAATAACATCTGGGGTCTCATGTACAGTATATGGACAATAATTAACAATATTATATTGTGTACTTGAAAGTTGCTCTAAGAGTAAACCTGAAATGTTCTCACCACACACACTTAACTAGTAATTATGTGAGGTGATTGATGTGTTAACTCACCTTATTGGTAATCATTTCACAACATATATGAGCATCAAATCTATAAGTTCTATAACTTAATCTTACACAGTGTTTTATGTTGATTATATCTCAAGCTGGAAAAAAAATAACACATGCCATGAGCTATCTATCTTTAATATTTAATTATAGATAGAATTCATTAACATTCATTATTATACTTTCCATGTGTTAGACATGGTTCTAACACATCGTACAAGTGTCATTAAATGTTACGCATTAAATATGTTAAAAATTTATATTTAAATTATTTAGTGTTTATTTTATTTTTGAGAGAGAGAGAGACAGAGCATGAGCGGGGAAGGGGCAGAGAGAGTGGGAGACACAGAATCTGAAGCAGGATCCAAGCTCTGAGCCATCAGCACAGAGCCCCACGTGGGACTTAAACTCACAAACTGCAAGATCATGACGGGAGCCAAAGTCAGATGCTCAACTGACAGTCACCCAGGCATCCCTATGTATTAAACATATTAACTGCTTCAGTTCTTCTAAATAGTAGAAGGCCCATCATGAAAGAACACTTGATAAATGTCATTCGTCATCAGTAAGGCTGGAATGTGGCATACAAAGGGGCCTGGGACAGCAAGAGATGAGGTAGAGGGAGGCAGGACCCAGGTCATGTCAGGGCATGGGATGATGGGGGGGAGCACATCACAGACCCTGACAACAGGCCAAGAGTTTCCAAATGTCAGTCTTTGGACTGCATCAGAAGCACCCAGAAAACTTTTAGAAACTAACAATCCCCAAGTCCCACACACAGACGTTTCTGATTTAGTGTTTCTGGTGGGGAACTCAGGGATCTATATTTTTAGAAACCACCTGTGGTAATTATGAGCCCATGTCACATTTTGGAATCAGTGAGAGAGACTGTGAAGATGGGGTAGATGGGGACCTCAGAAGAGAGTCAAGGGAGGGATCTGAGATTCAGGAAGACCTCTCTTCTATGTGGGAGAGGCCTGGAAGGGTAACAGGCGGGGAGAGGGCTTGGCCCTTGATGGATGGGACTGGTACCATCATTCTGCGGTCCTTTTATTCATTATGAACATTCTTCCCCCTGAGATCTAGCCAGAACTCTGCATATTCCCTAAAGAAACTGTCATTAAACAAAAACGAAACGAAATAAGAAACAAAAAAAGCAGTGAATAAATGTACTAACACGGACTCCTTTATCTTGACAGTGTCTTCCAACAGACCATCAGACAAGTAAGGAAGGGCTGCACAGTGTTTAAGCTCCAAAGCATTATGGCTGTGCAGAAACAGCTTTGAAAGTGACCCTTTTTCTCTTACTGATTTTGCCCCTACAGGTAGGAAAGTGGCACTTACTTCATCTGAATGATCAAAACAAGAATTTTAATATTGGGAAATCTCTGTGGAAAGAATATTTTCATAGTTCTAGTCAAATTTTTAAAATCACTTTGACCTTCCTAGATTCTTACCTTCTCATAGATCTTTACTGGATGTTTTAAATAACACTCACTTGAACAGTTAACACTGTAATAATCTCAGCTACAAGTTTTAGCCACAACTATCATAACTGGTTCTTACTAGGCACACAATAAAGAGGCTCATTATAAAATTGAAGAGTGCTTGGTGAGGGGGAACTGTCCAATAAATGTTTCTTAAATGAGGGACTGAATGCATGTATGTATGATTGAACAAAATGATAATTTATACTTCACCCAACAATGTTCTGGGTCAACAGCTGTTTAGGATAACATAAAATTAGAAATATTCTAATGTCCAATAAAACTTGTTGTTCGGTCTTGAATCCTTACTATGAATTAGGCAACTCTTCTGGATCCTTTTCATATACTCACGATGTAGGTACTAATATCCATCCTATTTTGTAAGCGAGGAAATGGAAGATTAAATTTGATACAAAATTATTTAAAGAAACGATGTCATCAAGATTAAGCATTGGGCAGGCCGCTGCAGTGCATGTATTCTACACACAAACATAGGACTAGTTAAATTATGGAAAAAACACATGAAAAAATATTATTCAACAATTCACATCATGCCTTACCAGATAACTTAGCACCACATTTCAAGCATTTTCTCATGTTAATTGGGGGGGGAAAAAAGGAATTTGCCAAAGAGTAGGTGATTCTCAATGTAGTATGTAAAATATTGACCCAGTGAGAAAATACACGTGATTGTAAATGTATGTAAAACATTAAAATAGCACACCATATAACACCAGTAGTTAGTATTTTTTCCTTGGGTGACAGAACGCTGAATAATAATTATTTTATTCTTTATACCCTTCCGTAGATGTTGCAAAAATCAACAGGTGCTAATATTATAAGAGGAAAAATATATCAAGTATATTAGTTGTTTAAACAAGCAGATAATTGATTGTTTGCTATCAGTCTTCACTTTTCTGCTGTCTGCCACCTTTGGAAAATCATCTGAATTCTAAAGTTATTCTAAAGTCACCCAAGTCCCTCTTGACTTGCTGCAGTTTTCCCATCATTTCTTATCTTCTACATACTTACCCCCAAGGGTTGCACTGACTCTACTTCATCTTTGTTCAAAATAGATCTTCTAATGAATTTATACACCAGCCTTGATTTTCGTTTTGTCTTTCATTGGTTTTGAAAATCTATTTGGTGAGGAACTCTGTACTATCACCGAGTTGAACATCTCAATTTCACAGAATGAAATTTTCAAATTAGTAGATATCATTAGCTGATAGATCAAAGAATGAATAAGTGGATGGGATAACTTTAGAAGCCAAAGAGCTCTTTATGTGCATTTAATCCTAATGAAACTGAAATGTCATCTCAAGATGACAAAACTGAATGGTTGATTTCAGAGCCTCTAGGTATAAATAAAAGACAAAATGAATGCTGTGGTTCAAACTTTGTCACACAGTATTTAAATTCATTTTCTTCTTTAAACTGAAACTTAATTGAGTAATGGTTCAGTTCATGCCTTTATCCTATAAGGATCTGTGTCTATATTACTATTATTATATATTATTATATTATTATAATTATTATCTAACTCTATCCTTTCTTAGTAACAGAACCCCCAGCTTTCAGATAAGTACATGGTTGCTTAAAATAAAGACTACATTTCCCTGGATCTCTTGTAGCCTGTGATGGCCATCTGCATTTGAGAGTGCAGCTTCTAAGGAATGTGTTTAAAGGTAGGGATGACCTCCTTTGAGCTTTCTTTTTCTCCTAGTGGAAAGGACATGTGATGCATGAGCTTCATCAGTCTCTTGGGCCCTTGGGCAGCCCTGTGTTGAGGATGGCAGAGCAACAAGATGGACAGATCCTGGGTTCGTGTTGCTAAGAGAGGTACCACATCAGCCCTGTGCTGTGAACTGCTAAGACCAATACATTTTATTTGGATTGGGTTGCTGCCATTTTGTTTTTCTGTTATTTGGAGCCAGGAAATGTTATTCAATTGGAGAACCCAGTTTTTAGGCTATACCTATTAAAATGAAGTCAGAGATAGCTATCTAAAATATTGTTCTTTGCCTCATTTAAAAAAATATGTAGGAGGAGACTTATAAAGAAGGAGACTTAGTTTAGTTTTTGCTTTAACTTGTAGGGATGATTCCTAAGTACACCCTTAAGTTTGTACATGTAGATGCAACTTAACAATATTTTTTCCTCCTCTATTACCACATTTGCCTAGTTTCATTGGAATTATATCTGAGGGTCTTTAAGCGAAATTTAAATTACATGTTTTATTTCTTTGCTCATATTCTTCACCTAATGTGATCATTATTTGTGACACAAATATCTTTATGTGCATCTAAGGAAAGTTACAATAAATTTGATTCTATTTCTTTATTATAAAAAGAAATTTTCACAAAATGTATTTAATGATCACATTATGTAAAGTGAGTGAATTTTTGGTGTTTTGGATCCTTTCTTCACTCTGCCATCTTTGTTCTATTTCCGTTTTGGGGCATTCATTCTGTGCTATTGTTTTATTACAGGGATAAAAACTTAGTGGCAATAAACCCAAAACAGCTTTTGTATTCCTTATGTAAAGCCTACTTCATGCATCAAATAATGCCCAGAACAATGTCTAAACATGTACAGAAAGAAAAATAGCACCCACCTCCTCAATAATTATGTAGCTTCATAGCCCCGTGATGATGTACATTTGGGATTATTCTGGGAGCTACTGAATCAAAACAAGACAGCGGAGATCAATCAGAATCTTAGGAACCAGAGGAAGCCAACACAATGCCGAGTGGCAGGAGGCTCCAGTGTTTGAAAAAATAGACAGTCTTCTGATAATTCTTTAGTACAAGAAAAAAAAAAAAGAACACTTCAATCTCTCTCCCAAATTCCAAACAGATGATTCAAATTACTATTTTGCTGTTTTCAGGTTTTTTCCTTACTCTTTTCCTCTTATGGAAAAACAGGCACGTGATTTCACAAAAATTTTCATTTGCTCTTAATCCCCCAAACTGCTGTTGAGTTCGCATGAGGCAAAGAACCAACCACTGTCTGGGTTTCTAATCAATCCAGAATTCTTGAGAATTATTTTCTTTGTCAGTGATATAGGTAAATCTTCTGACTATGGGAGAGAGAGCGAGGGAGCAGTATCCACAAACATCCAGAAGATGTTCAATATTGGAGGTTTGAATAATTTTCTTTCTCTCCTCTCCTCTCTCTTTCTCTGCCTCTCCCTTTTGGGAGTCATGTTTAACATCTATATATTCCTTTTTAATATTAAGGGGCTATGAACGTGTCTGCTACTGATTAAGCTAGGAATTTCACAAAGGCAGCGTGATGCCCTAGGTGCATGATTTCCTTACACATCTGAAAGCTGGTAATTCTTCAGTTGCTCATTGATTTATTCAACCCTTAGTATCAGTGACCTTATCCATTCTATACAGTTTGGTCATCAGGAGAGAAACACCTACATTTGCTGTACCCAATACTGCCCAAAGTAGATTTCTGGTCTTTGCATTGTCAATCACTATTAGTATGTACATTCTCAGGGTTCAAGTTTTGCACAAATTTTTCTTTTCTTTTGTGTGAAAGTTCTTCCTGTTATCCTCTTAAATTTCCTGAACATCAATTAACTTATAAATGTTGCCTATTAAATACATATTTATTTTCTCATGAGTTTGGGTGAAAGATAGTGTCAGACAAAGGCACAAAATTGTACTTCTTCAGTGACACAAACCAATAGCTGAAATCCCAACCAAACCAGGATGGACCCTTGCCAAATCCACACCACAAAAAGGGAGCACCCAGAACTGACATCAAGATCTCTTTGCCCCCAGTAGGATTGGGTTTCTCAAATGTAAGTATAAAAATTTTTGAACAGCCCATCCAAAAATCTTTTGAGTATGACCATGTGAATGAGTGCTGCAGTCAGACCACAGAAACAGCGGAACTGCCTTTGTGTAAACTCACATCAGCGCCATATGGCAGAGAAGGTGATGCTGAAGGAAAAGCCAGTTTCACAGATTTTGATCAACAGTATATTTTACAACCCACCAGCTGGGGAGATCTGTTCCATCTTCTATAAGCCATTGTTATTTTGGGTTTCCTGTGACAAGTGGACACGCCTAATCCTTACTAAGTTGGTGGATGTGGAAGGAAGGTAGTTATGAGAGAAATAAAAGCTTTCGGCAAGGAAGGAATAGTTTGAATTTTGATCTAGACAAAAAAAGAACTAAGTAATGATAGATAAGAGAATTAAGCAATTCAGGGTTAATATTTTTAAAACTGCCCTTTTGAATTAAAATGACCAACCGCATCAACTAAAAATCTTCCCTGACCTCTCCCTCAGTCTCTCCCCAACAGCAGATGGGCAAGTTTTCCCCACCCTTCTTTGCTTCCAGACTCTTGTCCAAACATCTGGTACAAATCACATTGTATTAGGATTGCTTGTTTCTGTGTTTGTCTTTTCTTTTAGAATTTGATCACTTTGAATGTAGGGACTGCATTTTTAATCCCATTGGCTAACAATAACTATTTGTTTAATCATGTACAAAAATGCATATTTCTTTTCTTTCTCCTTTTCTTTTTAATGAGAAAGCCTTGTTCTGGTTAAACTGTGCTAGATCCTGGGTCCCATCATCACAGGATGAAAGTTAGAAATGATTAGCAATGACTCTGTTTTCATTCAACACCATGGAAATTTTCTAGTTTAGTCATATTCACCAAAAGTGAACTATTTCATAGAACTTCAATCTGGGGATTTTGCAAATTAGGGAGGGAGTCCGCAGTACTGTTATGATTTTAGGAGGAAACAGAAGAAAAAGAAGACGACATTTGTTAGATATCTATTGCTGAATCATTGATATGAGACAAGAGCTACATGGATGAATAAAATAAAGAGAAAAAAAACATTGTTGAAGATGATGATTGGAATTTTAGTGGCTCTACCATCATTACAAAGTCTCTGACAGAAATAGATACCAAAGGAGATGACAGACAACTAAATTTATTAACAAACATATGAGAGTGTGAAGTGATTTAGAGGGAAATGGAAGAATGCATTATTTTTACATGAGCTTAAGCGCATATTTTATGTGTGCTCCATAGAGATTGAGGAAAGAAAAAGGCTTAGGTTGGTGAATGAGTCTTTGAAAGCAAAGTTAAACTGTGCTCCAGTAATATGCAGCCAGATTTTTCTCATGTTTCAGCACCAGAAAATTATGCAAATAGCTATAGCATTTTCCCTAATAAATTCCATTTCCTATGCAACTGACATCATTTGGATTTAAAATTGAAAAGTGTATTTCCCCAAGTTTGTTATTTTAAACATATTGTTATTTATCACAAATTAATAAAGCCGCTTCTCCTACTCTCCCCAAAAGGACAAACTTTTGGATGATTAATTTTCCCACTGAATAACATAGTAAAAATATTCACAGATTTCAAAATATAGGATATTTTTATTTGCGTAAGAAAACGATCACGTACTTGAGATATGTTGTTATGTTCTTGCAGAGAAACTTCTACAATGGTCTCATCAGACAGGAAACAGGAATTAATATATATAAGTGCTATAATCGAGCAGAAGTCAGTAATCAAAGACAATAAGGAGTCTAAACTCAGGAGATGGAAGCTTTTCAACATATTTCAAAAGGATCTGGAAATTTCAATATCTCCTTTTTTTTTTTTTAAAGAACATGATAATTAAACTATTCTGAATACAAATCAAGTCAAAGCTCAAAATATTCAAGGTGATAAACAAAATTAATTATTTAAGAATTTTTAGCTTGTTTATATTCTGTTGTTGGTCAAATTCCCTAGAGGCAGAGCCTGAGGTGGGGATTCTTGTACAAGTGGGTTATTGAAGGCACACTCTCAGCAGGAACCTTTAAGGAAGAGAGAGGCAGAATAAGGAAAGGGATGGAACCAACACAGGTGTGGTTTCATCTGGAGGCTGGTGTTAGCCTAATCCTCTAAGGAGCTCTGGAGTGTGAACTGGTCTACCAGGCAACCCGCTGTGAGGCAAAGGGATAGGCATTTTGTCCATGGTTGGTGGCAGAGGGCCCCTACCTCACAGAGGGATAGAAAGGCAGAGAAGTGTTACTTTGTTTCTTCTCAAGCCAGATGGCTCCTGTGGCCAAGGGCAGTATTTGGAAGACAGGTGTGACTGTGGGTCTGGGAGAACCTGCCCATACAGGGGTTCTGGGTGGGGCACCAATACCACCCATAACACATTCAATCAAAGAGCTGCCCTATTTCTAATATAAGGAATACTGCCTTCCTGGATTCTTTCTGGGCTCCTAGCAGGTCACAGACTGCTGCATTCCTTTAGCATTTTGCTACTACCTTGAGAACAAATCAAGGTGGGAAGTCAAAATATGAAGCATCCTTTCATGGCTTAGCAAAACAAAGAAATAAATCAACAGTTTGTATGACATCTAAAACTTCAGTAGAAGGGCTGGTTTCATGGATTCATTTTCTATGTGCACTGAGCCATATGGATACATTATTTGCACTTTTTTTAACTCACTGTGGTGACAACTCATTAAAAAGGGGAGCAGAACCTAGGTTGGTACAGGCACAAGTGGACTGCATGGCAGATTTTATGGAAGTGTTGGAGTCATATTCTCAGATTTCTATTTGTTGTGCAAGGGAATCACGAGATATCTCTTGGCACAAATTCACTTGGCATGGTGGGAAAGAACTTGCGTGAGGTCTCCAAGGTCTGATGTAAATAGTTGAAGTATGTCACATCTTAGGACTTGGGTTTTTCATCTATATTAAATGGGTTGAAGTCTATAACTTCTAAGGGTCCTTCTGTTTTTAAGTCCTTTCCCTTCTGAGAGGTGTGGTCAATAAAACTGAGCCAGGTTGTGGTGAAGACTGGATTCCTGGCCTCTGATTCCTAGTCTTCTACCCCTGGGCTTCTTAAACTATAGCTGTTCTGGGAGAGGGTAGTTTTTTAAAAATTTCCAATTGTTCGTGGACCCATATGTGGTCCTGCTGCACCCGCCTGTGCTTACATCAGATGGAGCATCACTATGCAAGCTTGAAAATACCCAAAGCAGCTTACAGCCTGTTCAGTGAGATGGTGAATCCATTGATTCCAGATTTGGATGTTACATCAATGCCAGGTGGCTATAGAAGTTTCTAAATGCTTACTCTCAATTCTCTTCTTGGCATGGATTAGTGTAACAGTTCATTGCCTGGTCTGAATTGCAGAACACTCTGGGTACCACTGCTCCACATTATTAATTCACTGCTTTGGGAATAAGACCATTTGGAAAGACATAAATGACCCTAACCCTTTACTACACTAGCCCTTAGAACTTGGACAGTGATCTATCAATCTATAAGTGTCTTTGTGCTATCCATTATGGTAGTCACCAGCACATGTGGCCATTTAATTTAAACCTGAATTAAAATATAAATTCAGTTCTTCAGTGACACTAGTCATATTAAACAGCTCATCAGCCAAGTAGCTAGTGGCCACTGTATTGGAGAGTACAAATAAAAACAATTTCCATAATCTCAGAAAGGTCTATTGGATAATGCTGCTTTAGGACTGTCACACAATTTTCTGTAGTTTCAATACGTGTAAACTTTGACACTTGCTACTAACATCATTGTGTCTTTATCAGCATATTAGTCTATCTTAAGGTTCACGAAAGAGGTCTGTCGACCCTGTAATCATCATTATGTCATAAAAAGCACTGTAAGTATAATTGCAAACCAGTAAGTATTACATGTAAATCTTACCAGTATCCTTAAAAGTTTAGTTATTTGTTAGGTGCTATACTAACTATATATATTCAAAATAAAGAAAAGTTATTAGTGCATGTGCTCAAAATATTTATAATCTGGCTAGGGAGTCAGTAGTATTTAGGAATTAAAAATACAAAGTGGTTTTAGTTGTGCTTTAAATAAATGATGTAGATAAGAATTTTCACTTTCTTAGGCTAGATTATGAAATATTTGAGATTATAAGAACCAGTCAGTTGAATATAGGAGGTGTACTTTATTAGATCAGAATAACCAAACAGCCCACAATGAAGGGTGAGACCTACATAGACCTTGAAGGAAGAGTAGAGATTGACTACATGGAAAAAGAAGAAATGGAATATATGTGTATATACATGTGTGCACATACACATATGCATATATGGCCATATACATATTCTTATTTCAGTACTAGTTACATTTGTAGACTATGTTTTAAAAATCTGCATTAAGAACTGTTAAAAAAATTAAATCCTCTACTTAATATGTCCTCTATCTATTTAAATTGAATAGGTTCTGATGTTCCTCATGAATACACAAAACTAGGTTCTTCTTCTCTTCTCTTCTCTCTCTTCTTATTTTTAGTGGTATAAAACACAACACATTTATTCCCTGATAATTTTGGAGATCAGAAGTCCAAAATGAGACTTACGGAACTAACATTAAGGTTCCTGTAGGGATGCATTTTTTTCTGGAGGGTTTAGTGAAGAGTATCTTTCATTGCCTTTCCAGCATCCAGAGGCAGCCTATATTCCTTGGCTCTTTGACCCCTTCCTGCATCTTCAAAGCCAAGAATAGCTGGTGAAGTCTTTGTCACATGGCGTCATGTGATCTCCTTTTTGGCTTCCCTCTTGAACTTTTAAGGACTCTTATGATTACACTGGGTCCCCTCAAATAATCCAGGATAATCTCCCTATGTTAAGGGCATCTGATTAGGAATCCTATCACTATTTATTTTTACCCTAAAATACTTCAGACTGTTGCAAAAGCTCTCCATTCTTCACCTTCCTTCTGAATCACTAATTACTGAAGGAGAAAACAAACAATACATGGCTCACAATTTTGTAATGCTTCTTTTTAACAGCTCTGAGCTTTCATCATTCATGACATTGCATTCTCAAGAGACAGACTGTCTGGAGGTCACAGATGCCACAACAGTCCTCCAGGGGGACATGGATAGGCACTGATGCTGACAGAGTCAGGCTCAAGCAGAAGGCAGGAAGAATGTGGATATTCCTAACCATGAATCTGTTTCCATTCTGTGCCACAAATTATTAACGTGAGATGTTCTATTTGGTATCCTTAAAGGAACATCAAGTGTATTAACATCAAGTTCTAGTTCTCTCAAATGAACTCTGTTGCAAATCAAAAGGAGTATCATATATATAAATGAAATAAGCACACATGAAGATATATAAATAGAAAAATAGATAATAGAGATATATTTCTCTCTCTCTCTCATCTTGGAATTTTGCAGAAAAAAAACTTGCTCATCTTGAGAAAATGCAGAAAAACACTTTACTCGGAATGACAGAACAAGCCTATATAAATTTAAATAATAAAGCATAAGTGCAATGGGAATTGAAAATTCATTAACTGGTCCAACAGTGAAGTCCATTTGCTAGTGTCTCTGTCTTTTTCTCTGACAAGAAGCCAAATGCACCAATGAACTTGGGTTCTTTTGGATTATTTACTATCACATATTCAAGATAATGAATGAAAATGTGGTATAGTCCTGAAGAGCAAACATCAAGTTTTTCTCTGACCTTCATTTTTAAAGGGTGATTGAAAACTAATAAAATTAATAAAACTATTGGCACTCTGTACACAAGAGCCCATATACTGAGCTCAGCTAAAACCCATTCTGGATGTCACTTTTTAAAAACAGAATCATCCCTCCCACTGGACGCTAGGAGCCCTCACTGATTATAATTTAACAGAACAATCTGTGTTTGTTACAAGAAAAAGGAGGATATGCTATTAAAGATAATTAAAATGTAAAAGATACCTTGTTTGGAGTCTTAGGCTGTTTCTGATTTAGGGAATAAGTATCTCAATTAAAACCAAACACTGTGGGACACCTGGGTGGCTCAGTCAGTTAAGCAGCTGACTCTTGGTTTTGGCTCAGGTCATGATCTCGTGTTTTGTGGGATGGAGCCCCACACAGGGCTGTCAGCCTGGAGCTTGCTTGGGAATCTCTCTCTCTCTCTCTCTCTCTCTCTCTCTCTCTCTCTCAAAATAAATAAACTAACCCCCCCACACACATTTTATGTACACACACACACACACACACACCCACACACACCACAATTCTTTTGAGAGAAACAGCATGAATGAGGGAAATGGGCAGAGGGGGAGAGAGAGAGAAAGTGAGAAAACAGAGAGAGACAGAGAGAGAATCTTAAGGAGGCTCCATGCCCAGTATGGAGCCCCACTCGGGGCTTGATCTCACAGCATGAGATCATGACCTGAGCCAAAATCAAGAGTCAGATGCTTACCTGACTGAACCAGCCAGGTACCACATACCACATCTTCTGTACACATTCATCAGTTGAGGGACATTTTGGTTCTTTCCGTAATTGTTGATAGAGCTGTTATAAAATTAGGGTGCATGTGCTCCTTCTGGTATATACATACATACAATGGAATATTACTTGGCTATCAAAAAGAATGAAATCTTGCCATTTGCAACAATGTGGATGGAACTAGACGGCATTATGCTAAGTGAAATAAGTCAGTCAGAGAAAGACAAACATCATATGATTTCACTCATACGCGGAATTTATGAAACAAACATGAACACAGGGGAAGGGAAGGAAAAATAAGATAAACACAGAGAGGGAGGCAAACCATAAGAGACTCTTAAATACAGAGAACAAACTGAGGCCTGCTGGAGGGGAGCTGAATGGGGGGATGGGCTAAATGGTTGACGGGCATTAAGGAGGACACTTGTTGGGATGAACCCTGGGTGTCATATGTTAGTGATGAATCACCGGGTTCTACTCCTGAAAACAATACTACACTGTATGTTAACTAACCTGAATTAAAAAAAAATTAAAAAGAAACCAAACACAGAAATATGGGCATGCTAATTTCAAATAATGAGGAACCTCTAACTGACAAATCATCTTCTGGAGCACATAAAAGACTGTAGGTGCAGGCCCCTCTGTCAAAAGTGCTGGGCGCTGCCTGAGAATCCTTGAGCCCCAGGACAATTGGCTGCTCTCACCAGAAGTGAGGCGAGACACCAGGGGGTAGGACAGGGACACCAGGGAGTGGGACGGGGACACCAGAGCTTTCAGTCTCAGCCTCCTGTGTTGGCCCAGACAAGGGACCCAGGCCTAAGATGCCATCCTTCCGTTTCTTCAAACTTCTAGGTCTGACATCCCTTTACAGATTTCTTTAAATATTTGGACACAATTACATATTGTCATCACTTGTTTTAGTTCTTGAGTCATCCGACCTTGGTTTTAATGCAAAAAGGTATATGTTTTCCTTTATGTTCTTATATAGCAATCTTTGATTTTTCTTTGTCGAAACCCTCCTAGTTTGAATTGTAGACAGCTAACATAGTTAAAACACAAACAACAGAAACAACAAACAAACCGACAGAAGTGTGCCTTAAGGCGCAGAAGAGTTATAATTGGCATGCTTAATAGTATTCATATGAACAGCATTAAAATGCATATCAGATTTGACGTCTTATCACAAGCGAATGAACACTCTAATGTACTAGGACAACGGAGTTCTAATGGCATCAGAGGAGCCAGGGAAAGAATACATTTGTGAGCTGAATGCATGTGGACTGTCAGGGCAGAAAAAAGGCAGCTAAATTGGCTCTATTGAGGAGTGCTGGAATCCTAGGAGGGCGACCTGAAAATTACATTTAATATGCTAACACTATTACGAGAATATTTCTATTCTTCCCATAAAGGTCTTGCTAACAGTAATTAAATTTTAAGACAGTCAGATCTGGAAAGGAATAAAAATACAGCGAAAATACGATTACCATGGCTAGAGGAGGTCTTCCTTTTCAAATACTAATTAAAAAAAAATTGAATTTCAGCTACCCAGGGACACCAAAGCTGGCCATATCTATATTAAATTATACCTAATCACACCTAAGTTCTTAAAAATTGAATACATTTACCACCAAAATGCTTTGGACTTCAGAAATATGCAAATGACATTCTAAATACATGGGTTTCTCCTCTATCAGGAGTCACATACAGAGCAAAAGGGATTAAAAAAAAAAAAAAAAAAAAAAAGCAAACAACACAAACAGACCAGAATCAGGAGAGTAGGCCTTGGGGAGCAAGACCAACCTTGGGTGAACATAACGAATGACTGTGGGGTTGTTGTGGTTTCCTGGCCTGAGCTACCCAGGCACCCCATAACATGACTTCAAAACAATAACAAGAGATTTTTAAAAACTTTATATTAGCAACCTTTCAAAATTTGGAGTCTGTTAGAGAACAGTGGTCCTAAAAATTTGGCACATATCAAACCCCCCTGCTGGAAGGCTTGTTAAGATACAGATTGCTGGACACCTGGGCGGCTCAGTAGGTTGAGTGTCCAACTTCGGCTCAGGTCATGATCTCATGGTTCGTGAGTTCGAGCCCTGCATTGGGCTTGCTGCTGTCAGCCTGTCATCCTGTCAGCACAGAGCCTGCTCAGATCCTCTGTCCCCCTCTCTGTGCCCCTCCTCTGCTTGCACTCAGTTAAAAAATAGATATATTTTTAAAGAAAAGATAGAGATCTCTGAGTGCCCCACCCCCGAGCATTTCTGATCCAACAGGTTCAGGATGGGGTTTGAGAATTTGCATCAACAACCAATTTCCAGGTGATGCTGATGCTGCTGGTCCAGGGACCACACTTTGAGAACCAGGAGCAGAAGAGATCAGAGCATAGGCTTAGAGTGAGCCAGGCCAACATGCCTCTGCCACTTCTTGGCCTTAAGGTCGGGGTAAATTATTTAGTTTCTTCATCTGTAAGTGAAGAAACAGGCAGTCCCTCCATCACAGGATCTTTGTACAGACTAAAGGAGAAAAATGCACATGAATTACTTAGAGTATAGCAAATGCCCAGTAACAATCAGTTTTCCCATTCTAAATAGGACATGGCAGAAATCTACATAAATAAAGAGGAAACTTCTATGCATCTTGTTCAGACGTAGATTTCCTTTAAGAAAGCTGTGTATCACTGAGTAAACATGTATGTACATTGAAAAAACAAACATCAAATAACTTATTAACTGCTGGGGGCTGAGTATCTTTTCTAATAATAATAAAAAAAAAAAACAGTCCAACTTCTAAACTGGAGAGATAGCCCTTTACAGGGCCACCTACCTATTTTATGTTCTGTTTAAGAAAAAAATCATTAAGCTTTGATACACAGAGTATAATCTACATTTTTAGTTTTAATGTATGTAACTTTATTTAATGAATTAATACATCATGTAAATGTATATTATAGTTATATGGAAGAAAATATGAAAAAACACTTTAAAAGTCATAATCTCTGCATAATGGATAATGGTTACTATATTGTTTTGACCTTTCCTCTCTATTCCAGGTTTTTTGTAGTAGGTAATAAATGGACATTACAGAAAGACCTTATTAGAAATGTTAACAAAACAAACAAGTGGGCATTCACAGATTCCCAAGGCCATCACGCTGCTGTATTATTTTTCTTTTGAGGGAATCAAAAGAAAAGGTGTGCAAGGGACTGACAAAAAGAGACACTTGGGGAAGTTAAGCTTCTCTGGGGTAACCATGAGCATGCCAAGGAGCTAACGTGGAAGACGGTGTTCAAGCACTCGGAGGAAAAGTGATTCTGAAGCCAGAATTCTCCAGAGCCATTAGCATATTTGACCCACACGTATAAAAGGGTTCAGAGAGTCTTGTAAGAAATGCATACTCCTACGTCCAAGAGAGGCAGAGGGGCGTCCTGGTGGCTCAGGTAAGCATCTAACTCTTGGTTTCCGCTCAGGGTGTGATCTTACGGTTCATGGGTTCGAGCCTGGTGTCGGGCTCCATGCTGACAGTGCAGAGCCTGCTTGGGATCCTCTTTCTCTCCCCTTCTCTCTCACCCTCTCTCATGCTCTCTCAAAATAAATAGATAAACTTAAAACAAGGGGTGGGAGAGCAGAGAGGACTTCATTTAAAATGAAGTTCTTTACCTTTTTGGATCATGTACCTCTTTGAGAATCCAGTGGAACTATAGAACCTTCTCAGTAACAACATACATAACTTTGGGTGGGAGGGTCAACCATCTGGAGTTGATCCTCCATGTCTTCTGTTCAGAAACTCTGACTTAAAATAACTGATGTGAGGTCTAAGTATTAATGAGAAAGGCACTCCAATCTTTAGAGATGTTACCATTTTCAATAAAAATTTTTAAGACATGTTTTAAGTGCTTTATTCTGCAATGGCTATGTTTTGCTGTTTCACCACAGACCAAAACAAAACAGATACCTTCTCACTCTTCTAGAAAATCATAAGCAAATGATCATGGTATTCACTTTGGCTCAGTGAAGCAGGCCAAAAGCACCTGATTATTCCAACTAAGGTTCTAACCCTGTTGTCCCTTTGGAAGTAGTCTACCCCAATTGCAGATCAAGTATCTTAATGGAATTAGGGCAGTGGAAATCTTGATATATATGGATTTAGCACTAATGAGATTTGACCATGAGAGACAGAAGACACCATGTTCCTTGTCCCACAGAAATCTATCATTTTGCTGAGATCAAAATTTGCAAGCCTTCATCTAGCTAGTGAATCATCCTAGCCAAACACCTGGAGTTTGCATCTCATTGGAGCAAGGGGCCTATTATCCCTTTTTGGCTTTTTGGCAGATTTCCAATAGCATTCTGTAATTTGGAAGGGAAAAATATGCAGTAGGACACAACATTTTAAAATGTGTATTATGTTTTAAGATGGGTCTTTAGTAGCTTCAAGAAGAAGGCGAGAGAACGAACAGTGTCTACACTGGGATTCATGCTCTCAGAGGCATGACCTCATGGAAGGCTGCACATTCCAAAGAAACATGATGAAAAATGCCATATGTGGGAACTGGAAAGCATAACATTAGGATGCAAAACATCTTCAGCAATGATTGATTTCATCGCCCTGATTTTTGACTAATGAGTATCCATTCTATTTGTAAAGATCGACAAGGACTTTCACAGCCTCCCTGAAAACGAAATATTCCCAAATGAAAAATCCATATCCGTAGGGGCTATCAATCCCTATTCTTCTTAGGATTGCTCAGTTATAGTCACTGAAGGCCTTCGATCTGCCAGCCCTGCCCTGAGCCGATAAACCAGTTCTAGCAAGTAGCTCGGTCATTAGCTAGTGGGTGGCAATAAATCTTGCCGATCCAGTGTGAAGTGTGCTTGGGGAGGGTTTACCATTTTGCTTCCAGGCTTCATCTGCCTAATCCGTTATGAGTGGACCTGGCCTTTGTGGCTTCATTTGCGGAGAAGGACAATGGCTCTACAGTCCAGACCAGTGCCCAAATACCCTGTCTGGTTTTGTCAGCCTTCATTTCCTATGAGGTGGATCCGTATTCCACATCAGACTCACCCAACCAGACCGAGCTTCCCAACCCCAGTGCTGTCACTGCCTGTCGCTGGATTTTGCTGTTGCCCAGGGAGAGGCTCACTATCTCATGCCGTCTTAGCTACCAAAGTCAAAGATGAGGAATGTTGGGACATAGTCTTTGGGGCTGGTGATCATTCTTCCACGTTTCTCAGTTGCAACCATCATATGCCTTAAACCACATTTTCCTTAAGGGAAAAGACAATTTAGTAGAGTCACATTGATTTTAGTCAATAGATGTGTTTTCAATTGATTTTTATCAGAATAGGACATTTCCCTTTTTGTTTCAAACACAAAATTTTAATATGATCTAGGAGCTTTTTTAATGACATTTAGTAAGATGGTATATAATGTAGCAGAAATTACTGGTAATCCCCATATTTTAAGCAAGTTGCTTAGCGACTGAGCCACCCAGGCGCCCCATGCAAGTTGTATTTCAGGGCTTTTTTTTTTCTTTTTTTGGTAATTTGTCTGAGTTTAGATTATGGTTTTCCACAATTAATACTATATTTGAGATCAGTAAAAGAAACTTCCAAAGTTTATATCACATACTTTAGTCGCTTTCAAGTCTCTCATTCTCTAGTTATTTTGTCAATGAATTACTTCTTCAAAGGTGAATCTTTTAGAAAATTTCTGTTAATATGTTCAGACATGTCTGAGTCATGTAAAGTAAAAGGGTTGGTGCCTCAGCTTGAAGGAAGTGAAATAATTTGTTTTGAACGAAATCAGGCAGAAATGGTTGATTTATGGAAGTTCAGTGTCCTCATGAACCTGATCCTCAGTGTAGAATACTTTATTATTGTAACAGCAAAAATGTTTTAAAAGTAGTTGCCTTAGGAGAAATCTAATTTGATTTTGAGTGACATCTTTTTTGTTTCTATTTTTTGAAATGACACGACTCTTACTCTGGATAACTGATTACCGGGTAACTATCAAAATACAAGTCCTTGTAGAAAGATAATTTTGCCATGTCGTATTTTGCCCTTTTAAAGCACGTTGAATACATAATGAGGGCAGTAGCTCTGCTACGAAAACTTCAGCTTCTGCACAGCTTTCCTTTGAGGCTAAAATCTGTAACCTTAACATTGCAAATATTAGGCTTGTTTCTCTGAGGCTTTGATATTGAGGGGAGTTTCATACTAAGAGTAGGTTGTTAGGGCAGAGAGCAAGGCAAAAACTACTTTTAAGTAGCTTTTGCAATTAGCACCTAATTAATGGGGTGTGAAGTGTGAGTGACCAGAGGTTCCATAATACGACACAGTATCGCATCAATGGGTGTCTCATTATTCATTTAATCTTAGGCTTCCAGCAGCTGCAAGAACATGCATGGAAGGCTGTCCTGGAAGGGCTGAGAAGAATATCCCGCTAAGAGGGAAGCATAATCCGTCGGAAAACACAACCAGTAATCCTCGTAATTACATTATACACGAGGTTGACCATCTTGGAAAGGACGGAATAAGCACTTCTTTCATTTAGGGAACTCTTGATTACTGTTTTCTATATACTGCCTCCTTCCGAACCTTTCCAATAAGATAGCATGCTATTTTTAAATTTCTGTTTCTCAGGTTTTGCTGTGTCTGTGAAAACTTCAGTCCTTAAGCAGATCTGATTTATGGTACTATGGCTTTTCTGCAGGACACCCCGGTCAGTGGTATATGGCCACAAAGAGCCCCTACAGACTGATCGCTGTCTGGTGCCATTCCTAAAGGCTTAGTTTAGGTACACATTCTGTGGCAGAATGAACAAGAGGAGAATGAATATAAACAGGCGCCTTCAGCTACACGTATAAGTGAGATTATATAGCATTTGTCTTTCTCTGTCTGCCTTATCTCACTTAGCATAATGCACTCAAGGTCCATCCATGGTGTAGCAAATGTGAGGATTTCCTTCTTTCTCGTAGCTGAATCATATTTCATATTATCATATTTCATATACTTTCAAGTATATATATTTCATATACTGTATAATACATTGCAAAATTGCCAAAGCAAATGGATTTCAAATGTCCTCATCACAAAAAAGAAATGACAATTATGGGACATGATGGAGATGTTAGCTAAGGATATGGTAGCAATAATATTTTAATACATAAATGCATCGAACCAACATATCATACACCTTAAAGTTACATAGTATTATATGCCAGTTCTATCTCAACAGAAAAGTTTTACTTAAAAAAATAATAAAAAGACCCTTTAAGACTTCTTTTTATTTTTTCAAATTATCTTGCAAAGTGAGGCTCAATTCACCATGTGGACCCCAGGTGGGTACCTTAACTTCTCTATGTCTCGCTTTCTTCCCAAGTAGGAGGCAGTAACACCTGGCAAAGATCAGGTGAAATCCTGTATGTAAATGTCCTTTGTTAATTGCTCTTTGCTTAAAAGTGTTTATATGTTCACCGTATCGGCTAGAAGGCCTTCCCCTGCAAAATGGAGATGAGGAATGCACTAGGAAGCAGCCTTAAAAAAGAGCCCAAGAGGAAAAGAGTAACAGGAGGTGCAGAGGTGAGGGTCACCAGTTTGTAGATGGTTAGTGGTATCACCAAGGCAATGGATGCATTTCATCTCTCTATTTAGGCATCCCTGGGCTACGCCTTGTTCTAAGGTTACAGCAGGCTGCCATGCGCAACCAGGACCCTCTGTTTCTTTTCTACATCCAGGGAGAGTAAGGGTTTCTTCTAGTAGCTCTCATGGCAGGGCAAAGGAGAATCTTTGTCTAAAGCCCCCATCAACTCTATCTTCAGTCTTCCGTGGTCTAAACTGAGTCATGTGTCCATAGATGAACCAGGTAGGTGAGCTTTACTGCTAGAACCACTCCAATCAGTACCAAACCACGGATGATATTAACAACCCAAACCACCTGGCTGCCATAAAACTGGGAGACTTAGAATGTAGCGGGGCAGATAACTTCAGGGTAGAGCACATTTTTCCTAACTCTTTGGTTGGGCCAGATTATTTTTCATGCTTCTGAATATCCAGTGTCAATACAGCTCAAGGGTACAAACCTTGCCTAATAAAAAGCCATCGTTTTTAGGAGATGACCAGATCCTGTAAGATCCAGAAATATTAGGGGAGATTAAATCAATACCAATGTCAAGCATCAAATATTTCTCAAGTCTTCCAGTTACTCAATCATTCCAAATAGTTATATACTAAATCATGATAGTGCAGCATACACTAAACTCTATTTTTTAATCTCTGTAAATATCTATCTAAATTTATAGATCTGTATATTTAATATTAAATGGGAATAAAACAAGAGCTATGGAAATGTCCATGATCCCCATTCATTAGAATGGGATACAATACTATCACTTTTATGTATTCTAAAGCCAGTCTCAGAAAAACCTGTAAAGGTTTCTAATTTGAGATTTTTTTTTTAAAGGATATGCAAGCTTCTGGCTATTTTAATTGGATTAAATGTGACTTTTCTCTAAGTCTTTGATTTCAGGTGCTTTGTAACTAATCATGTGCTTCTTCAGAAAAGGTTTTGCTACAAATAAGACAGTACTCTCTATAGGTTGCCTTATACTAATGGAACACATTCAGTTAAAGACAAATGCTAGTATAATGCAAGCGAATTGCCTCGTGAATATTAAAAACTGTTTTTAAAACTAATTTTGCTAGTCAATTGCTTTTTCACAGAATTAAGTGATTATAGAATTGCCTTCAGATAAAGCTAGAAGTTTAAATATTCAAAAGACCTTTGATTTTTCATACTTAATATTGTCTTTAAAATAAACATTTAAATGTATTAAGCTCTTATTTTTCTCAGTATTTTTGGGGTTTGCTCTGCACTCCCAGAGCCCAATCTCTGCCCCACACCAACTGGGCATTCTTTCATTTTTTCTCTTATACTGGGCACTTTATCTCAAGAGACAAAGCTGTGCTTTGTACTTAAGTTCCTTTGAAAGACCTGAGTTCAGAGGAATTAAAATAAAAATTTCAGGTACAAATTTTACCTTAAAAGGAGCCCCCCTAATGCCTTCTTTTTATTCATGTATTCATAAGCATTTCTAGAAAGAACTTAGACAGTGACATTTAATTTTACTGAATCAATGCCCAGGGAATTACTTATTAGATTCTATTTACAGAGGATCAATTCAGTCAGTTTGCCAACAGTTATTAAAGGGTTCTAATGCATGTGGTGTTAGAGGGACTTAGGAGACCAATAAGATCTTACATCTATGTTCTGGGAGCTTACAATGATCCTGATTGGTAAAAAGAGTGAGGACTTTTAGAATTCACCTTAAGTCGTTCATTGTCTAAAAATGAATTGATTTCATATATTAAGGGATGACTAGAGAAATCACTTAAATATTTGTCTTATGTCACTTTGTTATCATGAGATAAAGGCTCTGCGAGGTCTACACAGTGATAGACACTGTGTAGAATAAACACCAGAAAGATCTCACAGTCCATAACTCAGGTGGAAGGAAGCAGCAACATTTGTTGGATAAGAATCATGGATATTTATTGAGCTTTTACTGTATGCTTCAGCATGGGAAATAGAGATGTACAACATTTTCAGTCTTCAACAGATGACCTAAGTATATAGGAACGGAACACAAACCATTTTCAATCTAACAGTGTATGTGGTGTTGGGAGACAATGCAGTCTTTAGGGGCATCTCACCCAGCAAAATGGCTGTCACGCTGCAATTGCTCAATAAATGTCTGTGGCAATGAAACGGAGTGAAATGTGGCAAAGTTACCAATCTGCGTGACTATTTCAACATCATCACTTCCTGTACCAGGAGACTTTCTTTCAAGCTTCCCTTCCTCACTCATCCTTCTGCCTTATTATCCAAGTCCAAAACATTGGTTAGGAAGAAAATGCTGAACTCTGCGGTATCACCTTCGATCTTTAAAAACAAAGAAACAAAAGAATAAACAAAGCTGATATTAAACTCTCCTTTGCTCTTAAAGCACTTGGTAGCTATACTAGGTGAGGCCACAAAGACTAGTCCAGGGTGGTAATTTGGGCTCAGCTAAGATCTCTTACACTTTCTTGGGTCAGTAAATAAGCAGAGCAAAGGATGTAGAGGAAGTTAAAGTACATAAGGTAAGTGTGCCCCAAAGCAGAGGTCTGGTAGCTCATGCAAAGTTAAAACAAACAAACAAACAAACAAACAAACAAACAAACAAACACACAATACATGAGAGGAAATGTACCTTGCCTAACTCTTATATTGTTTTAGGCAAGTAGGGGAGATGAGGACCCACCCAGTTCCCCAAAGGTCTGTGTTATTGACATGTAGCTGTACCATGGTTACATTCTTATTTGCTATTATGTCATCAACATTGAGGTATCCATTAGGCAGATTTGTCCGCAACCTGTAACATTCAGAAGGACCACTAGAATGAGTCATTAGGAATTAAAGTGGACCATATGAGAAAATGTGCCTCAGGAGGTTTATCTCAGCTTGTTATTTAACTCAGTTGATGCCCTCAGTAGAATAATTTTTCCCAGGAGATGTAAAGAGAGAGTTCATGACAAAGGACCATAGTGCTTTCTCTTTTATAACTGGCCTGTGGTCACAGCAAAAGGGATGGCACTATGGGTGTGCTGGGCTGCAGAGAGAGGGCTGGCCAGGCTAGACTTGACTTTCACGCTACTTTTCCATTACTAGTCATCTTTTTACCCCATAACTTATTGCCATAAAACCTACTGGCTTCATCAATACATTATTTGCCTATGATTCTGAGCATCAGTGATTTTGGCTGGGCTCAGTTGGTCAGTTCTTCTGCAGGTCTCCCCTGAGATCATCTATGAGACAGTAGTTGTCTGGTGGCTTGACCGGGGCTGGAAGGTCTAAACAGGCTTTGCACACATACCCAGCAGATAGTAAGGTGGCAGCCAGGCCCTCTCCATTTTTCTCCATTGGCCCCTTCAGAAGGCTTGCTCTGTTCACCTACTGGAGATAGCATTCTTTTTTTGTTTTCTATTGATGTTTTTATTATTATTTTTTTTATTTTTGAGAGAGAGAGAGATAGCAAGCATGAGTGACCCAGGGAGGGGCAAAGAGAGAGGGAGGCAGAGGATCCGAAGCGGGCCCTGTGCTGACAGCAGAGAGCCTGATGTGGGGCTCAAACACATCCACATGAAGTTGGATGCTTAACCAACTGAGCCATCCAGGTGCCCCAAGATAGCATTCTAAGAAGGCAAGAGGGGAAGGTCAAAGATCTCTTGAGCTTCAGCTACAAAGTCCCATGGGATCACATCCACCACATCTTAAAAGCAAGACATATGTACAGCCTAGATAGAGGAGGGAAACAGATTCCTCCCCTTGAGAAGAGTTATAAAGTATTTGTGGTGATTCTTAATCTGCCAAACTTCCTTTGCTCAAAAAACATGAAATTTATAGTAATTTCCAAATACTTAATAATTTTCTATGTAATACTTAAATATTTCCCAAATACTTAATAATTAAGGAAATAATTATAAACATGTAAATGAAAATGAGCTATCTTCTTTAAAAAAACTTTTTTTAATGTTTATTTATTTTTGAGAGAAAGAGAGAGGTACAGAGTGTGAGCTGGGAAAGAGGCAGAGAGAGACACACACAGAATCCAAAGCAGTCTCCAGGCTTTCAGCTATCAGTACAGAGCCCAACGCAGGGTTCGAACTCATAAGCCACGAGATCATGACCTGGGTTGAAGTCGGATGCTTAACTGACTGAGCCACCGAGGTGCCCCAGAATGAGCTATCTTCTCAACTGGCTTCTTTCTTTTTTTCATATAGTAGAAACAGTATTATAACTTTCTTCTCTTGATAAGGGCTTTGAATGTGAGGTATTTTTTGAAATGTACTGCATGCTGTAACATATTTTATTCCCATGTAGAAGCCTATGGAATAGAATGAGAATTACTTGAGACTAAATGGAAATGGAAAACTTTAGGCTATTTTCTCTTTCTAATAGCTGAATAATGTGGCATGAGTATTACACCAGTCACCTCAGAAAGAGAAGAAACAATAGAATTTTCATTGTATTGCTTTCACTCACACCTTTGCCCCATAGGAACTTCTGGAAGGCTGATCAGAAATAAAAGTATGCTCTTCAGAGAAAATGCAGTTGAGACTTTTTACCACACACAATACCAGCTTATTCTTTAAAAAAAAAATTATACCCCAGTCTCATTACTCTTTAAAATAGGATTTACTTTGCACAAATGTTATCCCCTCTTCTCTTTTATCTTTGTTTCTGATTAGCCCTTGCAGAGGATGACACATCATGAAAGGTTTTTGTGCTGGGCTACCCTGAGTGGTGCTCAGTATTCTGTTGTGTCAGCTCCCTGTAATGAGAATCCAGTATTTTAACATTATTGCTTGTCCAGTTGTCATTGATGATAATGGGCTACTTTTATGGCCTTTTTTGACACACAAAATAATGCATGATACCACTGCACGCTGACCTCATTTTCTCAGGGCTAGTCCTGCCATGTTGGTCAAGGATACGATGACTCTGAATTGTTACGGGAGTTAGCTTTTTAGCTATGCAAGGTTATCAGTCGAACAGATTCACAGCCAAACCTGAAATCCCTTCATAATGATCATCTTTCTCCATGACCTCTAAGTGTCTCTGGTGGATGACCTCATTTTATTTCCAACCAAGTCTAAAGATCAGTTACAAACATTGTTCCTTTGGTAATATGTGGGCTGGGGAAAGTGGAGAAGAAGAAAAACCCGGAAGTATTGCATTGTGACTGCAAAGTGAGCCATTGGGGACGATGAAAAAATGGACCGTGTGCCATCTGGAATGATCATGTTATCAGGGATGACATTGATACACAGTCTCCTGATACCAGACACAAACCAGAATGATACCAAAGGACTGAACATGAGCCAGATTTGATTTGTTGGTGGGTTGCTCTTATTTTGACATCTTGGTAAAATTGTCACATCTGTTGAAATTCTGTTTGAACATTAGCTGCAGCAAACAATCTTATTTTCATGAATTGTGTATGCTGGGATTTTCCTACAATGAGTCATCAGCCATCAGAAACAATGAAGTGTCACAACAATTCCAAAGATACCATCTGTTTAGGGGAGATGATCCAAAGACAAACATACATCATTTAGCACAGCTATTTTTTAAATGACCATTGATTCAAATCAAAACACTTCAAATCTCCTCTGAACTGTTATTAACAACACAGATATTGGAAAACTACAGTTGAAGTGGTGTGCATTGATAACATCTGCTAAGACTGTAGATGGTGTTTATTTAAGCATCGTCTCTTGGGAACAGCTGACATTTGAAAATGTGGAAGGTATTTACATCACCTGTGTCCTCCCCACCTGGTGTTTACAAAATTTTCTCATCGGAGACTAAACTATTGAAAACTTATATTTTATTTGGGAATCATAAATAAATGAAAGTGTTTATTTGCAGCTTTTGTTCATTAGCTAGAATATGTGAGGTCATTGAAGAAAGAGTATATATGGTCACCAAAACCACTAAAACCTTTTTACGAAAGCACTTTTCTCCAAGGCTCATGATTTTGCTTATTTTATAATGTTCATCGTGATCTTGGAAAATATAGAAGATCAGGCCAGGCTGTAATAAAAATAGATGATTATTCAATTGTAAAAGTAATATCCAGGCAGAAAGGAGAGACTCTGAAAACAAAGTAATGATGCAGCGTTTGGGGGATAGGTATACTTAACGTGAAAAAGACAATGTCCATGATGTCATTAAATTCCAGACATGAAGTACTATGAATTCTCCTTGATAGATTTTGCTTGAAGAAATCTTAATTAATGATGAGATAAAACTAATCAGAACTGTCACATGGTATTTGAGAGTCTGATTACAAGTCTACCTATTGCCATTGCTGTGAAATATTCCATTTAATCCAACAAAGGTTTATCAAACACCACTATGTGTGCTCACAGACTTTCACCTTCTACTCATTCATTTTCTGCCCAAAGAGCAAAAGAGGGATCATGTTTAATTTATACTACACTGAAACCACTTTACGGTACTTCTTGGGGTGACAGAAACAGCATTTGCATAACAAAATAACTTGCTATATTCCAGGTTTTTACCATCTAGATTCAAATTTCAAAGGAATATGAATCCATGTCACCAAATAAGAGACCTTTAAGAAGAACAAACACACATGTAGGTAGTACTGTGGATTTATGTGTTCATTCCTTCATGTACTTATTCAGTCGTGCATCCAGTCTTTCAGCAAATATTTATAGATCATCTAGGATGTAGGAAGCCTCAGGGAAAACAGCAGGGCTACAGTGTGAGAAGGAGAGAATCTAGGGTACAGAGAGAAAATTCTTTTTTGCCAACCACCGCTAGTGAATTGTGTGACCTGGGGTAACTTTCGGAACATCCCTCATTATCCTTATATCAGATCATTCTTGCAAAGGATTAGTTTGGACAAGAAAACCTTATCGGATACTTGGAGGTTAAAAAAATGCTATTACTGATTCAAGAGGAAGTATGACATATACCGAACTGAACCTCACTGAAGCTTCACTTTCAACCCTGCTGTTATTTTAGGTGAAATGCAATTAATAACCATGTTTTGGGGGAACTTCTAGTAATGGACTCCATTTTATCGAGAGAGCGATAGGGTTCAAGCACTCGCCAGCTGTTGAACTTTAATTTTTCTGAGGCTGTTTCTTCATTTGCAAAATGGAGATAATAATATCGATCTGAATGGGCTGTTACAGAAACCAGAAATAATTTATGCAACATGCTTGGTGAATAGCCTTGTGTATAATAGTCTCCATAGACAACAGCCAACTCCAGCTGCTGTTAATATTAGGTTCAACCTAGGTGAAACTAGCGGGAAATCCTACCCTCACGTAAAGCACAATAGCATGGCTTTCATGTATTTTAGTGGAAATGGCTAACTGAAAAAAAAATAAACGTGGACATTTGCCTAAAACCTCTATTTACATTTATTACTTTTTAAAAATAAGGTAAAATTTCAACTCAAAACAGTTCAGAACATATGAAGTTAGCTATGTTCCAACCAAGCTAAACTTTCAAGCATCTTGTGAGTTTTTTTTAAATATTTATTTATTTTTTTTGAGAGAGAGAGAGAGACAGAGAGAGGGAGAGAGAGAGAGAATGCAAGCAGGGGAGGGGCAGAGAGAGAAGAAGACACAGAATCCAAAGCAGGCTCAAGGCTCTGAGCAGTCAGCACACAGCCCGACGTGGGGCTTGAACTAGTGAACCATGAGATCATGACCTGAGCCGAAGTCAGATGCTTAACCAACTGAGCCACCCAGGCGCCCCATCCAGCATCTTGTGAGGTTTAAGCAGATGTTCATCATCTCTGATTCTGAACTGTTCACTAAGCTAATGGCAGACAATGTCTGGTATGTGTTGGCAAAATCAAACCACACTAAGATTTCTCTTTATCACTCAAAAGAATTGTGATGGTCTGTGCATCCGAAAGCTATTGTGTTTTTAGTTCTCTGTTATGGCAGCAACATAAGTTAATAAATAAGGAATCTTTTTTTCTTTTAGAAATATATTCCAGCTTTTAAAGATTCAACTGAATACTCTTACTTGAATATAAAAAGAGGAAGGTGAAAATGTGAATTTTTCATATAAAACCAAATTGTGCCCCAACCACCTCTTCTCACTATTCATTTTCTAAACATCCAGCTGGAGGTTAAATCTATGGTGGTTTAAATTCAGAGATTAGTTATTCCATGTGCACTATTTTAGTGTAGATGTGTTTTATTGTTTGATCAGACAATTTAGACCAAAGAAACTATTTACATTTTCTTCTTTTAGATTTTAAGATTTCCTCTTAAAATTTAGATTTAAGTAATGTGTTTTAAATGGCACCAATGATATCCAAGATGCCAAAACAACCCATCAGTTGGAAAGATAAAACATGCCAGCAGTGAACTGGTTCTTTGTTCTGTATGATGTCAATAATCCCCAACAGTACAGGGTGGTTTCAGTATCTCAGAGACTGAGGACTGAAGGCCACTGAGAAAATCAAATGAGGTGGGAAAGAACTTGGGTTCCAATCTGCAAAGTACGCCAGTATTTCTAAACATTTACAGACAATTCCTGGACGAGTGGCAAACTACACGAAACCTTCATGGACACCAGCCTCCTGGCTCCCATTTTTGTAACACTGTCATCTCCTCTTACCCCCACTCTCCAGTTACTCTCTCTGCCACACTTCTTCCATTGCAGGCACATTTGTGTAGAAGACCAAGTCCCAAGTCATAGGATGATTCTGACTGCCCCAACTCAGAGTGTTATGGGGGAAGTACAGTGGTAATGTGCAATTGCAAAACATACTGCTGTCTCTCAGGTACCTGCCTGTGAAGTGTTCTGGTTGGGATTCAAGAGAATGACATAGATGAGTGAGTCAAACCCATCTTGGAGGAACTCACTCAGGTTGCTAACTAAGGGCTGATCTGCAATTTGGGGAGGTGTGTATTTCATCTGTGATTATGCACAACATTAAAATCCTTTTGCTCTAATAAAACTAGGGTCACATGATACCCTAAGAGGATAAAGTCCACCTTTTAGAGCTTGAGGAAATACCAGCAAAGAGGGGGACATGCTGAAAGTGGAAAGATAGTGATTTATGATTCCTACCCTTTCCCTCTCTCCCAGACAAGATCTGAAGTTTTCAGAGAGAAGAGCATGCCTAAGGGGGTGAGAGATTATTTGTAGTCTTTTCCTGCAGGAGGCCAGATAAGATGAGTAAGGTAACAAACTCAAATACGTAACTCTCGAGGGTTTTTAGAGGCAGAGAGAGTCAGACTGCTGAGGTGTAAACTCCAGTTCTGATATTTACTAGATGTGTGACCTTGGGCAATCTCCTGAAACCTTTTATGGTCCAGTTCCCTCATGTGTAAAATGGAGATACTATCTATACCTAGATCCTACCATCATAGTGAGGATTAAATGGTTAATACTTGTAAAACACTTGGAATAGTGCCTGGCTATAGAAAGGGCTCTGGCAGAGTTGGCTACCTGGTTGATCTCTGAGACTTAGTATATCTAAGTCAATCTATTCTGGCCAGTCTATCTACTTAATCTAGTCTGGCCAGTCTATCTACTTACCAAAGTGAGTTAGCACAGACTAAAAGGGTCTAGAGATAACTTTATCCCTGGAAGGAATCAAAGGTAGAAGCATTTATTTCTAGACACCAGATTGGATAATTCACATCTGGTCCCTTGATATCAAGAGGACACAGAAATCTTGTCTGTCCTTCACATGCTACCTAAAAATAGGTTTACATCTTGGAATAATTATGGGATACAATATTAATAGAAATTTCTAAGAAGAAAATACAATAATATGCAAAATGTTTCTTTTAAAGTTTATTTATTTTGAAAGAGGGGGAGACAGAGAGAGAGAGGGGCGGGGAGAGAGAGAAAGAGAGAAAGACTGAACAGGAGTGAGGCAGAAAAAGAGGGAGAGAAAATCCCAAGCAGGCTTCAAGCTGTCTGCACAGAGCCTGACACAGGGCCCGATCCGATGAACTGTGAGATCATGACCTGAGCCAAAACCAAGAGTTGGAATGCTTAACCAACTGAGCCACTCAGGTGTCTCCCCAGATGGTTTTTAAAATAGCCTCCTCTACACAGATGCTTTTATTTAGACTCTCTAAGAGTCACCTTGAAAAGAACAAAGTGGCAGAAGGATTTTCTACAATCATTTTTAAGTGAAGAAAACTTCCAAAGGAGGCTGTGGCTGTGGAACATACATTTGGAAAGGAAGTCAATGAAATGCAGATGAACAGAAGAGGGTGCTTATCCATCTGTTGAAAACAAATATGCCCGGTTGGACATAGATATATTTTTGCCCTTTACATCAATTGAAAAATGTAGCTCTTTTGGCTTTAATTCCGTTTAGTACAGAGTATGTGCTGAATAAATACTTGTTACTTGATTAATTGGTAGTGTCATCCCAATCTAGGATTGGGGCAGAAGTGGAAACAGCAGGATGTGCTTTCACATACTAATCCTCGAATATTTAACAATTCTGTTTTGGAGAAAATCCTTCTTGACTTGTGGCCTAGAGAAACAAGCACTCATCATTTCTATTTAATATGGATTTCTCCAGTAAAATAGTCTGGCGTTGACTACTTTTAACACTGACAGGACTAACATCACTATTTTGGCAGGAGTAAGGGGGGAAAATAATCACATGTGGATGTAGAAAACCAGGGTTCTTGACCCCAATCTTTTCAATAGGCAATCCACTGGATTTAAGATGATAGTGACACATTTCCAGCTCACTTAGAGAACTGTCACAAGGGTCTAATGCGTGTGGGTTGCATGGTTGGAGGAAGCTAACATGGCCACCACCAAGGGAGAGAAAGGGGGAAGGGCTTGTAAAATAGCAGTTCAAGGACCCCAACTAGGGTAGAAGGTGGACAATAATAGGAGGCCTGGCCGGAGCGAATAAATGTAGGGCTATATATTTGTTTTATCAAGATGATTTCCATCTCTTCACCACCCAGAATAACAGGGTAGGTGGCAGTTTAAACTGTAGTTTGCTGAAGAAGAAAAGAGACAGCCAAAAAACTGAAAAATTCATTGGTGTAGAGAGAGGAAGAAAAGATAGAATTTTGAATATGAGGGAGGAAAGTGAAAATACATTAATTAGCCCTGACTTCTCTCTCAAGGCGAAGGTAGGAAAAAAATGAAGACAGAAGGTAAGAACACTAAAGCAGTTTTTATTAAGAGATATCTGTTAAGTTCTTTCAAGGTAAGGTTTATAATAAAAGGCCGCCTCATAAGAGCACAACCATTGCCCAGACAGAAATAATATTATGATGATTCTTACTATTAATTTAAATAGGATGAATCCAAAGAACACGAAGCTAGAACAACATTCCCCATCTCAACAACCTGCTCAATAACTCTCTTACGTGTATAGAGGATGCTCATATAACCATCCTCTCTTCACAAAAAGCAGTGAGGTCTCGCCTAGAAATGTGATTTTGTGTTAAGGGACAGAAAAGCAGTAATTTTAAGCTTTCTACCAGGTGTTTGTATTGTCATCAATGAATGGATGACTCTGTTTTTCAAATAGGTGGGCTCTTGGGCATAACTTTGATGGGAGAAGGCAAATCTTACTGTTTGTTAATGTTTGTGTGATATCAATCTGCATAATAATGAATATTGAAA
This sequence comes from Acinonyx jubatus, assembly GCF_027475565.1. Classification (NCBI taxonomy): domain Eukaryota; kingdom Metazoa; phylum Chordata; class Mammalia; order Carnivora; family Felidae; genus Acinonyx; species Acinonyx jubatus. The sequence continues at coordinate 64,871,056 of NC_069380.1, read as the reverse complement.
GCTGTTGTCTTTGAACATGGTGATCTGTGTAGATAATACTGCATTTGGGGAAAAGTTTGCTTCCTTAATGTAGAGCTAGGTTATATTACCACTGAAAATTCACATTTGTGTTTGACCTGTTGAAGTGTGTGTGTGTGTGTGTGTGTTTCATTCAAGAGATACCTAACAAATAAGCAGCTTCTTTTTACCTCACACTGGCAGGAGGATATCAAAAGAGGTGTTGGTAAAGGCAGTAGAGAGATAATAAAAAGGAAAGAAACAGAGCTGGGGGCAGGGTAATAAAGCAAAGTGTGACCTGCTGCCATTCATCCCTGGATTCATCCACCCCATTCATACGAGGGACCCAGGATTCTGTTAAAAACAACCAGGACCTTCAGACAGAGATCTGCAAAAAGTAGGCAGAGGTCACTGCCGAAGAGAAGGGGCAACGGATGTGAAGCAGTTGCCATGTGGACAGCCCGACAGCAAAAGTGTGACAAATCTCCGTGTTCCCAACTACACCAGCAGATGGTGGATGTCGAAGGAGGCAGCCTTGGGTTTGGACATATTTGGAGTTACAAAGTCTAGGGCAAATGAGGAGTCTTTGGGAGCTTCATATCAGTCTTCCTCCTGGAACTATTTTAGAGATTGGACCAGAGCACAAAGACCAGAATGAGCGAAGGCTCTTTGTCAAGTGAGACAGAGTAGCCACCAGGAGCATCCCATGCAGGCCTGTTAGATAGGCCCAACCCAAGGCACACTTCATCTGTGTGCTGCATGAGTTAAAGTCTACATCAGAAAGGGTGTTTCTGTTGTGGAAAAAAGGACGTAATACTACCACTCGTAAAAAGAGAATGTGCATAATCTTGGAACAGAAAAAAGCACTGTAAATGTAGAAGAATATTTAAGAGAAAATGCTTATTATATGCGCGCGCGCGTGTGTGTGTGTGTGAAAGAAGCCAGACACAAAAGGCTACATTTTGTGAATCTATTTACATGAACTGTATAGAATAGGTAAGTCCTTAGAAAAGGAAGGCAGATTGGTGGTTGCCAGGGGCTGGGGGCAAGGGAGAACTAGGGAGTGACTGCTTAATGGGTAAGGAGTTTCCTTTTGGGTGATAAAAAATGTTCTGGAACTAGATATTAGTGATGGCTGCACAGCATGGTGAAAATGCTAAATGCCACAGAATTGTACACATTATAATGGTTGAAATAATGAATTTTATGTCCTGTAAATTTGTCCAACTTTTAAAAAGCATCTGCACTGTATCAATCCATTTTTTCGATAGAAAAAATGACTGAAAATTACACATGTAGCAATTGGCAATATCAAAGTAGAATGAGGCTCCACCTCCAGTTTCTGGGTGTGGGGGGGGGGTGACACCTATGAGCTGAGCTTTTGGAAAATGTTTTCTAGTCACTTTCCTTCCTATGATCTCAGCAATATTTATGGTTCCTTCCACCTCTACAATTTTATGACTTTATGATTTGATATATCAGTGCAAAGTTTCCAGAAATAGATCCTAGGAAAAGGGAAATAAAAAAACCTAACCTAACCAAACCAAAACAACAACAAAAAACCAGTCTGAAGGGACAGAAAGAAATACTATCTATCAAGATGAATTTAGAATGTCGCATAACAATTGAAAATAAAACTATGGGAAATAAGTTCATAGATTTCAAATGTAAGAAAAGCCAGATGGGAAAAAAAGAAAATAAGAGGAATAAGATGTAGAGGAACGGACACAGGATAGGACTGTTCTAGGAAAGGGAGACACAGGACTTATTTAAGGACAGGTGGCTCTGTTCAAAAGAGAAGGAAGGGAAGACACAAAAAACCAGGGCAATAATGAAGAAAAAAAAAAGAGAATAAATATTCCACTGGAGGTGGACTGAAAGCCCCAGGCTGAGTGGGAAAGAGGGAAGCAAATGTTCAGGAGAGAAGACTACAACAGCAAGGGTCAAAGGAGAAAGAGAAGAGAACATTCAAAGGAAGGGTTTAAATGCTAAGTAACATGTTTAAGTAAGAATACTCAGTAGAAGTAGAAAAAGAATCAGAGTCACAGGTGGGCTTTACAAAGACCACAGCAACGCTAAGGGAAGACACTGGAGCAAAAGTGGTGAAAAATAAAGACAGCAGGGAAGACTTGGTTCAGATGGAGTCAGGGCCATGGGGTGAATGGAAATGCTAAGCCAAATGAACTTGTGACAGCTTTGAAGGGTGGCCCAATGAGAAGGATAAAGAGAAGTAGTTGCCTTAAGAAAGAAACATGGAAAGTATGAGAATTCTGTAGAAGGAAAAAAAAAACCCTGAATGATAGCGATGTTTTTAATGGAACAGTTTCAAGGAGGGTAAAATCTATGTGTTTTTGTGTATAGGTATGAGCTGATGTGGGAGGAAAAAAGTGAGAGACAAATGGTACAAGAAAGATAATCCTAATAAATCAAAATAAATTATAGCATATAATCATTCTTGGCAACTGTGTCAAGTATTAATGTTCTCATTTTGCATGTAAGGAAATTAAAACTCAAGAAGGTGTGTACAATTTTCACCATCCTGGGGTCCTACATGGCAAAGGCAGGATTTTAACATAGCTCTGGTTCACAGTAACGTTCACCCAGTTCTTCCCAATATAAGAGATTCCCTAAAGATTCGTTTAAGAGATTTGGGGTTGATTTGAATTACCGTCTTGAAAATGGGTATAAAAATCTCATTGTTAGTTTAATTTTAATTTTATTACCTAATTTCATTTTTTGGTCATAAGTTGTATTTTTTGGACCTACTCGTCTGTCAAAATTCTCAGACTGCCTTTTCCCCATGTTTCAGCCAGGGCTACATTGTGCATATCTCATGCATTCCTGGAAGCTTGAATTATAAAGACTACTTTACAGGAAAAATACAAGTATGATAACCAAAGTGGACAATTCTTTAACACTGCATATTGCTGTACTCTGTTGGCTCTGCTCAGAACTGAGCCATTGACTGGCATGTTGATTGCACCGAAGAATGTATTTCTGAGCTCTAAGGCAATTGACTCAGAAGATGCAATCATCTGAAACACAATCCATTTATTTTAGGATGAAGATTGCCTATGAAATATGTCCATCATTTTATCCCTTGTAGCTAATTAGCCCCACTGACCTTTATGGCTATTGATTTCTCTTCTACATGTTGTCTTAAAAGAAAAATTCAAGATTTTGTTTACATCTTGTTTGCTGCAATTAGCTCTTGTCCAGAGATTGTTAACTAATATTAAATCACCTGACTGCCTTCATTTTGAGCCTTTTGTAAGGCTTTTGAGCCTTGAAGTAAGTAGTATTATCCTTACTCTATAGATGAAGAAACTCAGGCTCAGAGAGGTGGGGTAATTTATCCAGGCTCACAGTGCTTCTAAGAAATAGAAGTTAAAATCAAACTTCTGATTCTAAAGTCTTTACTAAACATCAGCAAAACAGAAGCAAACTAATAAATAAAATGTGTAAGGCTGGATATTTTTTCATTCACTAATTCATTCATTCATTCATTCATTCAAGACTTATTGGGGGGGGGGAAGCAAGAAAATGACAATGCTCTAGCATTAAGAAGATGGTGGAAACTGTATAGTGGGAATAGTCCTGACCCTAGAGAGCTCCAGAAGATAAAGGGGATCAGAGATTTAAAATAATAATAATTAAACTTGGTAGGTTCCACAGGTTAAAGTGACCTGGGAGAGTTGAGGAAGGCATCAAGCAGGAAGTAACATTCTACCTTTTGTTGAGGATGAAAAGCATTTACCAGGAAGATAAGAGGCTGGTAAGACTGGGCAGGCATGAAACGGCATACCTACTCTTACTGCCCAAATAATTTTCCTGAAATATACAAGCTACATTTTCTATTTTACTTGAATTTGCCTTGTACGTAAGACACAAAGAAAATATTATTCGTGCAGTTTTCAGTTTCCAAGGTGAAGGATAATATGACCTTGGCCAAATCCACCCTTTACTCCCTCAGACCACCAAATGGGGTAAGTTCTGAAGAGGGGTGTCCTATCTACCAGGGTAGAAGAGGATGATGGGTAAGTCTCCTCAGTAACCTCAGAGGGCAAAATTAGTTTTGAGAACTCGAGGTTTCTCCTCTGTGAATGTCCAGCACCTATGAGCTTTGACAATAAAAAATTTCCCTGGCTTCAGAATAGTTTCTGGATGCACAACCAACTCTGTCAAGTGTAAGAGAAGGTCACAGACAGATCCACGAAACAGGAAAATCATGAAAATATGGATGTTTGTAGATGAATCAAAGGGAACAGAGAGTGACCCCCTGCTATCATCACTTAATCACTCAGTTAGGTAAAATATCAAGAGACAAGAGATCAGACTAAGCAGTTGTGACCAGTAAGGACAAGTGGAATCAGCATAGATTTATCATCATTAAAATCATCATCATTAGTAACTCTGGAGCCTACTCGTCTAAACATACTGTGAGCAGGTGATTTAAACAGCATAGGCTATGGCTCTAGATACGATATGAGCAAAAAAAAATCGCATATTCCTTTAGCTTTTATATTTGTATATGTATTATTTAAGTGTAATAGAGTAATAGGTGCCCATTCCCTAAAGCTTAAACATACATATCACTACCTAATATGGCAAAGCCTTGCCATTCAGGGATCTAACATTTTTAGTATTTCAAATTTGTTGTTGTTTCTCAATTTTCATGAAATTTAGGTATTTAATTTATTGTAATTAATTAATTAATTTTATTATGGTAAAGCACATATAACATGAAATTAATCATTCAAGCCGTATTAAACATACAGTTTAATGACATTAAGAACATTCACAATGTCATGCCACCATCACCACTGTTCATTTCCAGAAATTTTCCATCATCCCAAATGGAAACTCTGTACCCATTAAATAGTAATGTCCTGTTTCTCTTCCCCCAGTATTTGCTAACTCTTATTAGACTTTCTTAGACATTTTTATTCATCAACTTGCAACTCTGATGTGGGATATCACTTGAGTAATGACCGAGTCTGGTTAATTTTTATTTTTACATCTATCTCCACACAGCTTCATTAACCTGTTCTCATGCATCATTTATACATTTATTGTGAATTTGAGAGATCTGTGAAAAGCTCAGATTTTATGCCTCTTGAATGTTAGGGCCTAGTCATTTGATTATTCTTTATTAGACTCTCAACCATAACTGAACACATGTACACACAGACATGTAAACATGTGTGCACACCAACACAAGAATCTATTGACTTCTGCAAGGGCAAGTTTCATTGCTTATGCCAGGCAGCGGGACATAAGCTGATAATTGGAAGTTGCTTTGTTTTCTAAATTGCAGGTTAAAGCTCGAAGAAAAGTGTCTCAGAATATTACTAAAATCTCTCATTGATTAAGAAAACAAACATCTTTTGAAATGAAAAAAAAAACTGAAGATAATTTGGAGCTGTTAGGCTTGGGACAGAAAAAGGACCTTGATTATGGGTCTAAACAAACAAAACAAAACAAAACAAAAACAATAAGGTAGAAGGTTCCCAAAGTTGGGGTAAACGCTACATATTCAATCAATAACAAATGTCAGTTTAAAATGAAGGGGGAAAGCTTGTCATCTCTGCAGATAAGTTTTATATCTCAACTCAGTGTTTTGGAAATATCAGAACATATGGGGATTTAAAAAAAAATGGAATGAAGGGGGATTAATGGAAAAAAAATTTTATCTGTCAAAGATCACTACAAAGCAAACAAAAAACAAGCAAACCAAAGCGACTGTAAAGGGCATATTCATCAATAATCCTGGCTGTGTTTTAAAGGTGCACGGATGCCACAAAAACATCTCCATCATCACATAAATATAATTTTATTGTTTATCTGAGTTGGGGATGACATTTACTGCCTCACACACTCTCTCTTAAAGCGTCGTGTTTACTTATCTAGCAGTGTTTTCCAGAATGTTTGCATTTGAAAAGAACACCTCCTACCTCTTTGCTAAACCTTAAATAAATTATGCATTAAATCATATTTTTGCTATGAGACATATTTTGTACCAGGTACAATGATTTAAATCCACACCCAACATTGGGTATTTCCATTAATAATTTAAGAAAAAAATTGCTTGGACACCACTATCTACAGTTCATGAATTTATAGTGAAACACGGATTAAATGAATCCACAGCTAGGAATCAAGCTATTGAACAACCGTACATTCGCCAAGATGGCCTATAAGAATAATTGGATCTTCTAAAAGAAAACATTTGTTAAGCAAATCAATCAAATCCATCTCGCTTGACACAACTGGTTGTCGTTCTTGCATAAAATGAAATTTATATTACATGAATATGTATTTGAATCAGAGAAAATATGATAGGAAGAACATAGTCATTGAACAGGGGCTCTTTTAATGCATGGTTGATAGGTAAATTTTTATTTTGATAAGGACTTGAAGGGTCTGTTGATACCACTCCAAGACAATGTCAATTTTGGACCACTTGAAATCAGGTAACTGATCGCTGACTGTAGTGTTTCTTAATTTAAATTCACTTGAAATATGTTGGTATTTTTGGAAGAGAATTCTAGAAGTTACAGCACAGGATATAATGATACCCCCAGATAATGAGGGTGGTAAAATTAAGTAGGCTACTTAAATTGACAAACTGATAAATAAGGGAAATTGACAAGTGAGAAATAGCCACGGAAGCATCTGCCCCTTAATCCCTGAGCTTTACGTGTTCGGATGACATCTTCTGCTTAGAGGAAGAGATTCCTTTAGGACCAGACTAATTCTCAAAAGAATTTTAGGAAAGCTTCCAGTCTATAAAAATAACAGAGCCAGGTACCATAAGGGACACTATGTATTTTGGTGGTAACAAAAAGAAAAGTGTCAAAGGGAAAAGCCCACCTTTTTGTAAATGAACTCGGCCTTACTGTGAAGCAGTGTTAATTCATATAGATGCATCTGACTGTATTCACTATATGTGTATTTTCTCCTTTATAGACTTCTACATATCACAGTTACTTTTGAAAACAAGGTATCATTCAACTCAGTTGCTTCAACTTTTTTGTTTAGATCCGTATTTTGGTTGCCCATGTTAATAAATTAGAAAAATACATTTTTATATCGATCCATTGCTTTCCATATTAAACTTTGTGTTCTTCTTGTGTGTTTTATAATTATGAGACTGTTTCAGAGGTCAGTGAAATATCGCCACTAATCTCTTTATTTTTCCTATAGATGGCTCATTATATTTTATCTCCTTTTTTCATGAATTTATGTAAATGTTGTAATCTAGGGACCAATTCTTTCTTTCATTCATTAATTTGGAAGAATATGTGACTATTTCGCCTTCAAGCATCTTTTGAAATAGACGTGTTGGAGAACCCTGAACCAAGCAGCCAGCCAGACATCCGGCAGGCAACTCTGTTCCTACAGCATGTTCCTCAATGCCTGCTCATCTAGGAATGACTAGTCCTATTTTCTCAATCAAAGCCTCTTGAAGGCCAAAAAGGATAAGAATCACTGAAGAACTGCAAGTTTTTATGCATAAAGCAAACTGACCTTGGGTTATTAGCAAGTCTCGAAAAGCTGAATTTTGAAGGTCAGAAAAACTTGCTTACACAGAGTCAGAGTCAAGGTCAGAAATATCTACAGAGTGCTAATACAAGACAGGTGCCTTCTCTTCCTTGCAGTATTTTTTAAATCTTAAAATCAGACATCTTAAAAACTTCCCTGGACAAAACACCCCAAAATGCTGGATGAGACTCTAAAAACACTCTTTTAAATGCATAATAAGGTAGAGAGACAACAAGGAAAATCCCTAGGGGCCAAAATCCAAAATGAAACTCAAGAGCAGCAGGTGCTCAAGCTGTCTGATGGAATCACTGGGGCAAGGGCTTTGTGTCTTAATGGCCTTCTGAGAAGAGGTAAGCCCTGCACCTTTGTAAGGTGGAACAAAGACCCATACCACAGTTCTCACGAATGGGAAGACTGAGGTATTAACTCCTCTGCTATTGATGTAAATTCTGTCTCATTACACCAAAGATATGGTGGCAATTGTTAAACTTTCACAATATTTGTGGACTTGTGGTCAAACAGATGCATTATTTAAAACTGTGCAAATCTGCAAGTAAATAAGTTATATTAAGATAAAGGTGAGAAACACTCAAAACACATTAGTTGCTAATTACTTATTACATTTTACTATTAGCTATGTGTTTGAGGTTATTTATGTCCATTGCATTTCTGTGGAGGCAATTCTACATAATGGTAATGATCTCCAGCACCTTTCTTTCAAACCCTGTCCTCACTAATGTCATATTGGTACCTTGAAATTGGCCAGGATAGGAGTGTTATACTATGGAAATCTGCAAATGCTACAGAGCTTCAATTACTGCTTTATGGATTGTCCAGACTTAAAAAGTGATGGAAATTTGGTTAACAGTGAAGACTCAAGTTAAAACTGTGGTATGGCTTGAACCTGGACCACTTTCTTACACCATACACATAAATAAACTCAAAATGCATGAAAGACCTAAATGTAAGACAGGAAGCCATCAAAATCCTCAAGGAGAAAGCAGGCAAAAACCTTTTTGATCTTGCCCGCAGCAACTTCTTACCCAACACGTCTCCGGAGTCAAGGGAAACAAAAGCAAAAATGAACTATAGGGACCTCATCAAAATAAAAAGCTTCTGCACAGTGAAAGAAACAATCAGCAAAACTAAAAGGCAACCAACAGAATGGGAGAAAATATTTACAAACAACATATCAGATAGTGGGTTAGTATCCAAAATCTATAAAGAACTTATCAAAGTCAACACCCAAAAAACAAATAATCCAGTGAAGAAATCGGCAAAAGACATGAAGAGACACTTCTCCAAAGAAGACATCCAGATGGCCAAGTGGCACATGAAAAAATGCTCAACATCACTCATCATCAGGGAAACACAAATCAAAACCACAATGAGATCCCACCTCGCACCTGTCAAAATGGCTAACATTAACAACTCCGGCAACAACAGATGTTGTTGAGGATGCGGAGAAAGAGGAGCTCTTTTGCACTGCTGGTGGGAATGCAAACTGGTACAGCCACTCTGGAAAACAGTATGGAGGTTCCTCAAAAAACTAAAAACAGAACTACCCAGTAATTGCACTACTAGGTATTTATCCAAGGGATACAGGTGTGCTGTTTCGAAGGGACACATGCACCCCCATGTTTACAGCAGCACTATCAACAATAGCCAAAGTATGGAAAGAGCCCAAATATCCATCAATGGATGAATGGATACAGAACATGTGTGGTGTATATATATACAATGGAGTATGACTCAGCAATCAAAAAGGATGAAATCTTTCCATTTGCAACTACATGGATGGAACTAGAGGGTATTATCCTAAGCGAAATTAGTCAGTCAGAGAAGGACAAACATATGACTTCACTCTTACGAGGACTTTAAGAGACAAAACAGATGAACATAAGGGAAGAGAAGCAAAAATAATATAAAAACAGGGAGGGGGACAAAACATAGGAGACTCTTAAATATGGAAAACAAACAGATTTGTTTTCCACAGGTAAGTGGAGGGGGGGGGGGCGGATGGGGTAAATGGGAAAGGAGCATTAAGGAATCTACTCCTGAAGTCATTGTTGCGCTATATGCTAACTAACTTGGATGTAAATTAAAATAAATAAATAAATAAATAAAAGTGTGGTGTGTCCGTAACTGTTACACTGTGAGTAGCACAAAAAACTAAGGGTCTGAAATCTATCTGGTCTGATTCAGTAGTCACTCATGTCATTAATGAACAAATGTAATTCTAAGATACATTCATCTTTGTTGTTACTCGTTAAAACAAACAAACAACCAACCAACCCCAATGTTGAAACCACAGCCTTTGTTGGCTGGTAGCCATAGCCATGGCCACAGGAGTTTGGCAAAAATCAATGGAAGTGGAAGACTGACTGTAAAACAGACAATGGCCAGACCCTGTGTGACCACAGAACTGTGACCCACAGTGCCGGCAGTGATTAGATCAGAATATTTAGAACTTGGTCAATATTTTCCAGCTTCCCCGTTTTTCATCCTCCCTTCCATCTGAGGACAAATCAGAAAAAGCCAAATATGCTCCCCAACTTAGACTTCTATTTCACCTGCCTCCAGCTTCGTCTTGCCAGCAATGTCCAATCAGAGCATACCTGGAGCTTTTCTTTCTTTTCTTCACTGTAACACTTTCCCACTGCCCGAAGGTGAATGTCATGGGGTCTCGATAGCTGACTCCCTTCCTATAGCATGCTCTCAAGATAGAGCTCTGGTTTGTTTCCATGCAGGGATCTTTGCTTATTTCTACAAAAGTATTCTATGAGAATCAACTGGCTTTATGGAACTTGAAATTAAGAGTATTTTATATTTTATTATTATTTGTAATAGGTATATTATCCTTTGTTATTAGTAAAATTTATAAGAAATTTACATTTGTATATATAGGCACATTGTTTGTTTGTTTGTTTCAAAGAGTTGGTTCTTAGACATTTATCAGCACACCACTGGGCTTACACTCTGTAATATAGAGTAGAGAAATTAAAAAAAAAAATCCACAGGCACAACATAGGCTCTGAATAGGTAAATTATTTTTTAAAAATGTTAATCTTGGGTCTGCTTTCACCTGAGTTTGGAAGTCACATTTACACAACTCATGTGGTACAAGGATCCTCCTTGCAAAGGACTCTGGTCAGTGATACCCTTGAGGAGTCTGGTGAAAGCCAGAACAAATCCTTTCTGGAGGGACACACCCAAATTCCAATTTACCGACTATTCCACAGGTAAAGTCCTGATGAAGATGATCCCAAAATAAAAATTGCAATCAATTCACCATAACCATAAACAAATACTATAAACAGGAGAATTTATCACATCCCTTTAAGAACCGGGAATTGTAACTGATACATTGTTCTTGAGTCATCTGATTCCGACTCTAAGAAGTTTTTGCCTTATTTAATATCTTTTGACCTATCCCCTTTTAAGATGGGATTCCATGCTGGGGCACCTGCGTGGCTCAGTTGGTTAAGCTGCCGACTTTGGCTCTGATCATGATTTCATAGTTTGTGAGTTTCAGTCTCACATTGGGCTCTGTGCTGACAGCTCAGAGCCTGGAGCTTGCTTTGGGTTCTGTGTCTCCCTCTCTCTCTCTGCCCTTCCCCTGCTTGTGCTCTGTCTCAAAAATAAGTAAACATTAAAAAAAATTTTTTTTAAAGATGGGATTCCAAAAACTTGCATAGCAACTGAGAAATAATCCATTATTCACTTACCCAACAAATATTTATTAATTGCCCCTGACTTAAGCTAAGTTCAATCTGCTGGGTGAGTGGAGAGACCCATAGACTAGATGTGTAAATGAGTGCTACTGAGGCTTTCAAAGAGCCCACAGCAGAATCCTGGGAGAATTAAGAAGGCAGAGGCAAGATCTACCTTGGGGAAGTCAGAAAAAGGATCCATAAAGAAAGGAGTGCTTACGTCGTGATTTAACATATGTGTACTTTGGGCAAAAGGAATGGGGTGAGACAAACCAGGCAGAGGGAGCAGAATGAACAGAAATGAAAAATATGACAGTCACAAAATAGCCTTCCATCAGCGTCAAGACCTAGTTACAATGCTGTACTGCTACTTTCATGGAACATTTTTTAAGTAAATACATTTTTTAAGAAAATGTTATTAGTGTGGCTGGCAACATCTAAGATGGCTCCCAAAGATCCCCACCTATTGGCATTCATACCTTTGTGTAATTTCTCCCTGGGAGTGTAAAGTGGACACAATGACTTGCTTCTAATGGGTACAATATGATAAAAGTGATGGCATATCTCTTCTATGATTAGGTTACAAAGAGACAGTGGCTTCCCTCTTGCTTACCCTCTTTTGCTTGCTCACTCTGTGGGAAGGCAGAGGACATATTCTGAACTGCCTTGTGGAGAAGCCCATGTGATAAAGAACTCCAGGAGGCCCCAGCAAACAGCCAAGGAGATCTGAGGCTCTCGGTAAAACCTCCCATAAGTGAGCCAGGAATAATCCTACCCCAGGGGAGCCTTCAGATGAGACCACAGACCTCGTGGACACTTTGACACCTTGTAGAACACCCTGAGGCAGAGACGTGCAGCTAAGTTTCACCTGGATTCCTGACCCATGGAAACTCTGAGACAGTGACTGTGTATTGTTTTAAGCCGCTAAGTTTTGGAATAATTTGTTATGCAGCAACACTTGACTGACCTAGTTACTATGCTATCTGTTGTGTGCAATACTTCCCACTATCATGAATGAGGAGAGTAGCTTAGTTTAACATTTAGACAAGGTTTCTCTTAAGCAGTAAGATGTGTAACGTTGCATCGGAGCCCAAACTCAGGATTCTCTTTAAGGTTCAAATGGCTTCTATAGATATGGCTGACGAGTCCAAATGGCGTTGGGTAAGAGATTTCTGTACAGCAGGTATGTTTTAAGAAAGACTACTAATGCAAGAGTTGGAACTGATATTATCATCATTTTGCATCATGCTAAAGTTTCATGTATTTTTAAAGATCAATTTAAGTATACTATTTTAAAATCGTGGGCATTGGCCAAGCTAAGGATATATTGCCTCTTCCATAGTATAGATCCCTGGAGACCTGTGACAATGTCCTGCAAAAGAGCTCATATTTAAGTGTCTACTTTGATGAATATACTATTTTCTGGATGGTCTTATTAGTGCGGTAATGATTGACATATCATCTCTCTCTAAGGACAGACACAAGCAGCTACACAAAAATGTGCTTTGGTTTGTTCATGTGGAAGAAGTTGATATTTTGACTGCTTCAAGAAATCACTCAACTATCCCATGTTTTATACAGGGCTTTGAAAATAAAAACAAAATCCACTACTGACGAAAGTGTCAAAATACATCTTAGGAGCAGGGTGTACTGGACTGCCACTGTCGACATTTCAAGCCATTGGCTTGTACACTAATCACAGGCCTCAATTCATACCCCTCTGATGAATTAGTATGGTGGGCCAGTGCACCTGAAAGGGCCAGTGCATCTGAAAAAGTCAAATTTTGGAGTTGCAAGGCATGTTAGAGACACCTAATACAAACAGGCACACTCACCCTCTCCATCAATGTACAAATGAGAAAAATACCTCCTGCATTCAGCCCTCAGTGTTCTTTTGTTTTGGGGTTTTTTTTGAGGGGGGGTGCAAGTGAGCGAGGGCAAGAGAGAGACAGAGAGATAATTCCAGGAGGGGCAGAAGGAGACGGGGGCGGGGGGAGGAGGAGGGAGAGGGAGGGAGGGAGGGAGGGAGGGAGGGAGGGAGAGAGAGAGAGAGAGAGAGAGAGGCAGAGCTCACCTAAAGTGCGGCTCATGCTCACCCTAAGTGGGGCTCAAGCTCACGAACCATGAGATTAAGACCTGAGCAGAAGTCAGATGCTTAATGACTGAGCCACACATGCGCCCCAGCACTCAGTGTTCTAACACACCCCTCAGTTTCAGTCTATTCACCAGAAAACTTAAATCATGACTTCAATTTTATGTTGTTGTTCAAAGGTTTTGTATTATTGGATATAACAAAAGTTTTCTACAGTCTATTTTAGATATTCAGTGTGTTCTCTGTATCAAGTAAGATAGATGTTTGTGTTGGAACACATGTTTTAGGGCCTATATTGTTCATGTCTAATGATAGTGTTTTATGAGAAGGTAAGGTACACAATTTTTAATTTAATCCAATACCAATTATGTGTCAGAATCTTCTGGATCTTTACTTCATTATTTTGGAAAATCTTTACCACCCAGAGAAACAGAGAAAACCTCCATGTATATACCATTCAGCCTCAACAATTTATTAATAAAGCCAATCTTGTCTGTCTACTCTCCACTCTTCCCACCATGGTCAGTTACTTTAAAACAAATCCCAGACATCTTTTTATTTCATCCATAAACATTTCAGTACGTGCCTGTAAGAGAGATAAAGACTCTTAAAAGAAAACATAACCACAATACCATTGTCATCCCGAAAAATTAAAACAAATCTCAAATATTCTCAGTGTTGTTAGCCTTTGATGGTCTCAGAAGTTTATTTGCTCAAATCTCAATACAAAAATGGTTCCCACATTCCATATTTGGCTGCTTTATCTTTTAGGCCTCTAATCTATAACAGTGCCTTTGCTCAACCCCCTTTTTTTGCTGTTTATTTATTTTATGTGATATTTAGATCCAGAGGCATCATTTAATTCAGATATGATTCATTATGCTTGCTATCTCTATGTCCATATAAGCATCAACCCATCCACACCAGAGCTGGTATCATTTCTGAAAGCCTACTGAGAGGCTTCCTCTGTGACAACGTTCAAAAATTAGAAGGTGGGGGAAAAAAAGTTAATATTCCTAATTCCCAGACTTTTTAAATGTAATGTCTTCTATTAAATTAAATAGATGCATATAAAAAAGGAATGAAATCAAGAAACTACTAATTGTGCAGGAGAATCGTAAGTTCAATGAGAATAATCAAAAAAGTGTATAAATAATAATGCAAAATAGAAAACAATATGTATCAAAGAGGTTGAAATAAAATGGATTAGGAGCTCAAGGCAAGGAAAAAGACTACTTTCCTTCCTATTATTTTGCATAAGCTATACATATGATTCTTAATCTACAGAAGAGAAGAAAATTAAAGTTAGCATCCACAGTCCACAGCTGTGACACTAAACTATATAAGTGCTGGTAGGACGCTTCTTGCCTCTGTGCCTCAGTTTCCCCCTTTGAAAAATGGACAAAATGTGTATATTTACCTTCCAGTTTGGAAAGAGCATGGGATGAGGTCATGCACGTGATACATTTAGCAGTGTGCATTTATTCATTAATATGTAGTTTTAAAAAAAGAATGTTAAGTGCCCCCCAAATTCTGGTGTTCTGTTGTTCTGTTTTTGTTCTTTTTGGGGGGGCTCATCTGCTACTTCAGCAGATGAGATAAAGAACTGAAAATCATAACTCTGGGCCTTTCTGTGAACAAATAAGGCATTTTCTTTTCCCATGCAAATGTAAAACAATTAAGATACAATGCAGGCTGTCAAAATTCTGGTTTTACATTAAACAGTTTCATGTTGTTTTTTTTTTTTTCTCCCCTGTCCCTAATATATATTGGGCAAGCTAGTGCTTTTGACAATCTAAACTATTCAGCCATGCCCGATGCATAGAGAATCGAATTTTTTCAGACATGTTCAATTGCTCCTTCATTTTTAATTGCAAGTCAGCCAAGATGCAACAGCAAGATTCCTTTTCAAAAGGCCTGCTGTTTCTTCCTTTCCTGCAAAAAAATCCTGTTCCTGTTCCATTTTTTATTAATATGTGAGTTGAATGCTTCTAATTTAGAATCTGTCACCTTCATAACCTCCCAAAGCTCTTAGAACATCAGGGAAGATTTTCTTTGTCATTCAATTTTCTGATGCTTTTCTAAATTTCTTTCTTTTTATTTGTCTGAAAAATCTTGGTCATTGGAGTTTCATATTCTGGATACCATTTTTTTCAGCTCTACCATTTAATATACCTAATTTCATTTCTTAAAACAATTAATTATCAGAGTTACATGGTAGGGTCTCTAAAGCCTTAAGAATCTATGAACATTAAATCTGTAAGACTGCCAACTGGGTCAACCTTAATTCTGCAAACTAAGAAAGAGCCATTGGACTTCAAATTAAATCGAAATGCAGCTGGTTAAGTTTAAGTAATACTTTAGGCTTTAATGCTTAAATGCATTATTTATGGACTAGAATTAAGTAACACTTAAAAATGAATTCACTTATGAATTCAGCATCAATTGGACCTGCTTCTGTTTCCGTTTTTGTTTATCATAAAAAAGTGGTTATACTTATATTAATTTTTAAAAATTATTTGAGCAGCTCCTGGGTGGCTCAGTCGGTTAAGTGACTGACCCTTGATTTCAACTCAGGTAATGATCTCACAGTTCGTGAGTTTGAGCCCTGCATTTGGCTCAGTGCGGGGAGCCTGCTTAGGATTTTCTCTTTCTCTTCCCCTCTCTCTCTGCCCTGCCATGTGCTCTCTTTCTGTCTCTTTCAAAATAAACTTAAAAAATATTTGAGATATAATAACAGCATTTAGAGTAAACTTGCATGCCAAGAAAATCATCTTAGAGGTTTGGTGCCCATAATGGTTCCCATGACTAAGATCAGAAGAGATTTTGTATATGTGCAACTTCCTGAGGATATTTTAATACCTTTTTTAAGTAAGGCAATTCTAGATTTGCAAAGGTCTATAAAAATTAAAAGTGTTTCATTAGAAAGAAGTATTAAATTCTGTATGCATTTCTATCAGCTGTTCTTTCATAGAAGTTATAGTAAAAGGTAATAATATTAGGGGCACCTGGTGGCTTAGTCAGTTAAGCATCTGACTTCAGCTCGGAGCGTGGAGCCTGCTTCGGATTCTGTGTCTCCGTTTCTCTGCCCCTGCCCCGCTCATGCTCTCTCTTACTCTCTCTCTCAAAACTAAATAAATTAAAAAAAATTTAAAAAGGTAATACTATTAAACATGAAGACTGCTCAATTTTGACAGTAGTACATGTAGGTGTTAACTTTTGCTCTCAGTGTATTGTTCAAGGCTATAATTTCTGACTGTAGATAAAAACAGTGCTAATTCAGAGTTGTCCCAGTTATATTCCAAAAGACATTCCTCCATGGGTCTACTGATCTGACTGAGTTGATAACTGACAAAAGTCCTTGGCCACTACGCAGCTGACAATACTTGTTTAAATTTTTTTTCTAATGTTTTATTTAGTTTTGAGACAGAGAGAGACAGAGCATGAGCAGGGGAGGGGCAGAGAGAGAGGGAGACACAGAATCCAAAGCAGGCCCTAGGCTCTGAGCTGTCAGTACAGAGCCTGATACGGGGCTCAAACTCACAAACCGCGAGATCATGACCTGAGCTGAAGTCAATGCTTAACTGACTGAGCCACCCAGGCGCCCCATGACAATACTTGTTTAAAGGCTGTTCACAAATAAAATGAATACTTGGTTGTCCCTTGAAATTTCCATTTCAACCTGGGCTACTAACCTGAATCTAGCATATTTTTGACGATAATTAAAAAATAAACATATATGGGGTAGCAGAGCAGTTTGACATCTAGATTTTAGCAAAGTCACCATCCCATATAATTTACACCAGGAAAGAAATCGCTGAGACAGAAAACATATGCAACAGCTTAGTTCGAAGCTGTCACAGCGGTTCAGTGTCAGTCTCCTGCTACCCAAGGCAAACAACCACTTTCCCCTACGTCTCATTGCTTTCTCTATTCCCTTCTCATCCTTTCCTTTTATTGATGACCGGACCTGACAAATAGCACTGGTTTTGAATAGAATTTAAGACATCTTGTACACCTATTAACAGCAACTTACCTGGTGGGTTTCTAATCTTATGACATCACAAGAAGTAGTGGGCCACAACTTACACGTAAGTCATATATACTGCATTTCAAGCATTGTCTTGTGAGCATAGCTATGGTGGTTTTCAATCACCAAAGATGATTTATACAGGTGAAAACCCACCCGTGGTTTATACTGAATGAGATTTCTGCATAGGGCTCTCATTTTTTCTTACGAGTTCCCCTACTGAGTTTTATTTTAATGCATTGGGATAAGTAAATAAGCCATTTCATTTTTATTTCCCATTCCATGAAATGCTTCTCAAGTAACTCGATTAATGTTCAAAACCAATATTTGAGTAGGCACATAATGTAATTAAAATTTCATTAAACTTCTATAATCATAGTAGCTTAGTAATAAGCAACCTTATTTATCACACAAATGATTTCTTTGGATTTCTAATATCTACTTTACTTAGCTAACTCCATAATACATGCACACACACACACATATATGCACAAATACACATATATGTACACACACACACACACACATACACATATGTACCTACACATTCATATTCCCCCTTCCTCTTTATTTTTTAAAAAGGACACTTGACAACCAATATTTTCCCTTAATGAAGAAAAACACACAATATTTTCTTGCATTTTGGTCTATGGGTGACTTAATACAGTGAAGACAGAGAGGGCTAAATTCCATTTATATATCCTGAATAAGATGATTTTTCATCCCAGAAGGCCGAGGTGCACTGTGACTTACTGTGGAAACACATGATATTGGAACTCTAGTTCCTCTACAACTCAGGTATAACTCACTAATGCACACTGCTTTAGTTCTTAGGTACAGTGGTGAGTGGTATTATGCGTATTAAATCAGGGATACTACTCTTGTTCCTGTGGCAGGGAATTTCTGCTATCTGATCTTTATTTTTTCCTCTTTAGTCTTGATAAATTTGTTTGTCAGTGATTTTCAAGTCTAGTACACTTAAGAGTCAAGCGGGAATTTGTTTAAAATCCAGCTTCCTGGGCCCAGAGATTCTGAGTAGTTATGGCTGAATGGAACCCATGAATCTGCACTTTTTACAACCACCCCAAGGGGACTGCCTTGTAAGTTGTTCAAGAACTACCACTAGAGAAACATTGTCTGAGGGGACTGAAATCTCATGTTTTAATTTAATTCCTTTGCAATTTTTCCTTGTGTCTATTGGCATCCTTTGTCCGTCTAGGACAGGCTGGTTCACATTGTATTTGCCTCAGAATGAGAGAACAAAGAGAACAAAGTTTAGAACCATACTGCCCAGCAGATATGTAATGTGAGTTACATGTGTCATTTCAAACTTTATAATAGTCCCATCAAAAAAAAAAGTAGCTGAAATTTAATGTTAATGATACATTTTATTCAACTCTATATGTCAAAATGCTATCATATCAATATGAACTCAACATAAAAATATTAATGGGATGCTATATTCTTTTTCCATGTTAAATCCCTATAACATGGTATGTAGTTTGTATGTAACAGCCCATCTCGATTAGAAATAACCACCCTTCACATGATCTGTGGCTACATGTGGCTATTAGTGATACGTACTATTGCAGGGTTGGAGGACAGTATTGTATGCATATTTTCTAAAACCACACTGGCATGTTTAAAAGTAAACAAATCACACCATGGTAGAACTAGTGATTTGATAAGCCTCCTCATTTACATGTATCCACCAAGCCACAGGGGATATTGTGATGGCCCGAAGTGCATCATGCTAAGTGGGTTTGCCAAGGTCTGATTACCTGAGATAGAGGCTTGAGGGATATGAAGCTATTTACTTTCAGGTCCTCTCTGTGGCCTAAGTGAGATTTTATGAAAGGAGACAGATTTCGTGGACGTGGCAGGGGTTTAGATATCTCATTTACGGGCCTTAAGTTGTGCAAACACCTTGATTTTCTAAACAATGGTTGGTGCAATAATTTGGCCTACCATTGGAGCTAAATGTACTGTATTTATAAAACAATGACAGCGTTTCCCTTATACTTGTTTTCATTACATTCTGAAAATCTCTGAAAAGGCACAGAAAAACAATTATTAATATGTCCTGAGTGCCAATGTTAGTATTAAGAAGAACTAACATTTATTGAATGCTTACTAGATGTCAAGGCTTTACATACATTATTTCATTTACATACATTTATTCCACATATATAACATTTACATACAAAAACCCTATGTGATGGATACTATTATTTTTAAAATTTTTAATGTTTATTTACTTTTGAGAGAGAGAGAGAGAGAGAGAGAGAGAGAGAGAGAGAGAATGAGAGCAGGGGGAGGGGCAGAGAGAGAGGGAGACAGAGAATCCAAAGCAGGCTCCAGGCTCTGAACTGTCAGCACAGCGCCCCATATGGGGCTCGAACCCACAAACCGTGAGATCATGACCTGAGCCAAAGTTGGATACTTAACTGAGTGAACTACCCAGGTGCCTCGATGGATACTATTATTAGTCCCATTCTACAGATAGAAAAATTTTTTAAACAAACAACCACCTGAGGCTCAGAGAGATCCGCCAGATGGCCAAGGCTGCTTCAGGGAGCGGTAGAGCCAGGTTTGAAGCCAGGCATTCAGACTCTGGGGTCAGTAATCTTGATCTAGATACCAAGATTTTTTCAGTCTTGATACTATTGCAATTTTGGGAGGATAATTCTTTGTAATGGGGGAGCCGTCCTGAGTCCTGCTGGATGTTTGCAGCATTCCTAGGCTCTACCAACTAGATTCCCGTAGCACTCCACTTGCCACCCCCACAAAGTTGTAATAACCAAAAATGTCTCCAGACATCTCCTCGCTAGGGAGCAAAATTGTCCCTGCTTGAGAACTGCTGCCCTGTAGTAAGCAGCCTCCCTGTCGCATGTGCAAAGAGCACTGGATGCTTCATAACAGCAAGAGGATGGAATAATGTGAGGAAGGAGCCAAGAGCCAAGGAATCTAAGCTGCCTCCAAAAGCTGAGAAAGGCAAGGAAATGGATTCTCTCCTGGAACCTCCAAAAGGAACCAGCCCCGACAACACCTTGAGCCCAGTGAGACCCATTTTGGACGTCTGACCTCCTGGATCCTAAGAAAATAAATCTATGTTGTTTTCAGCCGCAGAGTTTCGTGGAATTTGCTAGGGCAGTAGTAGAAAACAATACAGGTAAGCTAAGCTTCTTTCACCACCGTGCTGTCACAGGTAGGTCTTCTTATTCCCAGTTCCATGATCAGGCAACAGCAAATCAGGAACTTTAAATAACATGCCCAGGGTCACCAAGCCAGAAAGGGAACCAAGAGTCAAAAGCAGGACACCTTACTGCAAAACCTGGGCTTTTCCTACTCACCATGAGGGGTCCCCCTCATCTCCCCAGCATCTCGGTATAATACAATATTTATTCAATCCTGACTATTTGAAGGTTTAGACAACACTCTTGTGGGGGAAATTCTGAAAACAAACATCCTTTTCCAGGTGGAAAAATACTTTTGAAAAAGTAAATCTAATGGCAATCTTCCTTTTCCACTTTGATTGTTAGTAACACCAGAGAGAATTCTGGTGATTTCCATATCAATCTGGGAAAGAGACTCTTGGAAATTAGAAGAGGAAAAGTGGGAGGAAAAACAGAATGCTCAGTCAATGCAGTCCAATGTCCTCAAACGTCTCTGCTACCATTGATGCTGAACATTTGTACTGGTCTGCTCATTTCTAAACTTCTAGAGACATCTAACTGCACAAAATTTCCTTCAAAATAATCTAAGTAACGGTAACAAAACTTAGGCAATCAGCATTCTTTTTAGCATTATGATTAAGCAGTAGATTAATCTGACCTATGTGCCCTGTTTGCAAGACTATTAAAATACTGGAAAAGGCATTAGGAGATCTTTGAATGAAGTAATATCATATGCAATAAAAATGTTCTCATTATGCAAAGATCTTGTTATCAGACATATGTTTATGGGTTATTTGCATTTCTAAATACTTGGCTTCTAATATTAATGGCAAACCTATCATTTTTTGTCTTCTCTTCCCATTGTGGAATCACTTGCCCACTTTGGATGACTCTGTAACACTGTGATAAAGAGCACGGGCTTGGAAGTTGACTGGCTCCGAGTCCTGATGCCTGCCCCTACTAGCTGTGAGGCCCTGAGCACAGTACTGAACCCCGGTAAGCTAGTTTCCTTATCTATCAGATGGACACAATTACAGGATCTGCCTCAGAGAGCTCTGGTGAGGATTCCTGACACAACACAAGGAAGCATTGAGCACAGGGCCTGATCTCTCTAAGATACTTCTTGATCCTCCTGATGCTTTTCTTGCTCATATACAGTATTTCCACTGTGACCTCAAACTATGTGATTCACAACTGAAGCGATGGCTTCCCTCTTCATTCCCTGAAAATCTGTAGAGAAGTTTTATTTTAATAAATGGTGGTTCTACCCGTTTATCCAGCTGCCCAAATCAGAAACCAAGCCGCCATCAACATCTCCTTCTTCTGCCTCACCAACCACCAGTCCTCGGTCTCCCCAAAACATCTCTACAATTTTGGTCAGTCCTACCTCGTAGATGGCTGTTATATCCTGTCCCTCCATTTCAATACGTACATTCACTACCTGAGTTCAGCCCCTCACCATTTCTTGCCTATTTCCTTCCCAACTTCCAATTTGCATGTTAGTTACCCATTCTCCATAGCCCTGTCAGAGCGGTCTTTTGGTAAAATGTGAGTACAACCAATACTGTTTCTCAGCTTAAAACCCTTGGCTTCCAAAAGCATTTAAATAACATTTATGAATAGTATGGCAGCCGCCCACACTTCCAGAATCCTCTCCTGGCGGGGGGGGGGGGCGGGGGGGGGAAGCAATGCCCAAGTCCCTATTCATTCTTCAGACAAATTAAAATAGAATCTCTAGTGCCAAAGGAGCAGTGTTTTGTTTTGTTTTGGCATTTGCTCAATATTAGTTAATAATATGTATATTTTTAATTTTGAAAATTTCAAACTTCAACAATAAAAAAAAGAGTGGTACGATGAATCTCCATATACTTATCAGTCGGCTTCAAAAATTATCAAGATTTCACCACATTCGTTGACCTGGGGTTTTTGTTGTTGTTGTTCAAGTATTTTTTTAAGTTTATTTATTTATTTTAAGAGAGAGGGAAAGTAGGAGAGAGAGAAGCCCAAGCAGGTTCCACGCCGTCAGCATGGAGCCCTATGCAGGGCTCAATCTCACAAACCATGAGATCATGACCTAAGCTGAAATCAAGAGTTGGACGCTTAACCAACTGAGCCACACAGGTGCCCCTATTGTTTAAATATTTTAAAACAAATTCCAGGTATCACCATTTCACGAACAAGTAAGAATAATTCTTTGCCATTATCTCCTATCTGAGACTATGCTGAATCTTCTGAGTCCTATAAAAAAATATGTTTGTGGTCAATTTCTCTGAATCAGAATTAAACCAACACATCACATTTGGATATTAAATCCATTAAATCTTTTAAATTAAACCTAGAGCAGCAGCCACCCCCTCCATTAACCCCATCTCTATTCTCTGTCACTGATTTGTCCTGGGAATGCATTGATTGTCCTGTGGAATGTACTACTTTATGGATTTATCAGTTGGTTTCCTTGATGTGTCATTTGACTTATGGCTTTCCTGAATTTCTCATCAGTACTTTTTAAAATTTCCCAGATAATTCTAATGCCCAGCCAAGGTTGAGAATGACGTGTCCTTCAACCCATACAAACTTATTAGGATACTTTGCAATATGATCTTCTACGTAGTTGGAGCAATAGCTGTTTGCATCCACTGAGCGTATCTAGTACATGTCAGTCAGTGTGCCAGGTGCATTTCTCGTGTTACCACAACCTGACAACACTACCAAGAGGAAACTGAAACTTAAAGCAGTTAATTAACTGGCCCAAGGAATCCAGCTGGTAAGTGGCAAAGGTGGGACTTGAACTTTGGCCTGACTCCCAAATCTATATTCCTACTATATGCTGGCCTGGGTGGCTCCTTATTTTCATTCAAGAACAGATAAAGTACGACTTTAATTGGAAGCAGTCTGATTATCCACTGCCAAACAAGTGGTGGTAGGTACCCTATCCTCCCATAAAGCCAAGGTCCTAGCTTCATCCACCTGTGGTTAGGATCATTGCTCTTCTTATTCCAACAACTAGATCCATGCTGCCCAAATGACATGACACTATGAAGCCACTGAAATGTGGCTATTTCGAACTGAAATGTGCTGTGACAGTAACATCCAAACTGGATTTTAAAGACTCAGAATAAAGAAAGAACATAAACTATCTCATTCATAATTTTTAAAATTTGTTTACATACTGATTTTATAATATTTTGCATATATTGAAGAAAGTATGTATTATGAAAATTAATATGACCTGTTCCCTTTTACTTTATTTAATGTGGCTATTAAAAGTTTTCCCATTATAAGTGTGGCTTGCATTATATTTCTATTGGACAGCATTGAATTAGACTCTAAACTCAGTGAGGGCAAGAAGGTCTAGTTCCTTTTTGCTTTGTAATTTCTGCACTTCCAACAAATGCCTGGTATAGAATGGACAAATAATAAATGTAATGCAAATAGTAGATCCTGAGTTCCAAAACAGTATCATATGTTCAGGAATATAGTTTGTATATTTCAGGATTCTCTCATTGTCTGAAAGATATTGATTAGAGATTTTCAAAAAATTACATTAAACTGATGCTATTTTCTACTTGAGAACAATCTCGTTAACATTCTCAAATAAATACATCATCAACAGCAACAACGTGGATAGCAAAGTTGTATACTTTGATACAAGATATACGGATATGGTGGAAATTAAGATCACCGTCCACAGAATAAACAGTATCTACTTGGATAAAAATGGCTCTAAAAATCAAGTCTAGTGGTCATAAATCTGAAGTTCAAGTGTGAATCAGCCTTCTGGAGAGGCTGACTTTCTGGCTTTTGACCTGAAAGGCAAGCACTAAAAGGGCCAGGTCTGAATCATAACAGCAAAACCCTTGTAGATGTATGTTGAGGACTTGACATAACTTTTTGAAGTATCCACAGGGGTGAGGAGATTGTCAATGACAAGCACACTCCAGAGAACACAGTGTTTTCTTCCTCATGAAAGCTTCACTAGCACTGAGAAGGTAACACCCAGGATAAAGTAGAAACATGTCCTACTGTCTCTAGGACCTGTAATTTAACAAATACATACATACGTAAATATGTACCTATCTGCATACACACACACACACACACACACAGTCTTACACAGAGAACAAGCAGAAAGCTCTCAGGATATCTCAGTAAAGAAAATTCTTTCTGAAATACTCACAGGCAAAATGAATCTTCCTTTCTTATTTATTTCTGCCTACCTCGATGACTTGCACAGAATTATCTTTCTCTGGACCATTGTCATGTCTCAGAACTAGGCTCCAGAAAATGATCATCTGCAAGCTTTGGTTGAGTGAAGATAGGAAATGTACTATTTGGAGCAACTCTAGTTATTTACGGGCCTTGTCAATCTGCAACAGATGAAGGTTTGACAATCTTTCTTCCTCATTTTCCTTATTACTGTTGCTAGTAGTATGTGAACCTAAACCACGACTGTGTAAGCTCCTTAATTTACTACTTGAGGTACCAAGTTTCATCACAACCATCTCTGTGATTACTGTATTATCCTGCCAGCAACTACAAAGAAGAGCTGCACTTCATATATTCCTCTTTCAGTAAAACAAGACAAAGAAACCCTAAAATCCATGTTGTGATAGAGATAAATACATAAATACCTTCATTAGCACACTGGTCTTTCAAGAAAACCACAAAAGAACATTTCGTTTCTCTTTGGGGTTTAATTTTTCAGGATCTAGAATTATGGTAATCAAGATGGCTCTCTACTTATGCCCCCATTGTCCAGTTTATGTTAAGTTTATTCTGCCAGGTTGGGGAGGCGGATGCAATAGAACTGGCCAGCTCTGGGAGTTGCTCCTGGTTGCACAGGGTCCTTGAAAGTTGGGCCTTTACCTATAAGAGTCTTTAACAATTAGTGAACAAAGGAGCCAAATCCAAAGAATTGCCCATACTTTGTAAAAGAAATAAGAAACAGATCATCTCAAAGTATTATAATACGATTAATTTCAAAACACTTCTAGATTCTAACCTCCATCCCCTCAGTTTTCAGTTGGGTCTAATTGATGGATGCTTCCATGGATAAAACTGGAAGTTTGAGTAATAATACAGTTGATTAACAGATCAAAAAATAAATCAACTGGACTTAATAAAACTTCGTATTTGTTCATTGCTTATACATCAAGAATTGTGTCAAGTGCTTGAATGAATTATTCCATTTAACCTTTGCAGTTATCAAAGAAAGTAGATAGTGTTATCATCCCCCCTTTTTTTTGCAAAGAAGGAAACCGAGGCTAAGAAAAATTAAGTGACTTGCCAAAGCACATTTTTACTATGTAGTGAATCCAGGAGTTCATCCTGATGCATTTTTTTTTGAGGGGAGGTATGTTCTCTTAACTGCTAGGCATTCAAATTTTGCATGCATTTGGTTCCTGAATAGTCCAAACAGTAGAGCGGGGAAACAAACTGCCTACGGAACCTGTCATATTAATTTAGTATTTTCTGGTCAATCAAATTGGTCTCATTTAACTACTGTGCTTTCTAAGTGAAAGACTATAACCAAGGCAACCTCAAGAGGTTTGATAACAAGACATCAATGAGGAAGTAAGAGATGATTTTCCTGATGATAAGTAGGTAGAATAAATAAAGTAATTATTTATCATCTTTGTCTTCAACAAGAGCCATTTGGCTATGATTTAAAAATTAGTCTTAGTTTTTTATGAGTTTTGTTTTATGTGAGATTCAACATAATTCTCTTTTGGTGTCCACAGACAGGCTAACAGATTATATGTCTTAGGAGCAAAGTTATCTCATTCAAGACTGTCTTAGTGAGAGAACTCACTTCTCACAAATTTTAGAAACATTTATCTATTTCGTATAGCACATCACGTAGAACAGCCTGTGGATAGAATATTTTGCTCCAGGTAAAGCTGTTCAAATCCTCTGCTGAATATACAGTAAACAGAACATTACACAGGAAGCTGCTGGGGGAACATATGGTCTTTGTCAACAGTGAAATCTCTGAACTGTACAGCGTCATTAGCGATAGGCTCACTAGATTCAAATACAGAACCACACGTGTTCACATAAGCTCTAGTGACTCAATCATTTGCCCTGGTTAGGGCCAGATGACAGCATCTGCCTTCTATTTGAAGGTGCATGGGAAAGGGGAGGGAGTACCTGACATGTAAAATAATAGACTTTCCGATGAGAAGCAACAATATGCCTGCCCAAAGCTGGGATCTTATCATTTCAATGAGTCAGATCATTAAATTTGAATTATGGCCCATAACAATTCACTAGGCTAAAATTATGGAAAGCTGGTCTCTTGCCAATAGAATTAAACTCATACTACTTTATTTTCAGCGAGGATAGTCAAACATATGTGTCACATAGCAGCTTTCCCTGGTGCAATGAAGATGCAAATTGAAAGCTACAAGTTATAGCCCCAAGCAATTTTTACCCTTATATATGGGAAAATACTAATTATTAATATGTAATTCACTTGGGGCTTCTGAAGTTTTCCTGCCTAGGGAGATGTTAGAATATTATGGGGGTACATTACCTTTAATCCATACACAAAACTGTCCTTGGTGGCCTAGAAGACTATTTCTAGAATATTCTTTGCTTTTTCTCCTTAGATAAATGGCTTATTTATGGAGCAAATTTAACCAGCTGCTTATATGTCTTTCAACCCTAAAATTCCACGGGGCTTGTAGCTAGTCTCCAAAGATGGCTTCCAATAAGCCACTGCTGTCAGTAGTTATGCCTCTGTCTAGTCTCATTCCACACAGCACCGGGATTCATCTGTGTGACAAAAAGAATACAGTGGAAATGACATCGTGTGTCTTCTGATACTAGGTTCTTGGAATCCTTGTAGCTTCCACCTTGCTCCTATGGAACACTTGCTGGAGCCAGTTGCCACATGAGAAGTCCAACTACCCTGATACCTCCATGCTGTGAAGAAGTCCAAGATACACACATGAAGAGGCTATGTAAAGACAGAGAGAGAGAGAGAGAGAGAGAGAGAGAGAGAGAGATGATTGTCCAGCCTCAAGGTGGTCCACCCATCCAACTGAGAGACAAGACATCAGAGTAAAGAAGCCATGTGGTGGATTTTAGTTCCAAAAGATGGCACATGGAGAGAAGAGGCAAGGAAATCAGCTAACAGCCAGAAAGAAGGTCCTAGATATATTACCTCACTGAGCCATTCTGACCATTTACCATCATTCAAGTCACCCTGGGTGAGGCCCCAGACATCAGGGTGTTAAGACAAGTTGTCTCAGCTATACTTTGACTGAATTCCAGACACAAAGAATCATGAGCATGATGACACAGTTACTGCTTTATCTCACTAAGTTTTGGGGTAGTTTGTTACGGAGCAATAGATGACCAGATTAGACTTTTCTCAGTGCCCTAAATATTTCCTAGTAAAAATGAACTTATTCTAAAAGTTAAGAACTTATTCTAAAAGTAGAATTTATTCTGCTTGGACTTCAAAATAGGAGCTGACATAAGCTCTTTCAAGGAAAGACCAGGTACACATACAAATTTTGTCAGGAAACCATTTCTTAGAGCCAACTCAAATTTCTCATGCTATGCGTATGTTCTTCTTTTTTTTTTCCTTCTTCTTCTATTTCTAGATAATATGGGGAGCATCTAGTTACAGGCTTTTACAAAATAATCCCTCTTTTACATTTACATGTCATTCTTAAATGTCACCCATCTTTCTCAACAATAGGATTATAAAATAATAGAAAAGGTTTTGGAGACAAAGGGGTCTCTGGCCTTCATGGAGTTCAGCTCTGCTATGTCCAACTGTAGGGCCCTAAGTGGGTTTGTAAATCTCAAAGAGCATCAGTTTCCTGCCTATGTAAAATAGGGGTAATGATGCCTAAGATGTTTATTGAAAGGATTAATATGAGACGAAGTAGGTAAAATGCTTAGCGCACCATGCTAAGTGTAATAAATATGTAATAAATGGTAGCCTTTTACATGGATTGTCTTCTGTCCTTTATGCTTCTTTGTTTTTCTACCTCAAACTCTTTGAATGTTCTTCACAGATCTCCTAGGTGGAAGTGACCAAAACTGGATATAATAATGTGCCTAATATGAATCATGATCTGAGGAACCCAACTTGGAAATCCTATAGGTGACCTCATTCCATCTTTTGGGTCATTTGTCCCTTGTGATGGGGACTGAGGGGGGGGGGTTACAGTAAAAAAGCACCATCGTGGTGCAATGGATGGGAGTGGTTCAGGATATACCTGCAAGCTGGTGTTGGCAAGTATCAGTAATGCCAATAAAGTCTTCAGAGGCAGGGGATAGATAACACGGCATCAAGATGCAGCAGTCTCTAGATAATTACTTTGTAAAAAAAATTCACACAAAGATTGTTGAAGATGGAAGAGATCTCACTGAAATCATGTATCCTAATCTTATTTTATAGATGAAGTAACAGTCTTGCACAAGGAAGTGAAAAGATCAACATCTCACAGCAGGTGTATGGTAGAGCGGGGAGAAGAACACATTTCTTCTAGAATAGGGCTGGTCCCTTTGTGCCATGCAAACTACACCCAACAATTTAGCTATTGAAAGAGTCTCTAGAGGGATCTTTAATTTTTTAAGCCATTGTTCTCCACGTAAAGGCTCGTGCCCATTACTTCTGTTTCTAGCACAGAGTATGGCACTGTGGCTCAGGGCACCGGCCTGGAGTCCACAGACTAAGTTCAAGTCCGGCACTGCCAGCTGTTGTCGATGCCTCACATGCTCTGGGGCTCCAATTTCTGCATTCTAAACTGGGACTAACAGACCTATGACTTCATACAGCAGTTTAGGGGACAAAATGAAACACTTGGCTCAGTGACTAGCATATAATGCTAGCTGCGTTCACTCCCATGATCCCACCTCTATGCCATGTGACCTTGCATTTCTCCCAAGTTCCCGTTCTCTTCTGTTGCTCTCTTCCTATTTGCTTTGACTTCTTCAATGCACTCACATTCTGCCTCTTCCCACTGGATGCCACCTCTTTTCACCGTTCCATCTGCTATGTTGGAGTGCCACATCCTTCCTTTTAGTGTCTGGCATTCCTTCAAAGGAGAGTGAGGGCTCTGCTCTAATTATCAGACAAATGGTACAGGACTGAGTATGTTATGCATACAATTACCACCTGGGGTAACTTATTTGAGCAGTTTTTTAGTGTGGACTCCAGGCAGTAACACGGTTCCCTAAGGGGCTGGAAGGAGTTGCGGATGGAGAGGGAGGGGCATGAGGGAGGAACCGCATTGATTCCCATCCTGGACTTAATCTTTCATATGTACACATATGCATATATACAAGCCCACACATTTATGTGCATATATATGTACGCACACATGTTTATAGGCATACACATTGTATTCACACATACAAAACCTCTTAAGTTTTGGCAAAAGATTTACCTTAAACAAGCAATAGCTTAGCTTTAAAAAAATATAAACACCACCACTCTGACATATCAATTAACCCAGATCAAAGAAGGTATTTATATTCAAGAATAAAAGCTGTCATCCTGAATCTTGAATTCAAAAGAAACTAGTATCACTTGTTTCATTTAAATAAATAGAGGGTTGAAAGAAGAATTCACATCAGACGCAGGATGTATAAGAATGTTTTCTTTTCTTAAAATCCATAATAGAATTTGGGAAAAAGAATTTTTTTTGTTTCCTTTTCCTTAGCATAAAATTTTTGCTAAAATAACATAAACTTGGTGGCTTGGATGTAGGCAAGAGTGCAAACTATTATAATAGCTCCAATTTAAACCGGGCATGTCTCATTTCTGAATACTGCCCTGTGTGTGTCGGCTAGAATGGGTTGCTAGAAACACACTGCTCTTTTCTGCACCAGAAGGCACAGAGACAGGAATCAGCACCAGCAGCAGCAGCATCACCTCGGAAGACAAAGGACAGCAAATATACTATATATCAAATGTATAATAAAGAGGGTGTATATATGGGGATAATTAACATCCAAAGAACCATCAGAACTTAGGCGCATTTACAGACCCTGCAAATTTAGAGAGTTGCCAGTAGACTACTCAGCAATGCAAAAAGTAGAAAATGAAGTTAAGACCTTGGTCACGCTGCTGACGCACATACAATGTCACTTTGTGCGGACTCACAAATTTGAAGCCCCACCACTTTCTACACAAATTAGAAGCTGAATAATAAATAGGAAGGGTGAGAATGATAGACTCATGAGTAATAAATTAGCCTTGCTTTGTAATAAACACATGCTAAATAAGGGAGCTGAGTTGAAATAAATTTGACACATATCCAATACTGACAGTAATTGTACAAAGTACTCAGATAGCACAGCCACTGACCACTCGGCCATGGGGTATTTTAACAAATCTTTTATTTGAAGAGTGAAAACATACTTTATTGCCTTCATCAAAACAGAGATTGGTTTCTTTGAGTAGCTTTTAGAGGAAAAACAATTTAGATCTTAAATTCTAGAAATTTGTCCGTTAGGACAAAAAGTGTTATATCTGCTAAAACTAAGGAAAGTGGCTATTTATTTTTTCAAAAATAAACAGGTTTCCGGTGTGTGTGTGTGTGTGTGTGTATACCTTTATTTATCTGTATCTGAAATAGAGTAGTAACCTACCCAGGGGGTTTGGTGACCTGTAAGAATGGGATTTTGTAATATTAGACCTAATAATCTGCCACTCAGCAGGTGAATGCAGCAGGATGAGAAGACCGTCCTTATTTCAACACAATTGCTGCTTCTCTGTAATTCTACTCAAAATTTAACATTCTAGCTTCATTCTACTCTTTAGAAGACTATTACAAATATTACTGCCATTAAAAATAATTAAGTGCATCTATAGCCCAGGACTGTGTTTGCATAAGGCAAAATGAAACACAACATAAAATCCACTTCAGGTACACAGATCAGGTTTTAACAATGGGGGAGGCTGTTTGAAAGGAAAATTAATTCTAGTATAGAAATGTCTTTTAGCATGATGTCTTTTCTCACTTTTTTCTTTCTTTTTTTTTTTCCATCTGTCCGCTCTGTCATAATGAGGGGATGTTTACAACTGAATTGTTCACTAGACCCCAATCAAGAGTTATCACAGTTTGGATAGTCGGGCTCTTTCCTTCCATATTTGTATATTCATTATAAGAGATGGTTTGGAATGGGGCCTGTGAGTCTTGCCTGTTTCATAGCTGTCAACTATTATAAATTTTAGAGAATTTTGCATAATATCACAGGATACAAACTGATTAGAAGCTCAGCCCAAAGGAATGTAAACAGGAGGGGTTTGGGAATGAAGGCCTAAATATGGGTCCAGTTGTCTTTTCATGGGAAAATGTGTCAGCATGGCTATTTTCAATGTCTTAGGGGAGCTACATGCATTTTAACCATATATATCTTTATCTAAATTTGGAATTTGCTATACAGGAGACATTTGGCAATGTCCAGAGCTTTTCTTACTTGACATAGCTTGGAAGAGGGTCAGAGGATGCTCCTGGCATCTAGTGCATAGAGTCTGGGAATGATGTTAAACATCCTACAGGGCACAGGCAACCCCCAACCACTAAAAATTATCTGCCATGAAATGGTAATGGTGCCCGAGTTGAGGAATGCTGATTTAGACCTACAGTATCATTATGTAACATGGGCATGTCCAGAACAACTGCCTTTTTCTCGCACAATATTAAGTCCTCAAGTACTAGATTTAGCAACAGATAGCTCATTCCATATGTTCATTTGCATCCTGTTTTTTGTTTGTTTCCAATGTTGTTAAGAGGACAGACATAGGCGTTCGGGGGCACTCTGCAACCACTAAAGATCCAGGATCTCTTCCATGCCAGTCTGTCTCTCACAGGATAGAGTCAGGAAGGCATTTGTTGAGCTAAGACACTAAGGGTGAAATTTCACGTGCATCAAGTGCAAATTCAGAATGCCGTCTCTTTCCTGCACCTTCTCATTTTCACGTCCCTCTTCTCTTCCTCTTCCTTTCTCCCTTCATTTTCCTTTCTTGCTCCCTCTGACGTGATTCAATATGGAAGTCTGAAAAATGTTTCCTTAGTTCAGTTCAGCTCATTTGAATTCTGTGTAACACATATCTATTGGGTATTTTTATATCGCACTAGGAAGGTCTTTTTTTTTTTTTCCTTAGCTACTTAGAGTGAGGGAATCTTAACACTTTTTTGAATGGGGATAGATGGGGAACTAGGGCTTTCTGGCAGGATTGGCAGAGGCAAGTGAATGAACAAAAGCTCAGTGTTAGCAAACAGCAGAATGCTGCTGGAGAATGACTTACAGTCTTGTTTTTTGGAGTGCGGGGTGGCTTAGGATACTATTGAGAGTTAAAGACCACGAATGTCAGTTGGCTATGGAAATGGAACAAGGCTAATGAAAACAAGTCTACTTTGTTAGGTGACAGGAAAGAATTCTTGAAGATTCTGGGGCAAGGAAATGCCACAAGCAAATAGGTCCATGAGGAAGATTCATCTGGAGAACAGTGGACAGATGGATGGGAAGGCAGGAAAAATGAACACAGGGTATTAGGGAATAGAAGCTTGAGCCAGGGAGGGGGACACTGCAAAGATGTAGGTGAACTAGTGAGACTGAGAGAGCTGTGAGAATGGTCCTGGTCTGTACACAGAGTGGGAAAACTGGGACTGATTCAGAGTTGATACAAGGCTTCTGGGAGAATTGGTGGTCCCCTTTAAAAGAAATATAGATTCAGAAGGAAGAAGCAGTGTGGGGAAATACGATGGGTTTAACTTTGGATTTGTTAAACTTGAGATATTAGGGAGATCTTCAAGCTGACACTCCTATCCTGCAATTCAGAACCCTAGAATGGAGCTAAAGAGAGGTTGCGGGTGGAAAAATAATTTGGGGAAGGCGAGAGTCATTTATATGGAGATGGTAGTTACAGTCCCCCAAACTGGATGGGGACGAGGAGAAAAAGGGACAGCATCTTGGGAAATGCTCTCATTTGAGGGCATGGAGACAGAGTAGAAACAAATGAAAGACAAAGAATCATCAGAATGGTTGTCAGAGAATGAGGGTATCCCTGTGGGATAAAAGCTAAGCAAAGGTCAGATTGAAGAAATCAGGGGTGGTTAAAAGCGAGGGGATGGTCACAGAGGATAAACTGAGCAAAGCCTGGTAGACCGCTTATTAGGAAGTTGCCATGGACCGCCGAGGGGACAGTTCCTGTAGGTGATCACGGGAGAAACTGGATTGGGAAATCTTCAGACAGAGGCAAAAAGACATGGGTGTTGGAAACAGAGAGAGGAGAGAAAGAGTGGGGGAACAGAGTGGGTGCCTTCCTGGTCTAGAGGCCTCTAAACATGTCTCTTTGCAGTAGGAAAAGAGCCCAAATCCCTGACCCCTAATAATAAACGACTTCTTCTCCAGCCTCTGCTTCCCCTTCTATTCCTAAACTGTCTATGAAAAATAAAGTTTGAACATGAAAAACAGAAACGAAAAGGAACACGACCAAGTAGTGTGTACTTAAAATTGGACACAGGAACACCAGCATTTTAGGTTTCCACTCTAAAAAAAATAAGGTAAGGACAGTATATAATTCCAGATCGTTTTGCCATCATTTTGAAGCTTCCTGATTTGTCAACGAAAGCATTCATTAATGCTTCCTCTCAGGGGCCCTGCTCCTAAATATTCTAGTGCCCTTTACTTCAGGTAAATAGCTGGTGTCTCTTATTTTTTTATGCGTTGAGGTGGGCCAAAGAAAATTTTACAATTTTAAAAGGGGATGTAGGAAGGAGGTGTAATGGGCATACACCTATATTAGCAAACCATTTCGTAATTTATTGAACGAAATGGCCAGCCGTGCCATAAGAGCAGTGCTTTTCACAAGACTGGAGAGGCTCTTGCTTGGGTTGCTGCAGACATACTAATTCTAACGTTACTCAATAACAGACCACTGAGTACACATGCTCCAGGATTCGTGAAACTCATCACTCCAGCTTCCCAACTGACAGGGAACGGACTGGAACCTGGAATGACCTGAAGGTGCTCCCTCCCCAGTGGAGATCTTGGAAATACAAATGCCTGGCATTGGAATCCGCTTGGTGGGGGTAGCAGAGACATCATCCTGGCTCCAGGGTTCACAGGGACTTGAGTTCTATTTTGGGCCTCTTGGTCCAAACTAAGGGTGTTGTTTCTGGGAGGACCACCCATTAGTGTGAAAGCAGATCCCCATGAGGTGAGAAATCTCCAAACTGTGCTTCAGTCCTGAAACTCTCTTACCAACTGAATTTTTACGTGGAACCTCAGAGGAGAAAAGTGACACAAGTGGGGTCACTTTTTGGTGACCAGGAGCAGAAGAGGACCACAGTCACACCTTTTCAGTCTTCTTTCATAGCCTGCGGTGACTTTGAGATGGCTCTGAACACAAGGGGCTTAAACAGTGCCCTTTTGCACATCCTCAAGAGAGCAATCAAAGCTGAGCAAAATAGCAACTTATAATAGTACCAATAATAATAGAAGATTGCCTCGCACATAGGTCAGTCAATGGCAGTTTTAAGTCCTTTAAACCACTTGATAAATACATCTTGAGGGCCTGCTACACAGTTAAGTGCTGAAAATACACTGATAAAAAGAAGACAAAAACCTGCTCCATCCCATGAAATCGTGAAGAACTCACGGGTCTACTAAAGACATCTTAATGATCTTCAAGGACATTGTGAGGCAGGTGTGACTATTTCTCAGCAGGGGAAAGAGAGACTCAGGAAGAATACGGTGTGACATGCCTGGGGCACTCAGCCCATGAAGCTGGGATCCCACTCATGCCTTTCACCCCAAAGTCAGGTTCATTATCAGAGCTTACCAAGGCTTCAGCGTGCAGGTCTGCAGCAAATTCTCCTCTCTGGGGCATGGAATCAGACCCAGCAATGCTCCCAGGGTCCCCTAACTGTCCTCAGACC
This sequence comes from Acinonyx jubatus, assembly GCF_027475565.1. Taxonomy (NCBI): domain Eukaryota; kingdom Metazoa; phylum Chordata; class Mammalia; order Carnivora; family Felidae; genus Acinonyx; species Acinonyx jubatus. The sequence continues at coordinate 64,835,588 of NC_069380.1, read as the reverse complement.
AGAGCAGACAGCCTCATCACCATGACTTCACTAATCTCAGTGCCCATCTTCCCAGTGGTGCTTTAGCAGACAGGTCAAGAAGAATGTTCTGTAATGATTCCATGACACACCCAAAAGACTTATAATGCATTGGAAGAGACCTCCATATAGTATATGGTTTTATTTTCCCTGTGGCAGGGTTTCAAATGTGAAGAAAAAAAATACTAGATCTCTCCTTCAAATTGCTGTTCTTTGTTATTTTGTGGATACTTCTGAAGTTTTCCTATTCCTAACTGGGTCCTCATAAAAGCAAACAAGAAATAAGAAGAAAAAAATGGCCTCACTTTAACAGGAGCTGATTACTTCCCTGCCATGACTTGTCTATAAATATTAAAATGTAATAAAATTAAAAGTCTTTGGGAGGAAGACAGGACAGTAGCCATATTCTGCTTTGACCAAATGAAGTCCATTGAGGTGGACAACACCAGCTTGCTGTTCCGAACGCTAGGCCAATGGAACCACAAGCTTTCATATCAACTTAAAGTGCATTTCACAGCTTATTTCTGACTTTATGGCCCTTCTCTCTCATGTCAGACCCACACATTCATTGATGAAAGGGGTGTCCTGTTAAATTCTTATAAAAGATCAAAATAATTAGAAAGGCTATAGGGAAAAACACATCTGGGGTAAAAAGTAAGCTTATAGTCCACATAAAACTCTGCAAATAGTTTACTGTTGAGGTGGCTGAGATGGGAGATCCATCAAAATTACTAACATTCTGTCTTAGGATTTGCTTCTGACTCAGGTCGCAGAGAACCGTCACTTGTATTTTGCAACAAAATGATAAATAATAAAAAAACAGAGCTCCTCCCCACACCCCGCTTGCCACAAAGAAATTCTAATCACAGTTTTATTATCCTTCAAAAGACAACACAGCTTGCTTTTCGGAACACTAGGTCAATGGAACAACACGCTTTCATATTAACTTAAAGTGCATTTCACAGCTTATTTCTGATTTTATGGCACTTCTTCTAGTTTTTGCCAGCAGAAAAAAATATCTGCCTTCACAGTGGAAGTCTGACAAGTTATTTCAACTATATTAACAGCAGGCTACAGTCAGTTGCTCTTTTGTGCTTCCTGGCATTCCTGCAGTTCCAACTGGAAATAAGGGGTCAAAATGTTGGAGTTTGGGGAGATAACACTGGAATTAGACTTAGTCTCAGTCCTCTGTTAAGAAAGACATCAAAAGGAAAACTTTCTGCCAAATACAAATTCTTGGCAATGTGGACCCAGTTCAATGATCAAAAAAGGTGGTCGCTACCCTTAAAACCAACCAATCAACCAAAAGGCAGCAAAGAGAAGGTCTCATTTATGCCTGTAACAGATTCTTTTACATTTGTCTTAGCCCAAGTTCTCAAGAAAGCACAGCATGAAGCATGGATCAAGGCACTGACATTTTATTTCAGAGATAGAAGCCGGAAGCAATGGGAGTGAGAAAAAAAGGCGGTGGGGTGGGGGGGGGGGGGGAGGGAGAGGAGGGATGGAAATAGGCAAAGTACTGTGATATGACACATCACTGCACTGGCTACTGCTTCACAACAAGCCACTGAGAAACTCGGCCTGTCTCTTGAAAGGGCAGACTTTCCGGAAGGTTCCCGAGGAGCTAACATACCTGGAAACAGCCCAGGGAACAGAGCAAGGAGAACATCTTCCAGCGTGGCTCCCTCTGGCCTCCTATGCTATAGCTCCCCAAGAGGGTCCCGTCTCCCTTGTACTTTCTGGTTGCTTTTGGCCACTCTGCAGCCACATGTGAAGCATTTGTTCCATTCAAGTTTAGAAGAGGAGGGAGACATGGTTCAAGTGGGAGGTAGTCAATAGAGAAGGAGCAGATAGACAGTCAAGGGGATCTGAGAAGGTAACAATGGAGGTTCAGTTCAATGTCAGATTTGTATCACAGATTTGATCCTGAGCTTTCCAATGGGCAAAAAATAAGGAAACATTATCATATGGTTCACTACTATCCATAAAATAAGATAAAGCTAGTTGCTCAAAATACAAGTATTCTTGACACTGAGTCATGGAACATTTTTTTCCGAATGGAGACTGACACTGTTTGAGAGAATAAACAACATCATCATTAATAGAACACAAAATAATGAGTTTCACTGCGTTGTTTCATTACAGACAATGATATACTGGTGAGGCTGTTTTGGTAAATGCTATAGGGGTCTAACAAGGCAGTGGAGAGTGATAAATTCTAAAGTGTACAGGAGAAAGCATAGATAGCATGTCCTTTAGGCAGTATCCCACAATATTTATTCTCTCAAATGCGCTTTTGATACATTTATGGCACCATTTGTACTCTGGGTGAGTTTCATAACTTCTCTGGGGATATTAATATGTACCACCACAGGGCTATTGCAAGAATTAAGCAAATCATATAGAAAACCCTGGTGACGTAAGATCTGAAGCTCAATAAATGACAGCTAATGGCTCCTGGTTAATTTGTCAGGGGGAAGGAGAGAGAAAAGCCTAGGAAAATCCAGAGATTTAAAGCATATGGCTAGGAGTACACACAGTACCTTCAATAACACCAGTGAGAGAGCCAGTTTTGAAAAAAGACAATTATTTCAGTTTGTGACATGCCAAGTCAGAAGGATCAAAAAGATGTTCCTGTGGAAATGCTCATGAAGAAAAATATGGTCAGGAGGACATCACCAAGATGACGCCTGGGAGGCTCCTCAAGTTCCCGCCTCCCACCGAACACAGCTGCCACAATTTCCTCCGAAAAGAATCTAGAAATCACCTGAGTGACTTCTACAAATTGAGTGACTGAGAAAACAGGCACATTGAAATGACGTGGGACAGGCTGAGACACCGTGAACCCCAGCTCCAGGACAGAAGTCACACAACTGGGAGGGAACCCCCAGCTCTTAGCGGTCCCTGAGAAGCAAAGGGTTTGGACGACACATCTAGCACTCCAATTTCTAAGGTTGCCATCTGAGGGACAGGTCATCAAATCATTTAGCTCTGAAAGCCAATGAGGCTTGAGTTCAAGAGTCCTATAAGACGACAGCAAACAAAGCAACGGCGTTAAGAGGAAGGCGAGCATCCATCATGGTTCTCCCCCCAGGGCTCAGCACAGAGGGAAAACATGCCCACGTCTTTCCCTGGAAGGGGTCTGATTGCATCCTTTACAAGCTGCTGCCTCAAAGGTCCAGCTTTAATCAGAATGCATGTAGGTGATGACTACAAACCGTCCAGGAGCCTGAAGCAGCCAGTAAGCACTTCCCCAAATTCTCCCTCTGGCTCCCTCCAATAATAAAACCAAGTCTCTGTCTTCTTCCTGGAAAAAGCTTATTCATTCAGCTCCCCAAATATTGTGTCTGTTATCCTAGGCATGGGCCCACAAATCAGCCAGCTCTCATAGCCAAAAGGGCTCCACCTTCCAGAGTCCTACAGAATTATATTAAACAACAACAGCAAAAAAGCAGTTTTCAAATGGGTGAATGAGCAGTCCCTATAAGCAAAGGATCTGAACAGACATTTTTCCAAAGAAGACATACAAATGGCCAACAGGTACATGACGAAGTTCTGCATATCACTGAACATAAGGGAAATGCAAATCAAAACCGTGAGATATCATCTCACAACTGCTAAAATGTCTAGTATCAAAAAGACAAGAGATAACAAATGTTTGCGAGGATGTGGAGACAAGTGAACCCTTGTGCATTGTTGGTGAGAATGCAAACTGGTGAAGCCACTGTGGAAGACAGTATGGAGATGCTCAAAAAATTAAAAATAGAACCATCAGAATTATATGATCCAATAATCCCACTTCCAGGCATATCTCCAAAGGCAATGAAATCATTATTTTGAAGAGATATCTGTGTTTCCTTGTTCAATGCAGCACCATTAAAAAAAAAAAAAACCAAATCTAACATTTGCGACAATATGGATGAACTTAGAGGCCATTGTGCTGAGTGACGTAAGTCAGAGAAAGACATATACTATTGCATGGTATCATTCATAGGTAGAATTAAAAAAAAAAAAGTTGAAGTGAGCCTGGGTGGCTCAGTTGGTTAAGCGTCCGACTTCGGCTCACGTCATGATCTCATGGTTCATGAGTTTGAGCCCCACATTGGACACTGTGCTGACAGCTTGGAGCCTGGAGCCCGCTTCGGATTCTGTGTCTCCCTCTGTCTCTGCCTCTCCCCCACTTGCACTCTGTCTCTCTCTCTTTCCCTTTCTAAAATAAATAAAGATTGATTTTTTTTTTAAGTTGAACTTATAGAAACAGAGTGTAGGATGGTAGAATGGTGGCTGTCAGGACTTGGAGGTAGGGGAAATAGGGAGAAGTTGGTAAAAGGGTATCAACTTACAGTTACAAGATAAATAATACCTGAGGATCCACTATATAACACGGTGACTACATTGCTAATAGAGTAGAACTTAAGACTTTTCACCAAAAAGTGGGAAACATGTGAAGTGATGGATATGTTAAGTAACTCAATTGAGTTAATCCACAATGTATTATCAAATTATCATGTTGTAGCCTTCAAATATATTTGTCATTTTATTTGTCAAATTTTGTTAATTATACCTCAACAAAGCTGAAAAAAAAACCTAGAGGCACATAATTGTCAATTTTGGTTAGGGATCTAAGATCCTTATGGCTAATGATCTTGGATGATTTCGAATTCCTAAACTACAGACACACTTCTAGGAATAAGGTAGACACAGCTGACTTTCTCCATAGAGTTAAGGGAATTTCTCTTCCACTCATAAATTTTCTCAGTCTTTGAGGTTTTTTTTTTTTTTTAATTTGCATTTTTTTTCTCTGTGTTCTTCCAGACTTCTGGGTGTTTACTCATTTCCATCCCATTTCTTCTTTCCTCTTGTGGTCATCTTTACTCTTCTCGCTGCATATTAGTTAAGTAGAATTAAAGGAAACACCTGCTTCTAATTAGTGGCTATGGTAAAATGGCATCCTAATAAGACAGAGGTCAGTGCTTTATTTGGAAGTAGGACCGATGAGAAATTTTAAAATCAATTTGGATCTTTAACTTTCAAGAACTCAATAAGGGTTTGCCGAATAGCTGTGTGGGATTACAATAAGGATACAAGAAGTGAACGAGCAATGTAGTTTCTGTCCTTAAGGAGTTTAAAATCTAATGAGGAAGATTTTTTTAAAAACTTACAATATAGATCAATAATAAAGTGGAACAGTGAAATTAAATGTGGACCTGAATAGTTCAGCCAACTGGTGTTCATAGAATGAAGGGGAATATCTAGGAACAGACAGTTCAGGAAGCCTAAAGCAGACAAGGAAGAAACAGCACAATAAACCCTGTCAACGGACACCTGGATCTTTGCTGCTCTGTTTTTGTTTTTTTAAATTTTAATAAATTTCTTTTGAGAGACACAGTGCATGCAGGGGAGGGGCAGAGAGAAAGGAAGAATCTCAAGCAGGCCCTGCTATCGTTGCAGAACGTGATGCAGGGCTCAAACCCACGAACCTGTGAGATCATGACATGAGCCGATATCAAGAGTCAGATCCGTAACCAACTGAGCCACCCAGATGCCCCGCTTCTTTGTTTTTTTTGACTAGAGGGGTCCTCATTCTGAATCTGCAGTGTCCTAAAGCTTTTAAATGTCAGGCAGTACACCCTTCAATAATGAATCACTGTGAATGATCGAAGGTCCTTTCCATCCCCTCCTTTTCCAGTGTGAAGATAAATATGCTTACCTCACCTTCCCCCCACCCACGAAAGAAGGAGGAAGGGAGAAATGGCATCCTTGAAGACTGGAAAAAATGCATAATCATTCAATATCCACAGGAGATTTTGTTACAGAAGAAAAACTAGAGAACTTTAGTACTTGAAATTAGAGACGCTCATTTCCAGACAGAGGGCAGATGTGATGAGAGAAAATGGCTCAATTGAAAGCTGTTTTTCCAAAAATGTTATAGCAAAGGACAACACTGAGAGAGTGAAGGTGTTTCAAAGGGGTGAACATCTGTAAAGAATGTATTTCTCTTGCTTTAATTTTGCACAGAAGTGACCTCAACATCCTTTTTTCAGATAAAGCTGATTTCTGCCCCTAATGAGTATACACGACACCAGGGGCTTACTCACAATGAAAGAAAGACCAACAAACTTTCAGTAAAAGCTATCTGGTGGTAGATTCTTCCCCCTTTGACCTCTTTAGCAGGGGCAAGACAGGTGGCCTATGGATATCTGAAATATTTAAAGTAGGTTTTTAATCATGTGTTAACTTATTCTCTATTCTCACTGTGTCCCTCAAAAAGGTATGTCCAAGTCCTAACCCTTAGTTCCTGTGAATGCAACTGTTATGGACTGAATGTTTGTGCCTCCCTCTCCCAATTCATACAATGGAATCCTAACTCCCAACATGATGGTCTTGAAAGGTGGGGCCTTTGGAAGGTAATGGGGTCATGAGGGTGGAGCCCTCCTAATAGGATTAGTGCCTTTTTAAATAGACCCCAGAAAGCTGTCTCAGCCTCTTTGACGGCCATATGCAGCCCAGAAAAGAATCCACACACACCAGAATCTGACCATCCCCATCTTGGACTTCCGGCCTCCAGAACAGTGAGAAATAAATTTCTGTTGTTTATAAGCCACCCAGTTTATAGCATGTTGCTATAGCATCCTGAATGAAGGCAGTGACCTTATTTAGATATAGGGTATTTTCAGATATAATTAAATTAATGAACTTAGGATGAGATCATCCTGTACTGAAGGTGCAGCCATAACCCAAGGAATGTCAAAGGTTACTGAGAGCCAGAAGAAGATAAAAGCAGGGGACAGAAATCTCCCTCAGGGCCTCCAGAAAGAACCTACCCTGCTGACCTCTCCGGGTCAAGCTTCTGGCCTCCAGAATAAATTTCCATTGTTTTAAGCCACCCAGTTTGTGAAGATTCATTATGGCAACCCTAAGAAGCCAATCGACTCTACCAAGAGCAAGAATTTTAAAAATGGTTTTGAACAAAACAGAAAGGCCCATCTGCCATATTTTATCTTCCCAGAATCATGAGAATATTCCGGGCTCGAAAGGAACTAATTTAAAAAGAAACCAATGTACAAATGCTTTGCTATAAATATTCCAAGCAAAAGCCTCATTAATTTGAACTAATTGGAGGGAAGGCACTTCTGAAATAGTAAAGAATAATGACAGAATATTTTTGTATACCAATATATTATCTGAAGGAGGTTTCATGCATGTCTAAGAATGATAGTGCAGTAATTAATAGACATATCTTTCACAGCCTCTCCATGAACTGCAAAATAAAGCTCACATACAAGAGTACTAAGCTAAGCACTAGTCTCTGATCTGGATGGTGCTCATCTTCTTGCATTATCTCCGGCAGTACCTCCAATACCCTCTGCCTTCAGTAATACGAAATCACTTGCACGTCAGGATGAAGGCCGCTGTGCTTTTGTGCGTACTGTTCTCTTTCTCTAAAACTCCCTAGTTAATATCAACGACCATTTATTCAGCTTCTGTCATTGATCAACCAGTAAATAAGGTTGGCATTTAATAAACATTACATGGTTCAATTTTTGTAACACTTAAAGCTCTATGTTATCATAGAGGTGAGGAAAAAGTCATAGGGGTCACGTGATATGTCCAAGGTCATACAAGTTAGGAAGTCTTGATTTGAATTCATCACTCTCTGATAACCAAAGCCCTTGTTCACACTCTTTCCTCTTTTGAGTTGAGCTCTTACTCATCCTTCAAGATCTAGCTGAATGTCACCTCAGCAGGAAGCTTTTTCAACACCTCCAGGCAAATAGACTGCAGTTTGTATTTCATTATCATGCCACGTATCTTTGTATCTAGGAATACATATCCCTGTAATTAGCCAAGGGGGGGAAAATACACACACACACACACACACACACACACACACACACACACAGAGTCAATTCTGGTTACTTGTGGTAGTTATACAAAGTCACAGTGAATACTGAACCGCTGTCCCTAGGGGAAATACACACATACACACACACCCACACACCCCCCCCCCCCCCCCCCGCCCCACACCTCTCACATAGATTAGAGTCTTCAATTCTAAAAACAATTTATCCTGTTAGGTCCTATTTTCTTTAAATTTTTTTAAAGTTTTATTTATTTTTGAGAGACAGAGAGAGAGCGAGCAGGGGAGGGGCAGAGAGAAAGGGAGGCACAGAATCCAAAGCAGGCTCCAGGCTCTGAGCTGTCAGCACAGACCTTGATGCAGGGCTCGAACCCACGAACCGTGAGATCATGACCCGATCCAAAGTAGGTTGCTTAACTGACTGAGCCACCCAGGCGCCCCACTGTTTGCATTATTTTACAAATGAGAAAATGAAGGTTCGTAATGTGAAGTAACTTGCCTGAGACTGCCCCCACTAACATGTGCCAGAACTGGTAGTCAAACTCCATTCAACTAGCTCCAGAGCCTAAGCTTCTCGAGCTACCTGCACTGCCTGGGTCCCCTCTATCCTCTGCGCATCTCTATGACGGGTAAAACGAGAAGAGCTCACCTAGTTCAACCTCAGTTGGGAATGCAGAAGACTCAAATTTTTACTGCTCTGTATGTGCATGACTGAAAAATTTGTGAGTACTGATTTGGGGACTACAAATACATTTTAGCAAGTGGGCAATTTTCTGAAGGTGTAGCCACCTAGCCTCGGTCCCTGTTGGGTCTGGCTGATACATATATGAGACCTGCGGCTGTCAAACAGATTCTCTAGTAAGGAGGTCTCATCACACTGCTTTTCTGATGATTCTGGATTTTTCTCAGAGGGCTCTACAATGAACACATGTGGACCTTGTCCTTGAACACCTCTAAACTCTGTTTAGAAGTTAACACCTCCCATCTACCCCTCACTTAGACCTTGCATTAAAAGTTAAAAAGGGGCACCTGGGTGACTCAGTCGGTTGAGTGTCCAACTTTGGCTCACGTCATGATCTCACGGTTTGCAGGTTCGAGCCCCATGTCAGGCTCTGTGCTGACAGCTCGGAGCCTGGAGCCTGCTTTGGATTCTGCGTCTCCCTCTTTCTCGCTGCTCCTCCCCTGCTCACACTCTGTCTCTCTCTCAAAAATAAATGAAGGTTAAAAAACATTTTTTTTTAAAGTTAAAAAGATGTTTGAAGGGCACCTGGGTAGCTCAGTCGGTTAAGCATCCGGCTTCAGCTTGGGTCATGATCTCACGGTTCATGGGTTCGAGCCCTGCATCGGGCTCTGTGCTGACAGCTCAGAGCCTGGAGCTTGCTTGGGATTTTGTGTCTTCCTCTCGCTGACTCTCCCCTGCTCCCACTCTGTCTCTCAAAAATAAATGAAACGTTAAAGAATTAAAAAAAAAAAGTTAAAAAGGTATTTGAGTGAAAAACAGAGCATCTTTACACTGTCCATTAAATCACCTCTCAGAGACAACAATGCTTTTTGCTTTCAAAGAAGGCTGTATCTGAATGTCTGGGGTGTTTGGGGATATAGCACAGGGTTGCACTGCAGGAACAGGAAATGTATACATTGCTTTCGGTTATGTGAACTCTGACACATAGTACCCTGGGGAGCCCTTGGGGCCTGAGTACCCTCTATGAAGCCAAGTTTATCTTACCTGTAAACAAATGAGCACTTCTGAATAATTCATTAAATTTTACTGATCCTGTCAGGGTAAATGATCTGTTTAGTGCTGACTGGATTAAAGGCAGGAGACAAGGGCTTTGGAACGCCAAGCCTCACCTTCACCTGACACATCAGGAATCTTCTAGGACGCTGGGGTATCAGCTTGGTTATTGGGGACCACCACACTAAATCGGCCACTGAGACCAATCTGCGGTCAGAGGCAGGGCTGATATGTCAGGGTTAAAGACATCCCAAATGGTTCCCATAGAGGTGAGATCAATGTTCCATTAGATTCATCCTCCAATCCCTTCCTCTGAGCTCCCTCCACCGTGGACAAAACTCCACAAACACTCACATGCACACCAGCTAGAACATTCCCTTCTAACTTCATCTTTGATTCTGTCCCGGGGTTCCTCACAAAACAGACACACAGAAAGTTTAGTAAAAGCTGCCATATGGCCAGCCTGGGATGGGCCAAGGAGGTGGGAGATGGGGTTGGGGGTAGGGAGAGGGATTATACACAAAGCAAAAGATAGCCTCTTTTGGAAAATGGAAACTGAGAAACCTGAGAAAGACAGCATGAAAGTCATTTTATGTGTAGAGCTGCTTCTCCACTGAAGGCTAAGAAGTTTGACTTGGGAGAACTTCTTTCCTAAAATGCTTTCACTTCCATTCACTATATCTGAGCACTCAATCATGAGTCACATCAAAGGGCCTTTGAGGCTGATAACTAAGGTTTCCTTAAGAGGGGTCAGCCATTTCAAACAGGACTTGATCAGATAGAATGATAACAATGAACTTTTCTTCTGGGAACTGGATTGGCTGGAAAGTCCCATTTGTTACTCATACTTTTGTCCTTTCTTTCTCTGGAGTAATTTTCACGGAGGCTTTTCTTTTCTTAATAGTCACTATTTTTTTCCCCCAGAACAAATAGCTGCAGTGCTATTCTCTGCCCTTTCGATATGACTATCACTATGTTTTTCTTACTTTTCTTCACTCACCCAGTCCACAATATTTTATAAAACAGATATAAATGGTCCTTACTAAATACTCAGTAATAGGCCTTCAGAACAGGGTCACCATTACGGTTTAGGTTTTGTTTTGAATACAGCCTGTTTTTATTGTTCTAGCATTTTCTTTGCAGAAGGCTCTTACATGCTTCTACTTCTCCAAAAAACAAGCGTCATATCTTATGGAGCAGGTATTTGTTGGGTGCCAGGCATAGTTCTAGGCTCTGGAGACACACAGATCAACAAGACACTCAGGGGCTTGCCTTTGTATCACTTTTATTCTAGTGGGAAAAGCAGTTAATAAACAACTATAGGTCTCAGGTGATGATAAGCGCTAAGGAGGGAGTTAGAACCACCGCTATTTCCATCACCATGTTTTATCACTGCCAATAGGAATCCAGTACAAATGCTACAAACACAAAGGGAGCCCATGGTGCCATAGTTGTTTCTCAGCCTTGATTTCACATTGGCTGTAGATCCATTCACTGACTTATCCTGGGACTCTGCAGTTCAATCAGGCCATGATCTGTCACTTCCAAAATTCAGTAGGGGGCCTCATTTGTGCTCTAATCACATAGTATCATAACTATTCACAGACTTCCAAAATCATTTCTATTCAGACCCTTGTCCTTATCTGACCTTGACATACTGAAAGCATTTATGAAGCCTGCAATTTATTCCTTTCTCTTTTAATCTGAGTTATTGGCTGAACTGTTGGTCATTCTTGGTTAAACTTCCTTTACCTTTAGGCAGAAATCTTTGTGGCTGCAAACTGCTGTGATAAAACTTTTAAAATGGCTAATCTTTATGGAGAAAGTCTTCTTGGGTCATACAATTCTTTTCTTTCCTTTTTTTAACTTACATTTTCATTCTCTGCAGCCTATCTTTGCCTCCTGTGAAAGACTTTCATATATTTTTGTTTCTTCTCTAGGGCAGTAAAGATATCTGTATTCTTGTAAACTTCCATTTGAGAAGGAATCGCTGTCCTACGATGAGATCAAACAGCAAATTATTGTTTCTTTATTCTGATGTGATTATTTTTCTATAGGCAAGTAAATTTTATCTGGTCTCATTAGTCTGATGAAGTTACTAAATAGAGTTACAACCTTAGGAGCACCTGGGTGGCTCAGTCGGTTAAGGGTCCAACTTTGGCTCAGGTCATATCTCACCGTTCATGGGTTCAAGTCCCAAGTTAGGCTCTGTGTCGACAGCTGGAAGACTAGAGCCTGCTTCAGATTCTGTGTCTCCCTCTCTCTGCCCCTTCCCTGAGTCACGCTCTGTCTCTGTCTCTCTGTCTCTCTCTCTGTCTCAAAATAAAATAAAATAAAATAAAATAAAATAAAATAAAATAAAAATAGAGTTACAACCTTAGAGGTCTAACTCAGTCTCTCCTTTCCTGAGCGACTTTGAATCAATTATTATTATCTACCTTTCCATCAATCCATCTTAATAAAGATTAAAAAAATCGGTGATATCTTAGTATTATTTGCTAAGGAAAGATTCCAGCCATAGAAGTTTCTACATAGAGTGAGGACAATTGTTCACAACACTATACTTTTCTAACAGCAGTGATTAAGGAGTACAGATCAAGTGTCTTCAAAATTAGGTGGGAAACCATAATTAGACAAAATCTTGAAAAACACCACAATCCACCCCATGGAAAATGGAGGAGAAAATTCTATTTTTGCCCCAAATTATGTCAACAAGATTGCTAGATCAATGAAGTGTTAGAACAAAGAAAGACTGTTTGGTTGTTAAATATTATTATTAAGAAAATTTAAATAAAATAAAGGATTATAGCACATCTCTGAACACATTTCTTTTTGAAGGCATCCTTTTTAGTAACTGGAAGGTTATAGATCTTACCTACCATTTTAAGCCCTACACTTCCTTCAAGGAATTTGTAGATTTTTATTTACTTTTAAGAAGGTATTATCTAATTCTTTTTACTAAATTTGTCCTGCCTGTGCTCTCACCTAATCGCTGTGACAAAAATTGGAAAGTTCACTCTTGCTCTCACATCCACGTTTATGTCAAATAAACGTGCGTTTTGAATATAAATTTTTGACAGTCACTCATAACAAATTAACTAGTTAATTAAAAGGGAGTGGAGAGAATCTAGACATATCTCCTAGGCAGAAAAACAAGTCCTTATTAGAATCAGCTCTTTGATTTTTTAAAAGCTACCAAATAATCATTCATTTTATCACTCCACTGCATTGATCTCTAAGTGGCATGTGACTCTTAAACAGAGGGTATTATACAGGGGAATAGAGATACTTAAAGTGGATGAAAGGTGGTGTTGGAGGTGCAAATCATTCAAATACACATTCTCTCCTGTGTTTTCCATCTCTTTCATGTAAATTTAATGCAGATGCTTTTCTATATAGCATAGATATCAACATGGTGACTCAGTTGCTTTAAGTATTTGGTGATATGTTCAATGAAAAATGTTATTATTTATGGAAGGCTTTATTTCACACACAATGACAATCTCCGTGGGATCTTGTCAAGTGTTGGATTTAGATCATGGAGTAGTACACTTGACAATGAATGGGTCTTTGAAATACAGTGTCACTAGCACTTACTCCATCATTATCATTTATTCATTATCAGCTATTTGTTATATGTGGTGAAAATTTGGCAAACTGGAGATCCTTCTATGAGAGTTTGGAATTAGGACTGGAAGTTTCCAATTGCTGGTCTCTTGAAGACAGAAGATGCTAAGTCTGGAGGCATGGCATTTTCCAGTAGGTGAACTGAATAATTGAGAAACATACTCTGCCAAAGCTAAGAACAACAGGATACAGTGGGGGAGGGAGGAAAAGGGGGAGATAGAGAGAGAGAAAGCGAGACAGTAAGTGCTCTTTGTATTTGTTTCAGGAGTCAGGCTGCATTCTTGCCCTGGGGTTCTGAGACAACCCTGCATCCTTACAATAAATTCCCCTTTTGTCTGTGGAAGCTAAAAAAAATGGTTTCTATTGCCTGCAACCAAAGTTTTCTAATAGTTACATGTCTCTGAAGTAATATCAGAGAACTCAAAGTATTTGTTCTAAGATTCATTGATTTTTAATTTTCTGATATTCTTCAGAGGAACAAAGTCTGGCTTACAAAATCACCAGTTGTGGGCGTGATTCTTCACAAACCTTTTTGGTTCTTCATTTTGGTCTTTCACTCCTTATTTTTCTCTTTGTCTGGGTCTCTTTCTGCTTATTTAAGTCTTCATGGAAAGGTTTATTAAGGTTATCCCAGTTATCCAAAACTCTACAAGAAGAGGCAAAATGATGCTTTGAATCCAGTTCCTTGTAATATCAGCATCGCTTTTCTCTCCTATGCTGTCACTCTTGTACAGCACTGCAATAGAAATGAGGAGGGAAAAGAGATTTTCCCTCATTATCTGGAGAGACAAGAATATGAATTCTTAGAAAAAATTAACACAAATCTAAAAGTAAAGATAAGAATGACATTAAAACCATCCCAAAGAATGTTATGCTTTTACTAGACCGTTCCCAAAACAGAATCTCATTTTCCCTCTTACTGACAGATCCGATAGGCTATCACTGTGCATTGTCTTATAATCCTTGTGGATGATCACATCACTAATGCGATAGCTCTTTGGGGTGTAGATGTGGCTTCTGACTGATTTATGACCTGCACATCCTTTACCACAATAAGTTCTCATCAAGACGCCCTGTGCCCTTTGCAGCTGCAGTTGCTATTTGCAAGGTTTGTTTCTATCTGCAGTTCTACCCTTTAACCTCATAATCTGCCCAAAGCCTTTGTTTAAAACGAGCCATCCCACTTCTGCTTGCTGCATACCAATGTAATGTGTCAGATGTGATGATTTCCCAGCATTCCATGGCTCTGCTCCATCTTCTGGGTAGTTTGTATAAACCTCCTCCGGTCATTGCACTTAAGCTCATCCTGTAACAGCTGTTTGGGTAGCCTGCTGTCATCCCTATTCTCTGCTTGGACAATCCCGAGACACTGTGATGACAAGTATCACTCTACACTATTAATCAACACAAAATGTGCAAAACATAGTGTTAAAGGACAGGATGTGTTCTTCTTTGTGATTTAGTTGGGATGGATGAAGCTATACACAGAAGAGGCAATGCCTGAGCCAAATGAGTGTCTCTAATACCTGATCACATAAAGACCCATGGAGTATGTAGGAAATGAACTTGGTTTAAAAGATGAGTGAGGTTTTTAATAGTGGGTGGTAGGGAGAGATGGTACTGGAGGGCATACAACTACCACTGCTTGTGGAAAACTCACTATGGTCCAAACCCTGCCTTAAAGTCTCTATATGCATCATCTCCATGAATCTGCACAGAAATTATTAAGGTCCGTACTAATATTTTTCTCCATTTTTATGAGTAAGCAGTAGAGACTCCTACAAGTCATTTGTTCAAGTGGAGGAACAGAAATTCAAACACAGAACTTTCATGCTCTTAAAGTGTAGGTTACAGTAAACAGCCTGGGCAAAGACATAGTGGGAGAAATATGGCACACATTTTTCAGAATATTGGAATATTAAAAAAAGTAAACTGGAATTTGCAGTTGCCACAGCTACAGGCAATTAGTTGGATGCCTTTGGAAATTCTTGGGCAGGGTAGGGGTATGATGAAGGAATGGTTTAGAAAACTCAAAGGAGAAAAATGACTGGCTTTGAAGATTAGGTCAAAGCAAGAATATATATATACATATACACACACACACACACACACACACACACACACACACACACACATATATTATGTTATATATGGGGTTGGTGTAGGAAGATAAAGAAAAGGAAAGCTGTTTGGGCCACTGAAAGGAACAAATCAAAGGGCCATAGCGTGTTCTTCCATGGTGAGAGGGCTTCTTTCCTACCAAACGTTCACCCAGATGATTCAGACTTTGTAAGCAATTGGTCCCGGAACAAATGAAGTATAAAAAAAAATACCGAAAGATATATATTTAAAATAAGCTTGTCCTCATCCTCAACGTTTTTGCTCTACTTTCCACCCCTAACCTTAAAATAGTCTTTTGAATTTTATGAAAAATAAAATTTCACTTCTGGAAAAAATGTAGTAAGTGTGGCTACAAAAATAAAAGCATAATACTTACAAATACTTAGAAAAGTCCAGAGGAAGAAATAGTTAGACACATGTGGATTAAATTGTTTTCTGTTGATCACCATAGTCTACAAACAAATGATTCCAGTAGTCTCTCTCTCTCTCTCTTTCTCTCTTCAATAGTATATATTTCAGTTGATTTGGAGTTTGGACTGTTAAGCAGAGAAATCAAAGTTGGGGTACTTACCAGCAATGTCTATGGTGTTGTTGGCCAGTTAGTTCACTAATCATTTTGATTGATTTTTTAAAATGCAAAAAAAAAAAAAAAAATCTGCAGGAAAATCATAAAAGACACATTTCTCTACTTTTTATCAAAGAATATTTGAGACAGGAGTTTTAGAAAAGGTGACTGGAAGAACTTGTTCCATTAGCTGTGTCCAAGAACTGGGGTAGACAGCTGGGCCCGATCTAACAAATACCAGAGGTACACAGGAGATTTCTTCCTCTTAAAATCCTCTTCACAGTTCCCTAACAGGGATTCCTCTCTGAGACTTTGCTCACTACAATCCAGCTTACAGTGGATTTTTTAAATCTTTGATTTATTTTACCCACACCATCTTTGTGTGCCCTTAATGTTTTTGCACACTGATACCTCTTTTGCATTTCTCTTTAAACTGCATCCAAGTTTTACCAAATATCGTAAACTTTCTGTAAATAAAACCTTTGTGAGGAAAATCAGCATAATACTTCTGAATAAATAAGTTATAACCAGGACTCTCTTACTCAGATCAAAGAGCAGCAGAAAAATGTAAAGATTAAGGAAGAACAAAGGATTTATCAACTTTCTATTTTTAAACATCTGGTCATTTCTTTCTGTAAGAATTGTAATATGGTGGCAGGGGGTATGCCACCTGTAATATGTAATATGGTGGCAGACAATGTATGTTGTATGTTTTCATTCAAAAATTCATTCTGTGTTTTCAGGTGTTTCCACACCATCTTTGTTTTATGACCAAAGCATGTCACATCCCCAAAGACTCAACAATTGAAAGACAGCCTAGAAGTTTGAGTCAAATTGTGAGGCAGATGAAAAATGAGTCTGTCATGAGAGCATCTAAAATAGGTATGGAAGAATCCAACTGAACGATAGACTTTTTATGTGCCACAAACTAGAAGCCTTAATTATGATTCCTGAACCCATTCATTTTCAAGTCTGAAAGTCAATAGAATGATTTTTAATTGGCCACTGAAGATTCTTAAATCACTTAAGAAAATGGAGCAAGTATTTAAATCCCACAGAAAGTTCAGGAAAATAATGGGAGATTTACCACCCAAGTTTCGTCAGCAACTTCAGGTTCATAGTTGAAGGTGAAGAAATATGACGACCCAAATTATTTTTCAGAAGTAAAATTGATGCATAGTGCAACTGTGAGAGACTGGTGATACTATTTAACCTACAAAATGATCTGATTTATTATTTTCCAAACTACTTGATTAACCTGTAAATTCCATATAATGAGAAACATGTTTTTGAAGCATGGTTGCCTGATCCACGTTCTTTAATTAACACATGTTGTCCTAATATTTGTATTCACTAGACAAATAATTTGATTTTTCCATTTCCTCTATGGCCTTGACAGACACAAATAAAACTGGTGGTAGATGAAACCAGTTGTTTGGGATTGCATGTGAAATGGCCTTTTTCAGGCCTTTTTATTATCTTACAGTTTTCCAACAATCATGTTGTTTATGAAATCATCTTTAGTTAAAATTTTACAGCCAACCATTCCTCTTTCCAAAGTTTCTTCCAGTTCCTGTTTACATACATGCGTTTATTCATTCTCATTAAACATCTAACGTATTCCAGGCGCTGTATGCCATATTTGTTTATATCCCTGTTTCCTGGATATGCCCAACTCAAGTTCTGCTACACTGTTGTTCGTTCTCTATGCAATTTCCTCTCTGTTCTCTCCATCAAGCTAACCCGCACCCATCCTTCAAGAATCAGCTTATTTCACTCAAGTTCAACTTTTGTTCTTGACCACTCTAACTCACAGTGATCTTGGCCACTCAATCCAAATCACTCTTGTACTGACTTCTATAATTAGTGCATTCTTCTGTTGTTACTGAACTTTCTTGTCAAACATGTCTTATTAGCCTGCAAGCTGGCAAGAGCTGTGTTAGGAACCCTAGGAAGAACTTTTCACATGGCTCTGAACACAATGAATCTTTAGCGCTCTAAATGATAGGTTGAAGGAAGAAAGAATTATTAAATGGCTGACTGAATGACAGTGAAGAAATGAATCTGACTGGTTGCCCAGAAGTCATCAAAGCACAGAAATTGTGTCAGGAAGGTAAAGGGAAGCATGTTATTTCCCAAAGGGGTAAAGAAACATGGCACAAGAGACTTACTTTTATTCAATATAATGAATCTAACAGCAATGTTGAAGTCTTGAAGGATCTGCAAGCCAGTTGTTTTGGAATCTCTTGCCAAACTCTGCTAGTTCACTGCAATGAAAATATGATCTAAATAGATAAGATGGGATCATAGACAAATCGTGATGCAGACAGAACTTCCCTCAAACTTTCATGCTTTTCACTATAGATAGGTTGCAGGATCCTCAGACTAAACCTCTCCACCAAAGGGAGCTGATAAAAAGATTGTGGTTACAATACATTTTGCACCTGGGAAACAGGTGATGACAAAGCATAAGTTGGGTGCTAGAGATTAAAAACAAACTATACATATATACAGTGTATGACATATATACATGTGTGTCTATCACTGAAATACATATGACTGAATCTTCTGTCTCTAGGAACATATTCAGCATAGTGACCATGCAAAAAACAAAACAACAACAAAACAACAACAAAAAACTCCTTCCTTGCAAACACACTTGTCCTCCTCTCCCTGCCAATCACCTAGGCTTGTCCTTCCTAAGGTCCACTCTGTCTTACACATTACTTGGCCACCTTTTTTTCACAATCTATTCAGTTCCATTGGTTTATAGCTGAGGAAGATGTCTCCCAGAGAACACTTAAACAACAGATTTCACTGCCTTAACAACAAAAGCAAAGACAGTCTGGAGATTTGGAAAAAGCACTCCCAACATTTGGAAATTGATTTGGATATTTTGCTGGTTTGGGCAACACTTAAGTCAAACTGGACGGGCTGCTGATTAATTTGCTGAGATACAGGACTGGACTCCCTTTCACACTTTAGGCCAAAATCGGCTGCTCCATGTAGCCTTCAAGAAAAGGTGGCCAAAGCAAGTGTAGCATTCCTGACTCATATGTTACCCAGCATGTGTCATTTTCCTTTTTGTAACACGATTACATTTATGATTATTTGCTTAATGACTTTCCCTCGACCTTAAGCCCATAAGGGCAGGAACGGTGTTGTCTTCTTCGCTCCTGTATCCCTAGTGTCATTATGGCATCAAGGCAATAGTCCATAAATACCATGCAGGCTAAATGAATAAAAAAGTGTTCTGAATTCACATTTAGGTCCTCATTAGGAAACAGGACCACGTGACTCAATAAGACAGTGATTAATTTCTGAATGCTCATTTAATTTTAGAGGCCAAGAAGGACAATCTTTCCACCTTAGAATTGTTTGGGTATTTAATTATAGTAAATTAACAAAGAATATTTCTTCATGATAGAAAACCCCTCCCAAACAATAGTTTGCTGCTTACACTTGTATCCCTCTTATTTTTGTAAAAAGCCTACTGGACTTTTAGATTGTATTAGTGAAGCCAAAGCAAGGATAGATACAGGAAATGGGGGAAAATATAACTAAATACATGGAGGAATAAATACTTTAAAAGAGAAATGGGGAGTTTTTGGCAAGGCAGACTATTAAGCATTTTCTGAGGAAACCTTGTATTTCTCCAAAAAAGCAGCTGGTCATTTGGGCACTGAGTCTCCAACCTGCTGGATGGTTTTTAAAGAGGAAAGGGACAGGAAACCCTAGCAAACTCTGTCAGTCCTGAAAGAGTCACTGCCAATGCTGTACCATTTAATAAGGTGTATCCACTCTGGAACACATGAATATATGCTGTCAACATAGAAGAGGAAAATGAATGTTAAATTCTACCATGAATCTGAAGAGGCTACACTTTTAAATATTTCATTAATTGGGATATACCATAGTTACATTTAAAATTCTTGTGTGCTTTTAAAATCAGAAAACATGATTTTCTACATAGGAATACAGTGAGTTTTTGAGGAAAAAGTCCTTAACTATAAGGAAATTTTGTAAACACGGATGGGAAGTCTTAAACCCATATTCCACCCAGCCTCATTTTGATGGCCTCAATAATTGGTTATGATCTCTCAAGAAATGTTAGACTCAGATATAAACATCTAGAGATATTTTTATGTCTCTCTATTTTTATTTATCTGGTAGTTTCCAACATTCATTTCATATTCTCAATTGCTCTGTCAATTTTTAAAGATGGCTGAGCCAAGTGATGGCCACATGAAATGAAAGTGATGTATGGAGGAAAGGCTAACAGGAAACATTATTTTGTGTCTTTCAATATCAACTCAACAAGGTATAAAATGGAAAAAAAATGTTTTGATTTCCCTGCCTTATGGAAAATTCAATTTAAGTGGTCGTTATGTCTCTAGGTGACGTTACTCTGAGAGTGGACCATAACATTGACATATTATACTGCATGTGTTCCTGCCACACTGTTTTTATCCATTTCTGGGAAAAATTGTTTTTAAAGGTTTTGAGGGCTCTACTTTCCCCTCTGGCTTGTTGAAGTTTGTACTAGACATCCGATTTCATAAATAAGCAGGAAATAATCTGAGTCCAAAAAAATTTTAAGGATTAAAAAAATATGGTTGCCAGAAGGACAGGGGAGGGGATGTGGATGAACTAGGAAAGGAGGATTCAGAGATACAAACTCACAGGTGGAAAATAAATAAGTCACGGGGATGAAAGTACAGCATAGACTTTTTTCTTTTTTCTTTTTTTAAAACACGGTTTCTTGTGTACTCTCCAAAACTCAAGTTTTCTGGGGATTAATACTATAAGAAAACCTTGACTTAAAGGTGGAAAAAGTCTGTATGGATTAAACATTTTTCCTGCTATAAAATATTTACCCATGTCTGTCAGGGGGGAAAAAAGGGATGTTTTATAATTTTAGTGGGAAATATTTTCTCCCCTGAAAGCTGTCTTAGAGAATTTGATAAGGTTTAAAAAGTTTGCGCCCAAATGTCAAACCTGAATCCATTCATCAGATCGTACCTGTGGGTGGTTATGATGTGATAGGGAATTGTCTCTTCCAGAATAGTAAAAGCTGGTTACTCTTCCATAATATTATCTTTAAGGTGGCATGTGGAGGTCAAATTAGTTATTTGGTTTCATGGGAAAGCAAGATATGGCCTGATTTAAGCAACTCTGGAAACCATCATGGTTTATACAAATGACCTTGCCATTAAATGCGTGTGCTGGGGGTGAGGCATACCAAAGGAAGAAAAATACTGAAAATTAGTACATTTTCCATTGCTCTCTCTTTACCTGAATCAGTGCCCAAGCAAGACTCCCATTTAATTTAAAGGATCCTTTAGAGTCTACCCACATTGATAGCCCGAATGAAGTGACTCCTCAAGGAAACATAATGTTTGTAATGTGCCTCTATTTCTGTAACCTATTTACCTCATAAAACCTGACAGATGACTGCACAGCCACAGCCTCAAATTCATGTGGGGTTCACAGTGAAAACTTTTGTATGAACATTGCTAACATACATATATATATACATATATATATATATGTATGTATGTAAACATATTTGCTGTGAGACATTGATGTGGAAGAGTATGTCTTAAAGGAGAAAGTGCTTTCTCTCAACATTATGAAGGTTATAAACCACTCTATATGCATTCAGTAACTTTAAAATATTGCCCAAAGGATGGCTGAGAAATAGGTATTTCACAATATGATTATCATAAATCAAAACCTAGGAGTTCAAATGGAAAAAACCAAGATAACACATTGCTTTATATACTAGTTGTTAAAAAACAGGGGTTCCATTTGAATTTTTATGTATAGTCCCAGATACTAATGCATTAATATAAACTGGTGATCTTTGATGACATTTTCCTTTCTCAAGCTATGAAAGTGTTCATAGTGAATGTTAGTAGAAGTTACCAATTTATCAGTTGTGGTACTCATATGAATGGGAAAACCACCATCACCAATCTTCTCTGAATGAAAGACAACAGTCGGGGCACCTGGGTGGCTCAGTGGGTTAAGCGTCTGACTTTAGCCCAGGTCATGATCTCACAGTTCATGAGTTCGAGCCCTGTGTCAGGCTCTGTGATGACAGCTCAGAGCCTGGAGGCTGCTTTGAATTCTGTTTCCCTCTCTCTCTGCCCCTCCCCCACTCATACTCTGTCTCTGTCTCTCTCAAAAATAAAGACATTTAAAAAAAAGTCAGTGGTCAAGCAAACAGCGGGGTAGAGATAAATACAAAGCAAAGCATGAAACAATGTTTTCATAACCTTGATCCGAATTATTTCACCTATGTATCTGTAAACATAGCATAAATGTATTTTTATTATGCAGTCAATTTTCAGTTTTCCCTGAATATAATACATGTGTGGAAAATAGTCTAAAGAACATAGATCAGATACATGAGCTTTAACTGTAAAGAATTTAAAAGGTAATAAGGAATTTATTTGACAAAACAAATGATTTTGTCTGCATTAGTCAGCTTGGGAGGCCACGTATACCTTCATCCCATGATAAAGCCATTATTAACTCAAGTATGGGACCTCTCTTTTGGAATTCTTTCAGAGCCCAATGTAACCATAGATGAGGATACTCACAGAAACAGAGTTCTATCCTTTGAATCAAAAATTCCACTTTTGCCATCAGCTAGAAGTTATACGAAGATATTTTATTTTGATTTTTCAAGATGGGAGACTGACTTTCCTATTTGGCTTATGACTGGGGACCATGCAGCAAATTAAAAGATTCAGACCAAAGAGGAAGACAGAGGGAAATGACAGTTTAGTAGATTCCTCAAGCATACCCCAAGTCCAGAAGTCTAGGGAAAAACATGCAGCCAACACTTAGCTGTCCGGAACACGCTAAAAAATATTAATGCAATTTATTATTGACGGTTGGTATCATCACAGTGAACACAGGATGTCTGTGGTACTTCTCTTTCTGTCAAAGGCACCAAATACACGCCATCGTTGGGTGTCTTCCTGTCTAAAGCATCTGATATTTATGTGGGCTGCATGTAGACAGGTGCCTTTGATTGAGGAAAAGGTGGAAAGACTTAAATAATGGCTATTGAAAGCTGCTACAGAAGAGCTGTATCCTGGGTTTTGAGGGTGGGAAAGGTTGTGGTGTTCCGCTGCTAAAATTGACAGATGATGGAAAAACTAACTTAAGGCAAGTCCTATATTAGAGATGGCAACAGAAGGAAAATAGCCAGTCAGTGAAGAGAGGGAGTAAAAAGAAAACCCGGGTCTTTGACTTCTTTGTCTATTTCCTTTTCCACCCAATACTGATTTTCACATGGCATTTGACAATGTGCATCATGAAATTGTTGTGGGTGAGCAGGAGAAATATCAGCTGACTAACCGTAATGGTAGGTGGACTTGAAACTGATTGGAAAAACTGCTGGGTAAGAAAACAGCCTTGTCTACTGGACCTACTAGGAAGAGAACTCAGCCGTTGAAAGGTCCTGATCGTTCTTCTATCAAACGTAACCAATGCTCACCAAATTGGTACAGTCCACAGAATTGAAAGGGAGGGGCAATGTATTTGATGAATAAATACGAATTGCTAAAGTACTGAAGTACTTCAAAGTAATTAGATAACATAAAAATATTTTTAAGTAAAAAAAAAAATCAGAATAAAGATAAACTAACACTTGTACTCGTGTTCAACTTATCATAGCACAAATAAAATATGTAAAAGACCTGTTTTACAGGGGCCAGAATAAGACCTGGTGGTTTAAGTTGTAAGCAATTTCCATGTAATAGTAGACCCAATATGTCAACCTTAAATTTCTAATAAAACAAAATGAAGCATGAATAGCTTACATTAGATATTTCTACATCACTGGTAATTTTTTCAAAAAAGCAAATCAAATTAATACTTTTTTTTTTTTGACAGACTGGTAAATATCAAAGGAAGTGTAATCACCAGCAGTGGCAAATTTTGGTTACTTCTCAAATACTGCTGAAAGCAATATGACAATATGCATTAAACACTTTTAAAAAGCATACATTTTTGACATATTACATTTACAAATTTACATTTAGGAGTTTTTCCTAAAGAAATGTTTTGTGCAACGATGATTATCAGCGTGCTGTTTATGATAACAGAAAACAGCCTTACTATCAAGTTAATAGGGAAAATGCTGAGTAGCTTATGAACACATAACTCTTTAGTGAAATACTGTGTAGATTGTCAGAACCACTATTCAAACTAGATTTTGATTTATGAAAATGCAAGAGGCTAATGATACGTTGTTGAGTGAAGAAAGCAGATTACAGAAGAATGAGTTATCGGAACTATTTTGTGTCTACCTGTCTCTTGATATCTATATAAATATTGTGTTATTCTGTAGCATATGCATTTTACATATAAAACGCTGTTGTTATGCCAAAAATTCTGATTGTGTTGACTTTGTTTCCTTCTTTTTGTTTGTTTTTTTAATTTGAAATTCATTGTGTGTCTAAATGGCAAAATGAATTTTTAAACAAACAGGTAAGTGTTATGAGAATTAGATCACATGTGACCCATGTTTAATTTCAGGACCATAATAACAAAATACTTAGTGTTTTCCTAATTATTTTTTTTAATTTTCATTTTATTTATTTATTTAATGTTTATTTTGAGAGAGAGAGAGACAGAGAAAAAGCGAGACAGAGTGCGAGCAGGGGAAGGGCAGAGAGAGAGAGGGAGACACAGAATCTGAAGCAGGCTCCAGGCTCTGAGCTGTCAACACGGAGCCCAACAGGGGCTCAAACTCATGAAATGTGAGATCATGACCAGGGTCGAAGTCAGACGCTTAACAGACAGCCACCCAAGCGCCCAGTATTTTCCTGATTATTAAATCCATGTATATTCATGATATAACATTTAGATAATTCACAAAAGGTTAGCTAATTATATACCTTTGATTTTCAAAGTGCTATCCTTTTCCTTGTTCCCCATCAGGCAGGAAACTACCACTCTAAGTATTTAGGAGTGCTTGTGTTAGGGCTCCTCATGTCCATGTTCGTTCTAGGCCAAATATAAGCATGATTTATAGATACGCTCTTTCTAAACATGGTGAGAGCTTAGCATATATGAATATGAGGGACAAGGTGTTTCAAGAAACAACTAATTTTAAGTAAATTGTGTACAGACAAAATTCCTGGAGTCCTTCAACTGTTCCAACTCACTGCCTTGAACAGCTGGTGACCAGAGCTGTATTTCTGCACAGGGTATACTTGGTTTAGCAAATCTTTCTCTGAGGGATGAAGGGGTATGAAGAAGGAGAGTCAGCATGTGGCACTGGTCAAGGTACAACTGCCAATACACAGCCAATTTCTCCTGAGGTTCAGATGTTAATAGAGTATAAAGGATACAGACCAAATAAAGTGACCTCACCTAAACTCAAAAAAAATGGGAAAAATAATTTGTTGACAGATGACTCACCAGATAAAACACTAAACATGACATCAGCATGGTTTGTTTTTTTATGATCGCTAGTTTAAGTACATTTTAAATAATAAAATACACACAGCAGTGTGCACTATGAGCATTAAAGGTGAGGGCAGATAAATTGAAAGTGTAGAAGGATCAGGGGTGCCTGGGTGGCTCAGCTGGTTAAGCATCTGACTCTTGATTTCAGCTCAGATCATGACCTCATAGTCCGTGGGTTCGAGCTCTACATTGGGCTCTGCACTGACAGAGGGGAGCCTCCTTGGGATTCTCTCTCTCCTTCTCTCTCTGCCCCAACCCACTTGCATGCACTCACGTGCTCTCTCAAAATAAATAAATAAACTTAAAAAAAGAAAAAAAAACAAAGAAAAAAGTGCAGTATGATTATTATTAGCCACTTACAAATGTGCATTTTGGTTGTTAATATTACTTTTATGTTTTAATTTTTTTAATTTGTATTTTTTTTTGCTATCCCTTTGTGTTTCTACTATGTCCGTATGTTAGTCTTTCTTTCTCTTTTGTATTTTTTTAACATGTCTTACTAATATGACAGACTCTAGTGAGGTATATTTACCTCACAAGGAGCACAGGCCCAACTAATAATTTTAGATTTCTGCATTATTTAAACATTTTCCAATTAAATGAATAAACTATTGTAAAACAAAACAAAATAAAACAGTGATCAAGAAACTGAATGTCTAATTAGTACTGGAAAAAGAAAATTCCAGAAAGCATGGGGATTATGTAGCAGAGGAAAAAGATAAGAAAACTTTTTCTCCACAAAAATACAACTTTTTCTAAGCCAAAAAAAAAAAAAAAGTAAAATTAATAGCTAAAAACTACAGACCCACTTGTAATGTGCTATCTAGTGAAGTAATCTCGTATAAATTACTGATGGGCATCAGGCATAGAGATCATATATGCAGATAAATTTATAGAACAAAAGTAAAAAATAAATGGTCCTGACTCACTATAACAGTCTTCTAGGTAACAACAAAGGGGCTTTTTTAAAGCACTCTTAATATAATAATCTACCTGTAAAGCCAGTCACCAGTCCATCAACAAATATTTATTGATTCTGCATAGGAAATATCACTAAAGGCATACAAAGCCATGAGCAATTCTTTATCCTAATAGTCTATAATAGCATAAATAAGACACAAATAGCTGTAATGTAACCTACAGAGTAAAGTCTGACAACAGATATGAATAAAGCATCCTGGTAGTTTGAAAAAGGAAGAGATTAGTTCCAGTGCAATATAATAATCTACTGTTGGCATAGAAACCATCAGGAACCGCAGCAAATATTTGGGACATGGACTGTGGGGTCATAGATGCCTGGTTCTGTAAGACAGACAGCCAACATATGTGAAAGCACTTTGGCCAATGAAGTGATAACTGCTTTTACCTTAATCATCTCAATTTCCACATGCTTTGGTTTATCTGCCAAAGCCATCATTTTTTTTTCTGCATAAGATTCTTTTTAATTTTGTGTTTCTACAGGTTAGTATGGCTATGTCTACAAATTTCACTGAATTACTGGCTTTATCAGAACAGTAGAATGAGAGGTTTGTAAACAGAAATAAGTCTTTGAAGACCCCTCTTAGATATGGGCAAGATGCACAGATGACTGTTTAGAGTGTAACTCCATGTGGCCATCACAGACACCTAGAAGAGACAGAAAAGAAGACTACAGAAGGGCAAATCTTTCCCCTTGGGTCTTGGGAAAAAGGACATCTTTGACTTCTCATTGGTTCTGAAGGTTCAAGATGAAAACAGGCACTCAACAGAAATGGAAAGCTTTCTTTCCCACAATATAATCCCACAAAGTTGTCTTGATTATAAAGTACCATGAATACCCAAGACAGAGAAAGCTTATAGATATCTAGCACATGTTGTAAATGGGGCAGGGGAGGCGAGGAGCCTATATTAAAATTCTCCTAAAAAGCATTATTCATTCCCTTGATTATAATCATAGCCCCATAAAAATCTCATGTTTCCTTTCCAAACCTGGTAAGTAATATGGGTATTAGATTTACATTCACTGAGCACTATCAAAGTGTTTCTCACCACAAAAATTGCTTCAATTACCCTGTGCCAAGTGGAAGGATGCAAACTAATTCCTTAGAAAAAAGCCAGAGGTTATATTTTTAAATTGTTTAGAAAAAAAACAAAAACAAAAACAATATGCCCCTCCAGGCCTCTTTATTATAGACAGCAGCAATTGACAAGCTGTATCAAAGTGAGGGCCTTTAGAAAGCTATGTTATAGAACATGAAGTGAATAACATGTATATAAATGTTTCATAAGCCATCCAAATCAATGCTAACCCATTCCCCTTATTAGGATCTAGAGATATCCAACCAATTTTTTAAAATTAAAAAGTGATAAGCAGTGCACATGAAAATGAATATCATAATTTATTTGATGTCATTTTAATGGATTCAATTTACTTTTTCCTTTTTGCCAGTGTTCAGTTCAATTGTAGATGATAATCCTTGGCTATTATTGTAAATATATCTTTTGTGCTCAAAATTACTTACAAAATGCTAATCAGGCTTATTTCCTGCTCAGTTCTATTAGCTTAGCCTTTGAAAGCATAGTTCCCAAGATTTAGAGACAGTTTTTGAATAGTCAAGACCTCCCTATGGCACTGGGAAATTAAATTTGGTTTCTTTCCTGCTATTGCAGAATGCTTATTCCATCAGGAGTAATTTACTCTAATTAAGGGCTATGTGTTCTGAAAATATAAGTATTTCTCTCATGAAAAATTTAATGTTGTGTAGTTTTTATGTGCCTGTCAACTTCGAGAAGAAACTTACGACCGAAAGCATCTGATAGAAGCAGGTCTTGTACCTTAAAGGGAGCCCAAGGGAGATTTCTGGTCTTCAGATGGCAGGATACTCTAATTAATTATCCTCCTACACATTTTAGCCACGTGACTGGATAATTGCCCAGTGTTTTCCAAGTCTAATCTGTCTTCTGTACATTGCAGGAATTGATATTGTTTTTAATCTCCCTGTCACAAAGTAATTTTTTGCCAAGAGACAGTACCAAGAGGGAGTCTGTTAACACCTAAAAGACACACCGCGAGGCATAATATCTGAATGAACCGCTGATGATGGTACCATCAAGCATGCATATCTAACAGGGTATATCCAGAGGTCTTAGAAAATGAGCTACTAAATTTGAAAACACAGATGACTGCTATATCCAGACTTCTGATATCCTTCTGATGCATAAAATAGGGTTGCACAAAATTGAGCTGCCTGGTTAGTATCTTCTACTTTGTAAATGATGGGAAGTCGAACAGGCAAAGTGCCCTCAACTTGGAAACAGCTATCCAAAAATCATGCACTATTGCTGTTGACTTCTCTCGTCAGTACCATTGTTCAGTTGATACTGAAGTAACTGAAACAAAGGAACATAAAACCAAAAAGAACTTTGTAGGACTGACAAACAACATATAAGATATTTTAAGACTTTGTTGCTTTTGTTTTAGTGCCAATTGCTTTAAACAGGTAATAGGAATTGTGCGGCACTGTTGACCATGAGCCATAACTCACCATCAGGATGTCCTGGTGATAATCTTAGTAGCTAGACCTAGTTAGATTCACTAATGGGCCAGTTACGTGATTAGTTTTAGACAGAAAAGCTTGCTACCTTTAAAATCAATTGGGATTTTCTCAGTTCTACACTCTGAGGAACCTAAACTGATTATTAAGCCTAAAATTATATCTGGCTTTGTGACCCCATCTTTCATAAATTCAGTGAGATTATATCATTTTGGAAATGAAAGGTTCAGGAATCATATCAGGCGGTCACCAATTTCCCACAGAGGCTCTTTCATAAAAATGAAAAGTATATTAGAAAGATCACTGAAGTGTTGCTATGATTTTCCCCAAATTATCCCTTTACTCCTAAGGTCAATATAGTTCTCTTCACTGAAAAGAAGTATCAGTGTCAGTGAGGTATTCAAAGGCAGATCCCATATAGCACATGAGAGAATCATCTCAAATGCAAAATCATGAGTAATTCCAGTGGATGTAATCTCTGTGTTCACCAACTTTCCTTCTCTGATTCTCTAATTCCTTATTAATTAATTCATGACAATTTGACTCATTAAGCGTTAAGAATATTTTTTGAGATACATACATAAATCCAAACCTACTAACCAACTGTTAGGTTGATCACCCTTAATTGCATTTATTCAAGCTAAATTACAGTTATTATTGTATTTACTATTCACTTTGGTGTTCTCAGGTTATTGTCACCTTAAAAATAAAAAAAAAAATTACAATTATATTTAGTGACTCAAATGAGTGTATTTGAAGGCAGATAATTTTCAGATTATGCATGGCATCCCTTGTGTTTACTGTGTTTAAAAATATGATTGCATAATTTTAGAACATGTTATTTGTGGTATCTGATCTCTGAACAGATAACCAGTATTTAAAGATATATATTTACTTACATTTGGACTCTTCTTTGGAAACACGCATTCTTATTTTTCTTGAGTTGAAACAAGAAGGGAATCATGTGACATGCCAATATACAAAAATTACATAGGCAATTAATTTAAAATGTGCTTCAGTGGTTCAAAAATTTTTAACGTAGTTAAGTCCGGTTCAAAACCTGTATTCTGCATACAGCAAAACCAAATATAATTTAAAATTAATCAAATTCTGCTTTCTCAGATAATATAATGGTCTAACTAGAATTGAAGTTTGAGGAGCAAATTTCCAATATATGATCAAATTTTATTTGTGAAATAGTACTGGGATAAAACTAGGTAAAAGGAACAAAAAAAAAATCACTGATGAGAGAGAAGCTCAAAATGGCGATATATGCATATCAAACTAATCTACAACCGTCATCTCACGCCTGTCAATCAGTGTTAGAGCTGGAAATCAAATAGAACCATGCAATGAAAGAGATCTCAGTTTCGATTTTAATGGGTGGTCTACTTCACCTTGGTTCTGCTAGCCATCACTCAGAACAAGACAGAAAGGGTCAGACTTTGTATGATGCATCAGGATGGCCAAACATTTCAAGGTCAGAATAAAAGTTTTTTCACCTTAACCCTTATACTCTCCAAATGGCTTTTATGTTGCAAAACTTAACAGGGTGTGAAACAACCAGAGTTCCCACTGGGAAGGGCTACTTGGCATGTGCTCCCTAGCAATAACACAATTTAGGCAATCCTTTGCAAACCACCACTGCTTTTTCAAGCTCTTCTTAGTATTTGAGCTTAGCTATTTTGCCTTTTCCACAACAGGATCGTGGCCACTCCAGTCGATCTTCCAATTATTCTAACCACACAGTCTGAAACCCAAAACAAGACCACACTCTAAAAGCCAGTTAGAGTAAAATGTGTTGATGCTAACAGTTGGCAACACTTTTGCCAATTTAAAACTCCCAAATTTTGGCTAACCATGATTTCCATTTCAGTTAAATTCAATATTTTATTCATTCTGTAAGAATGTACTGATAGCTATTTCAATAACATTCCAATTAAAGTAACTATGCAGAAGGCTTTTACATGTTCTTGTAAATGCAAAAAAAAAAAAAAAAAGTTTCTTTGTATTTTCTTATGACTGAAATCCAACCGGACTAGGAATATGTATATACCAGCTGCATCATTTGCAAAAATGTCATCTCTTGATACATGCAGGTGGGTTACTTTTGTTTTTTCATTTTATTTACTGCTTACTGTCATCTTTCTATCTTTTCCTCAACTAGTCCAATTAAGTACTTCTGTTATGTCTCTATAATAATATTATGGTGATTCACATTTGCTATTATTTTACACTTGAAAAAATTCCTTTGCATTACTACACCGCTACAATTCCAGTGACAACATAAGAAAAGTGCTATTCTAAATATTAACTCGGATTGCATAACTTATTAATTAATGATTTGTTAAATTTTACCAGTGAGGAGGCTTAAATGTGTAAGGTGTGTCTTAGTTGGTAGGTATGCCTACATTCAAAATATTAGAACCCGGGGGAGCCTGGGTGGCGCAGTCGGTTAAGCGTCCGACTTCAGCCAGGTCACGATCTCGTGGTCCGTGAGTTTGAGCCCCGTGTCAGGCTCTGGGCTGATGGCTCAGAGCCTGGAGCCTGCTTCAGATTCTGTGTCTCCCTCTCTCTCTGCCCCTCCCCTGTTCATGCTCTGTCTCTGTCCCAAAAATAAATAAACGTTAAAAAAAATTTTTTTTAAATTAAAAAAAAAAAGAAAAAAAATATTAGAACCAAAAAATCATTTTTCTCATTACACAGAGCTAGCCAGTAATGACAAATAGAGAATACACTGCAGAGACACTATTTGTATCCGTGTTCTTGTTCAAAGTCATACCATTAACAAAATTATTATTTTCCTTAAACATCTTTCTTAACCATTTTGTTCCTCTCCCAATTTTGCCCCAACTATGGTTTTGCCAAGTTTTTTGTTGTTGTTGTTGTTGTTTGTTTGTTTTTTGAGAGAGAGAGAGAGAGAGAGAGAGAGAGAGAGAGAGAGAGAGAAAATGAATCCCAAGAAAGCTCCATGCTCAGTATAGAGCCCAATGTAGGGCTAGAACCCACGACCCTGGGATCATGACCTGAGCTAAAATCAAGAGTGGGACCCTCAACCAACTGAGCCACCCACGGTCTCCTTGACAAATATTTTTGGATGTCACATGTTATGGCTTAGATCTATTGTTTTGTAAATAACAATTTGGCTCTCTGTGAATAAATATATGAATTCATTACTTGTCAATCACTTACTCATTGAACAGATATTTATTAAGCACAGTGTAACTGATTAAAATCAAGATTTTCATGATTATTGATACACACATAAAATATATGTAAATAGTTGTAAAGCATGGACTGAACTTGGGTTGAATTGTTGTTAAATACAAAATCTTTAACAAAAGGCATTAAAGTTCTTTACCAGCTTGATGAAGCATTTGCCCATGCCTATTTCATGTCATTTAGCATGTCAGTTGGTCATGTGTTGCTTGGCACAATAAATGCTCCATAAGCGCTTGTCTTGTAAGAAGAGGTGCAGCTAAATTACTCAGGTAACTAAGAGCCTCATCCCAGTTGGGATCCTTAGAAGAACTTTTGGAATGGAATTACCTCAACTAGACCGTGACACATGGAAATAGCTCTAAGGTGAGCTGTTTCCTCTTCTTTTTTTTCCCCAAAGAATTCAGCATTTAATCTCCACCATGGCAATGTCTTACTCTACATAAACTTCTCTTGTTATATGTTCAATTCCTATTCTTGAATACATGAAATGTATGTAGCTCAACTGTGGCTCATGTCTCATTAAATCTTTGTATCCTTTTTAACCATATATGCATTTCTTCAAACTACAGATGATAATCATTCTAGTTATGTGTTAGCTTTATAAGCTTTTATAAGCTTTTGTTTATCAAACAAAAACATCATAATGTTGATTTATAACTTTCCAAAAGATTGTACATGTAAGTAAGCACATTCCTTGAGGACTATAGAGACCTTTTTTGTCCCAGGAAGAAATCTATAATCTTAAACTATAATCATGGCATTTAAAAATAATCACCATAGTAACATGCTCTCAAAGATTTTCACCCTGCAGGAAGTTACTATAATTTACTAATATAGTTGAATTCTGAAAGATGTTCATTTAAAATATCCATACACTTGAACTTCTGCATTTATGCAGCCTCAGTGTTCAGTATTAATTCAAGTCAAGCAGTATCTGCCATGGGGTTATGTAAAATTATCTATTAATGCAGACTGCATTATGCACGTTTTGGTTAGAACATAGACGGTTACCTTTATACAGGAGCTTGTGTATGTGTTGTGTTTGAGGACTCTGGAACATTGTGCCATCCACTCTGCCTTATCATTCATCCATATATTCTATTATATCACTTAGCCCAATTGTATGGGACTTCAAAGATTTTAGATGTAGGGAAGGGAAGCGGGTTAATGAGTGCCTAGTCTGCACCAGGCTGAATGCTAGATGCTGGGCATTGAGAGATTAGAAAGTCCTTGAAAGGCCTATGGCTTAATGAGGGTAACAGATAGATAAACAGACAATTACACTACAGCCCATTAACCATGTCGGCAGAGTGTAAATTGATAGAGTCATTCTGCAGGGCAATTTGGCAACGTAAAATCTGTAGAAACTTGTGTACCCTTTGATCCAGCAAGTCTCCTTCTAGACATCCAGCCATTTATCTCCAGGTGCTTGGTCTCCTCACTGTGCTTTCCCCTTAAATTGACTATGATCATCATTACTTTGCTTTAATACCAGAAGTCGTCTGGTTTGGAAACTGAGGAGTGCAGGTTGGACAGATAGGAGCAGGAAGACAGGAGATGAGGCTGTGGTAAGACCGGGAAACTTAGAAAATTCTCTAGGGAATTTGGATTTTCTTTAAGGAAGTGGGGGAGGGGAGAAAATGTGGGAAATTGGAAGCACTGGAAAGAAAGCTTCCTAGTAAGAGATGAGTGGTAGATATAAGGAATATTTCATAGGGGTTTGCACACCCTGAGGAAGAAGACTGGAAATAAAAATTTCAGAACGAAGTGTCACTTCCTTAAAAAAAGTTTTTTTAATGTTTATTTTTTAGAGAGATAAACAAGAGTGAGAGCAGGGGCGGGACCAAGAGAGGGAGACACAGAATCCAAAGCAGGCTCCAGGCTCTGAGCTGTCAGCACAGAGCCGGAGGCAGGGTTGGAACTCACAAACTGTGAGGTCACGACCTGAGGCAAAGTCGGATGCTCAACCGACTGAGCCACCCAGGTGCCCATGGAATGAAGTGTCACTTCTAATGAGCCTGTCCAAGCCTGCCTCAGGCATGAGGTTTATGACATTCACTCTAGATGGCCAGTGAGAACTAGTTTGCATGCCAGTTTAGCCCAACATCAAGTTGAATTTGATATAGGGAGTTTTTCAGCCCACCATCTTTAAATCTACCTTAGAATCTGGGCCCTAAGCTATTTTTCACCAGTGAAACTTTGGCCATTATCTTCCAATGTCATCCAGATGCTTTGTTACCAACATATCTATACAGCATGTGCTAAGAAGGAAGACAGAGATACTTTTCTTTAGCCATAAAATATTTTGTCCATTATTAAGTAAACAACCATATTTCCAAATAAATAATTATGTCCTGACAACAGCTTCATAACCCAGAGAAACAAAGTTCAAAGGGAAACAGGGCCTGTTAGAGCAGATCTTACAAGCACATCATACATCAGCTTCACTTGTTTGGAACTGCAGAGTAGGAAAAATGAACGTGCGTCATCACTAGAGTTAAATTCAAGTTTATTCCAAAATTCTCTAGGTTGTGGCTGGGAAGCAAAGGGCAGCAACACAGCATTGAATGATGGGCTTGCTACACCCAGAATTAGCGAGTCAATAATTTGTGGTTAAATAGCTTTCGGGTTTGATACTGTTGACTGACTACCTCTTCCTTCTTGAAATTCCTTCCCCCTCATGTTTGTAAGATCCACATATTTCTGGTCTTTCTTGCTTCTTTTTGACCACTCATCTTGTTTCAACTTTTAAGAATCTTGTTTCTTGGGGTGCCTGGGTGGCTCAGTCAGTTGAGCATCTGACTTCGGCTCAGGTCATGATCTCACAGTTCATGGGTTTGAGCTCCATGTCAGGCTCTGTGCTGACAGCTCAGAGCCTGGAGCCTGCTTCACATTCTGTGTCTTTCTCTCTGCCCCTCTCTGGCTTGCTCTCTCTCTCAAAAATAAACAAAATAAAATTAAAATTAAAAAAAGAATCCTGTTTCTTGTCTGCTCTGGACCAGCTTTCATATTTCCTTTCTCTTCTTGGACCACTGTTCTTAGTATAATAAGTCTTCCTCTTCTAAATGTATTTTCTTCCCCTAAGAGTCCAGCCCTGCCCCTCTTCTCTTTTATCTTTCTTCTTGTCCTCTCTGCAAACTCATTCATTCCAAAGCTCTCAAAATCACCACTTTTTAAAGACAAATATCAAATCCTTCTTTTTCAGCATCCACACTTGCCCAAAGATAAACTCTCACATTCCCATCTGCCTTGTGCATAACTTCAAAGCTTACTGCTTCTGAAACCAGATTTACAGTGTTCCCTCTGACACCAGCTCCACCTTCTGACTCTTGTATTTATTAATAAAACCACAGTTTCTCAAGTCGTTCAGGTTCATGTATAAGCATCCCTACCCCATGCGATTCTGTCTCCACCAAGGCAGTCAACTACCAGAATTCTATCACAGAAGAAAAAGGAAAGGAAAAGGGAAGTCTCTCCTTCCATTATTACAAACCCTAAATTCATAGCTCTTTTAAAATTAAAAGGAGAACTCCTAGTACATTTGATAAAATATATCTTTATCCTTGTGCTACTTATTGCTACTGACCATTAAAGGCAAACTTAATTAAGGAAGCATATGTTGGGAATATTAAGAAGTGGATTCCATATCACAGATTTCAGGGATTTATGAGTCTATCATATACTAATTTGTGAAGTTAAAAAATAATATAGTCTTGGGGTGCCTGGGTGGCTCAGGTGGTACAGGTCTGACTCTTGATTTTGGCTCAGGTCATGATCTTACGACTCCACGCTGAATGTGGAATCTGCTTCAGATTCTCTCTCTCTCTCTCTCTCTCTCTCTCTCTCTCTCTCTCTCTCCCCCTCTCCCTCTGTACCTCCCCCCACCTCTCTAAAATCAATAAATAGAAATATAAAAATAAATATATATTTAATATAATATATTAAATATATATATGTGTGTGTATATGTATATATATATATATATATATATATAGAGAGAGAGAGAGAGAGAGAGAGAGAGAGAGAGAGAGAGAGTCTCCTGTGTAAGCCTCATAACTTCTTTGAAATAGAACTTTGAAAGCCGAATACATTGGAAAATTACACAAAATTATTTCTCACTGTGTGTATGTATATTAGATTTTCTTACAAAAATTGTTGTAAAATGTTTAAAATTTTGAAGAGGTAACTTAAAATCATTTTTGTGGTGGATTTATAATGGCTACTCCCCAAATACCTGTGGATCATGACTTAACATTCTAGTTTTCTGCCTCTTCCTTCGCATTTCAGCTTCTGAAATTTCTCTTAGTACAGAGTTCACCATATCTAATTGTAATGGTCATACATAAAACAGGCATTCTCCATATTTACTGGTATGATAAAATTATTTTTTTATATGTGTTACTAAATGTATCAATTAGCAAGTTTAACATAAATTTAAATGCCGATAATATATTCAATCCATAGCTGTTTTATTTAGTTTACATGTTTCCAATATCTTTGGAAGCAAATTTCTGTAATGCATCATTAGCTATACAGTTCTTTCAGTAAGATAGATATACACACATTTCCACATCATGTTATGCTGAGGACAGGATGATGTTGCTCTCACCCTAAGTACAAAGTTTATGGCAACATCCAAATCTACCAACGGTTTAGCCTCCATTAGAAGTATCTTTAGAGTTCAGACATGTGTGAGCTGAATGCTAAAGGTTTATGCACCTGAGAAACACATCCAAAGATGATGAACCTATAAAAGATGGAGCAATATTAAACAAGAGTCCTGGGGCGCCTGGGTGGCGCAGTCGGTTAAGCGTCCGACTTCAGCCAGGTCACGATCTCACGGTCCGTGAGTTTGAGCCCCGCGTCAGGCTCTGGGCTGATGGCTCGGAGCCTGGAGTCTGTTTCCGATTCTGTGTTTCCCTCTCTCTCTGCCCCTCCCCCGTTCATGCTCTGTCTCTCTCTGTCCCAAAAATAAATAAAAACGTTGAAAAAAAATTAAAAAAAAAAAAAGAAAAACAAGAGTCCTTTATTCGGCATTGGCATGAGAGCAAACAGTTTGCTGACTTTGACTGAAGCAATCTCCTAAACATAAAAGAAAAGAATAGAAAAGAAAGTCATATTCTTTTCCTAGATAATTCTAGAGAGAGGATTCGCCTTCTTTTAAGACAAGGATGGGAAATGCATTTATTGGACTAAAGGGAAAGAAATGGTTCGCAACTAACTTTGAGCAATTGCCAGATTCCAACAGTAATGGAAGAATGTTAAAAAGAAACCTTCAGATAGGAAAGAAGTTAAGAGAATTAAGTATTAATCCATACTGAACCCTCTCGTGTCTAGGCAACAGAAAGAATTTATTGAGGGTCTTCTAAGAGCTAGACTGTGTGGACTTCACCTAAAGAAATCATGTCATGACACAGTGATGCTTGTTAACAAAACAGCTAACTTCAAGTGCTATTTTCTTTAGCTTCATTATTTAATACAGGCTCACTAGAATTACTTGATTTATAGTAGCTTATGAAAAAGGGAGGTTTTTCTCAGGTTCTGGTATATTTCACCGGAAAAATATGGCTCCCCTAAAAATTAATATATATATATATATATATATATATACACACACACACACACACACATGTACACATATATGTATACACACACATATACATATATATACACATACATACATAATACATAATTAATCATTTGCTCCTCAGTTCTAAGTGTTGCACAAAAAGGGTGCAAAGGAGTACTTTAAAAAAAAAAAACTTCCAAATGTCATACCTATTCCTACGCTAAGTCTTAATTCCAGCTGTGTCAAGCTGTTTGATTTCTGGGGTCACTTCAAGCAGTAGTCCATGCCCATGCTTATCACCAGCTAGGCTCCGCTACTGGTCAGCTCTTCCCTCTGGCACCTCAATGCTGCAACTAGCTTTGGTACAAAATTAATTTTAATTAAATGCCTGAGCCTTGTTAGAAAGACGTTATTAATTTTGACACCAGACTTCCATCAGTTCTTCTACTGAGTCCCTCTCTAGGGAAGGAGGTGGTCCTCTGTTCCCTGTAGCTTGTCTATTTCTCCACAACTGTGTCTTTGGTGGGCCCCCCAAATGGCCTCATTACCAGCAGGAGGCAGATGATTAGCTTGGATGTCTCTCCCATGCCATATGCATCATTTATTGGGCACCTGCCAGGGTGTCACATACTACGCTAACTGCTCTCTCTCTATTATCTCATTCATGCCACACATACTGACTAAAAGACCACATCTTCCAGGCACTGCACAGCATTGAACAAGTCAGACACACACCACACACTCTTTGCTCAGTGCACGGGATAAATAATGATTAAAAGAAACAGTTGCGTAGAATCTACGGATTGTAATTTTCCATGACTCTGAATTATTTGAATTAGCCCCACGAAGTCTTACATTAATAACTGAGACAACATAAAGTCCTTCTAAAAACAAGTTATAGAAGATGTGGTGGCTATCATGATCAAATCCAATCTCAAAAGCTAAGTGAAAACTTCTGCCGTGAGTCATTTTAAAAGAATCATCTCAAAGGATCTTTGGTTAGGGAATAAATAAAAGTAGAATTGGCTGTGGAAGAGGAAAAAGAGAAAAGAATGTGGCAGATGAGGATATTCTGCAGAGTCACCTTGGGTCATAAAGTGGAAACCGAAGGCCTAAGTATACAAATTATATCTGGATACTTGAAGGGGTCTCAACAAACTTGCAAGCTGTACTTTATTCTGACATGTTCTGGAATACTTAAAATGAGGGGAGGGGAAACACCACAAAACTATTAATTAAATCAATTTATCAATTAACTCTTCTGTCTCATTCTTGGTAGGGATTGGCATGCTCTGGTAAGAAATGTAGACTTTCTTCTACTTGCAAAGAGAAGCCATTGGATGGAAGAACATGATCTGATACTAACTTTAAAACCTGGCTGCTAAATAAAGCATTGCCAAGAACAAGAAAGGATACAAGGAAACTAGTTAGGAGGCTTCACAGAGTCCAGGCAAGATATGATGTTTGTGTAGGGTGAGGGAAGCAGTGGTCGCATTGGAGATAGATAATGAAGGTAGAACTCTCAAGAATTACTACTTGGTTAGTGTAGATGGTGGCGCTTTACCTGAATCAGCGATGACTGGGGTAGGAGCTGGTTTGGAGAAGGAGAGAAATCTGAGGTTTGAGAAGCCTACTACTGCATGAAGATTCTCCTTTACATATGCTGTGTTCATTATATTAACGAAATGCTGACAGAGATTCCTCCATCTTAAGTTCCAGATCATTTTACATCAAAGTCCCTCAACCCCACAGCACTCATATTGACAGGTTGGGCCAGATCATTCTTTGCAGAAGGGGCCTATCCTATGCACTGTATGATGTTTAGTAGCATTCCTGGCCTCTACCCATATGACACAAATGGCATCCTTTAAATTGTGACATCCAAAAAAGTCTCTAGACATTACCAAATGTCCCTGTAAGGGGGGGGGGGGCAAAATTGCCCCAGTTGAAAGCCACTGTTCTATTTTATATGAAACAAAAGCAGAATATCAAAGTCAAGAGAGACCACTCATCCAGTCCAAGAAAAATTGTGTCTCTGAATATAACAGAAATTGGCTGTTAGTCACACCTTCTCCCTGCACCCTCCCAAATATGTCAGTGTTGAATGGAAAAAAAATATTATTGCAGGGTTAACTTTAATGGCCAATATTTTGTAAACTGGAAAAGGAAAGAAGTTGGCAATGTTAAGCTTTCTTATAGAAAATCTTGTGGATTCCAGTGAATGGTTTTTTTACATAAGTGGATGTCAGCATGACCTCCTTCACTGATTTAAAAAATAAGAATAATAAATTAACACAAAATTTTCCTCCCTCAAGAAATTGGTCATTAAAGAACAGTGTAAATGTTTAGCATATGGCTGGATTTTCTTCTAAATTTTGTTGTATTAGTGTCCCACATGACGTTACAATTGTGTGATTTTGTTGAATGATTGATTGCCAGCCTTTAGGGTTGTCAGAAGTGGAGATTTTTTAGTACCTGGCTGTGTTTCTAGATTGGAGCGGGGGTGATGACATAGCAAAATTTGGTTGCAAAATTTTTTAAAACTACAGAAATTATTTCTTATTTAACAACTTAATCTTTTAAATTAGTATTTAAAATAACTAAGAAGAAGTTGTGGAAACAAATAAAATGATTCTAAGTGGCTGTTGGTAGAAGGCAGAATAATGGGCCCCATATTTCTTTTTTGCATGTATGTATGTATGTATTTATTTATTTATTTTTGTGAGCATGTGCGCACGAGAGAGAGAGAGAGAGAGAGAGAGAGAGCGCGTGAGTGAGGGAGGGGCAGAGAAAATGGGAAAGAGAGAATCTTAAGCAGGCTCCACACTCAACATGGAGCCTGATTCGAGGCTCAATCTCATGACTGTGAGATCATGAACTGAACTGATGCTTCTCTGATCAAGAGTCCAACACTTAACCGACTGAGCCACCCAGGTGCCCCAAGGGCCCCATATTTTTGGAACTTATCAGTACATTACTTTACACAGCAAAAGCGATTTTGCAGATGCAAACAAATTAAGAATTCTGAGATGGGGAGATTATTCTGAGATGGATTATCTGAGTGAACCCAGTGTCATCACAAGGATCCTTAAATGATGGAAGAGGGAGGTAGCAAATAAGACTCAGAGATTTGAATACATGATGTTCCTAGCTCTGAGCATGGGGGAAGGCATCGTCAGCCAACGGATTCTGGCGTCCTCCAGGAGCTGGACAAGGCACAAGGTAATAGACCGTCCCTGGAGCGCCCAGATGCAGCACTACTCACAACTTGACTGTAACCCAGCAAGGGCTACTTCGGAATCCTGACCTCCAGCATTGTAAGACAGTAGAGCTGGCTTGCTTCAAACTACAATATTTGCAGTAATTTTGTTACAGCTGCCATGGGAAACTAATACATTGCTTTATAAGAACTTCTTTTTTTTTTAACAATTTTTTTTACAATAAAAAGTATCTTTTGATTAACTTAGCTTAACTAAAAAGCTAAGAAAAATCCATTTGAGTATTCCTGCTCCTGAGTGGTTTTCACTGGCAAGTTTTAACTTCCAAATGGCATTTTGTTCTCACATACCTTCAAAACATCTTCAGGAAACATTAGGGTACTATTGAAATTTCCTCAATGACTAATAATCTCTTTTGATATTTCAAAAAAGGCTTTTATGTAAATAATGTCAGAGATTTGAAAAATAGCACTGAGCACTTGTATTTGATTCAAAGATCATAAATTTGAATACATGAATTCATATAAATTAGCAATCAGTCTGAAAATCTGTTTTATTTATTTCTTTTCTTGCTTCTTATCTGAAAAATAGGAACTACATTAATCAAAAAAATAAATGCAGTGAAAATGAAATGCAAAAATCATCTTCATTAATATGCTTAGGATACAATTTCAAGTACACAAGTAAAAAAAAAAATCTAACATTTGAATCTCCATCACCATATTTTTGTTTTTCTGCTTTTCCTCAGTCAAAAAGATCCCCATTTAGAAAGCCAAAAGATATCTCGGTCCCTTGTACCAGTAAGAGTGGCTT
Source organism: Acinonyx jubatus (assembly GCF_027475565.1). Lineage (NCBI taxonomy): Eukaryota > Metazoa > Chordata > Mammalia > Carnivora > Felidae > Acinonyx > Acinonyx jubatus. The sequence continues at coordinate 64,793,814 of NC_069380.1, read as the reverse complement.
ATAATAATCACGAGGATAAGTGAAATCAGTGGCTTCCACGTGAGAGACGTGTTACAAACTTGTAAGTTACACTTGGATTACGACGTGGAACTCACTGAGGATGTGTTGTAACACCTGCCTTCCAAGCTGTCCTGATATATGAGAAACGTGGAAACGGGGCAAAATGTGTCTGAGATCAAAATTTACTCAATAGTGAAGTGTTACGCTGAAATCCCGGTGCAATGTTTAGTCTGGTGCCATACAAAGACGGAGGAAAGGACGATGCAGTGAAGATTAAACGGGTTATTTGAAGCATAACTGATTATCGCCCTCTATGAAGTCATTATAGTTTAATAACCTAGTACTGTGATTATTTTGATCTGAGTTTATCACCTTAAAGAGCAAAGGGGAACATGATTAACATGCTGGGCTCAAAGCTAGGGACTTTACAAACAATATCTTATTTTATCCTCCTGACACTCTCTCCGAACAGTGACGGTAACCCCACTCTACAGTTGAAAACTCTGGAACTCTGGGTATTTGAGCAACTTGCCAAAGGTCAGATGTCTTAGTAAGTGACAAAGTCAGGATTTAGAAAGAATGCAGATTTTGAGACTGTCTGATGCCAGCACCTGTGCTGTCTGTTACGTCTTGAGTGTCCAACTCCATCCTGTCTCCTCCCCATGTCAGACATTGTGGACAGCTGCCAAAATGATTAGTGACGCCAGACAAAACCCAACCTCTGAGTAATGAGAAAGAACTGAAATTGTCTTGCTTTTGCTTGGAGAGAAATGGATAGCAGAAATACAAATTCAGAGATATGAAAATAATTCAGTAGAAGTCACGACATCAACTCCAGAAAGAGCACCCATGATAGTCTAACTTTAAGTGTTTATATTTTTTACACATATAACAATGCCAATACTTAATTGAGATGAAATTAACATATCTATAGTTAAGATGATTTGACTGCATAGCTCCAGGGATTTTAAAATATAGCTGCAAAATCTATGACAGGACCCCATGACAAAGTGGAGACTAATGCCTCTCCCCTTGAATTGGGCTGGCTACTGTGACTTGCTTCTGATGAATGAGATGCAGTAGAAGTGATACTACATACCTTCCAAGGCTAAGTTAGAAAATGTGATGGGGGTGTCTGGGTGGCTCAGTCAGTTAAGCATACAACTTTGGCTCAGGTCATGATCTTGTGTTCGTGAGTTCGATCCCCCGCATAGGGCTCGGTGCTGACAGCTCAGAGCCTGGAGCCTGCATTGGATTCTGTGTCTCCCTCTCCTTATGCCCCTCCACACCTGCTTGCTCTCACTCACTCTCTCTCTCTCTCTCTCTCTCTCTCTCTCTCTCTCCCTCCCTCCCTCCCTCTCAAAAATAAAGACATTAAAAATTTAAAAAAAATAGGGAGAGAAAATATGAGAGTCTCTGCCTGCCTCTCTCTTGGAACCCTCACCCTGGCCCTGGGTATCATGTTCTAAAGAAACCCAGGCCACATGCAACTCTTATGCTACCAGATGCAATCAAAGTCCCAGCCAGCTGCCAGCACTGACCACTAGATATGTGAGTGAGTGAGCCACAGATAATTCCAGCAAAATCCCCTCCAGCTGCCCCAGCAGAACGGCACTGACTGAGGTACAGCACAGCTTTGCTGTGAGCCCTGCTCACACTGCAGATGTAGGAGCAAAACAGATATTGTTGTTTGGTTTAAGTTAGTACGTGTCTTAGCTTGCTCATTATTTAAAAAATATTTTTTAAATGTGTATTTAATTTTGAGAGTCAGAGACAGAATGCAAGTGGGTTAGGGGCAGAGACAGAGAGAGGGGGAGACACAGAATCGGAAGCAGGCTCCAGGCTCCGAGCTGTCAGCACAGAGCCCGATGCGGGGCTCAAACTCACGAGCTGTGAGTGAGATCATGACCTGAGCCGAAGTCGGTCGTTCAACCGACTGAGCCACCCAGGCACCCCTAGCTTGCTAATTATTAAGACTAATGTTGTCATGGGCTACCATAACAACCATCCTGGGTGGCTGTACAACAGAAATGTATTTCCTTCCAGTTCAGGAGGCTGGAAGTCCAAGACCAAGGTGTCAGGTTTGAATGCACTCTGAGACCTCTCTCCTTGGCTTATAGATCACTGTCTTCTCCTTGTGTGTTTACATGGTCTTCCTTCTGTGTGTGTGTGTGTGTGTGTGTGTGTGTGTGTATGAGAGAGAGAGAGAGAGAGAGAGAGAGAGAGAGAGAGTTCTAACCTTTTCTTACAAGGACCCCAGTTATACTGGGTTGGGGCCCACCCATTTTAACTTAAATACTTCCTTAAAGTTGACATCTTCACATACAGTGCCCTTTTGAGGCACAGGGAGTTAGGACTTCAGCATATGAAGTCCGGCGGGGGTGGGGGGAGGACATAATTCAACCCATAACAGTACATTTAGAGGCTATTTGTTATTCAGGAATATACATTTAGAATAACAATTATAATACTTTACAATAGAAACTAGCCATATGTGTGTCCTCTGGCATATTTACATGGGAAATATATTAGTGTCAGTAGGGCCCAAGGCAATTGCTGTTGGAAAAATTGTTGTGGTCCTAAGTTGTAACTGGGGCAGATGCCCTAGTAAAAATAACCACGACAAGGAGGAGGATGAGAGCCTTCATTTACTACACGTTAGGAACCAAGCTGTGCCCTAAGTTTTTAGGACACGAAGTCTCATTTAATCTTTACAAAAACCTACAAAGAAAGTTTTACCATCCTGGGGTTAGAGTCAGGAAAATGGGGGCTATGTGAAGAAGGAAGGAAGGAAGGAAGGAAGGAAGGAAGGAAGGAAGGAAGGAGAGAAAATGAAGAGTGGCTGCCTAGCACATGAGGAGGTCAGGATGTTTTACTTGGGAGGCAAGTGTGGACCGAGGTCCTGGCTCTCCAAACACGAGCTTTTTGATCTTGTGAAACAGCACATCAGTGACTGGCCCAATGTCACAAAGGTAAGACTAAGCTGAGATGAAATGTAGCTCGGGGGTACTGTGTTCCTTCTACTGTCACTACTCGATTGTAAAAACAATCTTTCTAAACAAGCTGTAGAGGATGCTAAGCACACTTTGCTTATTCATCTATCTCCTGTGTTCCTTAATTGTACTGAAAAGCGCAAAACCATATCGCTGAATAGAAAGAAAAATGTGATTAGAGACAGTGTAACACTGGGTACAATGGATGCCCCTCAGTGAAGGCGTTTGCCTGGGGGATTACTGATTTCACCCTTACAACCTGGCCTCTGCATGAAATACTTAGATGCTGGATCTTTCTATGAATGTGTGGTTAAGGGGGTGAGAAATCATGGGGATGCCAACTCTTTTAAGAATCATTTGTATTTCTGAAGAACAGTTGACAGATGCTCAAAGGAAAGAAACCTTTGGGTCTTTGTTCTACATCACGTGACTGGCTCCTCATATCACTCTGTGAGCAGGGACCTTTGTTTTTCACACCTCTCCTTCCTATCAGGAACAGCTCCTGGGGTGGCAGATGGATCCTGTCAGACTGGTGTTTGCCCTGCTGAGAACTGGACGGACCAGCAGGGTTGCAGACATGGGCCGTGACTCTGTGCCTCACCTCAGCTTGAGGAAAGTCATTTTCTCAAAGGCTGTTTATGTTCTGTGCTGATTTGACCCTGTCTCCCTTTTGGAGTTATATTGAAGAGTTAAGTCCATCAGCTTGCTGAGTGTAGTAATGTGAGCAACCCTGCCTCCCCCAGGCTGTATAAGAAAGGGGCTGGGGGGGCTCCTGGGGGGCTCAGCTGGTTAAACATCCAGCTTTGGCTCAGGTCATGATCTCACAGTTCGTGAGTTCGAGCCCCACACCGGCTCTGTGCTGACAGCTCAGAGCCTGGAGCTGCTTTGGATTCTGTGTCTCCCTCTCTCTCTGCCCCTCCCCTGCTTGCGCTCTGTCTGTCTCTCTCAAAAATAAAGAAACATTAAGAAAGGGGCTGGAAGCTGACAGTTTGTGGTATTAATGGGCTAATCACTTTCAGCGTGTATGGCTGTATCCCTCAGTTACACGTGTGCGTTCAGAAAAGGTTGAATTTCCTAAGGTTTTGCACACTGACTAAAAATTAACTCGTTAAATGCGGTGGGAAGACTACTTGCCTCAGTTGGGCACCTCATGAGGAATAAAAACATTTCCCGACTTCCCCTCCTCCTGCCTGCAACCACCAGTATCTATGGGCTGTGAACGAGAGAAATGAGGGAAATGTCTGCATTTAGAGTTTCTCTTGTTGGCCAGCTATCACAAAGAACTATTCTGAAAAGGGTCCAGTCAGGTTAAAACCCTACATCAGCACATTTGCTTTATCTTGGTTTCTGTTCAGTTTGGTTTGTCTGCTGGCCTCTCCAGCAGTAATGAGTGTATGTAAATCTCCTGAAGCAACGTACTGGCGAGATAAATACCTCTGGGCCGTATCCACTATGTGGCTGAGGATTTACTTTTCAGTTTAGTGACAGGACAGAGATAGGGAAACCTTAACAAAGATCCTGTGGCCCAAGTGAACTCCTTCCTCAACTCCACAAATATCCAATCTCAGTTAAGATGTCACCGATGAAAAAAAGAGTAGGCCACCATGAATTTCTGCATGAAGATGCACAGTTAAGTCAAGCAATGATCTAAGTAAGCCAAATGACTCTTAATTGTTTTGTTTTATATTTTTCATTATTTATTAGGATTATTAATGTAATTATTATTTACTTAATGGGAAAGGGCACAAGGAGATACAGCCAGGCAGGCATACATCTTAAAATTTATAATATAGGCTATTGGCACTTAAGGTCTGAACGTTAAGTATGGAAGCGCTCAGAAAACCCAACTGACAAAGCAAAGGACACGGTGAGGTTCAGCAGAGAGCAAAAGCTGGCAAATCAAGTCAGTGTCTGTGAGTGTGATCCAGGGGTGCTACAAGGAAGAAGCATTGGGGTCTAATCCAAAAACATTATTTCCCAAACCTTCCTCGAAGCCTCCCTCAAATTTGAACATGCCCTTCCTTTGCTTCCGCTCTTCAGAAAATCCACGGGAGCTTTGCCCGAGCATTCTCTGGAGTAACACCAGGGACTTCACTCTGCTTTCCACGTTCCAGATGTAAGGGGGGTAGCTCACAGCTATGCTGCTTGATCTCTGAGTAATTCTTGTTTCCCACATATACTTCTGCAGATTGCACAGGCTTTAGGGCTTGATCAAACACGGCTCGCATCCCATTCGTTCTGAGGACACGTGTATCCCATTCGTTCTGAGGACACGTGTTAAGACGCAAAGGACAGCTGACTATTTAAGCCTGAAGGAAGTAGCTCCCATACTGAGAGTGTGACAGGTAAAGGCTGTGATGCGGGGTGCTGGGAATAAAGGGATGGGTAAGACACAGTTGTAATCATCTCAAGGAGCCTCCAGGAGAGCAGGAAGGGTAACAGGGTGACCTTACCAGATGACATCACATGATATGACCCATCAGGGCTGGAATAGATAAGGTGTGGATTTACTCAGAGGGGTGCATGATGGGGACAGTGTTAAAGAAGAGGTTACACAAATGGAAGAGCTCCCTTTACTGAGATCCTGTTACAGTCCACACATGATGCTGAGTACTTTATAATCACTATCTTATTGAACATGCTTAATTAATTATGAAGATGGCTTTATTTTTAACCCCGTTTCAGGGATAAGGGAATTGAGGCTTAGAGATGTTAAGGAACTTTCCCAGCATTCCACAGCTAATGAATGGTGAAGTCAAATCTTCAAATGGTAAAGCCGGGCTGCAGACTTCTCCACTTAAAGGGTGTCATATGCTACCTCACTGTTAGAGAGACCTCAAAAGAACAAACAGGGTTTATCAAGCAGCACATAAAGTGCACAAAGTTTTCTACAATGGGTTTTCTGTAACAGAAATGTAAACCATAACATTGCTGCTCAAAGGCATTTTACCATAACATAAACAACCTTGACTTATGAATTGGGGATGTTCTGGAAAGTTCTATGGAATGAAATTTCACTTATTAAAAAAAGCAACTTTACTGAGGTACATGTATCAGTTACTTATTTATCTATTTATTTATTTATTTATTTATTTATTTATTTATTTATTTATTTTGCCTCCAACATCAGCCCTGGGTAAGCACTGTTCTGCTTTCTGCAAGTCTAGGTAAGCTGTTTTTGTTTGTTTATTTGTTTGTTTTTCTCAAAATTTTAAGTAAAGAGAGAATCAGACAGTAGGCACTCGTTTGTGTCTAGACTCTTTGGCTCAGCATATCTTTGAGATTCATCGACATCAATCCACATTATCAGTATTCTGTTCCCGTTCCCACTGAATAGTAGTCCTTTGCATGGCAACACCATAATTATTTACCCATTCTCCTACTGATGCACAGTTGGGTTATTTCTTATTTGGGGCTGAAAATAGCATAGGTTTTAAGATGGCATACAGGAGTCCACTCTTCAGAAAAATGCTATGGCGAATTATCCCATCATTGATCTGCTTTTCAAAGTTTGCAGAGCCCCCCACTTTGGTCTTGAACACATTGGGCCTTTGATTCTGGATCCAAGAATTCTCAGCCTCTGCTCATCAAGTGCCTTTCAGCATTGACTTACATCCTCTATTTCTTCATGGAGCTTGTCCAATTTTGATCTATGAGTTCTGGCTCATTTCAAGTTGCTTAAGCTCAGAGGATCCCCTCTATCTTCACTGACCCATAATACTATCCCAATCCAGTCACCACGAGTTGAAGGTTTGAGGATAGGAGTGCGCACTGCATGGGCCAATTCTCTCAAATTATCTATCAGCTCTTTCTTTACCATCGGTTTCTGAAATTAATATAATTCCTCCTTTGAATTACGCTTCTCTCCCATAGGCAATCAAAACATGTTGGATTAGCAGAGAAGAAAATTGCAGTGCATGAGAAATGAGGAAATGTCTTTATTATCGTGTGCCTCGATGGGAGAAGACAAAAACGTAGACATCAGTGTTGGTCCGCACAGCTGGCTGCATAATCGAGAGGCCGCAGGGGGGCACTTTCGGTGGTACATCCTCTGGTCAAAGGCTCCCTCTTGCAGACGAAAGGTTACAACCTCTGGCTTTAAGCTAAATCCTTCCATCAGATCCACAATGGAGATATCTGGAAAGCTGCTTAAATGAAGTGCTGTCTGTCCGGAGAGCAGAAGTGATAATCCGCAGAATTCTTTGGTGTTTCATGCTCTCCATCATTATTGGCATGTCGGACCTGACTGCATGGAAATGAGCTGAACCTCAGCAAAAGGATCTTGAAGTAGGTCAGACATTTATCATCGCAATAGATAGAAAATTCGCTTTTTATTTGGCCATTTTTTCCCCAGACAGTAAGTTCCATTGAACTTGAAGTGACCCATGATTATAATAGGCGTTTTATCTTCCAAGTGGGGAGGAGGAGGATTTGGGGACAGTACATTTACTGCCTTTTCTAAGGGCCATGAAGGAACTTTTACAAACCATATCCTCTAAAATGTCTCCCCAACTGATTTTATTTTTGCCTGGTGTTATCTGCCACAATCCGATTGTGAGGCAGTACCCATTCGTTAGCACACTTAATGCCCTAAGCCCTTCTGGCATATTTAAGGTAAAAAATAAACCTATCTCCAGTTATGTTTCGAAATATATAAAAAATTATATATTTTGTTCTTTACATAGAATGTGGGTAACTTAAGTCACCAGTTCTTACACCGAAAGAATCGACTCTCTCTGTCGGTTGCCACCCACCCAGCACAGGACTTAGCCTCCGGGCACCTGCAGGGTGGTACAGTGGTTAGAGTCCTGTGTTCACGCCAGACTGTAGAGGTCAAATTCTAACTCCATCTCTCGTTTGCTCAGCAACCTCGAGCAACTAACTTAGCCTCACTGTGCTTTGGGTTTACTGTCTCTAAAACAGGAATGATATATCATAATAGTAACTATCTTATAAGGTCATTGTGAAGATAAAAGGAGCTGACAAATGCCTGGCACCGAAGAGGCACTCAAGAAATATTAGATGTTATTCCTGCCCTGTTAGATCCTCTAGAGTCTAAACGAGTAAGTATATGGCTAAACCTCTTTCCAGGAGACACACTCTACATAGTTGAGGGACAGGGCGCTACAGCCTAGCTGGAATTGAAGCAAGGAAGGTAGTAGGCAACATTGTACGCTATCAGCATTTTACACTGACAGAAGGCAGCTTTCAGTGACGTGTCATATACAGGCAGCATCAGCTGCAGTGTTAATTGTGCAGAACAGGCCTTTAGTGCAGCAGTAGAAAGAGCAGCCTTAGGTCCACCTGAGAGCATTGGCCAGAGGAGGTGGGCGCTGGAGCAGAGCATTCACAAGGGGAAAGCACTAGAAAGGCAGTTCTCATCTCATATTTACACAGTACATAATCATATTCAGGAACGCATTCACATATTAATTCAGTTATTACAAGATAGACATTTTTCTTTATAATGCCTAAGTATCTGCTGCTACAGCTAATTTGAAACCAGGTAGGATGATAGTACATCCAAAGTAGGGAAGGAAAAAAAAAACTGGGAGAATTTTGCTTATAAAGTTGACTGGCCCATCATTAAAGAAGCAATGTGTTTTAAGAATGCTCCCTGCAAAGGCAAGATGGAAAGGCATTTGAGAAACAGGACGGTCATATTTTAAGGGTTTTGACTCATAATGACATCCTCTTTTATTTTTTCTAGAGCAAAGGTTACTTCCCAACACATTCCTGAGTAAACACAGGGGGCCACCCCTACCTCTTGCAACACAAATTCACAGCACATATAGTGGACCCCCATTTAATAAAGGACTCTGGAAATCTGAGAACGACAGTGGAGGCTAGACCCGTGGATCTTGTAAACTGTACCCCAGCATCAGGATGCCACAGTGGTTCATAAATACCAGGGAGAGTGCTATTTACAGCAGGGTAAACTACAAAAGAGACGTTTATGATGTCACAGTGGATCAGTCATATTTATGACTGTCCAGAGAAAAGCACTACTCTAGCTCTACCAACCGGATTATTATCTACCAGAAACCCAGCCTAACCAGCTTATTGTTTCCATTAACGAGTAATGTGTGACAAATATGCTTTGAAAATATCAAAAACTCTGAGAAAGATAAGGCTTTGGTGAACTGTATGTTGCATTAGAAATCTGTTCCTTTGGGTTTAATGAATTACTAATAGAAATGATGATTATTTCAGTTTCTACTTCTGAATAATCTGCAACAGAGATTGGCAAGCTTTAACTGTGAAGGGTCAGGCAATAAATATTTTCAGCTTTGTGGGCTGTATGGCCTCTGTCACAACTACCCAACTCTGGTTGTAGTGAAAAGGCAGCCATATAGAATAAAAAAGACAAGAAATAACAAGTGTTGGCAAGGATGTAGAGAAAAACAAACACTTGTGCACTGTGAGTGGGGGTGTGAATTGGTGCAGCCACTGTGGAAAACAATATGGAGGTTCCACAAAAAAATTAAAAATAGAAATACCATATGATCCAGCAATTCCAATACTGGCTATTTACCCAAAGATGAAAACACTAATTTGAAAAGATATACGCACTCTTACATTTACCGAAGCATATTTATAGTAGCCAAGCTACGAGAGCAACCTAGTATCCATCAAAAGATGAATGGATAAAGAAGATGTGGTTATACATACACAATGGACTATTACTTAGTCATATAAAAGAAAGAGTTCTTGCCATTTCCAGCAACCTGGATGGAGCTAGAGGGTATTATGAAATTAATCAAAGACAAAAGCCATATTATTCACTTACACGTGGAATCTAAAAAGAGAAGACAAACAAATAGCAGAAACAGACCCATACTTATGTAGAACTAACTGATGGTTGCCAGAGGGGAGTGGTGGGGAGGCCAAATGAATGAAAGGGAAAGGGAGGTAGAGGCTTCCAGTTATGGAATGAATAAGTGGTGAAAGGTACAGCATAGGGAATATAGTCACTGGTATTGTAATAGCATTGCGTGATGATGGATGACAACTATGCTTATAATGAGCACAGCATCATGTATAGATTTGTCAAATCGGTGTGTTGTATACCTGAAACTAATGTAACATTGTGTATCAACTACACTTCAATTTAATTAAAAACAAAAAAAGAAAAAAAACACAGCCACAGGTAGTGCATAAATGAATGGGCGTGACTGCGCTGAATTAAAACGTGAATAAAACGAATTAGTCTGCAATGAATTCGTTTTACCATTTGGTTGTCCTCAGACTGTCTGTGACTTTTGGACTTTGTTTTTACAACATTTATCACATCACCTTGACCGAACTAAAGGTAAAAACTATAAGGAACCTGTTCTTGTTTCTATATCTGCTTAGCTGTGTATCAAACTGTATGCAAAGTTCATTCTTTGGGCCAGAAAACAGTATCAAGAGTGAGGACGCAGAGTTGAAACAGCCACAACCCCTTTCTGTATTTTAAAATATGTTATTGAAAGAATGTGTCAAACCAGAGAGAGAGAGAGAGAGAGAGAGAGAGAGAGAGAGAGAGAGAGATTAAAAAAATGGCAAAATTTGGAAGGCCATAAACCTCACAGTGATAGAGAACAGGGAAACAAAGAGAGCATGCTACACTGGGAACAGAGGGAATAATAAATGCCAATGGGCGTATTACTCTGGAAGGTTCATGATTGGGTTTGCCTCTTTATATACAGTGGCAAGTAAGCTCACGTATCCACTATATTTTGGCTTACACTATTTTGTTTTATAACCACTTTCTCCTATGTGTTGGGGGCTGTGTATATATGCTTCCCAGGGATGCTGACTAGGGCAAGATTTTATCTTGGGAATTGAAATTTTGAATTGGATTAAATCCTTTCCGGGGCATATGCACCATAAACTCCTCCCTCCTCCTTCTATGCAATTTGCTTTGGGACTCATCTTCCTCTCTGAATCGAATGCAGTACCTTGAAGGACTTTCCATTCTGGCGAGTCCCCTGCACAGACCCCCTAAATATCAACTCATGGAGTGATAAATCAGTGGCAATGTCTCTCCTGCAGAACGGAAAGTCCATTCCTAGGCTTGCTTATTTTCCCCAGAAGTCAGCTAAACTTTCATGTGAGTGGCGAAAACTCTTTGGAGCTGCCCTCCTAAATACTTTAGAAATGCCATTTAGCTGGTACTGTGGGGAGAGAACTTAAGAAAAATTCAACACTGATAGCATTACGTTTGTTCTTCATTCAATCTTGGTGAACTTCCAAGGCACTCGAGCATATTGCTTTTACTGTTGCTGTCATTTCTGAAAGCCAAATTGCACAAAAACTTTTATAATCACCCAAGGGAAGTCCTCATGGAGTCTGGTGTCATTTCATGAATAGCAACATCTGCACGGGCTTCATGGTGTCCTGACCACTTCCTTGCTCTGTACTCAGGTAACCCCTCCAGCAGTCAGGGCAGGCTCCCCTACCTGAACAACGGGGCGGGCAGGACCTCCCAGGATTTCATGCCACCTCAGCCGATGACCCATTTGTTGTACAAAGGACTGAAATAAGACCCAGAGGATGAAGTAACTCTCCCAGTCGAGTAGTCAGAGGGTGATATCCCGGAATCAGGAAGGGACTTTTCTAGACCAGAGCTCTTTTTTACTGTTTCCCAATGGCACTCCTATACCACTGAAAATAAAAGAGCCAAATGAGATAATGAAATTCATCAACTGACGGCTCAAAGTAAACTGGCTGCATTAAAAGCAAAGCCTTTCAAGGGGCGGATAACACAGGTGCCAGGAGGAGGCTTAAAATAAAATCTAGAAATGCCTTGACAGGAGAAAATTAAGCTCTTGGCTTCCTGTTATTCGCCCACCACCATCCATTTTTGGTGGCTGTCTTCTCGTAGATAAAATCCGAGTTTGTGGATGCTTTCTGTGATTAATAGTTAGACATTTTTTTGTAAAAAAAATACAATTTCATGTTCTTGAAGATCTTGCTAAACCTACGCTACCAAAATTTATAAATATTTTTGCCTACATTTGGAGTTTAATTACTGTATAGAGTTAGATGTGTCATCTCTGGAATGTATGTCTTATTCATTTATGTTCCCAAGACATGGAACACGGTCTGGTATACAACAGGCCTCAGCAAACCTTCATGGAATTCATGCAAAAGAATTTGTTTTTCACTACTGTGAAACAGAAAAAGATCTCACCAAGTTGTAATGATAATAATAATAATTATTATAATAATAAAATAATGATAATGATAATAGCTAGCATTTTTGAATGTCTATTATGGCCAGGCACTATTCTAAGGGACTTATGCAGAAATCTACTTTTTTATTTTTCCAAACAGCCCCCAGACACTATTAGCACCCCCTTTAAAAAAAACAAAAAAAACAATAAAGAAACTGAGGCACAGAGATATTAAAGTAACTGCAATATGGTCCCCAAATTAGAGAGTAAAGGTTCCAAGGTCAGCACTCAAACACAAAAAGTCTGGCCTCTGGGTCCACCTTTTTAGCTAGAAAAATGATATAGTAAGTAACTGTATTTTTATTTTACTATAGTGACCGCAATGACAGCAAAATGAGACTCAAATTATTGTTATACAATGGTTATTTTGTGAAATAGCATTAGCTGTGATAGATCTTGGCCAGCTATAAAGATAATTAAGGACCAAGAGTCTTCATTATTATAACTTAACTGTTCTCCATGTAATAAAAGTACAAATAAATTTAGAATGCTCATTCCACACACACACCCACCTTTGAAAGTACTAGGGAAAACTGTAAAGCAGACATAGAATATCATACAGAACAACTCTACAAGTATATTATCACCTCCAAGAATGACACCAAGACATTCTGTACAGGAATTCTGAAGTTCTTCATTCCGACACATCATAACCAACATATATTGGTATAAAAATTTCTAAGCACCAAATTTAAGCCCATGTACTGACTCAATTTAAATCCGGGGGTGGGGGTGGGGGCGGAAACTACTTCAAAGAAGAGATTAAAATGAGCCTTCCCCTTCTTCCATTTAAGAGAGTGGAAGTAAAGGGGCCAACAATTTAAAGCAACTCTTCTTTAAAAAATACACACAGTATTGAATATCTACTCTGGGACTGCCACTAATGTGGCCTTGCAGATACAGGGCCCCTCTTCTGTGGATCTGTGAGAGGCACATGTAATCAAATGATCACTCACATACAAAATGCAGAACTATAATGACACAGAGTTAAGACAAAGAGGTGAACCTTGCTCTAAAAACCTCCAAAGGATGGATTTGTCTAAGGTCATCCATGAGGACCTTCCCGAGGAGCCAGTGCTGGATGCTAGTGTGTAAAGAACGAGAAAAGGCTGGCTAAGTGTGAAGGGGAAGGAAGAGGAGGAGCAAGACACATGGCAAAGACCTTTCTATAAAGGTCTGATTTTCAGAACCTGATTTTCAGAAAGCTGAGCTAAAGTAGATGGATCAGTAATATGGCTACATATGTGTGTAGTATGTTACTATCCATAATTCTCAATCAGGTTCATATAAATCAAAACCATGTTATGTATAACACAGTAATATGGTTGTAATGGGTTGTATTGTGTATCCTGCCCCTCCAAAAGATATGTTGGATCTTAACCCTCAGTACCTCCGAATATGACCTTATTAAGAAACAGGGTCCCTACAGAGTAATCAAGTTCATTGGTTAAGAGCTCAGACTTTGAACAGGATTGCCAAGAAGAAAACACCTGACTGCTCGTGTGTTAGCTGTCAATGCTTCTATCACATAGAGGAAATAATAGCATATACCTCACAGAGTTGTTAAGATTATTTGTGAAATACTTAGAGCCTTTTATTCTGTACTCTTTTCTTTTAACACAATGGCAGTTTTCATTTTTTGATCTTAAAAATAATGATAATAATATAATTATTATTAATATAAATGCACAGCGATCATCCTTTTCTTGACCCTACTTCAAAGTCAGCTTCAATTTCTCCCCTTCATTTTCATAACAAAATACCTTAAAATAATTGTTTATTCTTGCAGCCTATGAGGTTTCTCCTCCCCATTCCCTCTTAAAACCACAAAGATTCAGCCTCATCACCCCAACAAATTGTTAGTCAAGACTACTGATAATAAGCTCCACATTAATAGTCTGTTCTCATCCTCATTTTACATTGACCCAGCTGCAAAATTTAACATGGTTCTCATATGCTCCTATTTGCTACAGGTTTTTTCACTTGACTTCTAGAATATCACATTCTTATGGTTTTCCTTCTATCTTATTGGCTGCTGTTCCTGGTTCTGTTTGCTGATCCATCCACTTCTGTCAGATTCCTTAAAATGGAGTCCTTGGATCTCCACTCTTCACTATGTACACTCACTCCCTTGTGATGCTATCTAATCTTACAGCTCTAAATATAACCCATATTCTGATGCCTCCCATTTGCATAAATCCAGATTAAACCCTTCTCCAGAACTCTAGACTCATAGATTCAACTGCCTACTCAAGATCTCCACTTGGATGCATAAAAAAAAAAAAAAAAAAAAATCTCTAAAACGTCCTACGTCGCAAACCGATCTCCTCATATTCTTCCCCCAAACTGTACCACCTCCAGTCTTCACCGTCTCACTCAATGGCAACAACATATTTCCTGCTGTTCAGGGCAAAAACCTTGGAGTCATCATAGAGTCTTTACTTTGTTTTTCCCCATCTCACATCCTGTTGGTTTCCACCTTCAAAATATACCTCCAATTCACCCACTTCTCACTCCTTCCATTGTTAGTTACAGTCACTAACATCTCTTGCTGAGGTGCCTGCAAATAGTCCAACTGGTGACCTCCTTTTCCTCTTCCCTCCAACAGGCCATTCTCAACATCGTACCAAGAGTTGCTATAAACCAATTTGCATTATTCCTTTGCTCAAACCCCCTTTAACCAAACATGAAGAGCAGAAAACATATTCTATGTTGAAGTGAAAAGAAAAGTGCAATATGGAAAAGACAGGATTTATAAGCATTGGGATATTAGAACAAAAATCTAAATGAATAAATAAATATCATCATGTGTTCTTCTATTGGAAGCAGAGTTTAAATTTCCTATTTTTTCAAACTAATACGGTTTTGATGAAACATTATGTTATGGAGCCCAAAAGAGCAAGTTAAAATCTCGTATCTAAAAGACCCAACATAATAAAGCATTAAACCATCAGCCACTGCTCACTCATATAAGATCTACTAATAATGTAACTACAGTGTATTGGTCTGGTATGACAACAGGCAGTATTTGGGATTAATTTAATCATGGAGAAAAAAATTAAGTGTTATGAATAAATATGTATTACTAAAGGGCTCTTAACACTTTAACCCATCAAATAATAGGTGGTGGATAATTCATATCCTTACATTATAACTAATATTACTTAAAATAAGAGGTTATCAATCGTAGCTATACATTTTTGTTCTTGTTATAATTTAAACTATAATGTTGTTTAATTGAATTATGTAAGCAATTTACCTACTCTCAAAGTTAAAAAATATATATAAAATATATAAGGTATAAAATATAATTACACATGTAATATAAAATAAAAATATAATATATACATATATACATATATTTATTTATACACACACACACACACACACACACACACACACACACACACCCTTTATTTCTTCTTTTTCTCCTTATCTATAGCCCACAGGATCACTATTCTTTTTGACTCTATATAACACTTATACACCATGCTACACAGTTGGGCACTTGTATTTCTTTATTAGCCTTTATTTTGGCTATGTATATGCACGTTTCATCTCCTTGGATAAATTATGATAAGTAACTCAAGGGCCAATTTTCCCTCTTCATTTCTTCTAGCTCTCAGAGAATAGTAAAAACACAGATGGTGTTTAGTTAACAGCAGTTTATTAAAATACTCAACAAGAGGGGCACCTGGGTGGCTCAGTTGGTTAAGCAACCAACTCTTGATTTCAATTCAGGTCAGGAATTGAATCAGGTCTCCGACCATGGGTCTGAGATCAAGCCCCGTGTTGGGTTCCATGCCCAGCGTGGATTCTCTCTTTCCCCTCTCTCTGTCCTTCCCCTGCTCACATGCTCTCTCTCTAAAATAAATAAATAAATAAATAAATAAATAAATAAATAAATGTACTCAATAAGATCGTCTCTATCCTTTAACATAATTGAATCTTCAGAAACCAAGAAACAGTTAACAGTCTTATAGCAATTTATGATGACCTCCACTATTTTAAAAGGATTTCCATTTGTACATTTGCTTTTCCTACTTGGCTTTGCACATCTTCCGAGGACCCTGCAAATGGCCTGGATCTTTCAGTTTGTTCTTTTTATTCAGAGATAGAGAGAATTTCTAATTCCCAAGGATAAAAGTAATGTTATGATATCGCTTGCACAGGCTGGCAAAACCATCATTTTATTACCCTGTAAAGTAGCTAAGACCTGATCAAATTATTCTGGATAGCATCGGTACAAACCTTCAACCATCTACAGAATTCACAATGGGTTGACATAGCTGACTACTTCCAAATCTTTCGCAACGTCTCTGATATTTTTATGGTTTGTCATCTCCCACAGAGAGCTTCTTTCAGTCTGTAGCTTTCTTTCTACTTGAAAGCTGGCTTTGATTCTCTCCTGCTGCTTATGAGTAAACTCCCTGGTGCGTTCGCAATTTATTGTGATCTATTTTCCTCTTTCCAGTAAAGATAAATTTTACGGCCCCTCTCAAAGCAACCAATGTGAAAAAAGCCTTCAGAGTGATATTAGTGACAAGTAAGGTACACTGCATACAGTTGGTACTAAATATATGATACATGACCGCAAGTTGTTTACTGTCCCACCATTTTAACACAGGAAATGTGGAACAAGAACTTACAACGAGGAAGAGGTAGCAAGAAGTGGCCACGAGAAAAGGCAGTTACTGTTACTTTTCTTCAACTCCTACTTCTGTTAAATCCACATAAAACTTGCCTTGCCTAACTAGAACTTTTAGTTTTAGTTAGGAACCAGGGCTGGAGGTCAGCTGAAGACATATTAAGACAACCTCTGAGCACTGTCAAGCATCACATCCGGATGTGGCTTTCTTCTCCAGTCTGTTGGTTCCTGGCAATTTATGCAACAGTCACCTCAAGCGTGTTGCACCATTTCACACCTTTGTCCTTCACGGCCCCATTGGCATGGGACCTTCTACACATTGTCGACATGGAAAACCTGTCTTTACCTTTGCAAAATTCATCTCGGCAGCAGCATACAGGTAGGTTCTTTCCAGGCATGCTCACCAACTCTGCCCTTCACCACTGATGCAGGGCTTATCACTTACTCCTTGGTGTAAACTGTGCAAATATCTCTGTTACTCATGTTCTACTCATTTCCCTATAGTTTATACTCATTTGTTCACATTTCTATGTCTCTTATTATGCAACTTTTGTAAGCGGGGTTCATGCCTCCTGAATCTTTTGATCCACTCTGCCTATCACAGCACCAGAGACAAATTAAGTGTTCAGTTAACATGGGTTGGATGTTAATAGTCCGGAGGGGTTAAAAACATTTTTGAACATGCTGCTTTATTCTCAGCACAGGTTGGGAGTCAGAGAATTTTGCTGATACCCTCTCACCAGTTTATAGTCATCTGAGAAATTAATCTGATTTAGATTCATATAGTAGGAAAGTAAATAAACTAGATTTTTAAAGACCGTTCTAATACAAGACGGTTTAATTTTATAAGTTTATATAAATAACAAAAATGAGACAAAGAATGTGCTGTCAAGCAGAACATATTGAATTTAAAAAATGTTTATTTACACTGAGAGAGGGGGGTGGAGAGAGAGCGCAAGCAGGAGAGGGGTAGAGAAAGAGGGAGAGAGAGAATCCCAAGGATGCTCTGCACTGTCAGGGCAGAGCCTAATGTGGTGCTCGAACTCACGAACCGTGAGGTCATGGCCTGAGCCGAAATCAAGAATCGGATGCTTAACTGACCCAGCCACCCAGGAGCCCCATCAAGCAGAATGTATTAATAGGCCCATGATAATTAACGGATATAAATGCTGTGTAGTCTGTAATTAAAATACATTTTAGATGCCTATAGATGCTATATTTTTAGGATGTTGATGCTTCTTACAAATTGAAAAATGTCGTAAGTAGGTAAAACTTCTCTTTTCTTAGTATTGAAAATCTACATATTAAAACCATTTTTAAAAAGGTAATGCCAAGAACATACTCACTTGTGCCTTCCGTGGATTCCCATTGAAACTTTAACATTGTAATTCAAATGAAAATATGTAAATACATCCTAGAAGGGGACAAGAGTGAGTTGGAATTTGAAAAACCAGAAGCATATTTAAAAAAAAGAAAAAGAGGGGCGCCTGGGTGGCGCAGTCGGTTAAGCGTCCGACTTCAGCCAGGTCACGATCTCGCGGTCCGGGAGTTCGAGCCCCGCGTCAGGCTCTGGGCTGATGGCTCAGAGCCTGGAGTCTGTTTCCGATTCTGTGTCTCCCTCTCTCTCTGCCCCTCCCCCGTTCATGCTCTGTCTCTCTCTGTCCCAAAAATAAAATAAACGTTGAAAAAAAAATTAAAAAAAAAAAAGAAAAAGAAAGGCTTAAATAATGAGGTTTAATGTTATATGTGAATCAAACACTAGTACTGTGAGAGAAACAGAGGTACCCCAAAACCATAAACAGAGATTCAGAAATTCCCAAATGAGAAATAGGATGGAGGAAAAGATATTATTGTTCTTCCTAAAACTGCTCACTCAGTTTTTACCAGAAAGAACTGAAAGGAACCTGTATGTCATCAGGAAAATATGTTAGGTCTCTGTGGGTTTCAATGAATTATGTTTAATAGACTGGTGGAGTAATCAAATTATGCTAATTTGGAAAAGACATCCCAATCTCTTCATGTAAGGTGTTCAAGAGTGATTTCTTCTTTATTTTCCTTGTGTTCTGGTTGTAATCAGATTCACAACATGATGTGTCATTAGTCCCATATGATAATGATAATCCTACCATGAGTTATGGAAAAGGCTAAGCCAATTCTGACTTCCCAAAATAGTTACAGCTGGTTTACCTTGTCCCCGTGAACATGTTATTTTTTTCCCATTAACTTCAGTAATTTTGTGAATTTCAATAATGTTCACATATAATACTTAAATATTGCCATGTCCTACAGGCAATGATAACTTGAATTTAGAAAAACTAAAATTACTTTAAAAATGGGTTTGTCTTCCTTTCTGGAGAGCCAGTAAGGAAACTCAGAAAACACATTAGCATGTATCCTAAGATATAATGTAATCACATCACATTAGCATGTTTCAGACTCATGAATGGAATCTGAGTTTGATAAGCTATGTTCTTTCACAGAGATAAAATTATTGCCACAATATAAATCTAATGGAATTGACTATCAAGGGAAAGGAAACAAATTGAGTACATGTGTCAAATATAGTAAAATTTTTAATTCTTACCTTTGATTGCATCTCAAATGAATCTTTTAGAAGTGAAAATATAGTACTTAAACCATTTTATAGCAACACCTATTTGAACAATTCATTCTGCTTATAAAGAATTTAAGGACTAAAATTTTGCAGCTTTGTTCAGTGAATCAGGTATAAACGTTAACCTCTCAGAGTTTTTGAAAAGTAATAACATTTGTAGTGGAGAATAGTAAAATGAAAATGAACTGATTGTTTTACATTATTTATAAATGTAATGTTTCCTTTACCATAGTGGTGCTAAGACCTTTTACCCCAACACAATTTAGCAACACAAGAGCACAGGGAAACAAATACAAGTCATAAAACCTACAGAATTATACTCCAGAAGACTGACTGTGGTTTTAAAAGGATTCGTATCATTTAAATAGTTTATTCGTGGTCTATGTTTCAGGCTATCGATAACACATATTTTCACTATTATTCACAAAGTCAGAAGAGGCAACAGATAATATAAACAGAACATTGTTTATAGTGCTTCTTCTGTGTTTCTCCAAAAAATACTTGCAATTATCTTTTCAACTCTATTTAAGTTAGTACTTGAACCCCTTGAATTTTCTATTTATTTTATCTGCACAGCTTTTAAAAAAATGATGAAATATCAACATTAGGAATCTAAGATTTTGTACCAAACTAAACTCTGAGAATAAGCACAAAAGCACTTCTCTTCTGTTGCATGATACTAGCCAACGAGCAAGAGACTGAAATATCCATTTAGGTTAGAAATGGGATCATAGTCATTTGTAAGACCCAACAGAGAAGAAATACAATTTTGAAGTCAACACTCAGGGAACAATAAAAGTGTAGGTAATGGAAACACAGCCTGTTCTCATGTACAATCAATAATAAAACCATGTGTGCAAGAGTTGAGAGTGTGTGAAAAAGAAATCTTCTCTTGCCAGTGGTTTTCAATTATTAATTGGACAGGTAAGGAGACTGATGAATAAATAAGTTTTCACGTTTAACTTGATCCTGCAGGACTCTGGGTAGGAAGAACTAGTGATATTTATGTTGGAAATATTGGAACATAACTCACTGAGCCCTGGAATTTCCCAGGAGAATCATGAAATTATATGGAATACTTATTTTGGCTTTAATTGATTATGTAGAACAAAATCTTAAAGATTCTTTGGAGGGTGTGTAAAGAAAAAGAATAGGAGTGTGAGGTCTACTAAACTTTATTTACAGACCAATTAGCAGGATAGTACATGGGTTTCACTAAAACTGCAGTGAGATTCAGCCCAAGATGTACCTCACACACAGCCTAGCAGGAAGGCATTTCCAAAGAGGATGGAGTATATACTTAAAACCATTAGAAAAGAACAAAACCCCAGATGACCTCCCTGCATTTTTCTTTGTTGAACGTCTACACTGCAGTGCATCATGAGGCCAGAGTATAGATAAGGAAAGCATTCCTCAAAGCAGATATGGTATCCCATAATTAGGATCATCCTATTCATAACAGAAATTGAGAGTGTTTAAACTAACGTTGCTCCGGTAGGTTTTATGGTTGACCAGTTTGGATTATATTTTGCTTTTGTTTTTACATAAGATGTTAATATCACCTAACCTTTTTAATGATAAGAATCTGCTTTTGTTTACCAAGCTCCTTTTTCATATTTCTCTCTTGTAACCATTCTTCATCCCCACTTTGCATCATCCCCACTCTGCAGATGAGATAACAGAGGGTCAATAACTCAGAAAATTGGACCAGGTAACAAGTGGCTCCCTTACTCATTCTACTCTATACACCACAGCCATTGACAGAGTGATCTGATACACTCTACCCGCGGGAATACTGATCTAACAAACTGCCAATATAAACATCACGTTGTTTTGTAACTTTGTTATACAATTAAATTTCAAACACCCATTCTTCCAAGTTCGCAAAAGAGTCTTCCAATCCTCTCAAAAGTTACAGTTGGTGGAAACTCCCGTAAAAGAAGAAAAAGATTTTCATGAGATCATTTGCTTCCCTCTACTCCACGGAGCCTGAAACACATTCCTGAACACTCCCAGCTGACTTCATTTATGATCACTTTTCAGCCTAACTCTCTCCCCAACTGTTAGATGGCACTGTGCCCGCTAACAAGGTGCTATGCCAATTTTTCTAGGACACACACGCCAATCAAATGTGGGATTCAGTAGAAAACATTGCAAAAGCCATCTCTGTAGCAGGGCATCCATTATCTCTGGCAATAACCTGCATTAACATCAAATACATCTTAAGTGTCAAAATTAAAATTATGAATCACTGAAGAAAATTCAGTACGGTAGATATAGTGCTTGAATCTCCCCAGTGGCCAGGCTGAATTCTAGGAGGCCCATTAACAGGTATCCTGCCGCTCAAAAATATCTTTGGAATTCAAAGTGATTCAGGAAAACAGCAATGACCTGGCATTATAAAAGTAAACTGTGTCACCCTAAAATTAGAAATGAGATCAATTAAAAGAGTGACAACCAGAAATAGTAGCTGGATAGATTCCAAAGCCACACTCAAAAATAGGGGCTTGCTATACAAGACAGTATGGCCTACACCTTGAAATTAATCACTAGCCCTTTCCCACACAGAGCTAAATTCCAGATGTGCACTCTTGAGTGTATACCTTAGTTCCTAGGTCATATGTCCATGACTGAAATAATTGCTATATTGAAAATTGCATCCCAATAAAGCATTTCATTTAGTCCAACGCTCTCACTTCACCAAGGAGGGAAGAAATGAAGTCATTCGGACAATTAATTAGGATCCAAATAAGAATTCAATCCCAGCTATCTCTTATCCTTGGTCCCATGAGCTCTGGATTACATCAAGCTCTTTCTCTCTTTACTTTTCTTCTATGTTATATTTATATTATGTTTAAGGTATGGCATGTTTTCATATTATATACATATATAGCTCACAATAAAATATTCGTAATGATAGTCACATGTACTTTGTGACTAATCAATAAATGCTTACTAATTACGTGGTTTTATTTTCTCAATACCTAAAGAGTGAATTTTCGTATCTGCATTACAATTGACATTCCTGTTGATATGAAACCCGAGACTGGCAAAATGAACTGCAATAAGACGGAAGAGTCCTCATGGGCTGAGCTTGTCTTGACGGGCACCTGCATTCTTGTGACCCATGTATATCTCTGTCTTAGTATTTAGCACTCTCTACTATTCAGTGGTCTTGTACCCACTTTGGAATAAAAGTTCTTTAAAGGCAGGGCTACATCTTGTTCATTATTGTACCCATTGCACCTGCCAAAGAGTTAGTGCCCAATAAATGTTTGCTGAATGAAGGGATGAATACATGCATAAGCTGGTACATGCCATGGGCTTCTAAAATGACCCCTGGCCAACCCTACTGATTGCCTTTTTCATGCCTGGTTTGTTTTCAAAGATTTCTCACAGGAACTCAAGCAAGTGAGTAAGATCTTTCAATCGTTCATTCATGACAACATCATTTTTTTTTTTTTTTTTACTCATGGGCATGAACTATTAAGACCTCTCAGAGGAAATTATTTTAATTACAGAAATTGGAACAGCTTAATTGTAAATGAGCAATGTGAGCATTTTACAAAAGAGATCACTTGCTTCTTCTCTTTATTTCTTTCACTTCTCTTTAATAACTACTATAACTCACAGTAAAAATATTCCCAAGATTTCAGTATTCTGGCACACCTTTCTCTTCTATTTAGAAGAAATACAAGATCAAGAAAATCTACAGTGTCGATGTTTGAAGACTAGATAATCACACCTTTTTCTGCTAATACCTCACTGAACTAAGTTGTGATCGTAGAGTCAATAAGCGTCTGGACACAAGAACAGTAAGACATGAAGGGAACATATGTGTGAAATAATGGTTGCTCCACTAACTATGGGAACAGTGTAGACATCTATATCTACATATAGATAGGTGATATAGATATAAATAGTTTGGAAATCTGGAATACAAATGAAGATCATTACTCTTTGACAGATCTCAAGCTACTACATCACCTAGGTGATAACTAAGGGAATGCATGGCTTCTCAGCCTATACTGAGTCATTAATCTTTCAGTGGTCTACAGTGTCTTTCCACATGAACATCCCAACAAAAGGAGCTATGGATCTGTTGGGTAACCATATGCACTAAGTATTCAATTTTTTTGTCAGTGTGGGGGGAGTGGAATTCTGGAAGGACGTGTATCTAAAACCATCAGAAATTCAGGGTACTATTTACAATAATGTGGGAGAGGGTACAGAGATGCATAATATCCCTCCCTGTTATTCCAACCATGACAGGAATGAAAGAAAGGACAGAAGTAATGTAACAGCAGCAATAATATTTTTTCAATGTCTGTCACATCCAAATTGCAGCAGTACTTGCAGTGACAAATACTGAAGACAGAAGGGTTGCTCCTTTGGGTACTAAGCTACAACCTCCAGGTGGAGGAGGTCCATCGCACAGGAAAATGTTGTGAAAACTTTAAAGGAATATATGTAGAACTCCACATGAACATGGTAAAAGCCTAGTGAAGAGGCTGAATGGAAACAACAAAAGCAAAACAAACAAAACCAAACACACACACACACACACACACACACACACACACACACACGCACACACGCACCTGATTAGGTGAGAAGAGATTCCTGAAGACACCAGAAGTGGCAATGGGCAGATTTTAGCAAGTGTTGAAAGAAGTAAGAGATGATTTGATGGGAAGAGGAAGCCATATGATGGGTAAGAAACGTGGTGGAGAAATTGTCCCATTAGCTTTCATGTGGGACAAAGCAGGAATATATTTGCTGGATTAAACTGGGCATTGGATTGGGACTTGGGCGATACAGGGTTGCAAGGTGAATGTGCAACTGAAGACTTGAATCCTAGGCTGCCGACCCAGACCTGTCAATCTCTTGTAGATAGGGATCTGGCATTCAAGTCTGTTCCCAGCAGACAGCTAAGCGCTTAGTTAAACATTCCCGATTATTGACAAGCAACATACTGCTGGGATTTACGAACATGACGGTGACTTACTGAAAATAGCATGTGGTGACGGTATGTTCTTAGGATGCCCAAAATAAGCAACAGAGCCTAAAGGCTGGGAAAGCTGCATGGAGTGGACAGCAGCCTGCACTTCAAATGACTGAAACTGAGCAAATGGGATGGGAGAGATATACATGGAAAGCACCATAGAAAGAAAATGACCTATAATGGGCCACAAAGTGATTGTGCTGCTCCAAATTATTAAGCTTTCTTCTTAATAAATTGGTTTGTAGAGTTGCTGAGTTTGGAAAAGGAAATGCAACTGTAGATGTTGGAATGAAGACAGAGTAAGAATTTGGGGCTGCAGATAGATAGAAGTTACCTACAAAGTTTCTCTCCACTGGAAATACTCTGACATATCTGTAACCTCTCAAATAGATTTTTGACTCAGCAGTGAAAAGTAGAGAGAAAAATGACACTGTACAGCTAAAATTATGGGATGCTCACATTAAATTGCCTGCCCCTTGAAACTGAGTCAAAGTTGTGCTTAGAAAAACTGCTAACCTAATATTCTCTGCTCTCCTGAGGGAAGTGATTTTAAATCTCACAATAAATCAGTTTACATATTCTAAATTAATTCAATGAATGGAATTATAAAATAAGCCCAAAGTCAGCTCTCTAGCATGATGGTATTATGAGCCTGGGGGAAAGCGGCAAAGATCCAGAACAAGGTGGCTGGTGATCCGACCTATCTCATGAAGGGAAACTCAATAACAAATCCAAGTTTTCAGAGTGGTGATGAAAAGTATCAATTCCATAAGCAGTTATTGAACAGGATCCCTCTTACGGTAAGCTCTTCCCTGACAGTGACAGGCATTTGGGGACGAAGAATGTCAGCTCTGTCAACCTCTAGTACATCACCTTATGCATCCAAATAGTAATTCACTAAAATTGCAATTTTCCAGATTCTTTTAAACACTGTCTGCTCAAATGTTTTATGGGAAATCTAAGAGAGCTAATACTTAAGGGACTTTTACTTGAAAAGTACCATCTTTACCAAAATCTTGCGGAAATACTCTCAAATCTGTCTGAACACAAATTAGTTATGTGGTGTTGAGTCATTTAATGGTGACGGACCACCTTTATGAACATTAAGGACCCCTTTGTAAGAGCCAAAAGTTACAGAGAGCCCCCTTTGATAATATTTGGATGTTTATTTATTTTGTTTACGACTGAGGCTGACGCCCATAGATAACAGCCAACTCCTCCATGAATTCTTCTCATCTGCCTCCCCAGGGGAGGTGGAAAAGCACAGATTAATCTCTCTCTGATGATTTACAATCTTTCTGGTGCTCATTATACTTTTTTTTATGGGCACTGGTAATACCACCCACAAAATCTCTGAGGGCTGGCGAGAGCAAATCTCTCAATAAAGTATCTGTTACTTCTGTCAGAATTCCAGTCAGGGCCCAAAATGCATTATGCAAACACAAAATATTTCTCTATTTTCCTCACAACTGGTGAACCATGTCAACAATCAACCCCAAGAGTTTTAGACTTCCTGGTGAGTCCCTAAAATTCTTTGCCCTTGATAGGAAGATAACGCATTAAAACTATATATTTGCGTTGTCTGACACATTAGTCACTAGCCACATATGGCTCTTGAGCATAGGAAATATGGCTAGTCCCAAAATGCAAAATACACCCTGAAATTTGAGGCCTTGTTACAAGAAAAATAAAATATCTCATCAATAATTTCTGTATTGATTACATATTTAAATGACAAGGTTCTGGATATAATAGGTTAAAAATTTACCATTAAAATTAGTTTCACCTGTTTCCTTTTATTTTAATGTGCTTATAGAACGTTTTAAATAACATATGTGGCTCCCAATGTATTCGTTTTGGACAGCATAGTGATGATTTTGTGACAACTTTGATGGGAAAAATTCCAGGTCTGTGCTTGCTGTGGTCCATTCTGGCAGGAGTAAACTTCTAGCTGTATGTTACAAGGATATTCTTTAAGATGTTAAAAGGGGAGATTCTTTCCTGATCTAACACTAAGAATAGTAGAGTTTGTTGTTGTTGTTTGTTTGTTTTTTGTTTTTTTAGTTATTAGTTTGCTTTTATTTAATTAAAGACTATTGTCTGTCTCATACTGATGGCTAACAGTAGGCTTAAAGGAAGGTTGGCACATTCAAACGCCACAGAGTCAATAATTACAAGTGAAGTTTATTTTTTAATTTTAAACATAGAAATAATTTGCATATAAAGTAGAATATTCTATACTTTCAAAAAAAGGTAAGCTTCCTACCATTTTTTTTTCTTGAAACATGGCTCTATTTGTCATTCACTTTTTCACTTAAAAAAAAAGTTCATTCATTTTGAGAGAGAGAGAGAGAGAGAGAGAGAGAGAGAGAGAGAGAGAGAGAGAGAGAGGAGGGAGGTGGGGAGACACAGAGAGAGAGAATCCCAAGCAGGATTCTTGCTGTTAGTCTGGAGCTCGACGCGGGGCTGGATCTCACCAGCCGTGAGATCATGACCTGAGCTGAAATCAAGAGTTGTATGCTTAACTGACTGAGCCACCCAAAAAGTGATTGACACTTTTTCATTTTTAGTAAACACACAGGTATAGAGAAACATTTCTCTATTATGAGAAAACCAGCCACACATTTTGAAACATTTTGATAGATGGCCAGCAATATTGAGCTCAGAATCAGGCGAACTAGAGGAATGATTAGGTGGGCATCGAACTGAGCCATGAATGTTCAACCCAACACAAACTCGGTCTAAACCTTCCTTAACACGGGGCCAGGCTGGTCATATCTTCAGGAATTGTAGAAATCCACATTTTATGTTAATCCTTCCCATTTCAAAACAGTATTTGAGATCTTAAGAATTGATGCCAAATAAAACATGCCCCTGGGCCAGTTAGGACCAAGGTCCACCAGTCTGCAATCTGGCTTAGATCCAGACTTTTGGGCCAACGGGAAAGATTGCCCAGGAACTTCCAATATACATTTCCAGTTAGCCTCATTCCTACCTCTAGGTTTATATCTTTTTTTTTCTTTTTGAAAAAACAAAACAAAACAAACAAAAAACACTGCTCCTAAGCTCTGTGGAGTATATACAAACCAACCAGTAAATTTCAACAGTTAAATACATGCTAAGGGAATAACCGGATTCTCATACATCCTGGCATTCAGGATACAAGATGAATTCAGATAAACATGATACATGGACACACACATGAATTACTTAAAACAGTTGTTTCTTTTTCATAGTGAGAATGTCCAGGAGGTGACTGTTTGTGACAGATTCCCAGATATATTGGTAGCAAACAAATTCTTTAGGTTGCAAAAGAATTCTTTAAGAAATAAGGGTAATTTTTAAAGAAATGCTATTGATGTGGGGAAATACTTCCCATGTAAAAGAGAAAAAAGTAGAATCCAATGTGAATTATCCCACAAGATTTAACAATATGTAATATAAAATATATATTAGAGTTACAGAAAGACTAGAAACAAACTTTTGAGATGGATTATCTTTTAGCCCATCTTTGACACTGGTTGGGTAGTGAGAATTTAGGATTATCTTATTTTCTTCTTTGTACCCTTCTGCACTTTCCACATTGTTTTGCTTTCTGGATGAGCACACATATTGATTTTGTAGTCAGAAAAAAATATGCAAAAATGCATAACACTATTTTACTAACTATCACAAAAAAGAAATACCTAGGTGATTTAAGCTAGGGTCAAAATTGTATTTAAATGTTTTTGGTAATTCGAAGGGGGGAAAAAGTCTCTTTGGCTTGAGTGATTCATCAGATTATTTAATTTCCCCAATGCACTTGGTTCTATAACCACAACACAAGTGATCAACTACCAACTGACTAAGAGAGACAGCTTGGATAGCCAGGAGTTGTAAGATTTACAATGTATTAAACCATTGGTATATCGGACTATTGCTGGAACAAAGCTATCACTTTAACAATAAAAAAAAAAAAAGAATCTGCACAAATATAAAAGACTTTCCATCTGGATTCTCTGCCGTCTTAGCCAAAATGTCAGAGTAGTTTTTTCTCCATTCCACAATAGATATTCCTGATATTTTATGGAAATGGTGTCATAAATATTTTATATAGTTATATTCTATCTACAAATGCAGCAGGATATCATAAGGTTTGTCTTTTCGATAAAATGTGTTATTGCAAGCACACTTAACTTCCCCTTGGCCCAGCCTCTAATGTGAGCAACAAAACCCTAAGAAGAAAGGAATGAGCACGTCTGCAGAGTGATTGGTTCTCTGCTATTTTTAAAGCCCTATAAAATCCTGTGTTCCTTATTGACTGCTGTCCATTTCCGTTGAAAAACAGTGAAATACATTTTGCCTTATGTAGACAGAGTTTTAGTAAGGAAATGGGTCTTTAGAAAACCAAGAGCAAATGAGGAAAAGTTTTAACACACTTTATTTATTTATTTATTTATTTATTTATTTATTTATTTATTTATTTATATTTATTGATTGATCAGTTTTATTTCTACTTTTTTATGTTTATTTATTTTTGGGAGAGAGACAGAGCGTGAGCAGGGGAAGCGTAGAGACAGAAGGAGACACAGAATCCGAAGCAGGCTCCAGGCTCTGAGCTGTCAGCACAGGGCCCACGATGCAGGGCTCGAACTCACAAACTGTAAGATCATGACCTGAACCGAAGTAGGACGCCCAACCGACTGAGCTACCCAGGTGCCCAACACCCATTATTTATTAACCAACATATTTCTTTATGGAGAGACTCATATTTATAACTACTGTGAGAATGGTACACAGCATAACAGTTTTTCATAATTAATATATTTATGAACGTTTAAAATGTTGAATGACTTTTTCTGATTGCCAAATCCTATACAAAATGAACATGGAAAACTCTGCTTTCCTGACTTAAGATACTACAAACTAAAGAGGATAAAATTCCCATGAAAATCCTGTTATCTACTGAGTATTAAATATGACATCGGCATTTTTGACATGCAGCACATTCCTGCAACGCCAACAATGAATTTTTAAAAATCTGTTTATGCCCGCCGCTTAAGTGTCAACTCATGTTAACTTGGAATATCTATGGATTTAGGCTACAGTTGTACTTCCATCTGAATGTCAAAGTCACCATTATCCCATTACTGACACTCTGAACTGTCCATTTTCACCCTTGGCCGTCCGATTTAGACATAAGACAACGTAGAGTTTGGACATTGTGTGGGGTGATTTTTATTTTCTAAGCATCTGGGATTGATCCACTGTGTCTGCGCTGAATATCACTCATCAAGACGAAGAGGTAAAACGCGTACACATGAAGGGGAATAACCCTTGCCTGTAATCACGAGGGTAACGGTGGAGACAGTGTATCCCCCCTCTTTATACAGTCAGCTATCTGTATGACCTAATACCTCATTTTAAAAAATACCAATGTGTCATACTCTTTACACAAGTTTTGCTTCACTATGTCAGCAGTATTAATGCAATATATCTGTCAAGCTCTATTAAAATTCTTTTTCATGTGTATCTTGGCTCATAAACCTCTGCACTGATATTGCCTCAGAGAATGTCCTTGTTACACTGACTCCATGAAGATGGGACCATAAAAGAAAAATCCTCCGAACTTTTAGTCTCGGCCTATCCTGCCACACAGCCCGCAGTGTCCAGCCAACACTCCGGGTGTGCTTTTGCATGTGTAAGTAATTACAATACGACTGCTGTTCAAATCTTGTGGCACAGAACCTTCCAGCAAGAAAAGCATGAAAGCATTCGGAGATGCATATCCAAGAACAGACTCAGCGCTGTTCACTGGAATAAAGTGTCAGGTCCGTTTTCCTTTACGAAGCCATTTTAGAAGAAGCATCCTTTGAGTTGCAGCACTAGAGTTCTATCCTTGGGCCTTTTTTATTTGTGCTGTACCTTAATTGGCACATTTCACCACTGGAGGTTCCCTATTAGTAACAAAGACATCTGCTTGTAGCACACGTTTCCGATGGCCCCAGAGAAGTTCTCGGACTTGTGGGGCAAAGGCAGACAGTAGATGTGTCAATCAAAATGGGCTTACAGGAGCCCATTGATGGTTGTGAACACAGAGAATGCACCCCAGGGGAAAAGGCTGGGACAGAAGGCCACAAAAAGGGGTAAAGGGAAACTGCGTACAGGGAGGAGAAAGTCCAGACACACCAACAGAATCAAGCCGAATAGGTTATTTTGTATTCTCAGCATTGTTCTAGAATAATACATCTCAGACTCACTGTCTGAGGCTCCCATGACCTAGACAGGCTTTGGCTGGTTATTTGATTCTTCCCAGGATGTTATGCTTTGATACCTAACCTGATGGAGCATAACTAAGATGCAGGTCACAGCGAGGAGACTCACCAGACGAGTTCACCAATATTCAAGGAAAAGTCTACTGATGGTGTCTTGGATGCTGGGACAATGTGAAATTGCTATTCAGATTTTTAAAGTGCTTTCAGTTGTACTTACCTTGTTGCAAAACCGTGATAGCCTACTCAAGAGCACCAGTCCATGGACCACGCTAGTTCTAGAATGTGTAGTGGCAGAAGAATTAGCTTCTCCACCAATCAAAACCAGGGTAGTTGCACTGCTGCTTGCTAATTGGTAACATCCTAAGAGCCAAATCCAAAAGTCTATTTCCTCTCTGCCTCCCACTTGACTATCTGCAACATTCAATACCGTTCATTACCCTATTTCTTGAAGTTCTGTTCTCTTTACTTTCAGGGCAATATGCTTTTCTGGCTCGCACCATTTGTCTTCTTTCTCTATATCCCTCTTTAAATATTGGTATGTTTTGATATTTCATCTGATCCTATTCCCTTCTTCCTCTAGCCAAATGTTACCATCCTTTGCCAACAATCAATGATATGGTGGTGATTCTCAAACCAGTCAGCCAACAGACAGCTGTTACTAAACGGGAACAAATTTTGTGACAGGAACTGTGCTTGATGCCGGGAGGGAACCTGAGAAGATACATCATCTATATACTGTGCTGGCGTGTTTGTCTCTCCGGATGTGCTCTCCACTCCACTCCACCTGCTGACCCAGGTCTCATCACTATTAATCTGGGCAATTGCAATAGTTTCCCATCACCGCACCGGTTGTCAGTCCCCCAATCCAGATTATCAACCCCATGGACCGCCTTTTTAAAGTGAATATCTGATCACATACTTGTCTTTTAAAAAATCATTGTTGGGGCGCCTGGGTGGCTCAGTCGGTTGGGCGACCGACTTCGGCTCAGGTCATGATCTCATGGTCCGTGAGTTCGAGCCCCGCGTCAGGCTCTGTGCTGACAGCTCAGAGCCTGGAGCCTGTTTCAGATTCTGTGTCTTCCTCTCTCTCTGACCTTCCCCCATTCATGCTCTGTCTCTCTCTGTCTCTAAAAATGAATAAACGTTAAAAAAAAAATAAAAAAAAATAAAAGCAGTCTGCACAAAAGTTTAAAAAAAAATCATTGTTATTCCTTGCCTATGCCAAGTCCTTCACATTCCTTAACATAAACTATGACCCAAATAATATGGTCCAAATTTACCTCCTGGAATCCCCTCCAAAACACCATGACCTTTCACGATTTGTGTCTTTGAACCTGCTGGGCCTCGGACCACAAAGCCTTACATCCCTTTCTCCCGTTGTAATACCTGTTCATTCTTGAAGTCTAAGTCTGACTATTATCTACTCTACAGTGTCTTTTCCAATTTCCCAAGACAAAAAGGAATGTGTGTTTCTCTTGATTCACATAGTGCTCTATACAGATCTCTGCCTTTATCCTGATCATTTGCACCACACTTGAACTTCTGGATAGTGTTGGATTTCCTCAAGGACAATGCTATTCATTGTTATTTCCTGTTTCTTACAGAACAATACCTGACACACAGTAAGTGCTCAGCATTCACTTGTCCCTCAAAAATACTAGAATGCTTCCAAACCACAGAAAGTTTTGTTTTTGTTTTTTGTTTGTTGCTGTTTTTTTAAGTTATTCAGGTAAAATAGACATGCGCCAAATTGTTAGTGAAATAGTTTTTATTCAAGGGTTCAGTTTGGGCCTCCAGCTTAACCTCTTGCTATTCATTGCTTTGTACTTTATACCTCAAGAACACCACATGCTTGCAGCTACCTGCACACATCATTTGGTTTTATACCTCTGTGCTTCTTCTGTTCACTGTTGCTTCTGCCTAAAACATCCTTCACCATGCTAGATGCCCTCATCATCTGCCCAACGCCCATGCATCCTTCAAAATGTGGTTCAGGCTTCTATGCCCCTGAAAGTTTCCTGGCACATAAGATTAAGCTAGATGTCTCTCCTTTCTGTTCTCAGAACACTTACTGCGAAATTCTCTCAGTATACATTGACATTGTGTGTGTGTGTGTGTGTGTGTGTGTGTGTATGTCTTCCCAATTAGTACTTTCAAATACGTTAACTTGCTTGGCCTTGGTATCTCATAAACTTACCAATAGTACTTGACATACAGTACATGATGAACAAGCATAAAATGGCTTCATTTTACAAGAGTCCACATTGAGATGAAATAACCACCCCACTTGAACTGTAGTCGAGAGAGAGATTATACCTATTTGGTACAGTATAAGCAGAACTGTGGTTCTCAAACATTTCCTAGTTATGTTGTATTCACAGAGTTAAGGAACTCATTAACTTCTTCCAAAATGGATAAAATTTCACAATCAAATTTCAATGACGAGAAACGTGCTCATTTTAATGGAATCCCAATAGATAGTATAATTTTAAAATAAAGTAGCCTAACTCAGGCATAGGTATTAGAGAGACAAGCTACAAAAGGGAACAAAAAGAAAGAAGACACAAATAGTTGTTAGTGCATTGGATATAAATGGCTTCATTTTCCTCAATTTCTACCCTCTTCTTATCTCAACTATTTTTCAAAAGCATACATCTAAGCTATGTAGTTTACAAGAGAACTTAAAACTAATAAGATATTTTAACTGTTTTAATCAAAATAACCGAAGTGTTTTAATCAAAACAGACTGTCTCTCTTAATTCTCTAAATCCATCTGCAGAATCCCACATGCTATACTTGAGGGGAAATGTTCTTTCCTTCTTCTGACAGTGGGATTTACTTATATTATTGTGATTTTCAGGGCTTATCACAGCACCTAGACCAGGCTAAAATTCATACATTTTCAATGAATTACATTATTTTCATTGTCATGGCTCCTAGTACTAATATCATTTTGTTACTATTTTTATCATGATATTATTTATTTATTGACTGCTAAGTACTTTCTAAATATAATGCCCACACCACCATCATAAAGCAGCAAGCATGTATTATTTATGCTGACTTAAAAGTTGTAAACATAGAAGCATTATTGATAATTTTAAAAAGCTTACCTATTCTTCCTAACACTGTATATTATTGAAGTAACTTACACTGAATAATCAACAATTACAGAAGAGAATACGCTAGCCACAGAAGAATTATAAAAAGGTTTCATTCACCTAAGACCTTTTTGTGGTCTGTTTCATTTTTGGATGACTCCATAAAAATCAACTCCAATTAAAATATCACCATAAAAGGAACAATACAAATGAGTCAGGTGATAGCTATAAAAGGTGGTCTTACTTTATATCTTAAATTCTTTCTCCAAAGCAAACAGCTAAATAGAATACCATTTCTCTTGTAAATTATCTCAATGGTAAATTCTTCAGAATGGTTTTCCATTGTGATCAGAGAACGCTCTCAATGGACGTATTTCATAGCCTTCATTTCATCAAATTTGATGATAAACTT
The DNA here is from genome assembly GCF_027475565.1 of Acinonyx jubatus. NCBI lineage: Eukaryota > Metazoa > Chordata > Mammalia > Carnivora > Felidae > Acinonyx > Acinonyx jubatus. Next base: position 64,759,566 of record NC_069380.1, on the reverse strand, counting down.
TTCAGCCTTATAGTCCATCAACCACATTTATTGAAAATTGACTCTGTTTATTGCTTTCTTGGCATTGCAATGTTAATGCAAAGCTGTTTACTCAGGTATATGAACCAGCTAAGAGGCTCTTCATGCAAAAACAGTCTGTGTAGCAGACATTGACAGGTGTCTACTGATGAAACTTTTTGGTCTTACTAAAGACTGTAAGTCAAACTTTCTTTTCAAAGTCATGACCCACAAGAAAGAAGGATTTTAGGTAGGTGAATGGATGGATGGATGGATGGATGGATGGATGGACAGACGGACATACAGACGGACAAGGGATACATGACGGTATTTGGCAATAGGGCAAGTTCTCTGGATCCCAGCTCTACTATCTACCCAACTGTCTGGAACGAATCATTGAAATGACTTCCATAATTGATGCAGTTTTATTGACATAATTTACAGTCTTTACTCATAGAAGTCACTTTGATTAAAGCAGAATGACAGCCATCAGGATGGACCAGTGAAGACAGGAGAGTCATTTCCACATTTGCCTTCATGATAAATAGTTGAAGCTTGGTCTAGGCAGACAACATTAACACCTCTTTAATGGAGCCCTCTGTCTGTGTGCTTCACAGTGTCTGACAAGCTGGCTTCCGTGTTTCTACTCATAAACGGGTATATATAAGGGTATGAGAGTGGTGTTTTAATAAAGGGACAATGCTAAGAAATAGTCTAGACTCTTTCTTTCCAGGCTACTACATTATCAAAATTTGCTTTTATCTTCAGTTTAGAGCTTTGCCTTCCAAGCTTACCTGGTGTAGTTTAGCACAATATGGAGCATGGAAAGTGAACAGTTAACAAGTCTACAAACAGCAGTAAGTCTGATAAACTACTGGGGGTAGCTCAGGGATTTGATCATATCTGCACAGATGAAGAGAATCAGAGATGAACAATGGCAAAGTCTTCACCATTTGAATCTCTTTCATTAAAATGGTTTTAAATCCACCCCTCCAACCGCACGTATCGCCCAGAGCTTAAGAAACAGTATGTTATCCAATAACTTTAGAAATCCCTATACAACCCGCCTTTATAATATCTCTAAGCCTAACCCCTAAAGGAAATGACCATCTAATGTTTGTGTTTTCAATTTTTAAAAATTTTCTCCAGACTTCTATCACATATATTTTTATTCTGAAATAAAATAAAATGTATTGCTTTGTTTTACGTTATTTGAACTTTATATAAATCGTATGTATTCTCTGATAATGTTTTTCTCTCAAAATGAGGTTTCCGTGATTCATCCATGAGTGTGGCTATCGTTCAGTTATTTTCCATGCTCCATTGTATTTCATGGTGTGACAAGATCACCATGTATGCTGATGGGACATTTGTGATTTTTCTAATTTTCATGTTATTGTAACCAATGCTGTGAACATTCTTCATATCTGCCTGCACACACACGCACATATCTGCCTGTTCCACTCCTGGGGTAGAACTGCAGTGTTGGGATACACACTTTTTCAGTGATACAGGTATTTTCAAATTGTTATCCAAAGTGAACACGTCCATTTATACTTCCACCAATAAAGTATGAAAGTTACCAAATCTCCATATTTTGTCAACACTCAGCACTCTCAAAATTAGTCATTCACATAGTAAATGAACCCTGGCTAACTGACCACAGATACTCACTCGAGGATCATTTAACACTTCTTAGAACCAGATCTCCAGTTACAGTTACTTAGAATTAACTTGCTTCATTCAGTGCCTAGAAGAAGACAAGGCTTTTGTCTCTAAGATGGCAAAGATAAGTTTAAACCCTTATTGTGTTGATGCCTCCAAATTATTCCTCCATTTTTCTGGTACAAAAATTCCCTATAATATCATGTCAAAACATTTGTGTCAAATGGCTGTGTTTTGCCAAAGGGATACATTTTACAGTCAAAACAATTAATTAGAAGCTATTAATGATATCTTCCAAGATTTGAGAAGCCACTGAAAGAGAAGAAACAGAAGGAAAAAAATGTATTCTACAAACCAGGATGCAGGAGATAACCTAGTTTGTTGATCTCCATTTGGGAATATTGCGTTGAATTCCTTACCTCTTCTGCAATCATTTCGCCAACTCAAATCCCTCAAGTAACGGGCCACAGGGACGCCCCAGATTTATGAAGGGCTTTTTCCTCCAACACCATTCTTGCTTTTTCTCTTAAAATATTGAGTCCTTGTAATTTTTATTCTTATTACAAAAAATAGCTTGGGTGCTGAAAAAATACCAGCATACCAACAGTCCTAGTAGATGTATTTCTGGTTTTGTCAGTTACATACCATCTGGTAATCATTAGGTGAGAAAGTTCATTTGTAATATACTTAAATCCCTGAGTCATAAATTATTTTAGAAAAAAAAAAAGGTTCAGCTTCTTTTAAGCCACACCCCTCTCTCTCTCTCTTTCTCTCTGTTTATCTTTCTACAAGGTGGCACCCAGATGTCAGCATGGGACTTATGATTTGAATAGATTAGGGCTAATGAAACTCAGGCCAGACAAGCCAATATCTGCATAGAACAGTCAGCATTCCATGGTTACATGACCACAAACTACATCACAAATCCACAGCAGCTGCTCAGCAAATGAATGCTGATCATGGAAAGATCAGGAGAAACAAGATCACAGTGTTACAGAGTATATCCCTCATCATGTCCAGAAAAAAATTAAAAGCCATATTCTACTGGTGGTTGCTCCATGATGTCAACCTCCACGTCATGAAGAATAGTAAATTCGATTTTGATCTACAAAGACCTCATACTGAGATAGTCAGGGAATGGTAAAAGGGAGGTGCCATCTAGGGGCAGTTGTTAATGCCATCTTCTGAGAACTCAGAGAGAATCAGCAGCAGTCTCCCCTGATACTTTTTAGATACTTTGCTAGAAAATATTCTCTTATTGCACCAGAACGTCCCCAGGCCAAAATATGTGCATCTAAACGTTACTCACACTCAGACAGAATCAAAGTAAAGAGTCCAGAATGTTGCACAGATCAATCCACGCTTTGAATTTCTTATCTTGTGTTTCTTAAAAGCCGGCTGTGTGTTTCATTCTCCAGCAGAAGCAAAGACTTCAATTTGAAGTCTCTGTGACTAAAGTTATCTTTTTTTTTAAAAAAAACAAACTTTCTGCTTAAGAATATATGGGATACATATTTAGTTTTTGTACTTCTATATATTTTACAGACTTTCTCGGGTGATCATATTTCCTTTTGCTATTCCACCTGGCTAGTTCCTTATCGACCCACTTTTGGGGCTCTAGTTCCTTTGGTATCCAGAATATTGCTGATTTTCAATTTAAAAAAAACATCATTTTTAACATCAGAGTTATATGGCCTTTATATTATTAAGCCTCATGTGATTATCCTTTTTAGAGGCCTCTTGAAAATACTCTTTCCATATGCTCAAACTCAGTAGGAATAGGTAATTTAAAAATGGATGGCTATGAAATTTATAAATAGTGTCACAGAGACACATTTTTTAAGGGTATACACAGTCTTTATACCAAGATGTAAATATTGAGGATATGAAGGTGGAGAAAAGAGAAACATGGAAGGTTAGCACCAATAGTTATGAGAAATATGTGGGTCTTTGCCACAGCCCTGCAATAAGAAAGTAGTGTTTGGCATTAATCTTTGTACAAATATGACCTTTTTGGGTGACATAATACCAGATTCCTGTTATGTGCTGTTTTTACTTTATGTCTTAGAGTAATCATCTTTCAGTTTATTTGTTGGACTGACCTCATAAATGGGCAAGCCCGTCTCCTAAGAACAGTTGAATGTCAAGGAAGAATTTAAACAAAGGCAAACATCCTACACACAGGAAACAGTCAATGTTTAAAGAAAGCAGTGGAGAAAGACCCCTTGCATTAAAGGTTTAGAGACATCCTCAAGGAAAGGCGAGATGTGTATTAGTGATTTATCTTGCTCATAAGCCGGATGCAATACGAGGCGTTGAATTTCAAAGCTAATGGATAACAAAAGGAATTCCCTGCCAGAATCTATACTTTGTATTCATTATTCCTCCCTAATCCAGTTCTACAGGTGTTAGCAAAGGGTTCTTTCTCCACTACTGAGGAATTTGGCCACTTTTGCAAGTGATAAAGAAGAAGAAATGCCAGAAGCTGGTGTGTCTTGTCTCTACTTGAAAACCTCATGAAGACTATCACCTTGTGACTTCCTAGAGGATTATAACCTCCGGATGGACTGTTTCATGATTATTTATCATTCTTAAAACTCTGTTCAGAAGTGCCAAGTGGTCATAGTTACAAGACGCCTGTTTCTGCACCATTCATGCTATATTGCTGATAAATATTGACACTATGTTCCAAACATGGAATGGATTGAAATCTTGTCTTCTCTCAAACAAAGCAAGAAAAAAAAGTAAAACAGAATTAAACCTTGACGTTTATCCGATTACTCTAAGAGCAAGGACCACTGTAACAGAGAAACTTCACCTTGAATTTTTGTTGTTGTTGTTGTTTAAACAGTTGTTTTAAAAACAGCAGAAGAGAAAGACCAATTAGAAAGCAGATTTTCAATTACCTTGGAAACTCGGTTTGCCACTTCTCTGCCCACAGTTAGCCCCTGGACAAACGTCCGGGCAGCAATGAAGGCACGGGTGACCTGAATTTTCAATTTCCGGGGTACATCTCCAAAAGGCTTCAGCTGGTCTGTGTATTTGCTCACACATTCCAGGTAGTCCTCGCTGAAGTGATACTGTGGGTTTATCAGCTGAAACATCCGTTCCAGGAGCCGAGCCCAGAAGTCATTGAGCATCTCCTCCAGATTTACATTGCCCCCGGTGTAGTATCTTTTCAGCTCTGTGAAAAGGTCCTGGAACACTTCTGAATTCTGCATGTACAGCATTCCGTAGGTCCGTACAAACATATCATTTAGTGACTTTTCTGCATTCTCCAGGAGCTCTCGGAAAAATTCTGCAAATAAACCAAGAAAACACTCATAATTAGTAAGACCTTGAATGCCCACAGCATCTACCTAACTTAGACACAACTTTCATACAAAACGTAACCTGTGATTAAGGCATCAATGAATTGATGATAATCCTTTAAATAAGATTTGCCCTGCATCTACGATCTACGAGTCAAAGAAAACAGAAGACCACATGATTTCTATTTGAAAGAACATCCGTTAACATTAGGAGTGTATCATTTATTACTCCTCCAAAGTAGCTAGATTCTTTTTTCATGTATTATTAAATTTTAGAAAATCCTAATTTGATTTAAACTCAAATCAAAGTACGTTGCAAAGTATTGTCGTTAACATAATAACAAATGCATACGGCTAAAAACTTTTGTGCCAGTCTATTTACAAATCTGTTCTAACACTAAATTCAATTAAATTGGTGCTATTTGGAATAGTTCATAAATGGGATATTTACATTAATGTAATATTTTGGACTCTTTGTAGTTGCTATATATAGCAATCAATTATCAGTGTTCAGAGATTCATAATGCAAATAAATTCACTTAATACCAAAGCTATAATGAACATAATTTAGTTTGCCATAATGAATCAGAAAGTTATGAAGTACTATGCAATGGTAATATAAACTATCATTTTATAGAACTTGAATAAAATATGGGCTGTTGGGATTTCTGCCTAAAAAGTTCTCAATGAAAGAGTACACCAAGAGATGAACTCTGCTACCCTGCAGTACACTCAGTTATAGGATGCAAGAAATAAGAAATTAACGTCACTGGGTGCTGTTAGCCTCTTCAGGCCTCTCGTTAGGCTCCCTCAAGACACGCTTTCAGGCATGCAGGGCACCTATCCATTTGCACCAAGTGAGCCTGGGTAGAGTCAACTCAAGTGTTATCCCATTTGCAGAATGTGATTTGGGGTGGCAAAAAAGACGATGAAGAGATAATGCCTCTGAGTTTATAAATCCAAGTGCCCAACATCAGAAGGATTCTGTTTTACCTCTCATAGTTCTCTTTATTCTCTGATACTATGCACCCTTCTCAGGTAATAGAAGGACAAATCAAGTCCAGGATGCCTCAAGGAATCAAAGCAGGAATGCAAACAAAAACAAATAACTTCTTTTTTTCTGGAACCCTGGGGGATTTTCTCCTGAGACACTGAAGGAAAAAAGCCACGAATCTCTCCACAGTTTCCTTGGAAGCTGTACCTTATTTCTGCTTTATCAGAAGACCTTGATTTACTTCAATTCTGAATAATGTTAACATTGAACTACTGCTGTGATCTTTAAATAGTGTCTGCAATAATGATATTTTATATTTGATTTCAAATGAAACCAAAGCATCAAACCTTAAAGAGGACTCTGGTCACATGTTTACCTTCTTACTATGAAAGAATATACTTTCTTAAATATAGAAATTCTCTGGCTACAGGGGCAGCAATAATTGATGGATTTCCTAAGTCATGTAAAATCCTGTGTGATCTTATACAAGCCACCAAATATTTCTTATCTTAATCAAAATATTTATGCATGCTACATCTATGTTATTTAGGATTTTATGAAATCAAGAACAGTTCAGAAGTTTTCAGAAATACTAGTTACCTAGCTTGTCCTAAAATGGAAACTGTATTAATTTATCAATATTAATACTAAATTATAAAAATATCATATTAAAATCTTTCATTCTCAAAACCAAGAATGGAAAGAGGTTGGCCTTGGTGATATAGCAGCAGGCAGGAAGGTGTTATAGATTGTGAACAAAACTAAGAAAGAATGGAAAAATCACTGAATTGAAAAATACGAATATAATGAGACTAGAAAGTGGATTCTAATCATGAGCTCAGGACAGCCTATTCATTTATCTTCTTTTTGAGGTCAATTATTTTGTGGGACTCAGGAATTAAAGCTTAATTTATTGAATAGAGTACTGCCTTCAGCAATGAATAGTTAGTAATCAATAGTGTGGTCTGGATTTTCAAAGAGGTTTAAAAAAAAGGAAAAAAAAACCTTCTGATTCTCATCGCTCTGCAAAGACTTGAGGTATAAATGCTTCTCTATGAAGATGAAATTTTTATTGTTTGCTTTTACTGAAAATGACATTACTTAGGCTCTTCCCCTCCTGATATGGGGAATAGAAAGATGCTGGATTTCTGCCTGCTTTGAGGCTAAATAGTTAAAAACAGACTGCTCCCTTTCTGTGTCATGTGGTTTGCTTCCATATGCCTAAACTAGTATTTATAATTGAATAATGAAACCAAGTCCTCATATTTCAATAAATAGGGCTCAACAAACATTTCACTAGGTTCCAAGCTTAAATTCTGTATAAGAGTATGTCATTGTCTCAAAAGTTTGCTGTTAGCTTCACTGGCCCTCAAAAGTCAAGCTATTATTCCTTGTTCAAAATCATTACATGGTTTAGTGATCTCATAGTCAAAGTTAATATTTGGTATTGAAAGATGCTAACGTATCAGGCAATTATGACAAATGTTGCTACCTTAAGGTACATTGATCTTAGATCTTATGAAAGATGGGCATCTGAGGTACTGAGGCAAAACTAATGTCCTCCCAAAATAAGTACACTCATTTCATTTTTAGCCTGCCTGTGGACTTAGACTTCCACCTTTTGAAGGTTGACTCTTTGAACAAAGTATTTTATGCTTGGATGAAAACTGTTTCTCAGCAAACCAAACAGGATGGAGTTTTGGAAGACAGTTATCAGCCCCACTTTGCTGATGGAGTATTATGCCCAAACAGTGCAGAGAACGGAATTGAAGAACAATGTAAGGCAAAGCAATGTCCATCCAACCTTTGTCTCATCGGCGAGGGCAAACCTCAGGTTGGGTAAGGCCTTCCGTCAACAAAAATTTTCATCTCAAGAAACAGTTAGGCAGAAAAAAAAATGTTTTTGATTTTTTTCTCTTCCCCATTCACAAAATACACATCAAAAGTTGTTGCTTAGGGCTCAGTTATGCTTCATAGATGCACGAAAGCACTTTTTCCAACCAGCATTAGCCCCTGGAAGGATCTTATTCATCTAGAAGGGAGATCTGGGTACAGACATCTGTTTGCTGCAGGGCAGATTGCTTCAAGGGGGTGGGGGGTGGGGGGAACAATCTTGTAGATAAAAACCACCACTGTTCCAAAGGCAAAAAGAAAGTCTCCACGCTGCCTGATCACTTGGAGAGGCCTCTGAAGGGGCAAAAATCAACTCTGAAGAGCCAAAGCTGCCCTAAGGATATCTGAGAAAGGCTTCAAATGAAGACTCCAAATGAATGGATCAAAACGTAAGGTGCACACAGGGCTGAAGGGAGGGACCACCAAGAGGAAAAGGCAGACAAGAGGCTCTCTAGGAATCTGCAGGCCAATGACACTGCAAAAGCTTTGCCCAATCAAGCTGGAAATACCTCGTTAATGCTTCTATAAGCGAAATGGACATGGGGACTGGATTAGGTACTGTATAGCATTTACCTAGAAATTGCAGCATTTTCCTGCTCTCATGCTTTCCCACATTACTTCTCATTGAAAGCTTGTTTAAAATGAGTGCTTCAAGGGGCGCCTGGGTGGCCCAGTCAGTTAAGCGTCTGACTTTGGCTCAGGTCATGATCTCACGGTCTGTGGGTTCGAGCCCCATATCAGGCTCTGTGCTGACAGCTCAGAGCCTGGAGCCTGCTTCGGATTCTGTCTCTCTCTCTCTCTCTCTCTCTCTCCCTTTCTCTCTCAAAAATAAATAAACGTTAAAAAATTTAAAAGAAATAAAAAATAAAATGAGTGCTTCAAGATGGTGATATAAGTTCCTGTGATCACATAACCCAGTGAATGTGAAAGGCTTTGGTCCTGGTCAGTGGAGACCATATCTGTACATGGTCACAGATAGCACCTGTCCTGGCAGGGGAAGCAGGTATCCTAAATTTGCTTCTTTAAACCCACATATTCATGTTAAGTGTATTTGTCTCCTAATCTCTTTCTTTCTACCCTTCCCTCCACAGAAGCATGTTAAATGAGTTCAGTCAGCCCAGAGTCCAAGGTCTGGTTAAGGAAAGACCCAGAGGAGCTGTCATGGAGGGTAAAATGGTTTGGAAAGTGGATGTACAGTAAGGGCTATGATTCACAGACACAATAGTGTTACCACCCTGCACCCCATCCCCCATGCTTTTTTCAAGGATAAGTCAATATGGCTGTCCTTCCTCATTCTGCATAATCTGTCAGCGTTCAGGTACAGTTTGTGAGATGATTTCTCCTTTCAGAAGTCTCCTTGCTTACATAATAGCCGGATCTGACCATTAGGAAAACAGTGAGTTAATGAGGAGCATTCATGGAGGAAGAAGCCAGCACCCTTTACACTCTTCTGTGTTAGACTTTGAGGGCAAGAATACATGATCCCTAAATGGCCTATCTCTTCCAATTCTCCAGGGGGTGAGACTCTGTGAGAAGAGATAAACACTGCTGTTGCTCAGGGAGTGCTTGGCACATGAAGTGTCATCCTTGGCAAGGTGTAGCTTTAAGTGGAAGGGACGGTTAGATGCTAGTCCTCTGTATCAGGGATCTCGGCCTTAGTATCGTTGACACTGTGAGCTGGGCAATCTTCGTTGTTGTGGGTCTGTCCCCTGCACTCGAGGATATCAAGTAGCATCCCTGGTTATCCGAGGATATCAAGTACCCCCGTGTACTAGATGCCAAAAGCACATCCTACCCCCAGTACTGACAACCAAAAGTGTCTCCAGACATAATCAAAAGTCCCTTGGGGAGACAGAACCACTCTTAATCCACCTGCTGAGAGTTAACTTTCTACTGATAAATTTCAGAAGCCTAAAAATAAGATACCAAACATGGAGAAAAAAGATCAGCTCATTGGGGCACCCGGGTGGCTCAGTTGGTTAAGCGACTGACTCTTAATCTCGGCTCAGGTCATGATCTCATGGTTTCGTGAGTTTGAGCCCCACATCAGGCACTGTGCTGACAGAGTGGAGCCTGCCTGGGACTTTCTCTCTCCTCTCTCTCGGCCCCCCCCCCCCCACTCGTTCTCTCTCTCTCTCTCTCTCTCTCTCTCAACATAAACATTAAAAAAATTTTAAAAAGGGGCACCTGGGTGGCTCAGTCGGTTGAGCATCTGACTACAGCTCAGGTCATGATCTCACGGTTTGTGAGTTTGAGCCTGCATCGAGCTCTGTGCTGACAGCTCAGAGCCTGGAGCCTGTTCCGGGTTCTGTCTCCCTTTCTCTCTGCCCCTCCCCTGCTCACACTCTGTCTCTGTCTCTCTCAAAAATTAATAAACATTAAAAAAGAAAAAAGAAAAAAAAGAAAAGACTAGCATATTTATAGAAAGAAAACCCCACAATTTACTTTCAAGATAAACTCGAGGAGCCGTACCTTTGGTGAAAGGGCTGAAATACACATTATATTCACGGATAAGATTGTTGGTGGCCAATATTACCACTACCATGTATGGTGTGGTGCCTGTCATATGTCAGGGCCTTAATAGTTGGTGAATAGTAAGTAGATAGACAGATGAACATGAACATCCAGTGAAATGCACCTTGACTCTATATGATCTGGGCTCCTCTTAGTGATAACTTCACGGACCCACCTTAGAGGAAGGAAGATGCTACAGCTCATTGTAGAGCAGGACATGATGAATACAGCCTCCTGACATCCTCCAAACTCTTGTACAGTAACACATACATACACATTCATATTCTCTCATGCTCCAAGTTCCTGTGCATCTATAGACAGAAGGCCTCGTGGCCCCTGTCCAACAAGACTGCCCTACCAGACCCTCACTTCCTCTCTGGACAGCTCTGTTTGTCCAGAGCTATTCTTTGCTTGGCTTCATTACTGCCTCTCCTGCTGCTGGCCCTGCTGGACCCTGACGTCATGGCTGTGATCTCACCAAGCCAACTGCATTCACGTTCACTGGCAATGCCCAGTGAACTTAACTGCAAAGTGAAGTGCTTACCTCATCCAAGCAATGCCCTGAATGGTAGGTTTGAATCAACCCCCAAGCCACTTTTGAATCTGTAACAGATAGCCTATTACATTGCCTTTGCTTTTTTTCGTAAACATCAGTTGTGTTTTTCTGTAACAAACAGAAACTCTCAGTATATATTTTTTGAAATTATGAGGTTGAAAAATTATATAAAATTATTTTCAAAATAATAATTTATTCAAAAAGATAGAAATAATAATCTCCATTATGAGACAATGTTGCTGTAAGCAAAAATTCTTTTATGATTTATGACTTCTTTATCTCTTAATTCATACTTTCTCTTGCTGTGTGTACATATGTATGTTTCTATAGACTAAATTTATTATATTTTAATAAGCATTATGAGTTACTCAGTCCATTCATTTCATGAATTAATAGCCTATATAATTTCAAAGTGATTCTAGTAATAGTAATCTATATCTTTCCTGTTTGAGGGATTATTTAACCGAATTTCTGTCACTTTAGAGCTCCCCACCCCCAACACAAACTGATTTAAAATGCAATCAATACAGTAACACAATATCTTCATTATTCCCATTTGTCTCTGTTACAGTTTTGGAGGAAAGTCAAGATACCAAACTTAAATGAAGAGGACAAATGAATTTGAAACAACGAATGATGGTAATTTCAAGCCTAGCTAGAGATAGGACCTAAACTGTTGCCTGATGTACAATGGACATCAAACACAACGTCAAGCATGGTTATGATGGGCTTTACATACTCAATGTTAGTATGTCGAGTTTGCAGATGAGAAAGCGGGGGCTCAGAAATAAGCAGAAACCAGTTGCCCTACACCACTGAACTAGCATGCAACGCAGAGCTCCCAGCCATTAAGAGAAAGGATGAATTCTAAGAGCAGGCCAGTGGGGTGGCTTTGTAGTTTATCCTACGTCAAATTTTCACACTCTGATTTGAAAATTAATGAGAAGTATCATAAACTCTGAGGACACTGCGTAAAACCATATATAAATGTACAAAATGCACTCTAAAGTCAAATCTAAATTATTTATTACAAATAATTTTCAGGTGTGCTTACTTTCTCCACTAATACTAATTAGTACTAATGTAGATAACAGACTGGAGGGCATACTTATATCCCTCGATTTGGTGTAGCTTTCTTAAAGGGGTGGCTTCCACTAGAAAAAAATCAGTCACAGATTCTGGGATTATAGCTACAGTACACAGAACAGTGGCACACAAAAGGAGGCTGAAATTATTCGACTACAAATATGCCGCATTTTATGATATTTGCTCACATATATCGTATATAGTGTTTTAAGATATATGTACATTAGCAACAAGTATACATATCTGTGAACACATTCACCTATACATTTAAATGTTTGACTAAAATCAAATAAAATACCAATGTCAACGAAGAGGAATATGCAACAAAGAATTTATGTTGTTCGAAATACCCTAAATATTTAATATCCATGCCTTTACAGAAAAACTTTGCCAATCTGTGGCATAAAGGGTCAAAATCATAAGTGAAATGTTTGAAGATAAATTAACTCAACAAAATGTATTATGCCTTTCATTTCTTGTAGGTAGGAAGACAACTTAATTATTAGTCTGTTATCTCTAAGTAGTAGAATAAAAATTCCTTTTCTCCATTATTTTTATCTTATATGTTAAAGTTTGCTTTGACAACTCTGTAGCCCATTCATCTCTTTATATTCCCTTGCAAGGTAATTTAAATCCAAAAGTAAATTCTTAAATCACTTTAATGATTTAGAGGATTTAGGTGACTTTAGTGATTTTAGAATGGACACCCCTAAAATTTTCTAACATTGTGGTCTATGAGTCCCTAGAGATTTTTATGAGGAGAAAATCCCACAGTTAACTTGGCATATAAAGTAGACAGTATAAAATGAAAAAGGAAAAGAAAAAATATAATACCAATAAAATTATAAAGAAAATTTCATAAATTTTCATAAAAGAAAATTTTTCATAAAAGAAAATTTCTTTTTTAACTTTCTCTTTATGGTAATTAATAAAAACAGAAATTTAAACTAAACTATCTTTTGACATCTTACAAGGCCCTATAACAAAACACAATGCTCACTATAAATCTAAAAAAATAGTTTCAGAAAATAATGTATCAGTTATCAAAAATATTATAATACATACTACAAAAATTGCTCACTATTTGAATCCAAAGGTTATTTTTATTGTATTCCTCCCACTGTGAGTTGGAAACTCTTATAAATTAGATCATAAATAAGTGGAAACATAAGGGTTCTAGGGAAATACCCCTAACCAATAAATCAAGAAAACCAAGGATATAACAATGTATTTTAAAATGCATTATTCAGGTCAACTGGACATCACCACTTTATATTTCTCCAATGTATCTAATCTAATCAACTAGGCCATTCCATGAAGACAATTTTAATGAAAAGTCATCAGTTTACAATCATGAGTGTTTGTTAAAAATAATCAATACCTTGCAACAAAGTCCTCCAATTTAATACGATTAAATTAAGTCACCTGAAGAGAATAAATTCCAGGAGACTCTTCCGAATCAGGGGTGTGATTCAGATGCAAAAAGGAAAGTTCCCTGGAAAGCAGCATCTATGTAATTGGTTGATATAGGGAGATTTGAAGCAATAAGGCAGTTTATAGAAATTGTTGGCTTGAATGCACATTTCCCAAGGTTAAACTTTTTTTTTCTATACTTAGCGATCCTTTACACATTAGATTGATAAATGGTTTATTTCTTGGTAGCTTATTTCTCCAGAAGATATCTTTTAAAGTAAGAAAGACTGATTAGGCCATTTATGTTCACAAGGTGGTATAGATAAACTATTAATTCTGCGAATCATGAATTGAATTTGAAATCTGCTGACGGTTGCTGCCCAAAGCAAACAACTGTTTGGAGCCTGCAGACGGTATTTCCATCTCACCCTAAGCAATGCATATGAAATTAAAAGCTGAGATGTTTTCAGACTTCACTTGAATCACTGCACAGTTCCTTGGTTTTGGCCTACAGAAAATGCCTTTAGTCCTTGCCCATGACCCATTTATCTTTCAGAGATGACATGATCCACAGCATGGTTAGCCAAGGAGGTACCAAAATTACAGATTTTAAAGTTATTGCCAAATTTTTGTTTTCCTTAAGTGAAAAAAAAAAGCAAGATTTTTTGGGGGGGGGGTTGGGTTTTTTTTTGGGGGGGGTTTAGGTTTCAAAATTTGGGTTGAATATTTTTCTGTTCCCAAATCCAGTTCTTTGTTCAGCTCCCCTTACTTCTTCACCCAGTGACTTGTTGGCCCAGGGGTGGAAAAAAAGCTGCAATACCAAACCATCACAGGTGAACTCTGGGAAGAGGGGCCAAAGCTAATATGTAGGTGAAAAGTCAACGATAAGGGCCAGGAGTTCTTGGAAGAAGAGATTGCATAGGTGCTCAAGAAGAATCAGGAAGAACAGCCTAATGAAACTGATTTATCTTTTTTATAGAATTAGGTGGTTCTCACCCTTGGCTGCCATTAAAATCACTTAGAAGAATCCTGGTGGTCAGGTAGCATTCCATACTGATTAAACCATAATCTCTGAGAGTGGAATCCAGGTGTCAGTATATCCTCAAGCTCCCGGAGTGATCTCCGTGTACATCTCTTCTCTATTCTCCAATACTTTCATTTTAGTCCATGCACAGTGGTGGATATATGGACAGAGAAGGAAGAATGATGCCGCATGGAGGAGCCATAGTACACATAGCCCAATTCTCTTCTTCCGTTTCTTTATTCCCTTCCTTTCCTTTATTTCTCTTTTCTCAAAGCAGACCACCACCGATGTGCGGGTCTTGGGACGAGAGCACAGCACTGGTCAAAATGTGAGGCTTGCTAGCTGTGGTATTGGGGGAGAAGAGTATGTGGGTCTCTTTGCCTTTTCCCTGTACCTTTTTCTTTTCCAGCACCTAACACTACCTCCACAGGCACCTTCTGCCTTCCTTGATGACAGGAAGTGAGCTCATCCCATGACGAGGAAGGAAGGGTAGAGCCTGGGAAGAGAAAGGAATAGGGTCCAATAACACCCGAGCTAATTACAGCTGACGGGAAAGGAAACGTCTATCGAGTAACCAGGGTGTCATTTAAGAACATAACGCAGACAACAGAAGGAAGAAGCGGAGTGTACTCGAAAACTCTGAGCTGTGACAGCACAGTTAGATATAAAGTTTTTAATGAAAGTATTTTAGCATTGGCGGGGAGCCAAGACAGTGGAACAGCATGGAAGTTTTTTGTGTGTCTTGTGTCCATGAAGTACAGCCAGATCAACATTGAACCATCCTACACACCTACTAAACTGATCAGAGGATTAACACAACAATCTGCACAACCTGAACCACAGAATTCAGCGGGTACGTGGCCTGGAGAAGTGAACTTGGGGAGAGAGAAGCCAGAGGCGGGCAGGGAGCCACTTTTGCAGGAGGAGAAAGGACTAAGACTGGGGGGAGGCGGGCGG
The DNA here is from genome assembly GCF_027475565.1 of Acinonyx jubatus. Classification (NCBI taxonomy): domain Eukaryota; kingdom Metazoa; phylum Chordata; class Mammalia; order Carnivora; family Felidae; genus Acinonyx; species Acinonyx jubatus. Next base: position 64,744,156 of record NC_069380.1, on the reverse strand, counting down.
AGAATATGGGAAAAGCACCCCTCCCCAAAAGCAGCTGGAGAGAAAGTGGAAAATTGGAAACAGCCACAGGGACTGAACTAAAAAGGGAGAAAGGAGAGGGTTTAAATTCCATTAAGACTGTAAACAAGGGGGGGCGCAAAGTCTGCAACTCCGCAGCTCAATACCTGGTGGTGCTCCGGTGGGAAGGGCGAATCCCCAGGAGCAGAGTGGGGTCCGGGAGGTTCTCGGGCCACACAGGGAAAAGCAGTTCCACTGCTGAAAGGACATTTGGTGGAGACTGTTGAAGCCACCTGGTCTCAGCAGACCCCGGAAGGCGGCCACATTTGCTGGTGCTGGAACAAGGTCCTTAAGGGTAAAGCCTGGTGCCAGATGTGTGTTGTGATTTTCCATAATCTCTGAAACGCTGCTGCTACACTGTCTCGTGGACCTTTTCTGGGGTGGGCTGGTGCCTGGCCGCAGTCTCGGGGTTCCAGCAGCAGCAGGGTCCAGCAGGCATTCCTGGGTGCGGCTGACATTCAGCCATTGTTTGGCCATTGCTCAGTGAGACACTCCCTCAGAGAGGTGTAATGGGTCAGAGCCACAGTCCTTCAGAAGTAAGGGGCCATGGAAAACAGCCGCATTGGAGAGAAAACTCGGGAGAGAGGTACTGCCTGGGGCTTGGTCATGGACAGTGAAGAAGCGGGGAGCGGATGAAGGCTGAAGACAGGATGGGTGCAAGATTGATGATCGGGGAATACAGAGTTCCTTCCAATGCTGGAGACAGGCTGGCTAGGTGACACCATTTTCACCTCTCCCGTGCATAAGCACCTACGAGTGCCGCAAGAATCCACCCCAGGGCGCTAGCAGTGTCATCTAGTAGAGAATGGAGCCATTGCTCTGAGCCCCGCCCAACTAGGCCAACCTCGCTCTTCAAGAACACAAGTCTCACCACCTGCTTGATTTATGAACTATAAAGTGCTGCATGGTCTGACGTCTAGGGGAAAACTAAGTGATTTCAGTTCTATTTCAATCTGTTAGTAGGTCCATCTATTCAATTTTCTTTTTTTTTTCTCTCTCTTTTACACTACTTTTCTTTTTCTTGAATACAGAAAGAGAAAAAAATTCATTTTTATTTGCAATTTTTATTAAAAATATTTTTCATTATTTTTTTACTACATTTTGTATTTTGTGTAATTTTTTTTCAAATTCTATCTTACTTCCATCATTTTATTTTAGTCTACTTCAGTGTATTCACTTTTTCAAATTTTTAAACAACTTCCTTGTTTTTTCTTTTTCTTTTCTCTCTTTTTCATTTCTTTTCTTTTTTGTGAATGCAGAAAGAGAAAAACTTCATTTTTACTTTCAATTTCTATTAAAAATATTTTTCTTTAATTTTTTTACTATATTTTTTGCTTTTATGTAATTTTTTTCAAATTCTATTTTACTTCCATCATTTTATTTTAGTCTACTACAGTGTGTTCACTTTTTCAAATTTTCAAACGATTTCCTTTTTATTCTTTTTTTGCTTTTTTCTTTTACGTTTCTTTTTCTTGAATACAGAAAATAAAAAATTCATTTTTATTTTTAATTTTTACTAAAAATATTTTTCTTTAATATTTTCTACTGTATTCTTTACTTTTGTGTATATTTTTCAAATTCTATTTTACTCCCATCATCTCATTTTAGTCTACTTCAGTGTATTCATTTTTTCAAATTCTCAATTTCCTTTTTTCTCCTCCTTGCCCCCGGCTTTTTTCTCCTCTCATCTGTCAAACCACTTTCAACACCCAGACCAAAACACACCTAGGATCTAGCATCATTTATTCGATTTTTGTGCATGTGTGTGTTTAATTTTTTAATTTTAATACTTTTTTAATTTTAATTTTATTTTAATTTTTCTACCTCATTAATTCCTTTTCTCCCTTCAAAATGACAAAATAATTAGCGTGATTTATCACATCCATAAAAAAAAGGACAAGAACCATATGACCCTCTCAATAGATGCAGAGAAAGCATTGGACAAAATACAGCATCCTTTCTTGACAGAAACCCTCAGGAAGGTAGGGATAGAAGGAGCATACCTCGAGATCATAAAAGCCATATATGAATGGCCCCACACTAATATCATCCCCAATGGGGAAAAACTGACAGCTTTCCCCCTAAGGTCAGGAATAAGACAGGGATGTCCACTCTTGCCACTGTTATTCAGCATAGTATTGGACGTCTTAGCCTCTGCAATAAGACAACACAAAGAAAAGGCATCCAAATTGGCCAGGAGGAGGTCACACTTTTACTCTTCGCAGGTGACATGATACTCTATATGGAAAACCCAAAAGATTCCACCAAAAAACTGCTCGAATTGATTCATGAATTCAGCAAAGTTGCAGGATATAAAATGAACACACAGAAATCAGTTGCATTCCTATACACCAACAATGAAGTGACAGAAAGAGAAATCAAGGAATCGGTCTCATTTACAGTTGCACAAAAAAACCCATAAAATACCTAGGAATAAATCTAACCAAAGAGGTGAAAAATCTATACACTGAAAACTATAGAAAGCTGATGAAAAAAATTGAAGAAGACACAAAAAAGTGGAAAAAGATTACATGCTCCTGGATGGGAAGAACAAATATTGTGAAAATGTCGATACTACCCAAAGCAATCTACTTATTCAATGCAATCCCTAAAAAATAACACCAGCATTCTTCGCAGAGCTAGAACAAATAATCCTAAAATTTGTATGGAACCAGAAAAGACCCCGAATAGCCAAAGCGATCTTGAAAAAGAAAACCAAAACAGGAGGCATCACAATCCTGGACTTCAAGATGTATTACAAAGCTGTAATCATCAAGACAGTATGGTACAGGTATAAAAACACTCAGATCAATGGAACAGAATACAGAACCCAGAAATGGACCCACAAACATATGGCCAACTAATCTTTGACAAAGCAGGAAAGAATATCCAACGGAATAAAGACAGGGTCTTCAGCAAGTGGTGCTGGGAAAACTGGAAAGCGACATACAGAAGAATGAATCTGGACCACTTTCTTACACCATACACAAAAATAAACTTAAAATGGATGAAAGACCTCAATGTAAGACAGGAAGCCATCAAAACCCTAGAGGAGAAAGCAGGCAAAAACCTCTTTGATCTTGGCCACAGCAACTTCTTTTAACTCAACACGTCTCCAGAGGCAAGGGAAACAAAAGTAAAAATGAATTACTGAGACCTCATCAAGATAAAAAGCTTCTGCACAGCAAAGGAAACAATCAGCAAAACTAAAAGGCAACCGACAGAATGGGAGAAGATATTTGCAAACGACATATCAGATAAAGGGTTAGTATCCAAAGTCTATAAAGAACTTATCAAACTCAATACCCAAAAAACAAACCATCCAGTGAAAAAATGGGCAAAAGACATGAAGAGACACTTCTCCAAAGAAGACATCCAGATGGCCAAGTGACACATGAAAAAATTCTCAACATCACTCATCACCAGGGAAATACAAATCAAATACCACCTCACACCTGTCAGAATGGCTAACATTAACAACTCAGGCAACAACAGATGTTGGCGAGGATCCGAAGAAAGAGGAGCTCTTTTGCATTGTTGGTGGGAATGCAAGCTGGTGCAGCCACTCTGGAAAACAGTATGGAGGTTCCCAAAAAACTAAAAATAGAACTACCCTAGGCATTTATCCAAGGGATACAGGTGTGCTGTTTTGAAGGAACACATGCACCCCCATGTTTATAGTGGCACTATCAACAATAGCCCAAGTATGGAAAGAGCCCAATGCCCATTGATGGATGAATGAATAAAGAAGATGTGGTATGTATATATGTGTATATATATCTGGTGGTATGTATATATGTGTGTGTGTGTGTGTGTGTGTGTATACACACACACACATACACACACACACACACACACACACAAAATGGAGTATGACTCAGCAATCAAAAAGAATGATATCTTGCCATTTGCAACTATGTGGATGGAACTGGAGGGTATTATGCTAAGTGAAATTAGTCAGAGACAGACAAAAATCATATGACTTCACTCATATGAGGACTTTAAGAGACAAAACAGATGAACATAAGGTAAGGGAAACAAAAATAATATAAAACCAGGGAGGGGGGACAAAACAGAAGAGATTCATAAATATGGAGAACAAACTGAGGGTTACGGGAGGGATTCTGGGAGGGGGGATGGGCTAAATGGGTCAGGGGCACTAAGGAATCTACTCCTGAAATCATTGTTGCACTATATGTTAACTAATTTGGATGTAAATTTAAAAAAAATAAAAAAATAAAACAAGTTAAAAAAAAGTATTATAGCCTAATTTAATGTTAAATTGCTAAGTTATATCCTTTTGCGCCCATCAAAAACCTGCAATGCTGCAAAGATATGAAAAGACCTGGGATAACAAGTTTACTATACTCAAGAGATACCTGCATTAAAACGAAAGCAAAAGTCAGTACCAAGTGTAAGTTTAAAAAAAAATAAACATGATAATAATGTATTAATATATTCAGGTATACGCCACCTTTGTTTTTTGAGTTGTCTTTAGCGACCTCTTTTTTGTACAAGAAGAATCTTAATTATTTTGTTATCTATTACTGAAGTAATTTATTTTTTTGAAGAAAAAGGGAAATGCGGGATGCTTCAGCTCCAAAGGTAAAGTCAAAGATTTGTGTACAAAAGTATTCCTCTTATTATTTATATTAGCAGAAAGGGAAAAAATTTATAAATTTATAAATCTCTGCCCCAAAGAAGGATATATTTACACTATAAAATATTATGTTATAGGGGTGCCTGGGTGACTCAGTCCAGTTAAACATCTGATTCTTGGTTTCGTTAGATCAGGTCCTGATCTCACAATTTGGGAGTTCAAGTACTACATTAGGCACTGGGCAGACAATGAGGAGCCTGCTTGGGATTCCCTCTTCCCCTCCTCACCTCTCTCTCAAAATAAATAAATATACTTAACAAAATAAAATATTTTGTTAAAATTATTTTTTAATAAAAACATTTAAAAGCTAACACCAAACACTAAGTGTGAGTTAGCTACTATTCCAAGGAATTCCCGTACGTTAGCCAATTTAATCTCATCAACAACCTTACAAGATCGTGATTATTATCATCTGGATTTTGCATTTGGGGAAACATAGGCGCAGAAAAGTTAGGTAGCTTGCAAGGTACCTAGCTAACAGGCAATGGAGCTAAGATTTCAAACCCAAGCCGTCTGGCTTCAGGAACAATACCTATAGATCCTATGAGGAGTGAAGCTTATACATTCTAGAGGTAAACTCTTTAACATCTATACTACAAAAGTAGGACTTTGAAAAGGTCTATTAAATGTTTTTTTAATGTTTATTTATTTTTGAGAGATAGAGTGTGAACGGGGGAGGGCCAGAGAGAGAGGGAGACATAGCATCCAAAGCAGGCTCCAGGCTCTGAGCTGTCAGCACAGAGCCCAACGCTGGGCTCGGACTCACAGGCTGTGAGATCATGACCTGAGTAGAAGTCAGATGCTTAACTGACTGAGCCAACCAAGTACCCCAGAAAAGGTGTATTAAAGTGAAGAGTCTTAAAATGTAAACTTGACCAGATTCCCAGTAAATCTACTTTCAGTATAAGACATGATGACAGAAAATGCTAAGTCAGAAAATGATCCAAAAATACATATACAATACAATACCAATTTTGGAAGAAAAAAAGTATATACACATTGAGAAAAATAAGAACATATATATATATATATATATATATAAAATGGTTTATAATGGGTCAAATGTTATGGTTTACTTGTATTTTATTCTCTGTACACTGCTTACTTTTCTATAGTTTCTATAAATTACTTTCATAATTGGAAAAACAATAGATACAATTTTAACATAAATATATCTTAATTAAAAATTTTTTTATAATTTTTTTATGAGAGAGAGAGAGCACACATGCATTCATGTGACTAGGGCCGGGGCAGAGAGAAAAAGGGTAAATAGTCTCTATGCTCAGCACTGAGTCCCATGTGGGGCTTACTCTCAGGAGTGTGAGATCATGACCTGAGCCAAAATTAAGAGTCAGATGCTTAACTGACTGAGCCACCGAGGCACCCCTAAAAAAAATCTCTTAAAGACAAATATGATGGGGCACCTGGGTGGCTCAGTCAGTTAGGCGTCCGACTTAGGCTCAGGTCATGATCTCACAGTTTGTGAGTTTGAGCCCTGCGTGGGGCTCTCTGCTGACAGCTCAGAGCCTGGAGCTTGCTTCGGATTCTGTGTCTCCTTCTCTCTCTGCCCCTCCCCTACTCACGCTCTGTCTCTCTGTCTCTCAAAAATAAATAAACATAAAAAAAAATTAAGACAAAAGTGTTGCTTGCTGATGGGGGAAAATACCTATTTAAAAATAGAGACCAAAAAAATAAAAATAAAAATATAGAATGAAATTAGTGTATCTAATAAACCTACAAAGGGAAGTCTAAGAATTAAGACAAAGAAGAAAAGCATGGAGAGGACAGAAAATAAACAAGAAATTTACTCAAAATCACAAAATTGATCAGCAATGTAGCAGGGATAGAATTAGAGTCTCCTGACTCTACATCTAGTGAATTCATGGTAATCAGTAAGAAGACATTAATTAATTAAGAGAGAGAGTAGTCTCTCAGACACAGCATGCTGGGTGTAAAATAATGGTCCCCATAAAGTTAGGTATTTATTCACTGATAATAACATTTTTGGTATTCACACGAATACTTTTTAAATTATAGATAGTTTCTATTTATTTCTAGACAGTAAAAGGATTTCTTAAATTGATGTAATCAGTAGACAATACATGTCAATTGTTCATTATCACAAATATCAGCCCAAACCCTCCCCCCCCCAAAAAAAAAGAGCAAAAGAAAGAAAGGAAGGAAGGAAGGAAGGAAGGAAGGAAGGAAGGAAGGAAGGAAGGAAGGAAGGAAGGAAGATAGGAAAGAAGGGTGGGCAATTGTAGTTTCCATTGATTATGAATTTTAAGTCACTGTTTTCTCTACAGGTTTTTGTGGGGTTTGATGAAGCACAGAATGATAAATTTTGTAAATATAAGAATGTTTTTACAAACATTTGACAACAAAAAAAGTAAAGGAAATTATGATACCTTCTAGTCACTTCTGTCACCATCACATGCTTGAGTTTGTTGGATAAGACGTAGTGGTGCATTGCCTCCCCAAATCATGTCTTAGGAATCATTTTACCCCTTAAATTTGTCGAAAGGGGATAAACATCAGCCCCACTTTGCATCACAGATGTTTAATTCAAAGGTAATTAAACACTTTGATGAATAAATAAATAATAGATATCCCAGTATAGGTATATAATAAGACATAATATCATTGTGTAAGGTATAAATGCAAATGAATTAATTAACATTGATTTAAATTTGCTTAGCATTGATTAGTTTACTTTGCTTGTCATTTATCCAATTCTTCTTAAAGAAACAATTTTGAATTCATTAATCTCATGCTATATCATGGCCATTTTACTTTTATAACATCAATCAGTTGAAATGCACAAATGAAAACCATCATTATTAAAGATATCATAAAGTATCAATTACTAAGTGCCAATGTCTTTTGTGAAATTGTCCAATGGTGAATATATGCATCTTATTTTTCATAGTGTTCAAATAAAATTAAATCCTAGATAAGGAACATGCTTATTTTGATTCATTTGTGTTTTTTTAAGTTTACAAGTTACTTTCATATTATTTACATTTCTGCTTCTGATAAATACAGGTCATATGTAAGATATTCAGTTATTCTCAGATTACTCAAGATTAAAGAGTAATCTTTAAAAATTTTTATTCATATCACAAATTTATTATTTTAGACTTTATTGGATGTTTTATAACATGTGTTTGCTGTTTTTAGCCATATGTTACATAGTGGTATGATATCATCCTTATTTTTATTCTCATGTATGTCATAAAATCTTCCCCAAAGTAGTTAGCAATGGTTTTCAAGAAGGTATCTATCTACATATTAGAAATTGGTAATTTCTATAAAGCATAGTCTTAAAATGGCTATGCTTTTCACAGTCCTTTTTTTTTTTTTTTTACGTTTATTTATTCTTGAGAGAGAGAGAGCTCAAGCAGGGGAGGGGCAGAGAGAGGGAGACACAGAATCCAAAGCAGGCTCCAGGCTCAGAGCTGTCAGTGCAGAGCCGGACATGGGGCTCGAACTCATGAGCTGCAAGATCATGACTTGTGATGAAGCTGGAAGCTTAACCCACTGAGCCACCCAGGCACCCCTTCTTTTTGCAGTCTTAAAGGGCTCTGCAAAGCTTCTCCAACATAGCAGTCCTTTGTGTTTGGTTTCGTTTGGTTTTAAATATCCTGACCTAGGAATATGTGGCTTATGTTGTAAATGCGACTCCCTCCATGCCATTTCCCCGTTTCATTTTGAACTGCTGATGGTAATGAATCTGTTCCTCCAGTTCCAACTGCTGCATTCAGTTATCACCAAGAGCAGACATCAACCAACACTGTAATCTTGCTCTGATGGATGGAATACTAACCTTTCACAAGATTAGAGACACAAGGTGCTCTAGAGATAATAAAATTCAAATAGGTTTATTTCAAAGGGCAACCCAATCTCGCTTTTGTTCATGGGTCACTTGGCGGATCATTTGCCAATGTAGTTTCTGTGCCTTTCCAAGCTAGGCTCTTGTTCAGTGCGCCAAATATGTCAAATTAAGGGGGCCCCAAAAGTCACTTCTGAAGTAGAAACAGAGAAAGTTGAGAATAACATTATTTTAGCACATGTGACGAAAAGTGTATTGGCCCATAATTCTAATTTGCTTACATTATACCCAATATACTAAAAAGATAAACTAAGAGTATCCATGTTGACAATACCAATGACTTAATATAACTGCCAGTATTGCGATCCTCAAGGGTAAATTACTAAAGATTATTCAGATTTCCATTTCAAATAAAAGCCTCACAGAAATCAAAATCAAGAGTTAAATATACAGTGCTTTTTGATTATGTAGGTGTCTGTTAAACATTTTCTTAGAAATAAAAGTCAAGGAATATTAATCAAGGAAATAAATCAAGAATAAGAACTCCATACACATGAAGAAAAAGACCAGGACGAAAATCTCTTCCTTGAAAAGCAATGAGCAAACCTTAGAAAAGGCTTCAAGTTTTTCTCCTGTCCACTATTTTCTCATTATTTAAAATTACTTCTGCCATACCTCAGACAAACCCATAGTTATTCCTAACGAGAAAATGAGAAAGGAAACCCAAGAGCAGTTTTATGTTAAGATACTCCTAAAATGTATTACTCACTTGTAAGGATAACATCAGCAAATTATCGTGGCAGCTAAAGTATTTATATTTAAATAACATTGATAATTTTATACCAGTGTACATGACTCTGATGATACATATGTGTGTCATCACTTTTATAATTCATTTTGATTCTTAAATAATTACATATTTTTCAATGTAGTATGACAGTTTTGTTCATTTAAAAAAGTTTTATAGATAAACTTTTATAAAGTAAGAAAGCTAAATTTTTACATATATATTTAAATTATTAAAAAATTCTTAAAAATCTACATGTTCATTAAACAATAACTCTGTGGTTACTAGTATTTTAAGTATCATACACAACCATTTTCCTTGAGGTATTTTTAAATCAATCATAATTATTCTTGCTGTGACTTACTAACTAAGGCTTTTGAAATGAAACAATTATAATCAATTGTATATTTAAAATAACATATTTAGCTAGGCTGTTTTGCTCTTCTATTCCAATAATGCTACTAAAGAACATTTCACACAAATTCTTATTAAAAATAAATCTGGAACTACCTTCTCCATAGAGGCTATGCAAAATTAGAGAATGTTAGATTATTTTAAAGATGTTGTGTACTTGAAAAATTTCTTAAACGATCATTGCATAGTTTTTCATTTATTTAGTAATGCAAAATTGATGATGTTACCATTGCTATCTTGTACTGAAACACAGAAACCATTAAGTTAGGCTGGATATACATCATGACATAATTGGAAAGGCACACTGATGACAATTACTGGGAATCAAAGTTCTCTCGGTTTCACCAGAAATTGAGAATGTAGGCATATGCCGGGTACCCTTCATGATTCATCTGGAAAATGGGATAATAATAGTACCTTCCTCATAGGATGTTTTGAAGATCACATGATATATGCAAAGGAATTACTTAGGAGAGTATGCAGCCATAGTAAGCTTTATAACTGTCAGCTATTTTTAGGACTTTCCAAAAATGAAAACACCTTACTAATAATATCCATGATCATTATCATCCATTTAAAATACATCTTGGTATGTAAGAGATGAACATTATTTTTCTCATCACAGCAGCTCAATGAGGTCTTATGAAGTATTTTTATTGAGAATGGCTGAAAAATGTATCTAGTGGCAAAAATGGATGAAATACCTTAGTTGTTGTGTGATATCCTTGATCAAAAATATAATTTAATGGAAATTAAATATATTCCAGAAAAAAATGGCGTATCCCTCATTTTCTCTTGAGTTAACCAACTGCACTCCTTCTATACTTGGGTCTATGTGCAGCTTTATTGTCATATTTCTCTATTTATGGTCTTTCAGTGACTAAAGCTTAGAAGTAACGCCCTTTCACTGAATGTGTAAGAAGACTCTACCTTCTCAGTAATCGAATGACGTTGTTGATTTACGTTGGTGACAAGGTTAGCTCAGATGAGCCCTATATCTTTCCCTTGCAACAGGAAGTATGGTCTGGGACAGAGATACAGCCCAAGAGGCAGAGCAAATAGTTGTAAATAGGTGTAAAAAGCACCTTTATTTTCACATTTTGCATATATGGGATTTAGTATTTTTTCTTTCTTGGAGATACATAATAGATATCTATCTATTTCTATCTATATCTATATCTATCTATATACATAATTTTTTTTAGCACTAATCATTTAGCAATTCCTTCCTAATTAATACAGACCACAATTCTAATTTGTTAAAACTCATTGTGGATTCTCCATCTTCTATTCAGGGAGTTTGGCAAAGATGCCCCAACAAAGCTGACTTTGTTTCAAATCTCTGAACATTTTTTTTTTTTTACATTTTTCAGGAAACCATTCATTAAAACAAATAAACAAACAAGAAAATTACAATCACACCTGCGGGAAACTTCTAATTAACCACAAACTTGTTCTTGTACTATTTTATATAAGTGTCACCAATTCTAAGAAGACTTTGCCAATTAATTCAATATCTATCCAATTATTCCAATATCTATCCAATTATGCCATTTTTTGTAAGCTTGTCAATGACCATTCCAGGTGAAATAGTACAGATAACTGTGCAGAGGTCAAACTGGGCTGTGTCTAGTGGGTCTTCCAGTCTATAGGGTCAGTCACTTTGTCAAAGAAGGAAATTAGTTTTGTTTGGCATGATTTGTTTTTGAGCAGTCCATGTTACCTGTCACTTTGTTACACTTTGGATGCTTGCAAATTGATTGCAGAATAAATTGCTCCTGACTCTTACCAAGAATGGACCTTAACCTTACGAGTAATTAATTCCCAGATATTTACTTCATTTTCCTTCCCTACAATCATCTGCTGTAATCGTCCCTTCCCTAGTTCTCTGGATCTGTGCCAGTCGGCCATAAACCTGCAAATTCACTTAAATGAATACAAGGTAATTTGATGTTGCATTTGATTTGGCATTAAATGCTACACAGTTGTTGACTTCAAAGTCAAATACATAAATCTTCACAGCTCGTGGAAAGAGGAGGCATTTCTTCTGAATGGATTCGAAAATCACCATGCAGTCAATGTTAGATATACAAAGACAGAAACAGCATTAAACAGGTTGGCTGTAAACCTTTTTCCTTATCATAAGTATATAGTGGGAAAATATACATATGTATGAAAATAAGAGGAATAAGGCAAATCTTGGCTTTTGTTATATATCTTGCTGTGGTATATTTCAGGTCCAGGCATTAGCTAATGTTTTCCCCAGGAACAAAATACTGCCATAGTACTTAATACTGCACACTTAACTTTGGACTTTGGGTATTAATTTTGAATTTCTTTGGTTTTTAAGAGGTTAAATCAGATCCATCACATTCTTTAATGTCCTTTCTCTGTGTGTTTTAAGTGCACATTATGCCCTGACAGGTAGCACAATAAATTTATCAACTGGTTTTAGCCCTCCCATGAGGACATGTCATTTCTTATTATTGAATGTCAAAGCCAGGCATAATGTCAATGGACTGATGGACGTCCAAAACAAAAACAAAAACAAAAACAATCCTAAAAACAAAGCAAAACAAAACAAAAAATACAAAACAATGGCCACATCAAACCCAGGAATAATGTCAGTGGACCGATGGATGTCCAAAACAAAAACAAAAACCCTAAAAAACAAAACAAAACAAAAAGTACAAAACAATGGCCACATTCGAAGAAGCACAAAGCAACCTGAAAGCCAGGACTGACAATGTTCCAAGTAAGTTCCAAGTCATCACAGGCTTGAAACCATTACCCCTTGTGGGTCTGTGTGGGAATCCAGGCCACCCTATAACCAAGGGTCAGGGTGCCCCACTTAATTTAGAAAAGTGATACAAAGGTGGCCAGATGAAAATACAGTGAAACTAACTCCATATAGCTTCAGAGGAGTCAAGTCCAAAGCTGGTTTTATAAAAAAGTTCTCTCTCTTCTTTAAGACAAAAATAGACCCGTCCTGTGAGTGCCAGCTGAGCCTAAACAGGGACTCAGAATTTGGTTGTGTCTGATTAAAACACTGGTGGGCCACTAGCCAGAGGCTATGAGCTCGGGGAAGGAGGGGCCGGTATCTTTTAGAACAGTTTCATGGAGGGGTGTCTGGGAAAAGCCAGAACTCAGAGGCCAGGGAGTGTTTATGCTGAGTCTGGCTTCTGGGGAGGGATCTGAGGTTAAGGAAGGGAAGGAGATATAAGTACAAGTTGTGTAGCTCTTTTCTGCCCAGACACTGGGAGACCTGCTTGGGCCACTAAGGTAGGGAGTGGGGTGTTATCCCTGCCCAACTAATCACAGTGTGGCCCTGGGCAGTAACACCCAAGGGACTGAAACTCCATTTCTACCAAAAGACCCTACAGCAGCACTGAGAAGACCAAGAAACAAAATCCAAGTAAGCCCACACTGGAAGGTGACTGCAGTGGTGTCTGTAAGCTGTCCCCCATATTAGGCTCAGGAACAGCTGCAGAGCAGGGAGGAGTAGTGAGGTGGGATGGGGCACATATGTGCCAATATTCTGGATTCCTCCAAAAAGGCCAGAGACCTTGATGGGCGTCAGTGAAGCGACATGGTGGGGTAATGGTGTCTTGCTTAGGAATTAGTGATGTCAATGCTGATGTATTTTTTTAAAGCTTTTTTATTTATTTTGAGGGAGAGAGACTAGAGAGTGAGCAGGGGAGGGGCAGAGAGAGAAGGAGAGAGAAAGAATCGCAAGCAAGATTCTGTGCTGTTCTCGCAGAGCCAGATGCAGCGCTCAAACTCACAAACTGTGAGGTCACGACCTAAGCTGAAACCAAGAGTGGGCCGCTTAACTAACTGAGCCACCCAGGTGCCCCGATGTTGATGTATTTTTAATTGCACCCTAAAGTTCATGGGACCTGAAGACATCCACATTGTACACCACGTCCCCTAAAATCACAAGGTTTTCAATAAGAGCCTTTAATTATGCAAATTGAATTTAAAGGAAGCCTTAGTTAAAATGAAGAAAATTAACCCACTAATTACATCTTAAAAACTTCTTCTTCCTGATTCCCCAAGTTAAAAATGATTCTAGACATGAACTTTCTCTTTCTTCTTTTCTTTCTCTCTTTTTTCTTCCTCCCTTCTTTCCTTTCTCCCTCCTTTTCTTCTTTCCTTTCTCCCTCCCTTCCTTCCCTCCTTCCTTCCTCCCTCCCTCCCCTTCCTTCCTTCCTCCCTCCCTCCCTTCCTCCCTCCCTCCCCCCTTCCTTCCTTCCTTCCTTCCTCCCTCCCTCCCTTCCTTCCTCCCTCCCTCCCCTTCCTTCCTTCCTCCCTCCCTCCCTTCCTCCCTCCCTCCCCCCTTCCTTCCTTCCTTCCTTCCTCCCTCCCTCCCTTCCTTCCTCCCTCCCTCCCCTTCCTTCCTTCCTCCCTCCCTCCCTTCCTCCCTCCCTCCCCCCTTCCTTCCTTCCTTCCTTCCTCCCTCCCTCCCTCCCTTCCTCCGTTCCTTCCTTCCTCCCTTCTTTTCTTCCTCCCTCCCTTCCTTCTTTCCTTCCTTCCTCCCTCCCTCCCTCCCTTCCTCCCTTCCTTCCTTCCTTCCTTCCTTCCTTCCTTCCTTCCTTCCATCCTTCCTTCCTTTACCCCCAGCACAAGAAATATAACCACCTGAGTGAGGTAAGGATCCAGTGTGTTTAGCTGTGGGGAGTGGGAAAAGGGGAGGGGAATATATGTAGGGTAGTCAGAAGAGTGATCATTTGTCAGAGTTGCAGGATCTATAATGAACCAATACAATTGATCTGTCCTTTAAAAATGGGTAACTGTCTACTTCCTTCTGTCTTTGCATACTTTCTATTCTCTTGTGCTCAAGGCCTCTGTCCTCCATTGAGAAGTCCCACTGCTGATACTTTCAGGATCTGGATGAAACTCAGCCATGCTTCACTAGCTCTACAGCTGACACTGTGATGGGAGCCTCCCCCACCTCCCACCTTTGCCTTACTGCAAATGTCTTCTAATTGATCCCTAGCTTCTAGTTTTGGTGGTAAAGTAGTTGTGTTCCTATTTCCTGATTATGTCCACACCCTCTCCTAAGCTCAAAAGGGCAGAGATCTTCTTTGGTGTTGTTCACTGCTGAAGTTCAACCCCTAAGGGTGTCTGATACATAGGAAGTGCTCAAATAGATATTTGTCCAATGAATGCATGCTGTCTTGTAGTTTCTGGCACAAAGCCCCCTCACCAGAGTTCCGTGTAATCATACGTACTTCGTCATAAATGCACGTGAGTTTAAAGCCTGGAGAGTGGGAGGCACTTACATATATTGATAGGAATTGAGATTTTAATTATTAAATGAAAGGCATCGGTTCACGTTACAGGGAATTTCATTGTCCGACAAGTTGCCTGGGGGAGAGCTGTGTGGGATAGAGGACCCTGGCTGAAACCATATCAAACAGAGGAGTTAGTGTCTACATGGATCAGAGATGAAGCTGACTGGGGGCACCTGGGTGGATTAGTCGGTTACGCGTCCGACTTCAGCTCAGGTCATGATCTCGCAGTTCGCGAGTTGGAGCCCAGCATCTGGCTTTGTGCTGACAGCTCTCAGAGCCTGGAGCCTGCTTCGGATTCTGGGTCTCCCTCTCTCTGCTCCTCCCCTGCTCATTCTCTCTCTCTCTCTCTCTCTCTCTCTCTCTCTCTCTCTCTCTCTCTCTCAGAAATAAAGAAACTTTAAAAAAAAAGATAAAGCTGACTCTTGCAATTTACATAACCTTTTTTTCCTCTTCCTTTTTGTGTCTCTGTTCATACTCAGACTCTCTTTTCCCCCCAGAATGACTGAACTAGATACACCACAAAAGAGTGACTTCTGTAGAACATTACAGAATAGGATGAAAATGTTCTCACTTTTTAAAGTTTCTTCCTCACAACAGACAGATAGAGCTGTGGAGTACACATTATCACCTCACCAACCTAAAAGAATCTGATCTTTGTTGAATAAATTATTAACATTCAAAGCTGAGGTTTTATAGTCAAGAAACAGTCTGGTCCTTGTTGTCTTATGCAGACATGGGGGGAAACTGGGAAAGTGGAAGTTTGTCCTAACGGTCCATTTAATTTCAAAACTACCTTGCTGTTGGAGTCATCCAGCCGCTCTGCATTGCCAGACTTATAATTAAAAAAATATATATATACACGTATAATTCTTTAAAGTATTACCTTTAGGAGAAAGGTCAATGTTCCAAAAACTTCCTTTGGTTGAACACAGATTACTGAAGAGAGCATAGTACTGAATTACAAGAGAAATCAGCTTGGGTTTCCAGTATGGTCCAATTGTGTGGCTTTAGGTGAATCATGGGATCATCCGTAAATCTATTGACCCCAAGTGAGCCTACTATTACTTCAGTGAACCATATGCCACATATGTCATATGTGTATTACCTTGAGAGCACATGTGTATTACCACTGCCACAGCCAGTGTTATATGTGTACTACCTCGGGGAACTGGGCAAGAGGAATGCAGAAGTCATTGCCTTGTCTTAAACCAGTGATTCTCCCAAGTGCGGTCTCTGCACCAGGAATCTTGTTAAAATGCACATTATTGTTTCATTCCAGTCCCATGGAATCAGGAACACTAAGCATGGGGCCCATGAGTGTGCATTTACTTAACAAGCTTTCCAGGTGATTCTGATGCTCACTCCAGGGTGAGTGAGCATTACTGTATTGGAAGAGCAATTTCATTTGGCCAACCTACAAATATGGGTCCTTCCAATAATGATTATTTTATCAGATTCCCTGATATAATTGTTAGGATGTCCTTGGAACCACAGTAGAGGGGACGGCCATCTTGCCAGCACAACCCAATGAAAAGCCCCTAATAGCTGCCAGAACGGATTGGAGGTCAACCAATCACCCAGCAACAGCATGACCTGACGCAAAAAAGCCCCCCGCCCCGGGCCTAAACCCAGAACTGCTGCAGCTTAAAAAACCCCACCCCACCACACCTGGGTGCGACTTCCCTGACTCCTCTCTCTCTCCCTGAGTCACGGAACCTTGCCCGAGACCTTAGTTCCCAGTAAAGCCTTTGACTGCTAAAAGTTTTTAGCCCCTGACTCTTATCTTCACCCTGCCTTATGCCTGACCCTAACAATAATCATTACTTGAGAATCTGCACTTGATTTTGTCCACAGACTTTTACATCTTCTAACCCCCAAAAGACATCTTACCTTTAATACCACCTTTCTATAATTCCAGTCATTTTTATTCATTAGTAGAAAACACCTGTAACAGCAGGAGCTACTTACATTCTAATTGTTTCTTGTTCCTCTAAATTGCTTGTCATTATAAAAGAAATGACAGAAGTGAAATGGGAGAAGAGCAATGTGGCAAGAAGACTAGAGCCCATTTTCAATGTTTAATTGCTATACAATGCTAAGAACAGATTAAAAAGATAAATCAAAAGTTTGCGGGAAAAAAGTGAGGCCCCCAGTCAGTTTTATGGTTTCATTTGAGCTGCAAAGATATTATTATACACTCATTTACAAAACAATGAGCTCTTACTGTTTATGAAAGTTTAATCTCTTGGTTTATTGCCTTAATATATTTCACATTGGTAAGGTTTACTTTTAAATGAAATTTCTGACTGTCTTATGTGGATGCTATTTTATACTGAGAATACAGACAGAATGAGTGTGACATCATAATTGTATTCATCTATGAAGCAATTAGAGTCAGGGTAATTGCTTCTAGTTCTCACATATCTGCATGAAAAGTAATAGAATTAATATTTTATCATTTGGCAGTATCCCTTGTTAGCTAAGAATTCTAACACTGTATATCTTCTCTGTCTGTCTACAGGAATTTAAACAGACCCTATATTAATATTTGCCTAAATCAAAAACTGTGCCAAGTGTACAAATTACGCTGGCCTCACTGCACGGCATATGCATCCAGTTGGTGCACAATGGGCCAGGGGCCCTCAAACGCATTCTCCAAACGGAGCAGATGGATGACAAAGGAGCAAAGGCTTAGGAAGCCCACCTCACTTCCTGGTTATTTTCCAAGCGATCTCACAGTTGTCAAAGTGAGTATAATTCCACAGGGTTCTAGGAGACTAAATCCAATTAAAAATATGTGGCTTCTCTAATATCGATTCCTCGAAAAACGCCTTTACAAGTTTCTACAAAGACACAACCGACAGACCCAAAGAAGCACGATGACCTAAAAGCCTTGCTTAGTGAACGACTGACAAGATTCAAATCCTCGGCGAAAATCAACAGGAATAAGAAGGGCTAAATGAAAACTTATAGCCTCATTATTTTCTAAGAAGCTTAGGCTGGAGGGAGCGAAAAGAAGCCATAAATTAAATAGCACTTTGCTTGAATAAAACGGGAACAAATGAGGGAATTAAGTTAAAACTAGCAGCTCACCACTGGACCAAAATTAATTGATAGATAAGCCGCATTTCTACGTAAATAAATATTATAAAAGATGGGAAAACCCAGCAATTTTCCTCCTTCTCTTCAGTATAGGCAAACAAATACCCTCTATGGAGAGAGAGAGAGAGAGAGAGAGAGAGAGAGTCTAGAATTAGCAGTGGTAACAAGTACGAATGACTTATATTGTATGTATAACGTATACTACATGCTTACTCATGCATTACACAGCCGAGGTAGTCATCTGTTGTTCAAATGTAGTATAGCGTAGTCTAAAATGAAACTGCCCCCTGAAGTGTTGGGCTACATTTAAAGAAATATATTAAAGTACGTATGACTCTCCTCAAATACTGTTTTGTTGTATGTTCTTTCAAATTATTAACTCATTACTATACATCCGTCATTATGAAATGACGCGACGGAGAGGTCATTTCACTGAAGGGTGTCCTGGAGATAGGGAGTAAAATGTCAGTAATTAAAGCATTTAGAGTACACGTTGGCACATGGTATGTACTATATGTGTTTATTATTATAATTATTATTATTATTAACTGTAAGTACAGATTTAGTCTATGATTAGTTAGAACATTTTTCTACTTTTGTCAATGACATAACAGTGACACATTTGAGCTGTGCCCTCACCACTCATATGGGTTTTATTTCAAATTATTATAAAACCTCATTAGCCCTTAGCTTATCTTAGAAAATCCGGATTCCTTCCTGGTCCTGTTCTCCTTACTAATTTATGTGGCTGTTATTTATAAATCAAAAAAAGAATTATTTATTAAGCACTTACTAGGTAAAAGCATTAAATGTTGCATGTAATAATGGCTGCAAAAAACTCATATAATTTTTTTTTTAAACAGCAAGCCACAAACTGCTGGTCTATCAATCAGTCCTAATAATAACACCATTAGAATGGAAGAGAAGAAATGACTCTATACTCTGGTTCACTGACACTCAGCGATTTAAGTGACATGCCAACATCATATAGCTATTATATGGAAAAGCCCAAACTGGACCGGAGTTCAGACATTGAACACTGAGACAGTCCTACTAGAATAGAGTACGAAATCAGGAAAGTTGTCAAGGGAGAGCTCCTGGATGCTGACGAATGATTTGTAAATGATGAGAAAAAGCTGCATACATCAAAGACTAGGGGTTTGGAAGGCAGGCTCCTCATGGATGGGAATGCAGTTACTCTGGAGATGACCACTTTGCAGTGCAATGGAATTTGCTTAATTATGGACTATAATGTGAGTGGGAAAATTAAACCCATAGAGCACGTGGTGTTATTTCGTTAAGGAATATAGAATTAAGGTATTCAAGTTGAAATGTTTTGGAGGCAGCGATTGGACCTAAATGGCAGGTGACAGTCCAGAAAAGAAGTTCACATCTTGAGAAGAAACTGCGGGATAAATGCATTCTTGATGCAATACAATCAGGAAGGTCCCAAGGTTAGGTATGTAAGTAATAATGGACCCTTTTGAGAGTTTTTTCTGAAGTCCTTTTTTGATCTATCAGCCATTTAAAAGATAATTTTGTCAGGTGCCTGGGTGGCTCAGTCTATTAAACTTCTGACTTTGGCTCAGGTCATGATCTTGCAGTTCATGTGTTTGAGCTCCACATCGGGCTCTCAGCTGTCAGCACAGAGCCTGCTTTGAATTCTCTGTCTTCCTCTCTTTCTGCACCTCCCCCGCTCATTCTCTTTCTCTTTCTCTCTTTCTCTTTCTCTCTCTCTCAACATAAATAAATAAACTTCAAATACTTGGCAATGAGAAAGAATGAAATATGGCCTTTTGTCGCAACGTGGATGGAAATGGAGAGTGTGATGCTAAGTGAAATAAGTCATACAGAGAAAGACACCATATGTTTCACTCTTATGTGGATCCTGAGAAACTCAACAGAAGACCAGGGGGGAGGGGAAGGAAAAAAAATAAGGTTAGGAGGGAGGGGGCCAGACCATAAGAGACTCTTAAAAACTGAGAATAGGGGCGCCTGGGTGGCTCCGTTGGTTAAGCATCCGACTTCGCCTCAGGTCATGATCTCACGGTTTGTGAGTTCGAGCCCCATGTTGGACTCTGTGCTATTAGGTCAGAGCCTGGAGCCTGCTTCAGATTCTGTGTCTCCCTCTTTCTGACCCTCCCCCGTTCATGCTGTGTCTCTCTCTGTCTCAAAAATAAATAAACATTTAAAAAATTAAAAAAAAAACCTGAGAATAAACTGTGGGGTGATGGGGAGTGGGGGGGGGTAGGTGATGGGCATTGAGGAGGGCACCTGTTGGGATGAGCACTGGGTGTTGTATGGAAACCAATTTGACAATAAATTTCATATAAACAAACAAACAAACAAACTTTAAAAACGGTAATTTTGTCATTCTGAATTTCTATGCTCTGGCTTGAGGTAAATTTAACACCAGTGTTTATAATCCATGCAACTTTACCGTCCAACGTATCTTTAGCCTACTCTATCGGATAAATAACTTGAAAAGGTTTAAAATAATACAAACTTATAGCACTGGCAGACAGATTCATGAATGGGAGAAATGTTCCATAATATTGGGAAATGTTAAAATAGGAAATATGGGAAATGACTGAATCCAATTTCGAGGTTGATGTTCATGCCGATGGGATAATTTTTACTGCACACTTTGAATTCAATTTCCTTTATTTTAACAAAACATATTCCATACACACTGCTTAGGATGGAATACTTTGCACGAACATAATCAGTTTTATAGGCCATGTTCTCAAGGAGGTTTATAGGATTCCAGTTCAGCATAAATGCTTTCCTGACAAGCACAGAGTTACACATCACCCTCCCTACACCTGCTCTCAGTCACCCACTTCGTTCGACCTACAGATTCGTGATGACACCCATCTCTACTCAAAGGGCAATTCCACTTTCTCTTTAGGAAGCTGTTTGAGATGACCCAGAGATCACAGTGAAGACAGGAATTCTTCTGCCCCAGCGATGTTGTTTTCTCAAATACGTTCAGTTTAGTCATTGAGAAAAGCCTTGGTTAGATCTCTCTCCATTTTAATACAAGCTGACAGGACACGTTCACTCTGCATTCAGTTTTGTCCATGATGAACAACCTCAAGTCCTTCTGGTCTAATTCCACAATAAATTTATCAAATACAGCAATGACACATTCTCTGAGAGGCATTTCTTTTTAAAGGAATATGCAATTAATGTAAATGTATATTCATAGACAATCTTACTGCAAGTTATTTTGTCAGAGTTCATTCGCCCTCTTTAGTAAGAGATGCCTTTCTAACATCTTTGCTGTCAAGATATAATAAATACATTCTTGAGGGACAGAGCCAACATTACTTGATGCAGCAGTAATCATAGTCAATGTGAATTAGAAATCATATGAAGGGACAAGAAATGAAGGAATCAGAAATGTTAAGTTCTACGAGTTGCAGGACCTAGTCCTTCTTGCTCCCTGGGGAACCACAGCACCCAGGCCATTGGCCACAACATAGGTGTGTTCAGTGAATACAGGGTGAAGTGTATGCAAGTTGAATTTCTCACTAGGTAGTGATTTCTTTAAGGCAGGCACGATGCCTCATAAATCTAGATACCCTGCTCAGTGCCCACACAGTATATGATACAGAATCGTGAATATGAAGACATCTTGTAGAGTGAGCTTGGGCTCTGATTTACAGAGCCAGGTGCTATACAAGGTGCAGTATGTACATGGTCTGTAATCCTCAGTCCTGCTCGATCATAGGTATTTCTATCCTCATTTACTGAAGAGGAATCTGAGGCACAGAGCAATTTTGGGACCCAGGTTATCTGACCCCAAATCCAAAATGCCTTCTATCACGTCACTTTACTCAGCTCTCTGCAAGCTGTCTTTGCCTTAGAGTATAGACCAACTCATTTATCTTCCTTGCTAATAAATGAAAAGGCAGCAAGTGTTGGATGCACTGATAACTTCATATACCTCAGAACGGCAGTATCTAGTCATAAACGACAGTTAAAAATTAGTATGTGGATTATTACATGTGGTTTAAATAACTTTATGTAGTTATGTATCTTCTTTGCAGCTAGAACTAAAATTGGGAATTTTCAAAAAAGCAGTAAATGTATTAAATTTAACCATATATATTTATATATATAAATGTGTGTATGTG
The DNA here is from genome assembly GCF_027475565.1 of Acinonyx jubatus. Taxonomy (NCBI): domain Eukaryota; kingdom Metazoa; phylum Chordata; class Mammalia; order Carnivora; family Felidae; genus Acinonyx; species Acinonyx jubatus. The sequence goes on along the minus strand of NC_069380.1, from coordinate 64,721,865 downwards.
TGTGTGTGTATACATGTATATAAAGATATGTGTGTGTGTGTGTGTATCCCATAAATAACTTAGGTTTAAAAGAGTTTTAAATGAGGGAGAACTTCACCCAAGCAAGTTGTTTTAACAAGTAACACAACTACGACATTTTTTGCCGTTAACTAATGTACTTGAATGATAAACCCACTCAACTTGAAGGGATGGGGACAATACAATGTCCAGGTTAGCAGAGGCAGCTGCCTTTGCTTTAATACACTGCACCTTTGTAAATGTGAATCATTAATTGAGAGGCTACTCACCCCCAAGAAAGAACAGATTTTAGTAGCAGATAAAGTGTTCAACACTTGGGCATGAAATGACAAAAGATTACCCTAAGATAGACTACGTCGCTTTGTAACGTTTTGCATATAGAACCATAAGTCTTGGTGCTGTGTCCAGGTGAGGGGTAAGGGACCTTCAGGGTTGTGGATGCAACACACTCCCAGCAACCTCATCTGTCACCACGCGTACTTACTTCATGGAAGGTGTAGTGTGGCAACAGCAGAGAACCCCTTTAGGCCCTCATGGCACAGCAAATGCATGATTTGCACGGCCTAGAATTCTTTTTGCATGGCAAAATCTAATAGAGTTGGACAAAGTGGCATCTGATGCTTATTAACTCCTATTTTTATATGATTGACTGACCTAATTTCCCAGGGTTTAAAATTCTACTTCTTATCACCTTTCTTGGCTGAAACTTCAGAGTTAGCTCTGTCAAATACTGCATGTCATTTACACATGTACAAGTCAAGTAACTGGGTGCACGGAAGGCCGGTGTCACTTTTAAATCCGGTCCCAATTAGAAAATACATCTTCAAAGCGGTTACATTCAGCTTCTCTTTCTCATACCTTCATCACCTTCACAATTCCTGGGAGCAGAAAAGTGACATCATGTGACTTTCAGTCATACCCTAGATCTTGCCATTACTAAAGCAGCTACCCTCCCATAATCTCAATTTCCAGGACTCCACTCTCTGACCAGCAGCTCTTCCCTTCTGCGACTCCCGCTCGAACAATCCTTCGGGAATGTCTAACGCCCTGGGATGTACAACCCATTATTCTGCTATCTCTCCTCTGCCCCTCAGCACCTCAGGACCTCACTTTCCTTCTTGTAAGCTTCAATTCCCTGGCCACACTGTACAACCTTGCTAAAACTAACAAAACTGTGGCCTTTGTCAAAATGGAACTTGAGACCCAAACATTTTCATTTTCGTATTCTAAAGTCACTCACTCTCTCTTGTGATTACAAAGCAACAAAAGACAACAACTATGTATGTGTATATACATATACAGATATATATGTATATATCTGTATATGTATATACAGATACAGATATGTATATCTATCTATATAGATATCTATATATCTATATATCTATCTATATAGATATCTATATATCTATAGATAGATCTATATCTATCTATAGATATCTATATCTATATAGATAGATAGATCTATCTATAGATATATAGATAGATATCTATAGATAGATATAGATCTGTCTATAGATATATAGATACAGATATAGATACAGATATAGATATAGATATCTATATCTATCTATCTATCTATCTATATATCTATATCTATATCTATATCTATATCTATATCTATATCTATATCTATATCTATATCTATATCCATCCTTAAGGGCTGGTCTTAAATTCATGGTCTCCAAACTAAAACTAACACTTAAAACGTTGCCTGGTTGACCTACTCTCTTTCCTTCCCTCCACTCACTCTGTCTCTCAAACCACTACTTCACATTTTCCCTTTCTTTCCCCAAACCTCATGAAATGATTCAAATGTCCCCCCATGCCAAGTTCTCTATAGAAAAAACTGGAAGAAGACAGAGTACACTCCTTTACAAGTAACCTGGTCACTCACGTGTTATTCATTCCCTCACTCATTCATTTGTAGAGTATTTATGTAGTGCGTCATGGAATCATAAAATATTGGTCTAGAAGGAACTTCCAACTTATAGAAGAAACAGTTGAGGCCCCCAAGTTTTCATTTCCCTGTTCTACACGTTGCACTGTAATAGGAAAAAACACCTGCCCTCTGTTGGTTTCTTGTCTTGGCTTCACCTAACCTCTGTGAAGATGGTGTAAAAGGGTACATCTTTATAAAATATCACATTGCTACACAATGTGACAAAACATGGTCACTGGTTCTACACCATCTCTTCATCAGGAGCTGGTTACAAGTGCAGAAATTCAGGGGCACCTGGGTGGCTCAGTTGGTTAAGTGTCCTGCTCTTGGTTTTGGCTCATCATCTCAGAGTTTCGTGAGTTCAAGCCCCATGTGGGGCTCCCCATGGGGAGCCTACCTGGCATTCTCTCTCTCTCTCTCTCTCTCTCTCTCTCCCTTTCTTTTTGCCCCCCCCCGCCAACTCTCTCTCTCTCTCTCTGTCTCTCTCAAAATAAATAAACTTTGAAAAAGAAAGAAAGAAATGCAGAATCTCAGGCACCACCCCAGGACCAGGAAATCAGACTGGGCAATTTAACAAGATCCTTTGGGGGCTTCATTGCCACACAAAAGCTTGAGAATTACCGCTCTATTGAACAACAACCAGAATGATAAGTACGGTCCGGGATCTGGGTTACTGCCAGGAGTTCCAGAAATAAAACTTCCCCCTTTTCTTCGGCAAGGCTACTCTTTTTCCTTCTCGACAGAGCAATCTTGTCTTTTTTTGTTTTGTTGGGATGTTGACTTGTGAAAATTCACCTGGTATTCACAATTCATCCCTTTGTGGATGACAAAGTTAGGAGCTTTGATTCTGTTGATACCAGAAACCTGATGCAACAGCACATCAGGGCAAACCTCATACATTTTAAATTAAGATGGTGCAGCACAGTTAAGATGAAAAAGCGTAAGCTCTTCTCGGGATGGCAAAGCCGAGGCAAATGCAAGCTTGGTGCCGTGAAATCAAATATGTGTTGTTTTCTTCATCTAAGTACACACACGCCTTCTTTTAAAAACCATAGATTTTACTTTGGGGCCAAAAAGAGGTTAAAGCTGATTGGTTTGTATTCTCAAAAGAGGAGAGAAAAGGTTATGTTGTGGGGCAGAAGAGGGAGGAAGGAGAAAGCTCCTCCCACTTTCTTCTTTTTTTAATTTTTTTTTTAACGTTTATTCATTTTTGAGAGACAGAGCATGAGTGGGGAAGGGGCGGAGAGAGAAGGAGACACAGAATCCGAAGCAGGCCCCAGGCTCCGAGCTGTCAGCACAGAGCCAGACATGGGGCTTGAACTCACAAACTGCGAGATCATGACCTGAGCCGAAGTTGGACACTCAACCGACTGAGCCACCCAGGCGCCCCTTGAAATTACTTCTGAATCCTTCCACGGAAAAGTATTTCCAGTCTTACTGTCCTTTTACTTTATTTTTAAATCGGTATCTCTTAATGTGTTCATAATGCCATCTTTTCGGAAAACTCCATGAATAGCGTTTTCTGTCAAAGTGCTCACATTTCAATGAAAACAAACAGATGCAGCCACTATTAGTACTGTGATTCTAGGTCAAAGACGTGTCACACATAATTTCATGCTAAAAATGTCCACTATGTAAAATACTAAAGTACCCAAATTGCATGGTAGAAATGAAGTGATTGTTACCTAAAAACACAACAACACTCCCATTAGCATATATTCACTTTCTCCATTGTTAAATGGAAAAAGGTCCAAAATTACAAATTATTTGAGGTCACGATATATTTTTTTAAACAAGGTCTCTTGATGTTTGGCCTTGAGCATAATTCAAAACCAATTCTCTAGATGCCTTTCCAAATCAAGTTTTTACGTTTTTCAACAGCCTTCCCCATATAAAAATTCTGACACAACCCACAGGTCATCAGTACACATTGTGTTGTCCACAGATGGTGATTGCTTCGTCATTGGCAATGGAGAGCCTTCCTGAACCCGATTAACATGAATGACACCTAGTCACCTGGGAGGAAGAGGTTTTAAATCTGTATGAGGTAATAGAGTTTACATGTATTTTGTTTCGTTTTTTCCTTTTAATACCTCTGTCTTATTTGTAAATGTCCGGGCCAAATGTTCATAACAAAACAAATCTACTGACTATAAGACACTGTATGTTTTCAATTATCCTACTCCTTTGATTAATTTATTTAATCCTCACTTTCTAATGGAATGAGGGGGGCTACTTTGGCACAGCTTATACACATGTATATTTATATACATGTATTTCACATTTTGGTGCAGTTTGGTTTAAGTAGAACTACTCCTACTTCCTAAACAGGGCTTTTCACTATATGTATGCTAGAAGCATCTGTCATATGGTGGAAGGCATTTTTTATACAGCTCAATCCCAGAGGACTAATGGGAGGGGCTGACAATACTTTTTAAAGCATCTTGAAGAGGGACATGTGGGTGGCTCAGTCGGTTAAGCATACAACTTCAGTTCGGGTCATGATCTCACGGTTCGTGGGTTTGATCCCTGCTTCAGGTCTGTGTTGACTGCTTAGAGCCTGGAGCCTGCTTCAAATTCTGTGTCTCCCTCTCTCCCTGCCCCTCCCCCACTCATGCTCTGTCTCTCTCAAAAATAAACGCTAAAAAATTTTTTTTAAAAATAAGTATCTTGAAAAGCATGGATAGTAATATGAATGTATCTTTAAAATAAAATATTTAAATGAACCTAAAGCTGAATATAAACATCCTCATACTCACATGTACTGAGTGAACCTACAGTAGTACTTGGTGCCTTAAACAACATGGCACCTCGTCCGTTCTGTTAGATCCTTGGATACTGGGAGCCTTCCAAGTTAAGTGACTGTCATAGGCAGTTGCAGATATATTACCATCTCCACAGATTGGTTACAAAACCAATCATGATCCCAAGAGCTGGCAATATGAATGAGTTCTCCTGCATCATCCCCCTCTCGAACCTCCTGCCTCCATTACATTACTGATGTCCCTGAAACACAACTTGCATTTTTCAAAGTAAACTGGAAGTTCTTCCCCTCCTTTCCAGTGTTACAAAGAAAACCACAGGCTCAAATTGACTTCACTTAGATTACGGCCCCAAGTCAGTAAACCATGGCTTAATACTTAACCTAAACTGTAGTTTCAATTCCCCAGAAATGTAACCTTTTACCAGGCAACCTGAGAATTGTCTGGTCAGTACCAGGAAATTTACTCATAGACCTCTTTCATTCCCATTACGAGGATGGCATTGCCTAAACAATGGATTCTCTGCCATAGTTTCCTCTATTCACTCCCTCTCTACTTTAAAAGCTTTTCCTTTTCTTTTTAACGTTTATTCATTTGAGAGACAAAGAGTGTGTGTTTGCACACGTGAGCAGGGGGAGGGACAGAGAGAGAATCCCAAGCAGGCTCCACACTATCAGCACAGAGTCCTATGGGGGGGGGGGGGCGCTTAAACTCATGAACTGTGATATAATGACCTGAGCTGAAATGAAGAGTTGGACTCTTAACAGACTGAGCCATCCAGGCGTCCCTGCCTTTCCTTTTCCGTAGCCCTTTGGAACTCCTCTCTATTGCTTGATGGGATGCTGCCTATTTCATGAATTGATTTTGAGTTTGATTTTACTTGGTCGATTTTTTTGTTATTTAACACTATATTGCCCTTAGAATGTGGTGTTTAAAGTGCTGATGCATGTGTACTGAACTGTAAGGACCAGATTTGGATTTAATATTTACGTGAGAAGGTGAGCCATTAGAAGCTGCTTCTCAATACTGACCATGTAGCAGAGTCACCTGCAGGGATGGCGACACCAGACTGCTGGGCTCCACCCCCGAGTGTGTGACACAGTACAATCTGTGCAGGGCCCTGAAACTGGTTTGTCTAACAAGCTCTGGGGTGATGCTGCTGCTGGTGACAGGCCACACTTAGAGAACCATTGTATGGCGACACCTCTCAGTCCACAGTTGTTCTGAAAAGCATTTCATAAAAATTTTACTTGTCTTTTGTCTGGGCATCTTTTAAATTACTGCTTCTCTTTAAACCTTATACCGTCATAAAATTCATCATAAATTTGAAGTTGGAAATGAATGTGGAAAGGATATAAGAATAAACGCCAGGGCAAAATCATGAGCTAAGTTATCCATTGCCTCTGGCTTTTAAGGATTTTTCTTCTACGGTGTTGAAATTATAATCCTTAGGTGAAAGCAATGCACATGTGTGCGTGTACATGCACACATGATCTGTGGGCAGTGTTTAATAGGTACAAGGACATTAATAGATAAATAAAGACTTTTTTAATATTGGCCAACATTTACAGCAAAATGATTTAATAATCTGAGAACGAATGCTGAACATTGCTTAGCAAAGTAAAAGTAAAATGTGGATTCATATTACAAAGATGTGAATCAGTTTATTTGCTCAAATAATTAAGAAAATAATCTGGCAATGTGAAATAACCCTATAGCTTAGATTTCTTTTTATTTGATAATTGTTACTATTTTAGACTCTCAGTCCTCCATCATTTTCATTGCCATCATAAAAGTGGTTAATAGGTATTATTAAAAGTTCTTGGTTCTCTAATTACTGCAAGATACATCTTATCAACATTTACAATTTTGTTTCTGCCCTAGCCCTCTACATAATATATAATGTACAAAGGGCATAATACTACTGTCCATCTATATTCTTAGCATAGAAGTCACACAACTAGCCAATAGAGACATTTTGAAATATATTCTCAAACAAGGGGATATAAAATAAAATATTTAATCTTTCACTTTATTTTTTTTCTTGTTTTTTTAGTTTCCTTTAACTTGTCCATTCAGATAAAAAGAGCAGGTTAATGTCTTGCAGCCTTTCTCAGCAGAGAATAGAAAACAGGATTTGAGAGGCTATTTTCACAATTCTCTCAAGTATGGAATGCATCAAGTACCATTCTAGAATTAATTCATTACATTAAATGGATGACTTAGTGCCCTGGTTGTGAATGGCTGAACAATTCAATCAAAACATATAGAAACTTCCAAGGATATAGACCCCATAACGGAAAAAGATGTGATCCACAGCAGAAATGTTTTTGTGGAGACAAAAGACACGTGGGATATGGTCTAGAAGAAAAATATCCTAGACTAGAATGCTGCACATTTTAATAGGCCATTATTTCAAACCGATTTCTCAGATATTATCCTTGTAATAATCTTGCCAAGTCAATATTATTCCTCATTTTATAGATTAGTGGTACGAACATTAAAAAATTCAGAAGCTGAGTCCTGTGGCTGGTAAGGAGCAACACAGGGGTCATCACTCCATGCCAGGATGGTGTTCCTGGACCCGCCACCATGAACCATTTGATTTCCCAATAGGTCTAGTTGTCCTAAGAAGCTCGCCTCTAGTGTCCATATACCCATTTTACTGATTTTCACTTAATCCAGGTAATTAAATCTTCAGGATGCACTCTCCCACACACACCAGCATAGCTTGTGCACCTGCTGCCCATGAGAAGGAATGTAGGACCAAGTTTCCCTGATTAAGGCTCCCCATCATCATGCAGTCTGATTCTCCCACGGCAAGAGGGAAGCAGAGCTTTGGAAGTCCTGTGGACCTGACCCGCCCAGCTTTAGAGAAGGAAGAAAACCACTGACACAAAACCACTGATGTGGTAACCTGCCTTCCACTTAGAAACCATAGAAAACTAAGGACAGCCACAGGGACAAGCTGAGAGGTGAGAATGTTACCAACATTGAGGTGTGGGAGGAGCTCTTTGCCACACCCCACTGCTAGAAAGAGGACCCAGACTGAACAGCATCCTCCTTTCTTGCTAATATTGCAAAAAACGTGGCTTAGAAAGAGAAGAATTTCATTCAACAGCTCTGTTTACTACATTATGTTCGCATAACTCTAAATTTGCTAGGCCATTCTTTAGAACCTTTTCTTTTTAAAAACCCCCCTAATTCTGCCTCATTCCCTGGGTAAAATCATTAGGGACTAACACCGTGGGCGGAAAATTAATTTCCAACAACTCCCGGGGAGGGACAGTGATGTACAGACTCACTGGAGTCCCTAGAAGCGCCATTTCACCCTGAGTCGCTTTCCCTATCACAATCTAAGCAAGCTTACACTCAGCCTGACCTCGTTGCAAAGGTAATACTGTGGGAGCAGTCTTCCAAACACTCTGGAAGCCAAAACTGTCAACAGACTGTCAGTGTGTCAACACTGGTTTTCATATTCTCTTCTAACAAAACAAACAGGAGAGTCACATACCTCAAGATGTTTTAACATTTTAATTAGTGAGCTGTGGGGAGAAAAAAAATCAGTGGGTGCAGAGATGGGACTGTTTTTGTCAGGTTCCCATTTAACACTATTTAGTAGTATTTTTTAAACACAAGCATTGGTGTTAAACACTGTCGGTACTGAATTTCTCTGGAAATAAGTGTACATTATATATGCCTTTCACCTCAAAACATCAGTAGCAATGCTGACTTAAACACTATTGTAATTAATATATCTCAGGATATATCACATCTACCTTGGAAACATTTGAATCTCTTGTAAGGGAACATCTCTTTAGTCCTGACTTAAAAGGGAGGAGAAAGTTAAGAAAACCATTTGTTTCCTGTAGGCTTCTACAAGACAGGGGTCATCTCTACAACACAGTAGCAACCCAGTGCTATTTTTAAATGAATGAATGGATGAATAAGTGTATACACATGAATCAAAGAGCATCATTGAATACCGATAATTCTATAGATCCCACACAATAGGTATCAGTACTCATCCACCAATGAAGTGATCACAGTGTAAACAGCTAACATTTTACTGGGAACAAGAAAGCAGAGGGTGATATGGAGCCAGTAAAGACTGGCTTCCCTTTTCAGAAACGGTATTTCTACAAATGTCCCCTGAAACCACTTTTTCAATGCAAACACCGTAGCCTTCCCTCCAATTTGCTGTTCCCTCTGCCTGGGTAACCTGGATAACCTTTCTGTTCTTTGGAACCTTTCTGGAAAGAAACCTTTCCACACCTGAAGGCCCAACTCAAATGTGCTCCTCTGAGCTGACGTTCTCCTTCTCCATTTACAATCAATTGTTCCGGCCTTTGTACTTAAAACGCTGCATTGTAATTAACGTGAATATGCCATCCCTTCCATTACATTGGGCTTCCCTCTAGTTCCAGAAGTGTGTCTTATTCATCTTAGTATTTTCTTTGGTTTAGAATAATGCCCTGAATCTATATTAGGCATGTGCTAAGTCTTATGTCATAAAGTTACATTAAAGGGAGTTAAGAGTAGGACCATTTATTGAAGTAAAAGTTGTAGTCTTGACCCAAAAGAGGGAGGTGGTTCTAAAAGAGCTTTTGTTCACTAGCATTTCTCCTTGAGATCACTCAGGGATGGGGAAGAAAGCCACAGTGTGGGTGTGTGTGAGACCCTTTACCAGGCTGTGATGATGGCCACAAGGTCCAGTATACTTTTTTATAATGCTTTAAAAAATGATTGTCATTCAAGGACCTTGAACTACATTTTATATTTGTTATAACCACAACTGAAGAGCTAACACATTTTTCACAGACATGTTTTTTTTAAGAGCACCATCCATGATCTGGAACACATTTTTCACATCTTTCCCCGTATCACGGATATGAGAGACCCTATAGTACATCCTGGTCTCACTGTGCAAATATCAAGAGATGCCTATGGTTTAGGTTTGTCAGTTTGTTGGGAAAATGTTCTGATTCCTCATCATTAACAAGTTAATTTATCTGCAGAAACTGTCAGTAAACTTGTCAATGTTTTAGTAATAAAAATACTCGGTTCTCTCTTCTTCAATTACCACTTTTTTTTTAATCAAAGTATCCAGGTACACTTTATATATGGCATTATGATTCCCCTTGAATGTAATAAGTGAAGAAAACACCCCAAGACACATATGTTATTTTAATTCACCAATAACTCATTAATACTTCATAACTAAAATCTGAATTAACAGTAAGAAATCTGCTATATATGTATTTTTTTCTGCTATCCTCAAACCTGAGAATTTCTTTATAGGCTTCTAGTTCTTTTGAATTGGAGAGTAGACCTCTTCTATTTTAACATATACATAACTGAAATAAAGATACTGGAATCTGTAGTGTCCACATTGACAGAGACTAACCCCACAATATTATGCTCTGTGAAATACAGATTTCCCACTGGGAAACAATCTTCTGTTTCAAAATTGTGAACTGAGGGGCGCCTGGGTGGTTCAGTCAGTTAAGCCCCAGACTTCAGCTCAGGTCATGATCTTGTGGTTCATGAATTTCAACCCCCCATCAGGCTCTGTGCTGACAGCTCAGGGCCCAGAGCCTGCTTCCGATTCTGTGTCTCCCTCTCTCTCTGCCCTTCCCCACTCATGCTCTGTCTTGCTCTGTCTCTCTCTCTCTCTCTCTCAAAAATAAATAAGCATTAATTACTATTTTTTTAAGTTGTGAACTGAATAGTACTCCACAATTATCTTATTTGAAAGGCCCAAGAAGAGCTCTAAGCATTTGACACCTAACTGGGCATAATTGATGTATTTTTAACTTTTGCTTCTTCTAGTTTGTTCAGACAAATACTGGGTAATAGACTGAATATGATAATGTCACCTTCATTAACCTAAAGTCTATTTTTGCACTTACTATTGACATTTAAAGATCGCCTCATACGTGTTGCTGTGTTCTCAATGACTGATTTTACAAGACATGTTTCTACATTCCAAATATTTTTGCTGCTTCATAAAAAAGGCCTTAAAATGCCTTTTCAAAGAGTTTTACCTTCTTTCTTTGCAGCTGTGAGCAAAGCAAATGGGTCTCTATGGAGAAAAGAGTGTGTTTCTCCTAATTCCTAAAATCACAACCAAAACCCTCACTTGTTCTTGAGTTTACTTCTCTCCTAGCTGCCCCTTTACTAATAGAGTAGTAGGGCTGTTGCTTGGACCAAGGCCAATAAATCTCAGTTTCCTTGGAGCAACCCATTTCATTTGCAATCTGTGGCACCCACGTATTCTGTGTAGGTGCTGGTCTGTCACAGCTTTCTCTGAATGCCTCTAGGCATTTTTTGCACATATCTGCGTTTAACTGTGTGCTGTAAGTTGCATACTGAAAGTTGTTCATTCAACTACTTATGTCCTGTGCTGTATTCACATGTACACTTAAAGTTGCTCGCTAGTAGAAGCCATGCCATTCTTTTATTTCCTGAAGAGTCACAGTCTAGGATTAGGCATATTATGAGCACACGGTAAATTCTCATGGCAATTGACAGCTCCAGATACTGTAGGGCGTGAATATCTTCTCCTGCATTTCCTAACCCACACTCCTATAGTCAGTTGCTCACTCAAGATCCTCACCAATTAGGCATTTTGAATGAAAGAAACAAACCTGAACTTTTCTTTTGTCTCCCAGATATCAGCACCATCCTTGGTATAAGTTATCACCACCTTCCCAGGTTACATCCAAACCTTGAAGCTATGATTGACTTTTATTTTTTCCTTTTCCTTCTCTCATACCCAGACTATTGCAAAGTTATAGGTGCTACCTCCAAAATAAAATCTGAATCTCAGTACTTGTCTCTACGTTTCCTGCTACTCTCCTGGTTCAAACGCCATCATCTTTCCCTGAATCACTCAGTAGCTTCCCACCAGTTTTCTCTTCTTCATCTCATCCCTCCATAGTTCATTGTTTCCTGGGGTCATCTTGCCATCTTTTAAGAGATCAATCAGATCTCTGCCTTTCATGCTGGATTACCCTACTGGCTTCCATTTCTCTTAGATTAATGCACCATCTACCATAGCACAGAAAGCCCTTCAGGACCTGGGCCCTGCCTACCTCCTTACCTATTCTCCCAGTCTTTTTACCCTTGCCATACCCATGCAAGCACATTAGTCCGATAGAGCATAAGAACTGCAAATAGAAATCAATGCGTTTGGGAGATATCCCACCTAGCCTACAGGAAGGGTTAAAGAAAGAACAATTTGGAGGAGGATTAAACATTTGCCAGAGAGACAAGGTGTGTGTGTGTGTGTGTGTGTGTGTGTGTGTGTGTGTGTAAAGAGGGAGAAAGAGTAAACAGGGCAGAGTACTTCAGTTAAGTGTTATTTTTCCAAATATCATTCATAGTGGTATAATACACTCCATTGTTACCTACTAGAAATGGTAAACTATACCCTGTATCTTAGAGAATTTCTGAGTACATCCCAAATCCTTGCCAGCTTTACATATCTGCTTCATTTCTTTAATGATCGTCTCAAAACTGGGCACTGTTCATAACTTCAGTTATGACGCATGGCTGTCATGACCTTGCAGCTAAAAGTATGGGACATAACTCTATATATTTACATGACTGACATGTTAGAAAAACAATCTCACAGCACAGGGGCTAGTGAACTATAGCCAGTAGGCCAAATCTGGCTGACTGTCTTTTTGTAAATAAAGTTTTATTGTAAAACAGACATACCCATTTATTTATATATTATCTATGGCTGCTTTTCACTAAAGTTACAGAGTAGAAATTATACAGAGTATAATTGGGGCAGAGGTCCTATGGTCCCACAAAGCAAAATACATTTATTCTCTGGCCCCTTGCAGAAAAAGTTGACAACCACTCTCATAAAAGCAGCCTTTTTTTTTTTTGAGAATTAAAAGAATAGGACATTTTTCATGGGTTAAATAAACGGCACTCTTTTAAAAAAAGGTGTTTTTTTTAATGTGGTAATAGAGTAGTTTGTATTTATTACTATTCCTAGGATAGTTTAATTGTTAAAGAAAACATTGTGGTTTATATAAAGGCCGTATAAGTGCGGTATTATTGCTGTGGGATCAGCTGATATTTCCAGACATGAAAGTACCTTTCAGTACATCTTTAAAATGTACAACAATGGGAAGTGATTTGCTGAAATAAAACTGTTATATCTGGCTCCAGCCCAAATTGCTCAAGGCCATGTAAAAGTCTGAGGAAATGCAGACATAATAGGCTTGCCAGGTTGGAAGTAAAATCACATTTTTCTAAATGCAAAGACTAATCTTGTGCCACTCACTAAACGGAGTTCAGGTTTCGATGACAGTCCTTACTAACCTCTTATTTTCTGTATGTGTATAATTTTTCATTCCAATATATTCCAGGTTGCTTAGTCATATCATGCAAAGGATTTTTAAACTGTTTCTGAACTGCATATATTTAAATAATTTCGTTAACTTTTATGTTTGACTGAACAAAAGTTTTCGGTCTTCAAATGCTTTATTGCATTTTAATGGTTCACAAAATGACTTTTTTTCCAGCTTGAAATTTTGCAGTTGACTAGCTGACACTGTAGAGTAGCTGTGTATGTACCTAATAGCTTATGTCATTTCATTAATGGAAAGGGGAAAAGAATATGGTACTTATGCCTACTCCGACAAGATGTTCATATGAACGATAAGCTATTTTTCTCCTTATTTAATGTAGCATTTTAATAAGATGATAGCCAAAATCATGGGAAATATTATGGTCATCAAAAGCCTAGAACTCTTGAGCAAGAAACAAACAAGAGCCCAGCCTCAATTGTGAACCTCTTCCAATTGTGTTGATCAGGACCGTCCTGGAGCCGTCTCGAAATTCCTGTGTAGAGTATTTTGCTCCTTTACCTTCTTCCTCCTGTCTCCACTTTTGAGGCAATTGTACCGCTTCGTTTTCAGGACTTTTCTATTCTGACTCTCTATCTTCTTCAGTCTAGTCGTCTGGTTATAACAATTACACCTGGATGCACAGTCAGCACCTCCCAGTTCTGGGGAAGCATTTCCATCTCTCCAGACAGAGCCACGATGATTAATTACATCACTCGATGTATGGTATGGGGGAGTTTACCCTCACTATTCTTCCTTTTCAAAATTTATTGCCAAGGCCCCTATATTTATTTTACAATATGAACTTAACACATGGCTAGAGAATAAAGGTTGAAATTAGAAAGCAATCAATACACGGGACTGCACAGGATAATTGTTTGACTGTCACCAGTGCCTCACTTCTCTTTTCCTTCCTCACATGGATTAAGTTGGTGCGTCTCAAACTGTGATCTATGGACCACCTGTGTCAGAAGGGATTGAGTCGTTCTCTTAAAATATCAATTCATAAGCCCCACCCCAGGCCTTCAGAAACAGTACCATGCCAGTGAGCCAGTTAAAAAAAAAAAAATCCCCAGATGGTAATTACCCATGCCAGACTTTAAGAACCAATGCAATACATTTTCAAAAGTTATGAAATTTTTTTTGAAAGAATATATCCTTCTTTTCTGCTCCATTTATCACATTCTGTACGATATATTTCCTTCCTTCTACTCCAATCCAGGCCCTTATCCCTCATGTCTGTATAATCAAAACCTTTGAAATGATTCCCTTGCCTCTAGTCTTCTGATGCTGCCAGATCTGTCCCCTAGAATCATAATTTTAACATCTAGTCACCTGCTTTCTAGTGGATGTACCATTTTTCTACTTGATATTAATGGCACCTGGTTAGTTAAGGCGTCCCTTTAATGCCTACAAAATCCTGTCCCCAAGAGAGTTAGATTACTCCCTGCTGTTAAACACAAATTCCCTTTTCTACCTCTGTTCAAGTTTTTCCAGGAGCCTGGTTCCACTTCAATTCAACTTATTTATCATGCAAAGTTCACTTCAAGTTTGCATTCCTGCAGGAAACACTATCTCACCACCTCAGTGGCCTGCCCCCCTGGGGTCCAGCAGCATTCAGACACAACCCGAGTCTTTGTTGTGGCTATTTGTGTGTGTGTTAAGGCATATGCCACAACCATCCACCCATTCCAGTGGAAAACACGATTGATTTGACTAGAATTCCAGTTTTCAAGGACTTACAAGCATGAATTTAAAGCAGCTTGGAGACCTTCTCTTCAAGTAGATATATAAGTGACAGACTACTTCTGTTAGGGACGCAGCAAAAAAGGGGATCACGAATAGAAAAAGAGTTTTTAGCAGTGGCCTCCTGAAACAGATCAAATGAACCTAAAATAAACCTGACTTGAGAAATTTCCTTCTGCATCTGAGAGAAGCTGAAAGGTATGGGCTTTAGTGGGAAGCTAGTGTGAACACAACTAGGGCTGTGTAACTCTGTATTTTGAGAAGGAGGGCTGTTCAGTGTAGATACAATGGTCTAGATAGAAGGAAGCAAAGAGCAGCCAAAATATCTGTACATGGTGGCTCTGGTCCAGTTAAGCAGAAGCAGATACTCAGGTCTCCTTATTCTGAGATCTGGGCCCGCAGGAAACAAGTACTTCTAATGGTTCTCAAAGCTAGAAAAATCATTCTTTCTAAGTCATGAATAAAGCCTATTATTATATCTGTCACCCTATTTCACCCCCCACCCTCCCTCTGATTATCTCTGTGTGGTTCCATTAAATAAAGATTCAGTTTATAGGTACTACCTTATGCACATGGCATTATGTTAGGCACAGGGACACCATTGTGAGCATTGCACAGTACGGGCAAAACCCTGGAACATTTACAGCTAATCATTGTGTGAGGGTATAATTTCTACTTGAAATTTTATGGCATAAACCAAAAGCTACTGGGACAAAGAGGCAGAGGCAATTCTAGCAAGGCAATTGTGAAGGTCCTGAGGAATAAATCACTCTCACATAAGTGGCAATAAGCAGCAAGACTATTCTAGGAAGAGGGAACAGAATCACTCAAAGCACAGAAGTATATATATGCTTGAGGGATTGGGGAAGAAGCATCTAGAATGGAATGTAGACTGCATGATGGAAGTATGGTGGGTGGGAGAACATGGAACTTTCCAGTACAGGTTGAGATACTGCATGTGACTTTGAGGAGTATCAGTGATGAGTGGTGTGGCCTTGGACATTTATTTTATTACTCTCTAGAATTCTTCTGTTACTTTAAAAATAGATATATTATTTTCCAGGGGCACCTGGGTGGCTCAGTTGGTTGAGAATATGACTCTTGATTTAGGCTCAGGTCATGATCCCAAGATCGTGGGATTAAGCTCCTCTCTGGGCTCCACACTGAGCAGGGAGCCTGCTTACCATTCATTCTCTCTCTCTCTCTCTCTCTCTCTCTCTCTCTCTCTCTCTCTCTCTCCCCCCCCCCGCCCCTTTCTCTGCTCTGTCAATCTCTATCTCTCTAAAAAAACAAGAAAAAAAAGACGTTTTATTTTTTCAAAAGATGCTGACCCTAAAAGAAAAAAAAATATTTTACCTCATATACAAGATTTTGTTAATGTAATAGCCCCGATTATCTGTCTTATAGCTAATATTATGTTTCAAACAGGCAGCTTCAGATATGCATAGAAGATTGTATCATCTTAATCTGTAGAACTACCCCACAGGGTCATTCCTAATGTCATTGATGGCCTTTGCCCCCTTCCTTATGTTCCTCATAGTGGTAATTTCAAGTGTTTCTAACATAAATTTTCAGGATCCAAATTCCAGGGATGGAAATGTAGTGTAAAGGACTCTAGACGTGCACAAAGTACAGGTCATGGCTCTCTCTGCCTTAACTTGGGTAAGTCAATTAATTGTTTCTGGACTCCTGCTTTTCATTCACAAAATAATAATTCCTATAATCTTCACAAGATCAAAGCAATGCACATGAAAGCCTTTTTAGTAAAGAGTATGCAAGCAGTTAAAGAAAGTATAATTATATATTTCTTTTAGTCTGTAAGATCCTTGAAAATATATTTGGTTTTATGGATCCATTTTTGTGCTGTGCCTAAAATAATTCTTCATACACACAGATCATCAAAAAAGAAACTTTCACTCAATAAGGTCAAGGTCAAACAAATTTTTTAAAAAATCTATAATATCACATAAAATCCAGTTATTTTCTGTTAATACATTTTTCTATGATAACAGAAACATAACAAAATAAATAAAGATGATGCTCAAAATATAGATTCAAAGACAAGAGCAAATGGCAGATTACTCAATTGTTCTAAGACTTGTTTCAAACATCAACAATGCCATATCTTTAATAGAAGTAGTATTAGATAAGAGCAGAAGTTATATCTTAAAAATCTACTTTTTTTTTAAACATTAAGCCATTAAGGTAAATTCAATGAAATTTCATATAGCAATAGGGCCAGCTGTTTAATAATGAAGAATGCTGTGCACCAGCTTGGAGAAAGCTGCAGGGGTCATTTTATATGCAGTTTTTAACAATTCAACAAGCCAGAGGTCATCTTCAGATGACCCCTGATCTTTCTTCAGAAGAGACTGGAAAAAATCCACAATGGTGGCTGAGCTAATTGTTTACAATTGCAAATGGAATCTGATATGGAGGAATGTAATTCACCATGTGTGTAGCCTGTGGTGATGTACTCTTGAGGAAAAAAAAAATCGTGGGGTTTTTTTACCTTTTTAAAAAAATTTTCAGTTAATTAATTTGATACACATAATCATACATATATATTTCATTCCTTTTTTTAAATGTTTATTTATTTTGGGGGGGGAGAGAGAGTGAGAGAGAGAGAGAGAGAGAGAGAGAGAGAGAGGTGGGGGGAGGGGCAGAGAGAGAAGGAGACTGAGAATCCGAAGCAGGCTCTGTGCTGTTAGCGTAAAGCCTGATGTGGGGCTTTGAACCCATGAACAGTGAGATCATAACCTGAGCCGAAGTCTGACGCTCAACATACCGAGCCACCCAGGTGGAACTTGTATTTCATTCTGAGCTGCTGATGTACATGTTTTCTTCACATATTGTGAAAAAAGAAAAAAAAAACCACTGCTGTCAGTATATATTTTTTTAATATTTATTTATTTTTGAGACACAGAGACAGAGCACAAACTGGAAGGGAGCAGAGAGAGAGGGAGACACAGAATCTGAAGCAGGCTCCAGGCTCCAAGCTGTCAGCACGGAGCCCAATGGGGGACTTGAACTCACAAATGTGAGATCATGAGTCATGACCTAGGCCAAAGTCGGATGCTTAACTGACTGAGCCACCCGGGCACCCCGGCCCGTCAGTATTTTCTTTGAAATCTTGAATCCATATTTATTTTTCTCTTCATTATTTCTCAGTGACTAAATATTAAATTAAACATCATCAGACTACTTTCGCTCTATTTTTACCTAACTTCTCCTAATCTTGGTACTCTTCTGTATTTTGGGTTTGATTTCCTTTTGTAAGAGAACTTTCATTCCTTAGATTAAAAAAAAAAAGTCCTCAATCCTTTACTACAAACTCCACCACTGGAAAGAGTATAGTCTTCCCATTCCAGAGGATCATGAAAAGAGATTTGGGGAACCTGAAGAAAAGTCCAGAATAGTCTTTCTCTGTAGAGCAAAAGAGTCTCACCATCCATCAGATGACTTAAGTTGTCATGTCCCCTGCATTCATTGCTAAGGTAAGTATATGGTGCCTCTGAGGAAATCAGGGGGGCAGGTGGTCTCCAAACTTTGCATTCACGACTGCAAGATATTTATCATCCTTGTTTGGCAAAAGGACAAAGAATTGGACCACACTGAAAAGGAGACACAGTGAATAAACACTGGGGCAAAAACACACAGCATATACTAACAAGTCGTCTGAGTGTTTTGAGAAGAATAAAGCCATCTCTGAAACTGACTCACAGACACTGAAAGTCACGGCACTATGAGAGACAATAGTGGATGCAGGGATGCCCTCTCCGCTATTCAGTCGCAGCATTACTGGAACTTGGGGCAAGTGATGTGCTCTACAGGTACATGAATACTTTGAGGCTTTGTATTATTTTCCTAAATCATCTCTAGACTTATTCTGAATTATGAGCATGAAATTATTAATTTTTAACTATAGACCCCAGAAAGAGTTGAAGAAGCAAATTTGATTTAGAATGGCATGAAGTATGTTAAAACGCTTTTTGGATATAAATGATATTGCTTATACAAAAAAAAATAGTAATTAGCATTGATTAAAACCCAATAAATTCAACCCAGTATGTTTAGCTGCTTTGTTGTGTTGTGCACGGTAAGCTCTGAGGAGGTTATAAAGATAGTAGTCTCAGTCCGCTTTCTCAAAGAACACACAAAATTATGCATAGAAAGTAATATGAATAATAAACTGGGTTGGAAAACAATATGAAAAAGAAAATTATATTTGGCAGGTAAATATAAAATTTGGGTCTGGTTTCTCATTTGTAAGGTAACTTGTATTCTGTAGACTTATAAGGAAAAGAAAAATGTCCTCAACCCTTTACTACAAACTGTGACAGTGGAGGAGAGCACAGTCTTCCTGTTCCAGGGCATCATTTGCATACA
This sequence comes from Acinonyx jubatus, assembly GCF_027475565.1. Taxonomy (NCBI): domain Eukaryota; kingdom Metazoa; phylum Chordata; class Mammalia; order Carnivora; family Felidae; genus Acinonyx; species Acinonyx jubatus. The sequence continues at coordinate 64,702,639 of NC_069380.1, read as the reverse complement.
TTTGTGAAATCAGAAGAAAACAGCAGGAAAATCTTAAAAAAAAAAATTTTTTTTAACGCTTACTCATTTTTGAGAGACACAGAGAGAGACAGGGTGCGAGTGAGGGAGGGGCAGAGAGAGAGGGAGACACAGAATCCGAAGCAGGCTCCAGGCTCTGAGCTGTCAGCACAGAGGCAGAGAAGGGGCCCGAACTCACGATGGAGATGACCTGAGCCGATGTCGGATGCCTAACCAACTGAGCCATCCAGGCGCCCCAGGAAAATCTTTCTTTATAGAGAAGAGGAGTATCACTGTTTATCAGATGTAAAAACAAACAAACAAACAAACAAACCCAAACAAATAACAGTAAAATGTTAATTCTAAACATATGGTGAGATCAAAATTGGCAAGTGTTTAAGGAACAAAACAAAACGAAACCAAACCAACCCAGAAATATTTATGTCACTTATCTTTTAGAACAAATGTGATTTGTTCAACAAGGATTTGCTATAGTTCTCGGAGTTATTTGATGGAAAAAGACAAGGACATAATCTCACTGGCCATCAAGGAAAATGTATCCAGCCAATCCAGAAACCCAAAACACTCATCAATACATATCTTCCCCTGAGGAAGACTTGGCTTTATGGGCTCAATCATTGCCAAGTATGCCATTTCTTGAAATGGGATTTATCTGGGCAGGGGTGAGGACCAAGGAAAAGAGGAGCTAGTGAGAGCGGCTGCGGAAAGTGACATGGGAGACTTTTCCTAGGATAGAAGCTTAGAAGAGGAACAGATTCCATAATTGTGAAAGCGGGTACCCAAGAAAATTACCAGTGATTCCAATGGCCACATCCTCTTAGATTCTCAGTCACCATTTGCTGAGCAAATTAATGAATGTATTTCCATGTATTGGAGCACTGATTAATTTGCAACACAAAGCAGACTATCCATGAAACCATCTTCTAGTTTACTCATTTTGGTCCCCAAAGTGCCAAAACCTGCTGCTGTTTTTGTGTTTGTGTATGTGTATGCCTTCACAGAGATGTTAGCAAAAGAAAAATCAGTCAAAGGAGGACAACATTCTTTTAAGAAAAATATTGACATTTACCAAAAAAGGAACCAAGCTCTTGGTGTCCCTCTACCTTTAACATCCCCCTCCCAGCAAAGGGAGGCACAGAGGTTAACAGATTTAGCAGGGAAAGCAGGTTGTAGTCCCACTGACAGCTAGGAAATGAAATGACATCAAGTATTCAATGATTGCCCTCAATTAGCCTATGCAAAGCAAGAATTAATTACCAGCATTGAAAAAGCTCACCTTTGACTCCTCTCTCAAGATCTCACTTACACTGAGTGTTCCTCTGGCGTTATAAATGAAAGTCCAGTAGACTTGATAATTTGCTTTTCCCTTAATATATTTTAGGTGGAAGTAGTTTTTTTTTTCTGTCTTTTTTAAAACATGGCAGCTCAAACTTAATAAAAGAGGACTCCTAGTTGGTGTAAGATTTCTATATAAATCTACATATAGATGGAGATACAGCTGCAGTAGAGGTACGTGTAGACCTATAGATCTATAGATATAGATACCGATACATGACTGGCTATGATTTACTGATCCACAATGCAATACACATTAGCAGTACCATTGCACATATTAGCTTTGGAATTCTCCAGGCAGCAATTAAATGTATTAAAGTAAACCTATAAAATAATTTTATTACTATTCAGGGAAATAAATCATAAAAAGTAATGTCTCTATAGGTACAGATCCCATTTTTTGACATACTCTAACAAAAGCTGTATATCTTTTTCCCAAGCCAGTAATAAAATAAAACCAAATGGACCCCTAAAGCCATTCACTTAATGAAATAATTTTGTTAAGCAAACAATAAAAACCTCGTTGGCAACAAAGAAGTTGTGTTGGAGCACACAGGAACTCTGAATAAAAGGCTAGAATATGATTCGGTGGGTCTGGGAGAGTTATCTGAGCAAATGGAAAGGCTTAACTTGGCTTAGCCAATATTGCTAGGAGGCATCAATCTTAGGTGACATAAGAGTTAGGAAATACAAAGAATTGCCAGCATATATGAGATAAAAGCCCAGAAAAGGGGAGAAAATAAGAAAGCAGGAAAGGGAGCTTGGGAGAGGAAATGAACATTGGCTTGAACACTTAAGTTTCATCCCGTGTGAGATCCTTTTATCTATGGTTTGGCGATGACGGCACAGCATGGTACCAAGTAGGAGGCCAGCACTGGAGTCAGAAGAATGACCAATGAGAAGTGTGTCATTGTGGGAAGACAATTGGGTTTAAACTCAGTCAGATGTGGGTTTAAGTCCCAATCTTCATTATTTGAAGCATCTCTATGTATAAGGAAAACAAGACAGGAGTTAGCTCTATGGGCAAATGTGCTGAACCATAACCTTAACTGTACTTACTCTGTGTGGCTGGTTATTATTTGGTAAAAGAATTTCCCAAATCCAACCCAGCTCTATAGCCACTTGACATTTCTAAATGCCTACCAATCAGTCAACAGGGAAGGGGATGGATATGATGGCTTAACAGGAACAAGGTACGCCTGAATGAAATGTTTTTAAGTCACGTTTAGTGGTACATACACAAGGATCGCAATTGACCTAGTAACTGTCTACCATGTGGGAGTTTCCAAAGTTCCTCTAGTGAAGCCAAGGGCAGAGGCACACATTCCAATTTTTTTCTGGCCTTCCAGGTGAATACATGTAACTGAACATACCTTGAAAAGATCAACCAATGCAATATATTAATGGATCCAGGTAATATTAGTTCATTATGCCAGTCTGACACCGCGGTTCAAAAGGAAATACTTTGCATATTCTTCTGGAGACAGTTTTGTGAGGGCAAGAAAGAGAGTTGGTGTCTTGGGCTCAGCTTCTTCCTCTGTAAAATGGAAATGTTCTCGGGCCATGTGGGTGACTCAGTAGGTTAAGCATCTGTCTTCAGCTCAGGTCATGATCTCATGGTTGGAGGGTTTGAGCCCTGCGTCAGGCTTTGTGCTGACAGCTTGGAGCCTGGAGCTGTCTTCGGATTCTGTGTCTCCCTCTCTCTCTGCCCCTCCCCCACTCATGCTCTGTCTCTCTCCATCTCTCAAAAATGAATAAACGTTAAAAAAAGTTTTTCACGAACTGTTCTCAGCATTTATTTCAGGTTGTAGTTACAGTGCTTTGACCTGTCTGCACGTAGTAAGGGTCCAACACATATGAGTTATTATTGTTATTATTGTTAATATAATGAAATGCACCCTCCTAAATTGATAAAGCATAACTATGATAGATTACCTGCATTATGTTCTTCTAAAATAGTTACCTGTGAAAAAATGTTTGCGTGTCTCTCCAGGCCAGTGCTCTTTAAAGTGGGGGAAAAAATGTACAAATGGAAAAAAAAAAAGGTTTTAAAGGCAAATGAAACTGAATTGTGTGTTTTCCAAAGGGAGTTTATTGTTTCTGGCTTGAGCCCTCCATGGCTACAGCCCTCCATTTAAAAAAAGTCCGTTATTTGCCTACAAAAACAGTCAGCAAATAATGAGTCATGTTGCAGAATTTTGTGCCTTTTCAGAGAAATATTTTCTGACAGCAATATATCTCTGAGTAACTTTAAAATTCTGTTGAAACTGGTTTGTTTAGACAATGTTAGCCAACTTCTGCCTTGGGTGTTAAGAACGAACCACTCCGTTTAAGCAGAGCAAGGCTGAGCTGACTGTTCTCGAATATAGTAACGTTGCAGTCTGCCTCAAAGTAAACAGAAATGGGCAATTTGAAAATGTCATCAACCCAGAGCTTTCAAAGGTGTTAAATATTTAACTGTAGCTAATAGACTGCAAAGTAATGCTTGCCTGGCCAAACACATGTGCTTTTTATTTCTCCCTGATCACTCTTGGCATCTTTGTTTGTTTCTTTGTTAGCCTCCCTCGGCTTTTCAGAGGCAAGAGGCAGAGCAAGACTGAAGTCAGTGACAACAATGTGGTTCTAGAAACCTCTAGGTTTGGCTTGAGGACAATGCTTTAGAATCTAGGTCTTGGACCTGGGTTCAAGTCTCAGGTATGAAATGTAAAAAGCTGTGTTACTTTAAGCATGTCATCTCACCCCTGTAGGCCCAGGGGTGTCCTCCGTAGTCTTGTATGTGGTTTGAAAAAGAAAGGAGATAATGAACATTAAGTACTTCGCACAGTGCCAGGGCACATAGTAAGCCCAGTGGTTATTGGCCATAAGTACATTAAGTGTCATGATCACAATCTGGATGCATATCAACTACTTTTCTATCTCGGGGCATTTGCTCCTCTTTCTCTTGGGATGCTTCTCCCTTGGACTTGGCATGGGTGTCTCTTTTTCAACCCTTCCTGCTTCAACTAAGATGGCAGCTCCTCCCCCGGGCCTCGAGTGGCCCTGATCTTTCTGGTTAAATCGGGCACTCCTCATTCCTCTGCCACTTCTACTCATCCCACCCCACACCACCCCGTCCCCTATCTACTACATTAGCTGACTACAGCTGAAATCATTATGTTTTAAAATTTTTTTAACGTTTATTAATTTTTGAGACAGAGAGAGACAGAGCATGAATGGGGAAGGGACAGAGAGAGAGGGAGACAGAGAATCGGAAGCAGGCTCCAGGCTGTGAGCCATCAGCCCAGAGCCCGACGCAGGGCTCGAACTCACGGACCGCGAGACCGTGACCTGAGCTGAAGTCGGACGCTTAACCGACTGAGCCACCCAGGCACCGTTTTAAACCTGTTGGCGGTCTCTCCCCGGTCCAGTGTAAGCTCCTTAAAGAAGTTTTTTCTGTCTTTTTCACCATAAATTTCCATAACCCAGAACAGGACATGATTCGCTGGGGCTTCTAAATAGATGCTTATTGATGAACCAACCCTTATTATGATTATGATGAGTATACCTCCGTATTAACTTAGTTAATTTATGCATTAGGCTGTTCCTCAGAATACAACATCATATTATTAAAAAGAGTTCCTGTAAAAGTTAATCCATCATGCAGGTATTATAAATGACTTTTACTAAATATAGCATCAAGTGTGTCATTAGTGTCTGGGATTCTGGTAAAAGTAATATGTTAAGGAGAGCCGGGAGAAAAGTGTATACTATTAGCATAACTTATCTCCTGATCAAGTTAAAAGTATAAAGCACTTTGTGGTAACTCCCCCAAATAATCCAGTGGTCTTAACAATGACTCTGAGAATACGTGAGACAGAAGAAAAGATGTCCACTAACCCAGGCGTGTCAGTAAATGGTTACCGGAAGTCTTTTTCCTTCCTCATGAGAAAACTTGACCTTCAGTGAGTGTTGAAGCGCTGTCCCCTGGTCACTTGGTACATACCAACTATATTACTCAGGAATAGTACCTACAGGAAAAATGACCCTGATTGGCAAATTGGGTCTAGACCTGGAGGAACGAGAAATCAAACTGTCAAGATCCAGAGTGACCTTCATAGTTTTGGGTGTCCCTGAATGTGGTGACTTTACTATCACGTCCCTTATATTCAATGGGGACAGGCACACGACTCTGTCAGAAACATTGGCTGCTGTGTGGATGGAGGCATCTAAGCCAAGGCGGGTCTGCTCACTGCCTGGTCTGGACTTACCTCCTTGTATTTGAGCTGTCAGCCACATGGCAAAAGAGATCTCTTCGGCTATATAGACTGCTTGCTACAAGGCCTCTGCCTGAAGAGAAGTCTTGAAGCCGACAGCCGGCAAGCTGGGCTTCCCATCTTATACCTTTCTAATGAATCTAATGTCAGTATTGGCCAATAGCAGTTGTTACAGGCTACATGTGTGCAACCCCCTCAAATTCCTGTGTTGAAACCCTAAGCTACTGGGGCCATTGGGAGGTAGTTACATTTAGTTATGGTCATGAAGGTCTGGTCTCTCTGATGGGATAAGTGTTCTTGTAAGAAGAAGAAGAGATAGGAAGTCACTCTCTTTGTCTTGTGAGATCAAAGTGAGAAGATGGCCATCTGCAGGCCGTGGAAGAGGGCAATCACCAGGAACTAAATCTGTGGCACCTCGACCTTGGGTTCTCTAGCCTCCAGAACTGTAAGAAATATATTCTTTATGCCACCCAGTCTTTGGTACTTTGTTATGGAAGCCAGTGCTAACAGCAGTCTTTTGAGACTCCGTGCTTAGTAAAGTCTAATAAGAAGACACCCTGGTGAGGGAAGCAGGGCAGGTAATGGTTTGATGGCTGTGGAAATCACAGATAATATTCCCCAAAGAGGCTGCCTAGTTGAAGGCCATAGACTGAGCCAATGAAAAGTAGGTGAGAAAATCATGAGAGAGAAGCTACTCTGGCTTCTGATTAGCTAAGAAATTTGGCAAAGAGGCAATTTAACAGTCCCCAGGAACCCTTCAGTCATACAGAAGTAAAGGACACATGGACTATTTTTAATCTGCTGAAAAATTCTTGGCCTATATAAGCTAAATAGAAGAAGTTGAAATGTATACATAAGCTAAGTAAACACACTAACTAGAGTAGTACTTTACTACTTTATCTTAAAACGATCTCCATTTCTTATTCTCCACTTGTTTTGGGGCTAAATTTTCATACAAGAGCTTTCTTGGCAAGAATAAACAGTGTCCTATCTATCTACTATATATTGGAAGGAATTAAGGAAAAAATGTCTCACAATGTAAGCAATAGAGAATATAAGCTCTGAATAGAAAGAATTCTTACATTTGATGGGACTCCAACTTTTCCTAATGCTCTACTCATTCCTAAAGGCAGTGTGTCATCGTAAAAACGGATGGGGGAAGGAGTCAAGAAGTCCGGACTCTGGGCCAGCAGACAACTCATGAGAATGACACTGTGATGGGGCACCTGTCTCTCAGTCTTTCAGAGACAGATCTTAATCTGAAGAATGGGGAGAAGAATGGGCCCAGAAAAGCCTGTGCAGGACTGACATTTTGGAATTTGATTACTTCCTCTTTGCAACCAAGTGTCTATGACAACATTTTGTTTGCTTTGTCTTTGTTTTTTTCCCCACATAGACTATTACAGAAGCATTGACACAGACTTCTGTCTTCTTGCTTCTCTTCCTTCTGCTTTGATTGCCCTTTACTATCTCCAAAGCACATCTCCTCTTACATCACTGCCCTCTGAAATGGTGCCTCGCTGCCCACCTCCAGATGTTCAAGGTTAGACTTTCCAATCGAAGCCCTTCATTTCTGTACATGAAAATTCCATACTATGCATGCACTCCATATTATCTGAAAGACAGGAGTGAATAAGCAGGAAACATAGGGCTTTAGCTGTTGCAAAACCGAATGGACATTTTTCAGTCTAATGTACAACCTAGTCATCAATAACTCTTTTGGATGACGGCGATAAAACGGGGTTCTCACAGACAGGTCTAAACCTAAGCAATGCTTGATTTTTTGTACATAAAGCAAAAAGTATCCAGTATAATGAGTCATCCTACAGTTATCCAGTGTGAGTTGACGTCATTACTTTTCTTTATCATTAGGGGCATTTTATTCACAGTTTAGGGGCTTCGTTCTCAAAGACCCCTGAGCAAATACTGTAGAAAAGGAAATGGAAAAGTAAAAGCACTACATGCAAAAAGCATATTGTCAGATATGTACGAATTCTCCTTCAAAAATATGATTCATAAGTCACTGCCCCAAGCAGATATGTAGTTTTGGCAACTGGGCTCTACCCACCAGAATCCTCATCTTTATCATACAATAACCCCCAAACTTTTAGTATCAAACCTAACCCGTTTGATCCCCCCTCCACCCCCCATTTAAAATTCATAAGGGTAGGGAACTTAACACCATTTTCTTTAGCTGGTAGTCAAATATTGTGACGGTTTCTCCTCAGTCGTCCACAGTTCTTTCCTATCAACTATGCACGGCATGCGGCAGACTTTTTAAAGTTATTTATTTTAGTTGAAAAGGGTAAACAAAGAATGAACTGCAGACTTCAGTGTGAACCAGGGCATAGAACCTGTAATTCTGGGACTTCTCAGAGTTCCGCTCCGTTTGACCCTTAACGAAATGAAATTGCAGTGTCGCCCCCGTCGCGGGTGAGACGTCAGACCTGAAAGGAGACATGAAGCCAGGAGAGCAGCCCCTACATCTCCAATTAGCCACGGAGGGAAAATGAGACAAACAGTCATCTATAACTGAGAGGCTTGCTCTCTGGTTCTTCCTGCCATGGGAAGCCTTTCACCGAGGAAGGAAGCGTGATCTAGCGCAGTGCCCAGAGCTGGGAGTCTGTCGTCTTGGGTTGTGTTTCCGGTTAGTTCACTGACGCACTTCCTGACCTTGTAGGTGACTTGATTTCCATCAAAGTGACCGAAACAACTTGCTGGTACGGACGACAGGTTTGGCTATTCTGGCAGTCCGTAGGCAGATGCATTCGGGTTAGCATGAAACAGGGTGAACAAAGACCATGGTGTCTGCGACCAAAACAGGTTGCTGAGACTAAGGATAAGGTGGGTGGCAAGGAGCACCGGGTGAGGTTATGATGTGCTTCCTTGTCTCCCTAGAGTGCTGTGCTTTGGTTTGTGTGTCAACTGGTCAGCAAATTATAAGCCATACTAACGAAAGCTGCTTAAATCAGTGCCAAATTACTGTAACCCCTTTTTGACCAAGAGAGCACGTGGACAGAAAAGACTTATTTTCTCGCAGTAGGTCTTGGTTTAATATTAATATTGAGCTTAAGTGCTGAGAACTAGTTAAAGAATTTGGAAAGCTGACTTGTGCAGGCAAATTTCGAACAGCTATCACTGAACCTTGGCACAGATATCCACTGAAAAAAATCGTCAGCATCCACAGAAGAATCCAGAAAGAATGAGAAGCCTCCCTCTCCTGCTGTGGCTGAGTGTGGAGAAGACCCTAAACCAGATGAATGTACAGAGCAGGCATAAGTCTCTCCAGGAGCCACTCGCTGAGTGGAGAGAGAGAAAATTCTGGCACACTGGCCAGAGGGCCCAGCTCTGAAGGGGATGGTATAAAACAGCTCAGTTCCTCAGCTCGAAGAGACTCTGGTAGTATCAGACCAGCTGTCAGCTTAGAAGACCAGTGAGATCCCTCCTTCACCAGAGGTTTGTATTTTAAGAAGGCAAGAAGGAAATACCTTTGGGCATTCAGGGAATTAATAGCTAATATTTAGTGAGCACTTAGATTAGGCACTATGTTAAGTGCCTTACATGTATTTTGTAATCTCATGTAATTCTAAAATCAATCTCATGAGATTACTGCATATATATAAATATATATATACACACATACATTTACTCCTGGAATAACTGAGGCCTATCTAAAAATAAAAATAAGTAATATGTCTATTTTATATCCCGAAAGTATAGATTTGTGAGGATTTTTTAAGAATAATTAGGATTGAAAGACAAAGTAGATGGTGGACTTGGTTTAGGCTCTGGTCTTTGTCCCTAAACAGGGCGACCAACTATCCGTTTTTGCTCAGGAATGTTTGGTTTTAACATGCAGCCCAGGATAACAGACTGGTAGGTTATGCCCTCCCCCAACGCCAAGCAGTTCTCAGCTACTTGCTCCATAAATACATAAATCTAAGCCCCAGAAGGTCTGGGGTAGAGATGAAGCACTTTTTGCTTCCCAGGGGATGCTGATGCTTACCAACGTCAGAAAATACTGACTTCCCCACTTAGAGGGTGAAGTATACATCAGCCTTCCCGGGTCTGCACCCACTCAGAGCTTTTGCACGCATGCCACCTTCTCTGCCTTCAACCACTTTCTGGTGGAGATGCCAACCCACCCCCTAAATAACCACAGCATAAGAACAAAGAAAATAAAAGCAAGTGAACGGGGACAAGAGAAAAATGCTAATGAGAAACTCTGGAAGGGGTCAGGGTGGAGGCAGAAGGCAGGCAAACAGGTATCAGAGGAAGGGGAGTGAGAGAGGAAAACAATGCCAAGAGGCTGGGGAGCAGGGAGTGCCAGAGAAGTGGATCCTCCCTGACCCGAGCACCTCTGCTCCCAGAGGCCACTGCCACCCTCCACAACTCCTGATTTGCCAAGCTCAGCAGGCTCCTCACAGCTTGCCCTTCTCTCTACCCTGGATCACTTTACCAGCTATTTCGTAAGACTAAATAAATGGGGTCAACTTCAGAAAGCATAGCACATTCCATTTAGAGAAAGTGTACATTCCTTCATGCTAGTAAGCTGGGATCACCTTTGGCAAGAAGGATATATTTCTTTGCTCTGTCTTCTCTGAGAAGAAATTTTCCTTCTGTTCTCACATGGTCATTGAAGAAACAAAGACTACCATATTTAGTGGCAGACAAAAGGGCAGGCTTTTAGGAAAATATTGACTTAGAAAACCTTATCCTTGAGAAAAAGATTGTAGCGGAGCGAGCCAATGAAAAATTCCCACTGAGATTTACAGGATTTAGAAACTTTTTTTTTCTTTTTAGCTGATGTTCACATGTCCCTTTAAGTTGACCCAGAACACTAAATCCATGCTAATTTTAGCTAGCTACTATGTTTTTGGAAATTAGGGTTTCAATCCCACTTTTGTAGTGGGAAAAAGTAATTCCATGAAGCTGCCAGGTCAGAATCTGGTAAAAGCGCATCCTTTTCTTGAAAGAAACTGAAGGGAAAAAAAAAAAAAAAACATTGCAGAGAACAACCCAAAGATGACTGAGGACTGAATACTTTACCATGAATGTGTACTTCTTTCAAAATTAAGTTAAAATAAAAAGAATGGATGAAAAAATACAATTCTTATTAGTAACCTACTTAGCCCAACATGTCTCTCCAAAACCAATTCCCCTATGAAGAATGTCCTGATGGCCATGACTATACATACCCACTCTTTTCCTATTTCTCTTTCAGCATTTCCCTTACTCTGCTTTGCCTTACTGTCATTTGTTTTTAAGTTTATTTATTTTGAGAGAGAGAGAGAGAACAAGCAAGAGTCAGGCAATGGCAGAGAGAGAGGGAGAGAGAATCCCAAGCAGCCTCTGAGCTGTCAGTGCAGAGCCCAATGTGGACCTCAATTCATGAACCGTGAGATCATGACCTAAGCCAAAGTCGGATACTTAACCAACTGAGCTACCCAGGTGCCCTGCCTCATTGTCATTGTTATCCATACTTTCTTTGTTAGATGAAACTGCCCTGAGGACACAAGAGGTTTCTTTCATTGATTCATTAATTCATCCAACCAATATTTACCAAGTGACTGGTATGGCTCAGGCTCAGTTCTGGAGCCTGAAATACAATGGTGAATGAAAACACAGTCACTGGATTATATTTACAGCTGGGTGGAGAGGATTGGGAAGCAAATAAGAAATCTGGATGCCAACTATACATAAGGAACAGATAACCTTAATTACTCTATGGACCTACTCTTGAATGGTCAAGGAAGGATTCTCAGGGCAAATGACACTAAGCAGAGTCATTTGCTCTGCAGGTTAGTAATAGCCAAGCACTAAGGGGTAGGAGGACCTGTGTCAGCCACAGACAGGGCGTAAATCAGAGCAACAGTGTTGCAGTCAAAGCACAGGTAGGTCCTGAGCTCACGGTCTCCAGGATGCACAAGGTTCTGTGCCTAGAGTGTGGCATGCACTCAACAACATAAATTAAATTAAACTAATACAAGTCCACTTAGATCAAAGTATATATGAAGAAATGTAACATCCTTCAGATATTTTTAAGGGCTCTAATCACTCTTAGTTTTCTTACCCTTTTTTTTTCTAGTCCTTGTTACTAAAGAGCTTAAGAAGTCAAATCAATGAGGAAACAAACTTACTCAATTTTTGCTTGAAGATGAGTTACATTTGTTTAACAACAGAAATCCGAAGGACATCAGATGTTTCCTCATCTGTGTTCTATACATGCATGAGTTGAAAGTTGGAATAAACATTTCTTAAGCTCAGCAAATTTTCCCCTCTGAGTTGGCCAGATGTTCCGGCTGAACACTAAGCTGGTGGTTAGTAATCAGGCCCTTCTTTGATGGTAATCAGTTTTTACTGATCAGGGAAAGAGTGTTTCCAATAATTCTCCCTTCATTTGTGAAATAGAGGATACACTTAATTTGCATCAGCTATACATTGGAGCAAGCATTTGCCATTTGCGTGTAAAAATAAAGCCTCAACAGCCATTCCACAAGCGAGTGAAATGGGATTATTTTAGCTACAGAATCCAACTAATTTTGATTGATGATGTTTTCCTGACTGATAAGGATTCCAAAAATATTTTTACTCTGAAGCAATATACAAGTACAAACTAAAAAAAAAAAAAAAAAAAAAGAGACTCAGAACACTGAAAAATATATGCTCCCAAGTTACATTTTCCCTGTTTTAAGATTCCTTAGTATAGAACCGTAGCTCATTTTGCTTTACTTCTTTCAACAAAATATGATTTTCTGGTGGAGTACTTGTTGCTTTTCCACAGTGCATTAAATAGAAACCCTAAGTCCAAAATACAGCTGTCGCTGCTCTGATAAGCAGCTAAAATTATCTCAAAAAGGAGTACCTTCATTACGGCACATCTCTTTTCAGGCAGTAGCTTCCCAGTCATACAATGTTTAGCATACTGATTATTAAAAAAGGAACAATTATGTCCCAGAGGATTAATGTTCAAAAAATGATATCAATGCGAGTTGTAGGGAGCTGAGCCCAAGCACTGCCCAATGAGTCCAATGTCACCACCGTGGAGTTAAAAATAGTATATTCTGTAGCACTGCATTTCAGTTTTGAATCCATCAGGGTGTCTACTGAGCTAAAAATGAGTGATCCAGAGCAAGCTGGTCCTTTTGCCACCAGTAACAATTATATTTGTTTGGTCTTAAGCCAAGTTTAAGGTGATAAACATATGTGTTTTACTTCAGGAGAATGAAGCCAGTCACAGGAAACGTTATCTTACAAGACTATGTTGGCAAACTGTCCACAAACAATGTTTCTTTTGTAAAAATTCTTATGACAAACACCTCAATATTTTTAATGGTGATTTGGTGATGAAAATGCTTACAGTATCTCCTTGCCTCATCTTTCCTTCTCCTTCCCCAAATTCAAGTTCATTTAAAATAATTTTCCTTGGGCATAATGCAACATACTATGAAATAATCTTTTACTTTCATGAAATTGATTAATTTGACATTTTTAACAAAGGAAACATTTCAGACCCCCTTGCCAAGTACACATGCAAAATCCATTATCAATAGCACCATGCCATATGTCCCAATTTTCAGTATACTTCCACAAATTTCCTTCAATTTCTTTTTTCTTTTCACTGAAAAAAAAGACAAAATACTGATACTAATGATCCACTTCTTTTGCTAAATGATGGTCTGCAAGCAGTTGTTACAAACTTAAGAGCTAATAGAAACAGAAATACTATACAGGAACATAAACAACTTAGAACACAGCTTTTTCACTCTTGCAAATTGACCTTGGACCATGTCAAAATCTTAGAACACCCACGGTAGGATTTGAGTGAGATATCAAAATTTTGCACCAAGTACCATGTTGCAGTCACTTATGGCCCGTTTGTCATTGAGCTGAGGCTGTACTCACATAGGTGACAGGGTTGTATCTGGGCTAAAAGGCTGAGTTTCACAAATGTTGACTTTTTTCCATCATATCAAAAAGTTAACTTTCAGGAAAAGTGATACAACTTAAGAACAGCACTGTGTTATTCTTGGAGGCACAGGCCCATTCCATAAACTAAAAATTCTTTCAACAGGGATAACAGCGATGATTTCACATTTAAGAGGTCAGCACTAAAATCAGATAAGACACCTTTGGGATTCATTAGTTGTTCTATATCTCTGTATCTCTAGGGTACCCTGTAATTCACCATTGTGCATTTTTGTTAAATGGGACCATAATTACCCCCAAAAGATTAACTTGCACTAAGAAGTAATGCATGTAATCTGAGGCAATATATTAATTTAGAGGTTAAGCTTTGTCCCTCAATATGATTCTATCTTCTAGAACATAGGTGAGTGGAAATGTAGGTTATACTCATCTTACTTTTTTAAAAAGTTTACAATCTAAACAACACATACAAAGGTAAGGGGAATAAAACTGACTTCCTTGTATACCCTACTTGAAAAATTCTTAAATGTCTTCAACTGCCTTCAATGCATCTTCAACTGTGATATTTGGTTACATGTATTTGTAAGCATGGAGATTTCCAATACTTAAAACCATGTAAGTTGCCCTTCCGCAGAACATATGGACTTCATGATAAAACAGATACTATGTTATTTATTTGTTTTTATATAGCTTCATGAACAGACAATGGTCCATAGCCTATGAAACATTAATGTTTTCCAAATAGATAGACATCAAGATATATCTTATGAGAGTTATGAAAACATCCACTAACCACTCATTTTTATCTCCAACTAACTTTTTACTAAAGGACTTGATTCTAATCTTCCAGGATTATATATATATATATATTTTTTTTTTCCTTTTACTCTTTTGACTTTGGCCTTGAACATCTACCCCTTCTACCATTAACCCTACACAATCTTTGTTAACCAATATTTGTCAAGAATCTGGTTATAGGTGGCCTCTATTATATGTGTATGTCTTCTCACAATTTTTTTCTAAAAAATTTATTTATTTATTTATTTATTTATTTATTTATTTATTTATTTATTTATGAGAGAGTGTGCGCACAGGGGATGGGCAGAGAGCAAGGGAGAGAATCTTGGAGAATCCCAGGAAGGCTCCTTGCCCAGCGCAGAACCCGATGTGGGGCTCAATCTCACAACTGTGAGATCATGACTTGAACCAAGATTTTATTTTTAAGACATTTCTACACCAAACATGGGTGAAGTCACCACCCTGAGATCAAGAGTCATATGCTCTACTGACTAAGCTGGCCAGGCACCACTCCTCCCAAATAATTTTAACATGTAAAAAAAAAAATGATCAAAAAATGCTATAACCAACACCTCAGAGAGTCTCAAATTTTGTTAGTTCATCAGTGGTGTTAACTAATTTATTCCTAGTAGATGTGAATCACATCCTTTACTGTGGTTAGAGCTAGCAAGGTCCATTTTAAAAACTAAGTCACATAAATTATTTAAAAAGACATACTAAAAAGTAGGCAAGATCAAATATAACAAAATATAACAATCACATATCATCTTAAAACTGCAGTTTATTATTTCATATAACAAAGGTAGTGTTTTGTAAAACCAAAGGTTTTGATTTGTTTTGGAGAGGGAGAATATTTGTAGCCAAAGGATCTGGTATGTATTAAGGCTTGGCAGTTTGGGACTGAAAACCAAATGAGAAGCCATTATGGTTGAAAAAGTCAAAAGAGGCTCACTTGGCTTCAGGTGAATAGGTGATTGGCCAGGGGGAAATCTACTGACAGAACTGCAAAGGGAATAGATACTATGAGGCAAGTACAATAATCCTGATGAACAATGGTATGGCCGTCGCTTACTGCCATTCCATTTGAGGAAACCCTTAAAATGGAGGTGGCAGAAGCTCATGGAACAAGATAAAGGAAAAAAGTCTTGCAGGATTCAGCAATGATCTCTAGATAAGAAAGGATAAAAGAGATGAAGACTTGGGCAATCACTCCAAAATCTCAAATCTTCTTGTAGAGAAAGCAGGTGGCCCAAAGAATGCTAGCACAGTAACATGGTCCTGGGGAAAGGTAGGTAACTGATGGAATTTGTAATTCACAAAATTCATGAATTCTGTGTGCTAGATATTTGATTTTAGAAATCACAAGATGTCCCATCGGAGATATTCTCTGGGAAATTAGGGGACTTTGGAGAGAAGGGATGTCCAGGATTTCTTTGCACACTTGATTTGAAACCTGCATCATGTATAAAGCATTGTTTGTCGAGAGCTCTTTGCATGACATCTGATTGGGGTGGAAATCTCCTCCATAAAAGATCAAGTGCAAGATAACAACTGGCTGGCTCCCCAAGGTCCTGCCGTGGCTTAGAATCATTCCTGAACCTCACTGAGAGAACCTCACCTTTAAAGAAGAACCACCTCTTAACTTTATTCTTTGATCTCTGGCTGTGTGATGCGATGCGTGATTGGTGAAATTATGCCACTCTTTGAAGAATCCAGGAATCCAAGTTTCATGATCACAAAGCCTTTGTGCTAACCAATGAGTGAACTTGCGTTTCTAGGAAGCAACTTGCTTCTAATGACCTTCAAAGTGCCTGGATCACGTTGGCATTTAGGACTAGTGGTAAATTACAGAAGTAATCAATATCATAGTAAAACTGTCTAGTCCTGCTCTATCAGAGTGACTCTAAATTAATAGTTGCTCTTTATTGATTATCCTTTCATGAAAATGGAGAATTTGGGAAATAACTGACTGCCTTAGTTCCAGTCAAGTTATTGAGAAATGAAAAGTGTGAAGTACTCCAGCTAACTGGGCCTCCAATATAAATCTGTTCCAAGGTGCAGTCTATTACTCACAGCTTGTCAGTCTTACCTCAGCTGAAGGATTTATGCAATGTCTGCTTGGCACAGGGGCAATCTACCGTAATTACCTACGCTCGGAATTGCTCTCAAATAGCACAAATGGTGGGTGACAGTTATGAATCACAATTAGTGTGGTCGCCAATCATGCAATGAGTAAATTGATCTGCATTTTATCTGTACACCAGAAGATCAAGGCCTGACTCAGAACAAGAATATGGATTTATCCATAAATGCTGGTTAGGTCACTTTTACATTTGCATAATATTTTTGAAAAACCTCGTTTTCTTTCCTTAGAGGTGACAGCTAAGTCAAGCATAACCTTTTATTTTCAAATTCCCTGCCAGTCCATACATTTCCCTCTGGCCTTGGAGGCTTTCTTCTCCTTTGCCTGCATGCTCTTCCAGGCCCTTCTACATGCACGCTTACAGCTCCATTCTGAGCAGATACCTCGCGTCCCCAGAGCCTTGCTGTTACACTGACCACAGGTCAAGAAGCATTTATCGACTCAGATCATCAGTCGTAACTCTGACCAAAGGTTCCTGAGAGAATAGTCGTTTTGCTTCCAAAAGCAGACACCAGGAAAAACAAGATCAACAAAATTCCCTGGCTTTGTAAGGCTGTACGATTTCAGGACTGCATTAGACTGCTTCTAATTTGTAAGGACGACGGGAAAAATATCTCAAATTTGTCGCTGTTTGGCCACTCTAAGAACATACTTTTGTCTTTAATAAGTATGTCAGGGCAAGGGGGGGGAGGGGAAGGGAGACTGAACTGTCTTAAGTATGACCCAGAGGCCACAGGAATAGCCTTTCAGCAAATTGAAGATGTGCCTCTGAGTGCTAGTTTATAATCTGTCTATATTAAAGAATTAACTTTGAAGCTCTTTGCTCACATACTACACAGCAGAGTGCATGTCCCCCCCAATCAATATTTGTTATATTTTACACTAAAAGAAAATTAAACTGGTTTATAAAATCAGAGTCTATAAACCAGTGTCGAAGATACAGTTACTTACTGACAATTTTATTACCGCATGCTTTGCAACTGCCTCCAGACTCATAACTTCCAACAAAAATAGAGGGAAGAAAACAAGAAGGCAGAAAGAAAGAAAAAAGAAGTTAATGAATCTGAAATATAAATCCCAAAAGTTTAAAACAACTTTTTCTTAACTTTACAGAGGTAGTAACGCTCATATATGGAAGACTGATTCCATGCTGTAAACATAAACGCTGTTGACATGAAAGAAATCTTACTTTGTCTTTGAAATGATCATATCCTATGTGAAGAAGCACTTAAGAACAATAGCAACAATTTACATATTTTAGTGCTTTTCATTTCAGTGATTTTTCATGGTGCTTTGCAAACTTTAAAGGATGCCAAGCAATTTAAACTCAAAAGCATATGTAACTAGAGGAACAAAAATGCAGGTCTTAAATCCAGTGAGGAAATGAACTTGCAATCATTTGCTGGAATTTTGAGGTGAATGCAGGAGACAGCCTATCAAAGGTTGGCATATTAATTTACTTCAGCATCTGTCTATAGAGTATATTTTACTGAGGGATGAGTCTTTGGGGGAGCAGCCTCATTGAAAGTATGATTGATGTGGCCTTTCTTTTTTCAGCTTTTTTGAGGTATGACTGACAAATAAAACTGTAAGATATTTAAAGTGTACAATGTGATAACTGGATATACATCCTCTTTGTAGAAGGATTCTCATCACCGAGGTAACTAACACATCCACAACCTCACATATTTAACTTTTACATGTATGTGTGAGAGAACACTTATGTTCTACACTTCTAACAAATTTCAACTATACAATACAGTATAAAAACAAAATGGCCTTTTTAGGAATTTAGGTTGAGGGGAAAGGCCAGGCCTTCCTCCTCCCATAGTCCACCCTCTGTGCTCTATGCAGCTTGTGCTTGGGATGACCTTTCAGAACTCTGAAGCTACCAGTTGCCTGAGATCAAGGCAGGTTCACAGAAGATGAATTCTCATACAGGTTTTTTCCCCCTAGTTCATCACTAAGACAAGTCTTCCCTTGATCAAGAAGCAAGAGAACTTCCATCAGCCTCTTGTTACCTCCAGGTAATCTTAGGGTACAATTAACACTTACTAGATGCCTTTTGAGACTCGTCCAAACCCAAGAGGATACACAGTATGGTGGTCAAGGGCAAGAAGTTTTCAGTCAGTGACTTGGTCCCATTTTTGACCATGCTGCTTCTGGCTATGTGTTACTGAGTATCTCTAAGCCTCAGAATTTCATGAGTCAAATGGAAGTGATTTGACCCTATTTCTTAGGGTTCTGCAAAATCAGTGTAATTAATACCCATGTAATAGTTCTTACACTGCCTGGGACATAAAGCATCTGAATAGATGCCAGCCATTATTGAATGTTATCCCAGACTCTTTCCCCTTGTATCTCTCTGTCAAGCTGGAGGAGGGATTGATACTTAAAGAGAGTATTCATCACCTGTAACACTTGTCATATGTTACTTCTATACTTGAGGCATGTTCCTAGATGATGGAGTCAATATTTTATTAGTGGGGAATGATCCTGGTATCAGAAAATATGGACTTCTAGACATGCCTCCCTAGTAGCAGCTGACTTGTGTGCCACAATGTAATTTACAATTGGCTCGGGATGAGTTAGTTTGAACTAAATGATAACAAAAAATTAATATTTCACTTTCTTAATACCATTAGTTCAATAGAAGAAAATTTCAGAAATGAGACTTTTTTTTTTAGGAAAATATCAGGTTTAGTTCAAACCAGTATTTTCTTTGTAGGTCTACCATTGAGATTAAAAATCAAAGTCATTCTTGCTATATTACCAAGTCTGATGTAAGGTAAGTTATAGCCATAGGAAAGCAAGAAGTTACATTGGTTTTGTAGCACTGATACAAAGTATTTCTTGTAAGTCCACAGCATATCCTAACTGCCTGTTAACATAATCATTTATTCTGATGCAAACTTAAAGCATTCTTTCCATGTAAACTGAGAGTAACAGTTATTAATGAGGTTTTCCAGAAACATTAAATAATAGGTCCTTCAACAATGACATTGGAACCACCATGAAATACACTTCACTAGTCACTTTACTTCAGAACACAGCTTCTACGTGCCCCATGTAATCCAACACCTATGGGGACAACAGTGATTAAAGCTTGGTCAGTCTAGAAAGGGAGACAAGCTTAAAAATGGAGCTATGAAGTAGCTTGTGAAGTCTTATTTTGGACATGTGTACAATGGACAGCATTAGTACAAAGAAGGGCATGATCACTTCTCTGGGACGAAAGATCAACGTAAAACTTACTTCCCAGGGGAATAGATACTTGAACTGGATCTTGCAGATGGGTGATAGGAGGCCAGTAAATTCAGGATGGTGGTTACCCTAGACTGAGAAATAATAGAGATAGAAAATGTGACAAAAGGAGGGAAATATTACATGTTTCAAAAAGGCTGGATTTTAGGGCTCAGAGATAGAGGAAGAAAGAAGTAGAATAGGGTCTGAGATTGGAAAGAAACACAGGAGTCAGATCATAGAGAGACCCACATTAAAAATTAAACATGCATACAAGGACACAGGAAATGAGAAAATGATGACACAATTAGGAAATGTCAGTAGGTTAAAAAGAAGCCAAGTCAACATTAGCACTGCGGCAACAGCCGATTTCAGTGCTTACCTTCCACAGATTTGAAGAGCAAGGCAGGTGCTCAGGGAGACCCTTTCATGCTCAGGGAAAAGGAATAAAATACAATCCTTGCATTCTTTTTTTTTTTTAAATAATTAACAATTTTTTTCACACTTATTTATTGTGAGAGAGAGCACAGGGGTGTGCGCTCATATGCGCGAACGAGGGAGGGACGGAAAGGGAGGGAGAACCTCAAGCAAGCTCTGCACAGCCAGCGCAGAGCTGGATGTGAGGCTCGATCCCAGCAACTGTGAGCCCAAGACCTGAGCAGAAACCAAGAGTCAGATGCTTAACCGACTGAGCCACTCAGGCACCCCAAATCTTTGCCATTATTAAGATGAAAAGACCTCTATCTGTAGATAAACAGCTAATGAGTGTGTTCTATTCACATATAACAGTTAATACATATCTATACGTATATAGTTTTGTTTTTAGTATGCATTAATTCTCTACATGCATTACTATCAGAACACTCAGGATAACATGCATATTTTATAAAGCGAATATTAATATATAATAATATGTATATATATATACGTATATATTCTATTTATATATAGAATGACTCATATATAAAATAACCCACAGAATAAATACCCAAAAATCATAGAACGAATTCCTATATATATAATATATATATATATATATATATATATATATATATATATATATATATTATATATATATAGAGAGAGAGAGGGAGAGAAATATGCACTCAGGAAAGAAGTTAAAGTGGGGAAAAAATAAGCGTCAAGCCTCAATACGTTGGCTCTTCCTCAATACTTCAGTCATGACATTTCCTTCTCAGGGACTACTTACACCATGCTCTTTCTACTCAGAAGTCTTTCACCTCCATTAACTCCTCTGTTGACTCTTTTTAAGAATTAGTTTTAGAGTCTGAGAGTCAAAGTCATCTCAAAGTTAACTTATGTAAAGCTCTGACCACTCAGCCTAAAAATGCATTGAGCAGACCAACAATTTCAGAAACAAATTCAGTTATTGTGGTGGAGCGACTATATCCATGAACTCAGTGTTTGGGAATCAGGAGATTAATGCCTAGAAATGGGAAGGGAAATGAGAAAATAGTCTATGAAATCACTTCTTATAAGACCAGAGACTGGATCTAATTTAGATCCACAGAACTTTAGGCCTGAAGGGGGCCTTGGAAATTGCCCAGCCTAACGGGCCCCTGAAGATATTAATAATTCAAAAAATCTTAGTGGTTCATTTCCTTTTTTCTTTTTCCTAGAAAAAAATGACACATTCTGCCTTGCTAAAGCCAGCTTATCTAGCCCAATGTGAAATGTTGGGGCACTACATAAGTGGCAGAATCCACAGCGCCTGAATTGCAACAGAAAATCTCCACAGCAAAGCTTCCAGCAAAGCCCAGGAGTCACTCTTGCATCTACTGGACACAGAATGGTTTAGGAGCAGAGGGGTTGGCCTTTAGGCCTCAATGAATGCGACACGGAATTACTGTCACCTGGAAAGAGATCAACGAGGGAAGATAGAGAAGCCCTGAAAGCTTAGAAAGAAGAGGTGACCAAGACATGTTTGCCAAACTCTAGACCAAAGGAGGTTGTTACACTCTGAGTCTCCGTATCTGAACAAGAAGAGAAATGTCTGCCGTCTCTCACTCCATCCATAGACCTAGGTAGCACGCTTCCCAATACCTGAGTTGTCAGTAACTGATTCCCTGGGCTGCTCCAAACCATGACCTTCTGGGTCATCTCAGAGAAGACTCAAAGGCCCAGGTGCGCCCTTTGCAACCTGCTGAGAGATTCCATAGGATCATTCCCTGTGCCCTAGAGTCTCCGATCTCTTATCCCCAGGGCAGATTCACCGAGTCAGCGACCCCCCAGCGTCTACAGGAACCAGGTTTCACACAGTTGCTGTTTATGTGTATTTAGGAAGGCACATGGACTTACATGGAGAATCAGAAACAATATAGAGACAGAGTGCTGGCATTGAGAGCTTGGTCCAGAAGGTTTCATTTCCACGTGGGGAATCATGTGGTAGGTTTTTCTTGTTTAGCTAATTAGAGGTATCTGTCATAATATAAACATCTACCTGTAGAACCAGGGAGTCATAAAGGGTTTGAAGTAGAATCTTTGCGATGTAAAAAGTGCCACTGAGCAATTAGAGTATATTTTTACAAGCTCTATTAAACCAGTTGTGGAAGCTAAGCCTGGAAAGCCAATTTTACATCCTTTCAGAAGTGCTCTCGTTTATTTGCCTAGGGGACAGCGTTACTGCTCACAGTTTGCAGTATTTAATCTCCCTCTCCCTATCAAGCCCCTAAAACAAAATCATCAGCTTATCAGTGGCACTCTGAAAACCCAAGTACAGCTGGAAAGATTGGGAAGTCTGAATAAGAGAAAAGAAATCGATCCATTTCTCACTGCAGTATCTTGTAAACCCTCGATGGTGGGAAAAGCCAGTTCTGCACACATATCGCGACCACGCCGAACACAGCACGCCCATCCCACGGCCTTGGCATTTGGTGAATCCTCATTAAGGAGCAAACAAAACATTCCAGCATCATCTAGCACACGCACGCATTCTGAAATTGAAAGCGGTCGATGAAGGAAGACCTGGGGTGTACAGGACAGGAGTTCTAGAAGGGCCAATTTGCAATCACCGGAACAAGGCATTCCAGCTTTGTGTATGGCCAGCTACCGACGTTCTGAAGAATGATTCTGCCTCGGGGAAGAGGCCACCCTGTGATTTTCAACAAGGGGACCTCTCTGCAGAGATGTAGGGAACTGCGTGGGGGTGTTTCTTGTTTTGTTTGTTTGTTTTCGTTTTGTTGTCATGATGACTACAAGATACCTCTGGAATTTAGAGGCCATGGCCCCAAACACCCTGAAGGGTCCAGATCAGTCCTGCACAATGAAGTATGGCCTTGCCCCAAATGCTAAGAGCACCTCCACTGAGCACCGTCCAAGGCCCTGGGTGCAGCTCAGGTGAACCTCCAGGGGCCGTTCCCATGAATACTGATGCAAAGTTTAACTTCCTCAAAGCTTACTGGGAAAGAAAAAGAGAGAGAGAGATCAGATGCCAGAAAACACATCCACGCCTTCCTCTGGTAATGTAAACGACTTTTCTCTACCACGAAGGAAATCAATTTCTGAGACAAAGTTATTGGTGGAACTAAAAAAGTAACGGTAGAGAATTACTCCAACGCTTCTTTCTTTCTCAAAAATGCTCTGATGCTATAAAATGAGATTGTTCTAGATTTAAAAATAAAATCATGTTCTCCAAAGCATGTTGTAGCACAGTGTGTGTCCATCACAAACACTGAGTCACATACAAATGAATGAATGTTTTCTTTCGAAATTGTTAAAAGGCAGTGCTCCTCACTACAGTGACCTCACTTTGGGACGAGCTGCACAAGAGGCCAAATTTCGGAGGAAATGCCCTGTTCACAGGTTTTAGAGTCCCTTCTTTCCCCCCTGCCCTATTAGCAGCTAGGACTCCATTTCAAACGTACAAGGTTCTAAAAGCCACCGTGGACATCAAGAAATAAACAATGACACAAATGTGAGGTGCTAGCCTTTCCCAAGGGTATCTGTTCCAACAAAGATCAAATTCTTGAGCTAAAGTGAATTTCAGGCAGTGAGAATGATTTCAAATGACACCAGGGGCCTTTCCAGAGCTCTGAAATTCTTGCCACATAATCCATACTGACTTATTCTGCATCTCTACCCGAGAAGAAATACCTGACAGTGTCTTTACCAGGAGGCAAAAATTATGCCTTTCTTGCATCAAGGACCATGATGATCTAATAGAAGTGCCTGCAAAGCCCTTCAACTGAAAAAGGTGGCCACTTGCATGGAAACTCTCCATCTGCGTGTCAAGGTACACTGCACTACCCCCTGAAGGCTGGGTCCAAATCCTGTACATGGCTGTGGTTCTCAATCTTCTGGTATATGAGGATCTCTTCAAATGGCGGGGGGGGGAAGGACCCCATGGCTCTACTTTTAGAATCTCTTGACTGAGACTATGCACAATGAGAAAACAAATAAAGACCTACCATGTATTTAAGGATAACATCAAATGATTTTGCATTTTATCCATCCCAATAGCACCTGTTTATATTTGAACACTGGTATATATGTACCAGGGTGAAATAATACTTTTTCATACTATGAAAAATGCTTGGAACACTTATGGATTTTAAAACATTTCTTGGAGTCAACTCTGGAGTTGCTGGAGGTCTGTATTCTGGGACTGAGATAGATTCACGTCAAGGCTTTGTAGCAGCCAGGTAAGATCCCAGACCCTCTTGGGTGGCCTCAAAAGTTAGTAATATTAAATTAACTCAGGGAACAGAAATTCAAATGAGCTCACAATTACAGTTTTTCTTAATAAGAGCAATAGTTATCCCAATTGTTTTTTTAAAATAAAAAATGAGGTCTACTCTATGCCTTTCTAGACATCCACTTGGTGCCATCATGGATTTTGCTCCCGCTGATACTCTGATTGTAAAAGTAGGGGAAAATAGCATTCTTTAACATTTGAGAAGAAAGGGCACCCTTTGCTACTCAGCCATATGCGTCATTTTCTCCCTGTGGGATTAGGTGGTTAATTATTCATCTCTTTTAGCTGCGTAAGTTGTTTCATTCTAAAGGCAATACAGAGGAAGGGCTACAGGCATGTTGGAAAGTGTCACATTGGTAGCTGTAAGTACCAGGATTATACTGGTAAGAAAGGAAAAGGGAACCAAAGACAGCTTATCTGATGGCCAAGATTCTGAATTAGATGGATAACCCCAAAGTAATTTATGTTCTAAGAGTTATTAATACACTCTCCTGACTTCAGTATTTCAGGCTGATTGACAGTCTAGGTTTAAAAAACGACAACACCACCACTGTCTTTTCCTGCAAAAAAAAAAAAATCTTCATTGAGAAAAGTGGAAAACTTGAAAGTATCTTATAATATCCTTTAATTCGTCACAAGAATATTAAAACAAAAAATGCCAGAAGGTTTGCACAAATCTTCAGAGTGTGCCGGCTTCCAAGAAAGCCCTGAAGCCACCAAGTACCTGCCAGCTTCTCATTCTTCTTCTTCTATTATGTGTGCTCCATTTCCTTGGATTCCTGCAGCCCAGGATCCTGAAACATACTCCACTTACTGTTGTGTGACTGAAGATAAGCATCGCCACGAAGATACTTGCACAGCACCAATTCATTCTAATGGTTAAGCCTTGTTGACTGTTCAACACACAAACACACAGACACTAAGCGAAACTAACAATGGTGTTTGGCAAGTTATAATAGCACCAGGCCAAAAATGATGCTGTATAAATAGTCACTGAGGTAGCACAGATCACATTCTACCAGCACTAAGCAATGAGGCACTGCTGTGCTCCCGAGCAATGATGCACAGGCTCTCTTACTATTTCAGTTGAGGCAAGGGACATTCCCTCGCGGTCTGGACGAGCCATCACCAAGCCAGAGGAGTGAAAACAAGAACTTCCCACGTTCCTGCTCCGACTCTTTAAGTGGCTTAAATATAAGGAAGCGAGTGTTTATTCTTCTAAATTCAGACTCAGAATGCAAGAAAGGGTATAAAGGGAAGACTGTCGGACACTCACGGTGGAGCTGACAATTTAAAGTTAATGTTGTACAACCTGCTGAATCCATGTGATCATTAATTCACACACCTCAGCAGTAGGTGTGACAGCCACTGTGCCCAGAGGCTCAGTCATGCCTCAGCACTATCCCAGTAATTGTCTCTCGATAAAAGACATGCAGCCTATGCATCCTGGCCCATAAATGTCGCCGCCATCGCCGGCATGAGGTGGGCCTGTAGGCCCACAGGTCCTGTGGGGATGACAGGGGAGAACACATTTCTGGAACTCTTCACCCACACTGACGGGTGCCCTTTCAAGACCGTAACACTGCAGCAGATGGACTGTGAAGCTTTCCATCCGACAGTATAGCATTTAATCCTTTCCCAATGATACCGGTTTAGATTCCAGGGCTCTTCAGCAGCTCAAATTATAATGTAGCCAGTGGTAGGAAGTTACAACTGTTTATTCATAAATGTCATACTGGGCTTTGCCTTTTTTCCCTTTTTTTTTTTGGTTTAATTTAAAACACATAGAAAAGGAACAGCTCATCTCTTGTGTGAAGAGTACAGCATTTGCCTGACAAGAAATCGGAGACTTCTCAGCCTTGACTTGCATAAAGAGAGCCCCGCTGAGCTCCTGAACATGGCATGTCTAACACACTGTGAAGTGCACACCGCAGATGAACATTAGCTCTGAAAAATCATCAACTACCGCACTTTGTAAGATGGCTTGTTTGCCTTTGAACGACTCTAGCAGGGTCTTCTGACCCAAGATAGACTGGAAAACATAAAATCCGTGTGCCACTCTACTTATTCAGAACACACTTACCCACAGAACATTAAAATTAACATTAAAATCAAAACTACAATGAATATGTCATTCTGGACCCTGATGCTCAGTATGCTTATCAGAAACAATAGAACTGATTAATTTTAGATTAGAAATACTGTCAGAGAAAACAAAGCCAGAGAGAATTATTAAAGAGTATGTCAAAACCACACTGACAGACCACACAAAGTGGAACCATGTGGCTAGAATTTAAGCAAGACGACAGAATGGTAATGATAGAAAAGGAAGGTGGGGAAGAGAGATCGTCTGGTTCAAAGTGTAGAGGACTGTGCTCCTGAGAACAAAGCCGACGTTGTTTATTTCCGCAAAGACCTAGCAAAGGAGCAATCCTGAGATTTACACGCATGATCACTGGCGAGAAACTATAAAACTCAAAAAAAAAAATTTATTCTCAGAACCCTAAACCCAATGACTAATACAGTAAATAGATTCCATCATCTCTCCACTGTTGGTGGTGAGGCCACATACTCTACATCCCTCTGATTTCGGATGGAGAATATTGCAAAAGAGCCCAAGTCCGCCTCATTCCCTCCAGCCTTACGTTCCATTACTTCTGGGCAATTTGTACTTTCTCTTTCTTTTCTTGTTTTCTTTTTGGTATTACTTGAAACGCTGCAACTTGCAAAACAACACTATTCTTATAAAGTAGCCAATTCTGTACCCCTCACTCTGCAAGTGAGAACCCAAAGGCTGGGGGTTCCAGAGGCATAAAGAGACAAATATACATAGACTTTCTGCTTTCCTTCCTTCCTGCTTTTGCACATTGGCTTTGCCTCCAAAGGAGAACTCAAGATGTACAAAGGCCCCTGCATATTCTACTAGACTCCTAGAGAAACCACTGCAGTATAACCTATGAACCGCAGCCAACAGTTCCAACTTGTGTTAGACTCTCCTTGGAGTCGCCATGGGGCCAATTCAGATGCAGGCAAATGAAATCCTCACTCAGTAGCTCCTGTGTGCTGGGCCTGATGTCACCCAACAACCCAGCTAAAATCAGCCAGAGCACCAGGGCTCGGTTGAAATGGTAACTTGGAGTCACTTAAACTTGACTAGTACCAAGGTGTTTCTAGTTTTGGTTTCACAGCCAATGACATGAACAAATGAGTTGGATTTTATTATTATTTTTAATGTTTATTTATTTTTTAAGAGATGGAGAGACAGAGTGTGAGTGGGGACGGGGCAGAGAGAGATGGGAAGATACAGAATCCGAAGCAGGCTCCAGGCTCTGAGCTGTCAGCACAGAGCCCAATGCAGGGCTCGAACCCACTAGCCGTGAGATCAGAACCTGGGCCAAGGTCGGACGCTTAACTGACTGAGCCACCCAGGTGCACCCAAATGTGTTGTATTTTAACTAATCTCTTCAGAACAGGTAGGCTGTGCTGAGGTATGTTTTTGTTTGTTTTCTTGTTAACTGTGATATCTTTTACACTGAGTATGTCTTCATCTTCTTCCGAGATAATATAATTTTTGCCACAAATTGGTTTGAAGTAGAAATATCAACCACCACAGAGTAAGATTTTTATTTGTATCAATATAACCTTAAAAAAATATTCTCGAGCTAAGGTGCCATGCTGTATTTATTTATATTTTTTGAATGAATAGTTATATGTCACTGTCAATTCTTTTATCATAATGGCAGTTCTAACATTCATATTTACCACCAAAAGAGAGTTATGTTATGTTTATTATTTCTCAGCAGTAGACCATTTTATTACAGTTCCCTGGTCAACAAATGATCTCAAAAATATCCTAAGTGCTCTTTTAATTTTTAAAAATTTGCTTTATGAAAAGTGTATTTTCAAAAACAAAAACAATTTGTTGAGAAAAACTCTATTGTTTTACATTTTTGCAAAATTTTATTATCTGTCTTAATGAAAGACAGCTGAATGGTCATACCTACTGCATTGAATCTGCTTTGATATGTTAATTTACTCGAAGTCTATGAAGAAAACGCACATAGGTATGCATCTGAAGAATGAAAGCTATTTTCTAAAAATTTTTTAATGTTTATTTATGAGAGAAGGAGAGAGAGAGAGAGAGAGAGAGAGAGAGAGAGAGAGAGAGAGAGCATGAGCAGGGGAGGGGCAGAGAGAGAAGGAGACACAGAATCCAAAGCAGGCTCTAGTCTCTGAGCTGTCATCACAGAGCCAGACTGGGGGCTCCAACCCACAAATTCTGAGATCATGACCTGAGCCCAAGTCAGATGCCTAACCGACTGAGCCACTCAGGTGCCCCAAGAAAAGCTTTTTAAATTTTTTTAAAACAGTTGTAATAATAAAGATCTGAAACAGTGTCAATGAACTTTTTGTACTCTGTTATATTCAAATCCATTGGTCCCTCTTTCACTTTGAATAGATCTTTTAAGAATAGATCTTTTGGTCCCCCTTTTCACTTTGAAAAGATCTTTTAACATCTAGTTAAAAGATGTTATAAATGTTGTTATAGATGTTATAAATGATGTTATAAAACCATGAATACATTGGTCACTTAGAAAAACATTAGTGCTTTGAGTTATGTCGATCTTCCAAATGATGACACCTTTCATTATGCAATACCAAAAAGTCACATTTGTTAATATCACCACTAATCTGATGGGAAAAGTCTTTAAGTATTGATGCTGTCCAGGTCAGAGTGGTAGACCAAAGAATTCTAATTTTCACATGAAAACTCAAATTTAGCATTAGAAACAATTACTGTCAGTAGTTTTCCTTTTTTTTTCTCTCTCTCTCTCTCTCTCTCTCAAGATTTTGCCCATCTATTGTTTTGTCATTCATTTTATTTTCAAAAATTGTCCCAACTTTATTGAGCCATCATTAAGATACAACCTATGCAAGTTTAAGGTATACAATAAGATGACAAGATACATGTATATATTGCAAAATGATTACCACAATAAGGTTAGTTAATATTTCTATCCCTTCATATAATGATGACTGTGTACCTGAGTGTATATGTAATACGGTGATAACATTTAAGGTCTACCTCCTTAAACACAGTCAAGTACCTAAGCACTCATCTTTTTTATCTTTGCTAATCTCTTTTCCTTGACCTAAAGTAGGCTTTGCCTTCCATTGTCTTCATAGATGAATCTCACCAATTCATAGAGACACTGCTTAAATTCTGTTTATTCTAGGATGCGTTCCCTGACCATTTCACCAAGTGTGTTTTTCTCTTCACCATTTATTATCAGGCTTAAGCATACACTGTATTTTCTTTGTTACAACTTTCTGTTCTTTGTTGTAGAAAATTTGGAAAATTCGGAATAGCTCTAAAAACAAGCGGACATTATTACCCAAAGTTGCAATCCAGAAGGTTAGAACACCTCAATAAGCATATTTGTAAATGCCCATTTCATCCTTAATCTCTCTAAAATGAAAGGATTTTAATCCATTGCAATTTGTTAGAAATAGAACAATATTTTAGCATTTCACTTTGCATTTCTTTCATTACTAGTGAGGTTGAAGAATTTCTATGTTACTATTGACTCTTGGCTTTTTGGGGGACAATACTAGCTTAAGGCCTTTGCTTATATCCCTGGGAACGTCACATTTTATTATTAATGTTAACAGTAATTTTTGTAGAACTCCTGGGGCACCTGGGTGGCTCAGTTAGTTGAGTGTCTGAGCTCAGGTCATGATCCCAGGGTTGTGGGATCAAACCCATGTCAAGCCTGTGTTGAGCGTGGAACCTGCCTGGGATTCTCTCTCTCACTCCCTCTGCCCTTCTTCCCCGCTTGCACGCTCTCTTTCTCTCTCTCTCAAAAATACACACACAGACACACACACACACACACACACACACACACACATTAAATATTTGTAGAACTCTATATGTATTGTGGAAATAATCTTTCTCCCTCTCCCCTTCTCCTTCTCTTTCCATATATATGTGACACATATTTTGTAGTTTTGTATGTTTCATAAAATTGTTATAAAAATTGCTTTATTGTTAAAGTATGAAATATTTAATATAATCTGTTTGAAAATAAATTGAGACTCTTAGTATGATGGTGGGTTGTGTTGCAAGGAATCTTTCCTCAGAAAACTACTTAGTAAACCTTCTTTTAAAAAGCAGCAAGTCAAAGATTAAAAAGAAGAATAAGCAAGCAAGACCAAAGGAAAAAATATCTGAATCACAGCAATGTAGAAGACAGTGAATTTCTTGGAGTCAAATCTAAAATTGACCGTCTCCAAGATGTGTAAAATTAAAGTATAGTAAGATTGAAATATCTTACAAGGAGATAAATAGGTTAGAAAAATATGACTTGCAATATATTATTAATAAGAATTTAAAGTCAAAACAATTAAAGACAACATATACTTTGAAAATCCAGTACTAAAGACACGAAATAATGAAGAAAACATGAAAGAGGTTGAAACATCTGAAAAGTGGAGATTAGGATTCCATATGCAATAATAATAATTTTGGAAAAATGTGTATTGATGTGGTTGATTGAATATTTCATAACTGAGAAAGAAGTCAGACTTGAAATAGCATCTTTGATTCTTATGTATAACAATCAGAAACCGAATCCAACTCAGAGCCTCATTTTAAAGAAATAATACAAAGAAGGAACAGTACTCTATATGCTTCTAAAAAATAAAAAAAAATGTAGATAAACTGTTATGAAATATATATCAGACTTTTTGGTGTTTCTCTAGAAAAGGCATAAGTATAAAAATAAAAAAGCAACATCTACTCGAACCTACAGTATTATTAGTGTTCTTTCATGTATGAAAGCAAGACATTCTTATGCTTTGAAAGACCTAGAAAATTCACTACATAAAAAGATCTACTCTAATATCTGCTGGAGAATCTTTACCAGGCATTATACTGATTACCAGAGAATACACTACTAATTGAAAACATAAGTAAATATGAACTCTGCAGATTAATGCTAATGGTATTATTCAATTTAAAGAATTGTTAAATCCAGATTAAATAAGGGTGGAAGCAGATCCAGGAGAAGAGTGGCGTATGAAGCCAAAAGGGAGCAAATTCCTTATTTACAAAACGAGAAGACTGCATAGAATTCAGAACACTGTATTCTAAAATAGGCATTGATTAAACATTGAGTGATAAACTTTACACTTAGAGAAGAAAACACGGCAAATTCCACACGAAAATAAAAAGAAGAGCAAAGAGAAATCTTAAATTACAAAAAAAAAAAAATGGTGGAAATGCAAAGCCAGAGAAGTAGGAGACAAAAAATAGAAATTATCACATTAAGCATGAAACTGTCTCCCTCACCTCATGTAGAAGGCAGAGATTCTCAGATTGCATTGAAAAATTCAACAATTGTCTGCTTACAAAGCAATATGTCATTAAATGGCTAAAAATAAAATATTCAACCAAGATCTATCAATCAAATCTGAACAAAAGAAGCATGTGGTTGGTAATATTAGCCAAAGTAGGACTGAAGGCAGTAAGTATGACATTAGATTAAAGAAGATTATCATACCATTATAGAAGACAATCAATCATAAGAAAATCACAACATCGTATTTCCATCCACCAAATATGATGGTTTAACACTTTTTTATTTTTACATTATCAAGTCATATTATGAGCCAGGCACTATACTAAGCACTGTGAATACAGATGTGAATAAGACCCATTTCTTCCCCTAAAAATGTCACAATCTAAGAGAGAAGAAGGCTTCTACACAGAAAACTGTAGTAACATTTGCTAAGCGCAATAATGGAAACATTAAGCTTATGCAAGGTAAAGACCTAGTGTAGAGAAGGCAGTGCTTTAAATCACGGCATGAGGACAGGAGGGAGCATTAGACAGGATCATCAATGAGGATGTTGGGAGAGTACTCTAGGGGATAATAAACACTTTTTAGGTCAAGTAGGAGGCCAAAGGGAGATGCTGCAGGCAGAGAGAAGAAACAGTGTCAAAGTACAGAGCACAGACAGAACTCAGAACAGCTCAGGGGCTAGCAGTTGTGGAGTGCACAGGTTAAGAAGAAGAATGGTCGAGATGGGGCTGGAAGGCAAAAGGGACAGAGTATGAACAGACAAATCAGGTAAGCAAGCTTAAGTGGCCTAAAGTCTATTCTGGGAGGAACTGGGAGTCTAGGACCGGTTTTGCCCAGGA